>NC_090289.1:8597500-9226590 GCF_037392515.1 Haliotis asinina | reverse complement strand
GTTGCGTGATGCTCACGAGCTCTAGACAAGAACCCTCCTCTCTCCCACATATGAAATATTCATCCCGTGTTCGCCCTGGGACGTATTCTAGTGCTACTCGACTATATCAAAATGTATGACAGCATCACTGCACATAGAAACAAGGGTCTTTGCTCGCTCCTTCATCTGTTTACCTGTGTATTTCGTTAATGTTTACTGTCGTCGTTGTTCCTGAGATTGTGTGGTCAACACTTAACTTCCTGGAAGGAGAACAGTTGTATTGTTTCAGGAATCATAGGCAGAGATGGACGTTTTGAATGTCAGTACTTGCTGTTTGGTTCTTGTTAATATCAATGGCATGAAAGAATCTCAGACATTTATTGGACTGCCATTATGGTAATACTGATAAGTATTACATAAGTAAAATCGATAAAACACTTTACATATTCATAAAAATCTCTTCAGCAGTAGGGTCAGTTGAACGACTCTGATTGACCATGAGTATGTTTTTATGACTCAGTATGAAATGATGACGATATCGGGTGTTCGCGAAAAGCTATAAGTGTGCGTTTATGACACGTCGAATATCATCGTCACAAACACCCAGAACAGCTAGTCTTCTTTTAACCTCAAATAAGGATTGACATTATGGTAGCATTGATAAGCATTACATATACACAAGAGATAAGTGAGTGAGTGAGTGAGTTTAGTTTTACGCCGCACTCAGCAATATTCCAGCTATATGGCGGCGGGCTGTAAATAATCGAGTCTGGACAAGACAATCCAGTGATCAACAACATGAGCATTGATCTGCGCAAATGGGAACTGATGACATGCGTCAACCAAGTCAGCGAGCCTAATCACCCGACCCCGTTAGTCGCCTCTTACGACAAGCATAGTAGCCTGTTGAAGGCCTATTCTACCCCGGGACCTTCACGAGTTACAAGAGATAGAAAAACTCTTTAAGCGTTATAAAAATCTATTCAAGAACAGGGTCCATTTCACGACCCTGATATATCATGAGCATGTTTTTTATGAATCACTATAAAACTGTGATGATGACCGGATGTTTGCGAATATCTTTATGTAGTCACACCTTAGCCCATAAACCTCCGTCACAAAGACCCACGGAGGCTAGTCAGCCGTTAACCTGAAAAATACGAACACAAAACGGGGAACTGCATATTGTCAATGATGTAAAGATCAACAGCAGTAAGACGTTCATTCATTCGGCATGAGTATGAGAAATTCTAAAATTAAAGTTAAAGGAACAATCTGGAGTTTACAGACAACTGTATAACTCCAACTGATCTTGTTTCCACTTGTACATTGAACTCGTACAGATTTACAGTGAACAATTTAAATGAAACTTCTGTCGCCATTTAACGTTTTAACGCCCATTCTATTTGGACGCACAATCGGAAAGAAGGATTCCTTGTTGGTGACGTGTTACATTCTATAATGTTTTTTCCGAATTTATCCAAAACCAAATTTTAAAACCTAAATATAATTTTCAGTTTATAACATTACAGTAGTGTGGAAGCTATCATCTGTCCAATCCGGCACGTTGTCAACACCGACATAAAATCTCAGTCCCATCCGTAGCTTGTACATTTACCATGAGCTGTACAATCCAGCACATTGTATAAACCGGCTTACTTATTCAGTCCCAATGAGTGCCGGTTTAGACAGCTTCCACTGTAACTGAATTGTTTGTTGCACTAATGCAGTCATGGGAATTATAGATGATGAACTCTTTGCCAGAAAACCATGGTTGATAACACAAACAGTGCCTGTTTGTGGCAACTCTCCTAATATGTGTTATATCTAAGGGAGATACAGACACGTCGACAACCTATCGTTTCAAGATCAAATGCACGCTGATAAACTTGATTGATGTCTTTACTTGTTTTTCTCTTGACATTACATCAGGTTATGGACTTGAAAGCACCAACAACATTAAAGAGTAACGTACCTTTCATTTACGAAAATACACGAAAATCAAACTTTACCAATTTCAAACAGTGTACGTCACAAGTAGCTAATTGTTTTGATCAGCGAAACCATTGCGTCAATAATTAGTTGGTATACACCAATCAAGAATTTAGTTCAGACAGATATAGAACAGCCGCCGTTGTAGTAATCTTTGTATGTATTTAGCGTATAATAAAGGTTTCGAACTTTCAACAGATAGGTTCCCATACGCTTAACCTATGAAATTACAACACTTAGGCTAAATTTAGCTGGCGAAAGTCAATAATTGTCTTCACCATGACATTACTCGTCTGGACAACAGAGTGAGGTGTATTGTTCTGATGTTGTTCTCGAGTTTTTATTTCTTATTATCAGCCTTTCAAGTTCCCGTGTTGAAGATGAGTGATATCCATAAACCTTACTCTTTTAATAATTTTCCCAACATCCGTACTTTAACGGCAATTAATACAAATGAACAATAAAATAACTGATGTCACATGAACTTGTAATGTAATCTCTAACATAACGTTTTTGTTGAACTGAAGGTTGTAAATTTCCCAATTTATCAACGTTCCACGAAAGTGCTTATGCCGTCAGCTTATCACAAATATGATACCAGGTTATTACTGATTTTTAATTTACTATTCCAATCATCATTGCAGAGGGCTGAGGGTGCGGAGTGTGTGTGTGTGTGTGGGGGGGGGGGATATAGATATCTTGATTTGTTTAAGTGGCGTTTAGAAGCCGATATGTTGACGATGAAAACGTGTTTGACGTTAGCATGTACACTGAAACAGCACAAAGAACCAAAGAAGAAGATGGCTGTGAGCAACTATCACCTGAGAGTCATTTAACTCAACCTCGACGTTGATGGACTCGAGTAGGAACCATTAGAGGAGATGTGGGTGCCAGAATAACAGACCTGAACATAAGCTGCCGATACCAATTGCAACCATATTTGTACAGTTCGCTAGCCGGAAAGAATGCAGTAAGATACACATCTATATAGTGCTAAATAATCCCGATACTGCAGGAAAATCAAAGCTACCAAAACATTCTTTAATGGAAGAATAAGTTTATCCACACGTAAGAGTGGACGAGTTAAATTTACGTCGCTTTTGGCAATATTTGAGCAATATCACGGCGGGGACGCCAGCAATGGGCTTCACAAATTATATCAATTTTGGGAATCGAACCCAGGTCTTCGACGGGATGAGCGAACGCCTTATCCACTAGGCTACCCTATCGCCTACATGTAAGAGGTAATCAAAACAATGCGTGCTCAATTTACAGGATTAATTTGTTTGAATAGTGGATGAGGTTTGTTTTACGCCGTACTCAGCAATATTTCCGCTTTATGGTCTGTTAATAATCGATCACTGACCAGACACACCAGTGATCAACAGCATGAACATCGAACTGGGATACAATGTCACATGTCAACCAAGTTAGTGAACCTGATCACCCGATCCCGTTAGTCTCTTACGAAAGCATGGGTTACAGAAGACAAGTCCTAACCCGAATCTTCAGGGGTTGCCTATATGCACATAATGCATGCTGAAACGAGTGGATGAAATTCATGGACCGCACGTGAAGCCTAATGAGTAATACTATCAAGATGCCCAGCTGTACCAACAATCCCAAGACGGTCGTCTCGAACCATTGCTTTGTTGGGAGTCTTATATATTCAAAGGGTCACTCAGGTCTATTTCAGCAAAATGGCGCCTGTAAACAGGCGACCAAATTGTAAACCACAATTATGTGATCGCTATTGTGTTCCGCGCCTCTGGGATATGATTCCAAACAATTGAACAATTCACCGATTGTGGACAACCTTTTACAACCGGTGTATGTTTTCGGCGAGTCCGGAATATTCACGTTGAGTGGTATCTACGAGTTTATACCATACACGAGTGAGTGAGTGAGTATGGTCTCACGTCGCTTTTAGCATTATTACAGCAATATCACGGCAGGGTACGCGAAAATGAGCTTTACACGTGCATCAGCGAACACAGTTTGTAATATGTCATCCCGATGCCATGAAACGCAGCATTTCGCCTTCAGATGTCTCTCTGGAAGCAAACCTCAATATCTGTCCGACTTCCTGGTTCCATACAAACCAACACGATCCCTCCGCCCCGAGAAACATTCAGTGCATTCCAGAAGAATAGTTAAATTTGGTCGACAGGCTTTGTGTTATGCTGCAGCCCTATAAATCATCTCCCACACCTTTTAAGAGAAATACATGAACTAACATTTCGAACATCACTACAGACCCACCTTTTCCGTACAGCTTTCTGGTCCTGGCATCAGCGCTTTGCACGTACATTGTGCATGGGAATATATGCTTTATAAATAAAATTTTATTTTTATCATTATTATTGGTGTGGGGGAAAAACCAATTTGGGGAAAAACCGGAGCCCAGGTATGTGCTGATAGATATGGACACCTCATCATATAGCCGGGATTCAGGCCCACGATCATAGGTCCTTTGCTCAGCACAAGTGGTTTGACCATTCATCGATACGCAGCGATGCAACTATCCATGGGCCGCAGATACAGTGAACGATACTTCAAATGAGCCACGATGCATCGATGTCAAGTCGCGATATCTGTCAAGAAAAAAGACTTACTTTTCCTTGAGGATGAAAATATGTGCCTACTAATTTCAGCATCGTGTTTTATCGTATCGCAGGTTGTATGCCAATACCAGCACTATAGGGCATAGCAAGCATTTCGACCTTAAAAGACTGGACCACCCGAGTACTGCCTAATTCAGATCCCTACTGGTGTCAGTCCGATTTGTCGACAAATGAAAATTATGATGCTGCTTATCGTCGACAGAGTAAAAACCCGGATTGGGGACACATCGTGGTCAACAAACCGTGACGGTGTTAAAGAGAATGTTTGCTTTGTGACATAGTCAGTCATGAGTAATTGAATTAAGATAAAAATTTGTAAGCGAAATAAGGTTGCAAACAGACTACGTTACAGATTTTACTTTATGCGTATATTATGAGGAAATGAATTAACTTGACCTTTATCAGTGTGTGAGTAATTGAATTAAGTTAATCTTTTTTAACAATTTGTAAGAGAATTATGGTTGCAAACAGACTATTATTTTACTTTATGCGCGTATCATGAGGAAATGAATTAACTTTGTCTTTTTATTAATTTGTAAGAGAATGAAGGTTGCAAACAAACTATTATTTTACGTTATGCAAATGGAAGGATTACCACTTTGGAGTTTCGCATGCCACAAAACAAACAAATCCCCGGAAATTATGTTGTGGAATTGGGAGTAGCGGGATTATAACGGGGTTATAATAAACATTGGTTTGTAAATTGCGAGCACACTGGGCGTCAAGTCACTCATGTGGAACATCATCTCTCTTTCCCGGACTGTCGACAAGTAATTTGGATGATTGTTCGTTGTTGTCGACAGTCCGGGTATTTATCTTCAGCAACCCTTGCTTGTCGCAACTGAAGACTAACGGGATCGGGTGGTCCGGCTCGCTGAATCTGGCTGGTCCATATCATTAATACCAACTGCGATGATCGGTGTTCGTGATGTCAATCACTGGATGGTCCGGTCAACAATCCACTATGCATACACGGATATATAGGTGCAATATTGCTGAATGCAGGGTTAAAAAAACGCAAACAAAAACGAATTCAGAATTTCAGGGCAAATGTGATCTTTTTCACAAAGAGCTAATATAACTGTGTAATGTCTCTCAAATGTACACATGTACCTCTGATTATGTAAATGTGCAACCAGGAGAACTGAAGTTGAACCAACTGGATAATTTCATGCATTAAACAACGCGGACTGGTGAATGCATAAACTGCATTACGTGCATGCATAAATACGTGAATGAGGAAGGACTGGACAGAAATGGCTGCAAGAGACATGGATTTGAATTGATCTGCGCTCAAGATATCACGTTTATTTGTTGACGTTTTAACGTAATTAGACTGCTGGAACACTGTCCTCCAATTGGCCGAGTGTCAGGTTAGAGACATGGATGAAACGCGAAATGCCCAGGGGACTAAAAGAATAAATTACCCTGTGAATGTTGAAGAAATATGGCGCGTTGTGTTGGATTAACTAGCTAAATGAGTGACGTTCCAGCACGCTGACAACATGAAAGAACACATCCTTGAAACCAATTGATAGCAATGCTGTCGTTCATTAGTATCATTCCAGCATCGTTTGAGTCAAAATTGGATTATTTAAATTGAAATTAAATCAAAATGAAAGACCCTTTTTCCAATTCATGTATTTTCCCCCAATATCCCTCATCTCAATGTTATTATGCTCTCTACATCACTGTTATTTAATTTACAGACTCTTTCATTGTACTTTTCCAGTCAAGAAATATATCCTTGCCATGACACATTAAAAGGAAATTGTGATGTAAGCATTCAGACTGTCTTCGCCTTTCATTAATACTGTCTTCAGAAACTAATAACCGACAGTCAGGAAATATCAACACATGCATAAAATTCAGTTATAACCATAGCAGTGTAGTACGGTATGGAACAGCTGGTTGCTGGACAGCGTGTGGCGAACCAGTTCGCACTGAATGGAACTTTGCCCCAAGTCAGTTACAACTCGTTGTCCTCTGTATAATCGTGTCAGGTATCCCGAGGGTCGGCTTCTTGGTACAAGCATGTTGTGTTAATTATTCACACCCTGAACAGGATCTTCAGCCTTATTTTCACAATGTAAAGTGACGTCATCACTGTCTGGCTTGTTGACGTGTCAACCACATCTGATGCTTTTACAAGGCGTGGGATCGAAAAGAAAGGACAAGAACATCGATCAGACTGAACCATCACTGTCTCTCTCTTCTTTCAGCATTCTGAAGCGAGTCATGAAACTTGGTGTGTAGGATGACTTCGACAGCACTGTGGAATAAAATATCTTGACTTGGATAATAATCTGATAGTAGTAAAAGACGTGTGACAATGGTTAACGATTGCCAATGTTTTATAAGGGTTATTGTTTTGTTTCTTTTTTCTGTTATATTTCACTCTTTTGTTATAAAATCTTATTATGGTGGACAGGGAAGTATCTGGTTTGTTTCCTTACGCTTTATTTTAATCTTATTTGTAGTTTGTGGTCAGTTGAATGTGTCATTCAACGCCATGATTACATGAGCTAAATATTTAAAAATGATGCATTTTCTGGGAACCAAGGATTCAGCATTGTCATCTGACTGTTCATACAAAGGCTCAGGTGAATGTATCAGGTGAATGAAACGGCACACATGCATCCACCCATCCATATGCACCCATACATACGTACGTAAGTACATACGTACATACACACACACGCATACATACATACATACATACTTACATACATACATACATACATACATACATACATACATACATACATACATACATACATACATACATACATACATACATACATACATACATACATACATACAGAAAAACAAACACAAACTCACACACACACACAAATCTAAAACTCCTACAGGCCAATAAAGATTCTCTAACATAGTGTCTCTGAATGAAAACGAGGTTACTTGTATTGATATCTGTTACAGACGCAACGGCTAGCCAGGCGAAAAGGGTTTTTTTTCATCTTTACACTGTGAACTATATGCGAGATGCCGTCAAGTATACTAGATCAGATGTACTATAGAACAAGAATACAATTCACAGTGGTGGCATTCAAAGATAAAAGGAACAGTATTTGCAATCTAATTCATTTTCGGTCACAAATACAGTGTCCTCAACACAATGTCTGACTGGAAACATACACAGACTGTTTCCCAATGCGTGGGAGTCAAATAGGCATCACAGCAGTGAAGAGTGCAGAGCGAAAAAGTGCAAAAAAAGAAATGATACAACTGAAAAACACATATTTACTGTATGCATGCTCATAAAAATGTATATTTCAGAACATACATTAAAATGGCGAAATACATACAATTCACAATGGCCTCATCTTAAAATAGCGTGATACGAAAAACAAAGGCTGAACATGACGTCATGGTATTCAGAGGGCCGGAGTTTCATCTATATTGGGAATACAAGTCTCAATGGTATTAGGTCTTTCTTAAGTTTACGGAATTGACTTAGCAATGGTTGACATTTATGTTTTTAGCATTTCCTAATCATGTCCTATCTCCAAATACATTACTTCTTTCTCGGGACCATGTCTTTTGTTTGATGTTTAAAATATGCACTCAATGCCCTAAACACGGATATCTGTGAAAATGATGAAAATAATTTGTTTTTCTGAAATCCCTTTTAAACTTTGACGTTATTCTTGTTGTCTGGTAGGGTCAGTCATGCTAACCATTTCACTCACACATGGCGGTATCAACGCTGACTTTCAGCCCAATCATTTTATTTCAAAAGAATGTAAAGGTAAACGAAGGCGGTAGGTTATATCGACCGACGTATTTTCTAATATTATGGCTAATGGTTATAGCGTCCGCTTGTCACTCAGAATACCCGAGTTCGATTTCCTACGTGGTGTCGTGTGTGAAGCCTATATGTGGTGTAAATGCGTTCACTCACTGAAGCCCAGTAAAAACCTGGGTAGTTTGGAAACCCAATCTTCAGAAAGTGATAATGTTGAATAGAAGCATGAAAATCATTTCTGCAGCTATACTAAGTCTTTACTGAAAGTGCAGTTCATATCAGCATGAGGATGAGTGAGTGAGAGAGTGAGTGAGTGAGTTTAGTTTTACGTCGCACACAGCAATATTCCAGCTATATGGCGGCGGTATGTAAATAATCGAGTCTGGACCAGACAATCCAGAGACCAACAACATGAGCATCGATCTGCGCAATTGGGAACCGATGACATGCGTCAACCAAGTCACCGAGTCTGACCACCCGATCCCGTTAGTCGCCTCTTACGACAAGCATAGTCGCCTTTCATGGCAAGCATGTGTTGCTGAAGGCCTATTCTACCCCGGGACCTTCACGGGTAATCAGCATGAGGAAATGTTCATGAATAACTTCCGAAATGATGATGATATCGGGTGTTCACGAAGGGGTGATCAAATTCAGGCAAAAGCAAGTCAATTCACGAAAAGACAAGTAAATCCACGTAAAGACAAGACAATATCCACGTAAAGACAAGACAATAAACTATGATTACATAATGACAAGTCAATTCAAGCAAAGGCAAGGCAAGGCAATTCAGGCAAAAACAAGTCAATTCACGAAAAGACAAGAAAATCCACGTAAAGACAAGACAATAAACTATGATTACATAATGCCATTTAGAAAGTGGTCAAATGCAACATATGTCATATTCGGGATTTCACTGTCTTAGTAAAGTACAAATTCTAGTACTTTTTCGGTTGAGTCCCATCCGGGATTCGAACCCGCACCCTCAGAATCAGGCACCTAATCGCCAGCACATAAAGTCAGCCGCCTAACCCGCTCAGCTAAGAAAGTGAAATCCCGAATATAACATATGTTGCATTTGACCACTTTCTAAATGGCATTATATAATCATAGCTTTCGGCCATGGGAGCCGTGCCAATTTACACTTATCAGAGGGGTACACAAAGTACGCAGTCTAGGCTACCAGTTGTCCGACTTTCATTTTTGTGGAAGTCGCGATGATTCAGGCAAAGACAAGACAGTTCAGACAAGAGTAAGTCAGTTCATGCAAAGGCAAGGGAATCCACATAAAGACAGGACAATTCACGTAAAAACAAGACAGTTCACGCAAAGACAAACCAATTCACGTAAAGACAAGGCAATTCAAGCAATGACAAGTCATCCCACGTAAACACAAGACAATTCATGCCGAGACAAGACAACTCGGGTAAAGATAAGGCTATTCACGCCATGATAGATAGAAAGACAGATAGATAGATATAGGATATTTATATAGCGCACATATCCACGCACTAGTGCATGCTCAAGGCGCTGGTATTTTTCCCTCGATCACTGGATGTCAATCTCAACAGCACATCGTATTTCATTCTCAACTCCCTGGGGAGTTTTTACACCCGGTCACAGGTGGGCTCGATCCCGCACCTCAGCTTCGCTGGATCACTAGCCAGGCGCCTTAGCCAGCTTGCCCACCGCACCACATGACGAGGCAATTCACTCAAAGACAAGTCAGTTCACGTGCAGACAAGGCAATTGACGCAATGGCAAGTCAATTCACGTTAGAAAAAATAGACAATTCACGGCGAGACAAGACAATTCATGCAAAGCCAAGCCAATTCACACAAAGACAAGACAGTTTACGTAAAGACAAGACAGTTCAGTTAAAGACAAGACAATTCAAGCAAAAGAAAGGCAATTTATCCAAGACAAGGCAATTCATGTTAAAGCGAGTCACAGGGGAATCATAGCACCGTCGTGCAATTATATACGATAAATTGTGTAATCATATAGGGTAAATTGTGCAATTATATACGCTAAATCGTGCAATTATACATATAGTTACGTCGAAGATGAATTTCTCCACTATCTTTGGGGATGGGGAACCAACTGCAAACCTACAGATGAATTGCACGAGGATCATACATCAAATTGCTGAAAAGCATGTGCAAATATCGTGCATGTGGACTTCTTCGTTTTGGTGTAAAGGTTTGTTGATAATTCACAAATTTTTACTGAGTTTCACCATTTGTTTGTGTAGACAAACCGGCCTTAACTATTTGGTAAAAATGCGAAAATTATCAGATCTTTTAACATTTCTTAGTGAACAACTAATCAGAGTATTGGCGGACAATGGGGTTGAGGGGTATGTTCTTCAAGTGGTAGATTTTGTAACTAGACGTCATTTACAAGGCTTGTTTCGCACAGCTTGTGCAGAAACCTGGAACAATTAAAGCAACATTTGTGCTTTCATGTGGTCCCTTATTTTTTCAACTCAGTATAGTTCTTATGTTCGATACACGAACTTTGAGCACCAGCTTGCCTGGGCCTTTGTTTTCGAAACGTTCGTAGCCCTAAGAATTCTTAACTGGCCCAGGCTCGATTATTTACAGACCGCAGTCATATAGCAGGAATATTGTTGAGTGCGGAGTAGAACTAAACTAGACCAGGCAATCCAGTGATCAACAGCATGAGCATCGGTCTGCTGTTGATCATTGTGAACCGATAACACTTGTTAACCAAGCCAGCGAGCCCGACCACCCGATCGCGTTAGTTGCCTCTGACGACAAGCATGGGTTAGGGAAGATCACTTTCTAATCCGGATCCTCAAGATTCAGTGAAAGTAAGCTTATAAGTATCCTACTACATATACTAACAGGCAGGTAAACACAATAAAAATGCTAAAATACTATAAGTAATCATACATTATGGTAGTATTGAGATACACTGTTTCCCATGTACTTCACTGTGGCCTCAATGTTCGATCTTGGTCGATATCGGTCAAGTATTGACAAGATGGCTTGAGGTCATGGGTTGTTTATACGCTTTGGTTCATTCATTATCCGGACAAGCTTCCATAAAGAAATCAATTCCATTTTGAAACTGATCCCCCGTAGTACATATCTGGACAGGATGCAGTGTGATATTGACTTGCATGAGTTTGAATATGAATGGTTAACGATCTCCCCACATATGCTACCTCGCCTATTGTCCAAACGGTGCACGTCATTACAGAGAACCTGTCTCGCGAATTACCTCTGTGCATGTATTAATTGGTATCATTTGACAGATGTTTTCAACTAATGTTATCAGCTATCGAATCAACTTCGACTTGTTGTAAAACATATATATTCCCAAAACTTCATCGTATGTATTTCCCTTACATGGAAAGGGGGAGTCAACAATTATAGTGTCCTTGTAGGATCTGCAGGAAAACGGTTCTATTCCTAAATTTACGTCCACATTGATTTTGGACTCTTTGTTTGTTGGAATGTCGTTCACTAGTGTCAGAAGTGCTTGGCAGAAATGAAAGGACTGGTCGTATGCACGGTAAATCGTGTAGTCATATACGGTACATCGTGCAATTATATACGGTAAATTGTGTAGTCATATACGGTACATCGTGCAATTATATACGGTAAATTGTGTAGTCATATACGGTACATCGTGCAATTATATACGGTAAATTGTGTAGTCATATACGGTACATCGTGCAATTATATACGGTAAATTGTGTAGTCATATACGGTACATCGTGCAATTATATACGGTAAATTGTGTAGTCACATACGTGCAATTATATACGGTAAATTGTGTAGTCATATACGGTACATCGTGCAATTATATACGGTAAATTGTGTAGTCACATACGGTACATCGTGCAATTATATACGGTAAATTGTGTAGTCATATACGGTACATCGTGCAATTATATACGGTAAATTGTGTAATCATATAGGGTAAATTGTGCAATTATATACAATATAAACAATATGGAATATTTTGCAAAATTTAGTTCAGAACACTGATTGAAGTAAGAGGCTGCATTTACACTAGTGACTCTAAAACTTAATTTAACTAAATTAAGATGGGCGCGACGTTTCAATAATTTATGGTTGTCACAGTCTCGCCGGTATTCACTCTGGTATAGATGAAATCCTAATGTGTAGTATATTGTAGCTCATTATTCTCATAGAGGCGACACTTAAAAGGTGATACTCCCTCAGAGGAATGAACCCTGTGTGTCCTTTGTGAACAACGTGGCAGAATATTCCCTGGTCTGTGCGATGTTCCTCCATCTCATATCATTCACTGTTGTTTTACCAACCAGCGTGGAGTGAAACACCTCTGGGTATTATTCTGATGCCGCTCGGTATAATAGGCATGCAGAGTATGTGATCCTTACAAGAGCACTAAGGCCCTCGTTTTAAGCACGTTGCGAGAGTGACGGTTGCTTCTGGTAGTGCAGGGGCAGTTGGGTAGCCTAGTGGTGGAAGCGTTCGCTCGTCACGCCAAAGATCCCGTGTTCGAAAATGTAAGGAAATATGTCAATTAAATATCCAGTGATCTTAAAGGGATGCAACATATGTCATATTTGGGATTTCACTTTCTTAGTAAAGTACAAATTCTAGTACTTTTTTTTCGGTTGAGTCCCATCGGATTCGAACCCGCACCCTCAGAGTCAGGCACCTAATCGCCAGCACCTAATCGCCTTTACTAAGAAAGTGAAATCCCAAATATGACATATGTTGCATTTGACCACTTTCTAAATGGCATCGTATAATCATCTTAAAGGGATGTTCATAATTTAGAATAAATCAAGTAGAACCCTTGACAATTACATGTATGCTTTGATAATCATGGGTCATAAAGTGCACCGAGAAATATTTCAAGTATTGGAATGCGGTCTGGCAGTACCGGAGCATTGTCGCTACATACCAATGATGATGTAAGCTTCTGGTAAAGGGTAGACAATGTAAGTTTCAGGCAAATAATATAAGACGTAGATTTCGGGTAAGGAACAAACATTGTACGTTTAAGGTAAGGACTAGACAGTGTAAGTTTCAGAAAAAGAGTCCACAGCATATGTTTCGGGTAAGGAACAAACATTGTACGTTTAAGGTAAGGACTAGACAGTGTAAGTTTCAGAAAAAGAGTCCACAGCATATGTTTCGGGTAAGGAACAAACATTGTACGTTTAAGGTAAGGACTAGACAGTGTAAGTTTCAGAAAAAGAGTCCACAGCATATGTTTCGGGTAAGGAACACCCAATGTAAGTGTAAGGTGAGGACCAGACAGTGTAAGTTTCAGGTAAATACATGTAGCCGACAACGTAAGTTTCGAGTAAGGGGCAGACAATGCAAGTAGATGTTCACCAGCGTACGGTGAAAGTGAGTTAAAGTTAATAGTCACATCGACAATATTTCAGCTTCCGGTAAATAGTAGGCCATGTAAGATAATGTTCGCTTCAAATAAGTAGACATTATACAGTAGACAAAGTAAGCTTCATGTAAATATTTGAAAATGTAATTATGAGCTTCAGATATACAGTAGACAATGTACGCCTCAGGTAAATAGTAGACAATGTAATTATGAGCTTCAGATATACAGTAGACAATGTAAGCTTCAGGTAAATACGTAAACTTCTAGTAAGGAGAAGAGAATGTAAGTTTCCGATAAGGAGTAGACAATGTAAGTTTCAGGTAAGGCATATGCATTGGCACTTACCGTCTCCTTTTATTGAAGCACAGAAATTCTCCAGCACAAAACGGAAACGTGTTCTGTCACAAGTCAACATTTTCCAGTTGAATATGTGTCAAAAGGCATGTGACATAGAGACAGAAAACGTTTCCCAGTTCATACATTGATCGAATTCTACCTCACACGAATCAGGGAGAAAGTACGGAGCTAATCCGCTAAAGTAAATAGTTGAGATCCACAGCCTTATCCTTGCATATCAGTCTCTTAATTATAGACCAATGTACACTCTGAGGAGAGAAACCTTGGGAAGTGAGATTAGTGATCTACTTACACAGTAACCGTCTATGGCCAGAACTCAATAAGACAATCATTTGTAGATTGGATGTCATCTGCCTATACTGAATCATTGCACAGAAGCTTAAAAGATCTGGAACAATCGCAGTGAAGCTGGATACGCGACAACTAGGGCAATAAGATCCCTGTGATATGGATGTCTTTCATGTGGATTAGTTTCCAGTTTTCGAAAGAATGAACAATGTCAAATAAAACGTTAATTGGGTGCAGGCATGGGGATTTTGCTGGCCAGGAAATGAATTCTATGGTGTATACATGGTGTCTTTGTATGTGCTGTGTCGTGTCTATAGACACGTCTTGGGGCATTGATAGAATGTACCTAGATAGATCGATGGTCGTGTGAGTATATCCGAGATGTTCTAAGAGGTTGACAGAGAAAATAAAACGGGAATGGATCGGTGAGTGGTTGGGTGAGTTGTGTAGCCGTGGGTGGGCGGTTAACTGGTTGAGTGAACACGGTTACGAGGCAAGTTTATGCGTTGTGTAAAAATGTTTCATCAGTTATATTATTATGTTAGATTCAGTAAGTTCATAGTATACTGTATATAGATTTGTGCTAGATTTAGGCAGAATAATCTGGAATGTGCTACAATTAGCTTCTTAAAGGCTAGTATTTTCCAGCTTTGTGTTCTTGAGTATGTAAAGGGGAGTTACCTTTTGCCTCAAGTCACCAGAAGCTACTATTGTGTGTTATGATCTTTCCATGGGTCTAGTTTGCCCAGCTTGAATTGGATCATTATCGCTGAGGGGGGAATATATTACAATTGTCCTTAATGCAAAACTTAGTGCCACACTATTTTGTACAACCATAATTATACCTTTGAAGTGATTGTGTGGAATGATTTGTGAACTTGTGTTAGTATTAGCAGTCACTGCCAGTTGAGTTGTTGTGTAATTCCTTGTCCTTATTTTTCACGTACAGTATAGATTCAACTTGGGCATAATAACGCAAACACACTCACTACACTATCATACACCCACTACAAAATCACACAACAGAGTCAGACACACGCTATGCACTCTTACACCCGCAACACAGGCACACGCTATGTACTCTTACACCCGCAACACAGGCACACGCTATGCACTCTTACACCCGCAACACAGGCACACGCTATGCACTCTTACACCCGCAACACAGGCACACGCTATGCACTCCTACACCTGCAACACAGGCACACGCTATGCACTCTTACACCCGCAACACAGACACACACTATGCACTCTTACACCCGCAACACAGACATACGAACAGTGGGGATCCGGGTCAGAATTAATTATCAGTAACCCATGCTTGTAAGAGGCGACTAACGGGATCGGGTGGTCAGGCTCGCTGGTTTGGTTGACACATGCCTTCGTATCCGAGTTGTGTAAGTCACTCTCCATGCTGCTCACCACGTGATTGTCTGGTCCAGAATCGACTATGCACAGACCGGGGCCACAGAGCGGGAAAATTGGTGAGTGCGGCGTAAAACTAAACTCACTCACTCATACACCCACTGCAAAGTAGCTATAGTACGCCCGCATTCACGACTTTCATACATTTTCTAATTTTCACATCGCTACAGTGCAGGTGAATTTTCCAAGTTGATATATTCTCACATTACCACAGATCAACGCCCTCATCACTGTACATTGAACCCACACCCCTACGCCAGTATATTCTACATTCTACATATACCCACCTACATTTTCAATTTCAATATACTGGCTCGGAAGGGCATTGTTTAGCGCCAGTTGTTCAGTTTGTTTGTTAAATCTTATCAAAACGCAGTTATGACATCGGTGAAGCAAACACATTTAAGTGCAATTCCCCAGTACATTTCACCAACAATTATTTTCCTTTCAGCGATATAATGGTCAATAATTCAGCACTTGGCAGTAGCGAATCAGCTCCTGTACTAGGGCGGAACAAACACTGAGTACTCTTTGTATATCTATCTATTGTGGTGTTACATAAACGTAGCGACGAATGTAAAGCATGATCACCTGACGTGTGAGTCACAGCATAAACGGATCTGAGGTCAACACGTAGTGTGCCTTTAAAATGCGGCATTGAATAAATCAGGTTTAGCGATTACATTAATCATCAAGGGTCCTTACCTTTCTAGTCAAAAGGATGTTTTTTTGAAGATGTCTTAGAAACGTCGGAAATTGGTTATGGTTCTTTTCAAGATTTTATTCATATTCAAACTATGTAAAATGTAGTGCACAAACAAGAATAGGCTTCACACGGGTAACCAGGACAGGAATAGAACTCATGTCTTTGCCTCGACGAGTTACTGTTGTATTCTTTGTGGAAAACGTCAGTTCTTAGACTTAGCTGTTCACCCAGCAGAAAATGGGTACCCGGTAAGATAAGTCATATGAATATTAACCCTCTAGCGCCTCGCAGGCAGTTTGGCTTACTCGGGGTAATAATGTCCGGTATGTTGCATGTTCTTAGAGATGGCCCCTGCAGTGTGGTGTTAGGCGCTATATAAGTCGCCTTATGTATTATGATTAAAGCTGCAGAGAGGCTTCGGGTGATTCTGGCACAGTCAGGCTGGTAAGGCTCACCATGAGTTTCGGGGTCTTGTCCCTTCTACACGCAGCCCAGACAACGAATGGGACTTTTCCCAGGAAACACTGTCTAGTCGAACCCACCAAGAACTTTACTGAGAATATAAAGGCTGACCGACACTGCAGCCGTCTAGATCTGCATTACCCAGAGTGCAAGAAGGGTTGTGTTCCGGGTGGAGAACCTGGACACTCTGTGCCAAGAGATCAGGAGGTACGAGGGGATCAAAAAGTTTTGAGCCTCGCCCTGAAAGCGTAAGATTTTGGAATTCATACTGCTTTATGTTTCAACATAGTGCCCTTCCAATTTCACACACTTCTCCCATCTGGTTTGCCAATTGGTGATTCCTGATCTGAAGAACTCCACATCTTGGTCCCCTACAAAAACCCACCACAGCAGCGATAAGCTCATTATCATTCTGAAATTTCTAGCCCCGGATGCGATTTTTCAGTCGAGGAAAGAGGTGGAAATCGCCAGGGGCTAGGTCTGGTGAATAGGGATGGTGAGGTAAAATTTCGTACCCGCACTCGCGCGCAGTTTCCATTGCGGCTCAACTGGTGTGGACTGGCGCATTGTCCTGTTGAAGAAGAATCCCTCGCCTCGGGGACCTGGTCGATTTGAACTTCTTTGTCCTTGGACAAGTGACATATTTCCATTCCATTGACTCCAGCTTGCTCTCAGGGTCATAATGATGAAGCCAGGTTTCACCACAGGTTACAATTCGAAAGTGAAAATCTTCTGGGTTGGCATGGTAACGAGACAGCATCGCGCCACTGATGTTGACCCGAGAAAGCTTCATGTCATCAGAAAGCATTCTTGGGACCCATCTTGCACACACCTTGGACATGTGGAGATTGTCATGGAGTATGCTGTGAATGGATCCCTATGACAGCCCGCTTGCATCTTCTAACTAGTGCAGGGTGATAAGACGATTTCCCACCACTAGGTGATGCACAGTGTCAATTGTTGCTTGGGTGGTACTGGTTGAGGGTCGTCCTGGACGGGGGTCATCATCTAAACTCTCTCTTCATCGCTGAAACGCTTTCACCCAACGGTTGATGGTTACAGCAGAAGGGGAAGACTTCTTCTAAATAGCAGTGAGTCGCTCTTCAACCTGCTTGGCCGTGTCGACCTCCAGGACAATAAACTTTATTACTGTTCTATATTCAACCTTGTCCATTTTTCACATTCACCAGGGGGTATATCTCTTCTACAAGGCACTGCCATTGAAGAAATGCATCCAGCTATGTGATCCTACCAGGAATATGTAGCTAGGACACTAATATACGTTAGGTGCCCTGCCCATTACTATTTGTCAAGTATAAATATGCAAGACTCAAAACTTTTTGATATCCCCTCGTAATATATGAAGAGCATCGAGAACAATGGGGAGACTGGCGACAGTGTACATTTCAAAGGCGAGGTCCGTACATTTAGCGTTCTTTTCCTGTACCACGTTGATGTATCATTAGATTCAGGTGGTGAGATAAGGCGACAAGAAAAGAAATATTTCGGAAGTATATCGACGAACTTATCGTAATAAATTATGGCTCTGGGTCACTTTCATACATTGACAACCCATTATGCTGCCAGCGAGAAGGTCTTCGTTCTTTGGGATTGGTAATGTCACAGTGATTCGATCTCTGAGCACGTCATGCCAAGGGACGTAAACAGACCATGGGACTTAACATTGCCTGGCCTGCTCGGATTGGCCACAATAAGTTAGTACCACTGCCTCGTCTCACCTCACCTCACCTCACCTCACCTCGCCTCTCCTTACCTTAGATTGCCTCACCTCACCTCACCTCACCTCACCTCACCTCACCTCACCTCTCCTCACCTCACCTCACCTCACCTCACCTCACCTCACCTCACCTCACCTCACCTCGACTCACCTCACCTCACCTCACCTCGACTCACCTCACCTCGACTCACCTCACCCGATTCACTGTGCCGTGAGTTACTGCCACAAAGTGTCAGGCACTCTTGACTGAGCGTACCAGTCTGGCACTTACGGCAGTGATATTGGATCCTGACGTGATTAGAGAGCAACACAACGCCACCTTGATTCTACTCAGACTGAACATTACCGTCTAATTGATGATATTGCAACAGTGAAACTCTATCGCGTTGAACCATTAATCTTCACTTTTCCTCCAAATGACAATATTTCAAAATCTACGATAACATACAACAGTTTACAGGAAAATATAGTAAAATATCAAAGGTAGTGTCGGAGCTAAGAAAACGAATCTAAATAGTCTTGTCTAGTTAAGAAATATCTTGCATTTGCAAGACAGACGCTTGACATTTTACCAACCGCGGGCTGGATTCCGTCTAAGTGTATATTGTCGGGGCATAGTCATACAGCTACAATGTATTTTGATAATAAAATTGTTAACCAAACAATTTGTCATCGTGACACTAAGTGGTTTACATTCTATATAATGAAAATGCCTATTTTGTAGGCATTTTAACTAAAGACTGGACACCATGTTTTTAAGAAGTGACTTCCCTCTCCACACCGTATGAGTTTGATCACAGGTATTTTCAAACAGGTGACAGTGGGTTCGAAAAGCATTAGTTTTAAGCCTCATGTACTCGAGAAAACAGATGGAGCTAGAACTTTTTAGGTTCTTGTTCCTCGATGAAAGCTCAGAAAATTATTTTTCAGATGTATACTGTTAATACAGAAGACGTAAATCATGAAAAAAAACATTTGGTTTAGTGGAACCTAAAACAGTGTGTTAGTGAGTGAGTTTAGTTTTATGCCGTCCTCAATAATTTTCAGCTATATGGCTGAGGTTTGTAAATAATCGAGCCTGGACCAGACAATCCAGTGATCACCTTCATGAGCATCGATCTACGCAGATTGGATACCATAACATTTATCAGCCAGGTTTGCGAGCCTGACCACGGGATCACGTTAGTCGCCCTTTAAGACAAGCATTGAAAATCGATTCTGACCCGGAACTTCACTGGTCCCTGAAACAGTTACCTACACCAGAAGGAATTGCCCCTGTCGTGTACTGTCTGGTTCTCATTCATGTTGCCAAGGAACCAAGAGGTACTGACTTCCGGTTATAGCGGGGTCCTCCCTTCGGGGACTTTAGTGACGTCGACATACCAAATTTCACAAGGCGTATGGACAAACATACATCTAAAATATGAGGGTTTTCTTTATCAACCTTTCGACGACAATTCTTGCTACATGCCGAATGTACAGTAATATGTTCGTAAATTTAGGGATAGTGGCATAGCGTTTGCCCGTCACGCAAAGGACCAGGGTTCGATTCCCCACATGGGTACCATGTGCGAAGCCGATTTCTGGGGTTCCCCGCTGTGATATTGCCGGAAGATTGCTAAAAGCGGCGGAAAATTAAACTTACTCAGTATATACTTATACCTATACACATAGATTATTGATAGAATGTCCTGTAACCACTTGTCTTCTTTTGTCAACGATTTTCTCAATATGATACCCATATTATCAAATACAGGAACGACTTACGGAAACGTACGTCTTTGAATGCGATGTTCCGCGCCGTATACTAATTCCCTAGCAACGTCGTGCATGATAAGAGCACTAGCACCTGTTCCAGAAAAAACCGAGATCGATACGTACATCGTATCAGTGTCTTAATTGCTATTGTTCACGGTTCCATGTAGGTCGAGTTCAGTAAGCATTGTTAACGACTTAACGCTTGAGTTAAAAATGTATAGATTGACACCTAAATAGCACTGCTATTGCAAATAGCAATCTCAACCGTTATATCTCCTGTGCCATTCATCTTTGGGTACTTCTGGATAGCCTTCAAGTTATATCGCGAGATGTCAGCTTTAGAAGGAGGAAATATTCGCCAAGTCAATTTGTTGACGTTTAGCGGATGTGGGGTAGAGTAATGGTTAGAGCGTACGCTCGTCACTCCAAAGACCTGGTTCCATTCCCAAAATGGGTACGATGTGTGAAGCTTATTTCTGGTGTTCCTCGCCGTGATATTGCTGCAATATTGCACAATATTGCAATATTGCACAACCCTGCATGAAGCCACACCCTCTCACTTGTAGACGTTTACCATCAATGGTGCTATCAGATCCATGATTATGATGTGTTGTCGAACTTAACAATACTGGATCCAGCTTCAACTAAGGGATGCAACTCCGCACGAACATAATCAACTTTTTGTGCCCAGGACCTTTGTGGCATGGCTAGCAGTAATGTAACTGGGTGGCATTTTGATTTGTTTGTATATATATCAACAAATACGTTCTACAGGGAGTTGAATATTAAGCAATAAAACACTGCAGTGAGAATAAACTATCAGTTGTGCAGTCTTTCTTTCTGCTCCGTAAACAACCACCACGAGAGGCTTATTTCGTACATTAAAATATCAAGATTGCAACCATCCCAATGGATGTTTATATTTATAAATTTATATATATATAAATTATGGCAACACGATCTCTGCGACTATCAATAATCACTTCTCCCAAAATGGTCAATATACTCTTCAATAAAACGAAACGCTTTAGCCAATGCTGGAAGAATTTATTACGTGAGTTTCATGTAATTCCTGTGATATACAGGTGAAATGTCACAAGTCTATAAACACAAGCTTCACCAACACAACAGCAGCCTTATTGTTGTGTTTCCGTTTGCTCGAGTCCAAAAGATGGCGGCAAGGTCAGTACTTTATATGGCCACCATTGGCAACAATTACTGTTCGGCTCCGTCTCGGAACAGACTGGTTACGTCGACGAGGTCGCTGTTGTGGACTTCTTCCCCATTTTTCCTGCAATGTGGTGACCAGTTGTAGGAGTGTCTGAGACGTGTTTGACCGCTGACGTACACGTACATCGAGTTCATTCCATATGAGGTCTTTCTAGGGTTTAGATCTGGTCATGGCAATACACTGACGTTAGAATAGGCAAGATAGCGGACAGTGACGCGTGCTGTATTTGAAGTAGCGTTGCAATGCTGGAACATTCCGTCGCCTCAAAATCAGGTTTTGTGTGCTAAATATATCTTGCCACACACCATTACCATGACCCTTCCGAATCTGTCCACCTGTCGAATGTAAGTAGGGGCAAATCATTCATTTTTTCGACTCTAACACGGCCTTCCATCTCGCCTCCAGTTTCTCAGATTCTCCAGAACTCCAGTACACCACAGCAAGCGATTGCACCGATGGAAGTCTCTCAAACTGGCTTCTTGGTCGAATTCTTCTCATCCAAGGATGCGTTGTGGCATGACGATGACGCAAGTGCGCAACCCGGATTAGCAATTTTTGGCTTGAGTGTTAACTCTTGGACGGCCGCTTCTAGGGTGATCTTGAACGGAATTGGTCTGCAGGAAACGATCCCAAAGGCGAGATTTGGTGTTCTGATGAACGTTGAAATGTTGGGCAACTGCAGACTGCGACTTCCCCCAAGGAGGCCTGTGGCGATGGTTCGACTGGCGGCATAAAATGGCATAATAATTTCCTCTTTTCCAGGCAATACAAATGGGAAAATAAATTACAACTTTTGCCTTGTAAAGTGATCGATATATGTTTACATGTTTTGTTTTTGGTAGTTTGTTTATTTTTTTATTTTTATTTTTTATTTTTTATTTATTTTTTTTTTATTTTTTTTTGGGGGGGGGGCTATGTCGATGATGGGGTAGCCCAGTGGTCAAGTCATCCGCTTGTCATGCTGAAAACCGGATTCGATTCACAAGTAGGTACAATGTGTGAAGCTCATTTCGGGTGTACCCCGCCATGATATTGCTGGGATATCGCTAAAGGCGACGAAACACCACGCTCACTCTATCGCTAAATGACAAATTAAACGTGGGACTCTATAATACAACTCCTCCTCTGCATCCGAACTTTGGTGCACGTTCCCGAACTTAGCAGGACATCAGCAAAAATCACACGTCAACAAGGAAGTGGTAATTCGTGAATCACGCCGATCGGATATAAAGTATTTATGACCAACATATTCCCCCTTCAGAACAATGATGTGTGTATATACAACAACTGATACTTAAGTGCCATTGCATCACAGGAAATTCGTCAGTTCCACATCAGTATCACTAATTGATACATTCATTAATTACCGGCACACTTCATGAGCTCTACCCTGATGGGTTTGGGTAAATAAAAATATCCTTGTAAATGGAACGGCGCGATTAGAGTCCGACATGGCTGAGCGTCCACAACAACAGTGACTTCCTGCGGATTCTCGCGGGACTATGGGTGATCCAACGAACCTATTGTCGCTGTAATGGGATGGTGCTTCCTGCTGAGCGTCAATCATTAATGAGACATAAAGCTTAGCGTATCCCCACCTGGGTGTCAGGTTTAAACGATAGCTTTTTTAATTTGTAGACATCAGGCCCAGTGTTCATTAGGAGTCATAATATCAGACGTGTGAAAGATTCATGCTGGAAGCGCGATGCTTCTGTTGTAATGGCAGCGTTAGAATATGATACAGTTCAGGCTGATCATGTATGCTGTATCAGTCAGTTCATACAAACTCGACTACGTGTTCTGCTAACAGTATCAAGTATTGATCAGAAAGCAATGTGTATCAATGTCAATTTTTTATGGCCAAATTTTATCATTCTTGAGGTGAATATTTTGAGATGAATACATTTTGTCTCAAAGAATCGTTGGATTTTGCAAAAGCTCAGTCTCTTAGTCAATATCAACAATCATGTCCCAGGTACATTTATGTGGATGTTCTCTGTGGGACGCGAGGTGGGCGAGCTGGCTAATTCGCCAGGCTGATCCAGCGAGATTGAGGTAACGGGATCGAGAGCTCCTGTGACCGGGTGTATAAACGTTGGAGTCAACTTTGTGTGCAGACTCTTTCAGTGTTGTCACACCCCAGTACAGTATCCAGCCTTGTGGAGTTAAAACATCCAACGAACCCGTTGGTATATTACCAGACGGTGGCCACATGAATACATGCAAACACCTAGCTGATGGTACAGCAAACAGTAGTAAAACTTGGACTAAATGGTGTGACTATTGTGCCCCATCTGTAAATGAGTACCTCGTAAAGATGGGAAAGCCAGACAAACTCGGTGCGCCGAGTGCAGTAATGGCAACAAGAGTTGTATGATCCCAAGGGAGTTGAGACTGACAATGAGAATGTCACTGAGATTGACATCCGGTGATCGAGAGGAAAACCAAAGCGCCTTTGTGTAGCTGATATCGGCGCTCTACAAGTGTTAGCATGTTACCACATTATCAGTAACACTTGTAATAATAACAAACGGTTTATTTCCAATCAGAGAACAAAACTGAATGTAAATGAGTGGTTTGAGTTGTGATGATGTTATAGGAGCTGGGGGACTGGTTGTGAATGGTGGTCTGCCATGTTCTAGGAGGTAAGACATTGTGACTACAGTAGGTTCTAAGATGTTGTGACTGTGAAGGTGCTAAATTGTAGATGTGGTGGGTGAGGTAACGGGACATGGATACTGGATTGTGGCAATGACGGGTGAGGTAAACACATGGATGCTGAATTGTGGCAGTGGTGGGTGAGGTAAACGCAGGTCCATGCTGGATTGTGGTAGTGGTGGGTGAGGTAAACAGAGATACTTGCTGGATTGTGGCAATGACGGGTGAGGTAAACACATGGATGCTGAATTGTAGCAATGGTGGGTGAGGTAAACAGAGGTGCTTGCTGGATTGTGGTAGTGGTGGGTGAGGTAAACAGAGATACTTGCTGGATTGTGGCAATGACGGGTGAGGTAAACACATGGATGCTGAATTGTGGCAGTGGTGGGTGAGGTAAACAGAGGTGCTTGCTGGATTGTGGTAGTGGTGTGTGAGGTAAACAGAGATACTTGCTGGATTGTGGCAATGACGGGTGAGGTAAACACATGGATGCTGAATTGTGGCAGTGGTGGGTGAGGTAAACAGAGGTGCTTGCTGGATTGTGGTAGTGGTGTGTGAGGTAAACAGAGATACTTGCTGGATTGTGGCAATGACGGGTGAGGTAAACACATGGATGCTGAATTGTGGCAGTGGTGGGTGAGGTAAACAGAGGTGCTTGCTGGATTGTGGTAGTGGTGTGTGAGGTAAACAGAGATACTTGCTGGATTGTGGCAATGACGGGTGAGGTAAACACATGGATGCTGAATTGTGGCAGTGGTGGGTGAGGTAAACAGAGGTGCTTGCTGGATTGTGGTAGTGGTGTGTGAGGTAAACAGAGATACTTGCTGGATTGTGGCAATGACGGGTGAGGTAAACACATGGATGCTGAATTGTGGCAGTGGTGGGTGAGGTAATCAGAGGTGCTTGCTGGATTGTGGTAGTGGTGGACCTGTGAAGGTCCTGGGGTAGAATAGGCCTTCAGCAACCCATGCTTGCCATAAAAGGCGACTCAGCTTGTCGTAAGAGGCGACTAACGGGATCGGGTGGTCAGACTCGCTGACTTGGTTGACGCATGTCATCGGTTCCCAATTGCGCAGATCGATGCTCATGTTGTTGATCACTGGATTGTCTGGTCCAGACTCGATTATTTACAGACCGCTGCCATATAGCTGGAATATTGCTGAGTGCGGCGTAAAACTAAACTCTCACTCACTGGTAGTGGTGGGTGAGGTAAACAGAGGTGCTTGCTGGATTGTGGTTGTGGTGGGTGAGAGTGAGGGTAAGGGAGACGGTTGCTGAATTGTGGTGGAGATGGTATGTAATGTGAAGAGAAATAAATGTATCTGGGACTCGAAGATGTAACAATATCCCTTATAAGTCAACATTTCGTTCTTTTTGCCAAAACATTAATCTAGATGTAACTCAAGATGCAATGCATGTTTTACTTTACAGTAAAACCTACATAGAGATAAGGAATATATTTCTTTATAAATATTTGAAACATCATCTATTGCAACATAGTTTTGTCAGCATAATGTCTTCAACAAACATAAATGTTATTAATAAAATCTGATCTTTTTTCTGTAACACGCATGTAATTTCATGCAAAATATATATCTATGAATATTTTTGGACCAATGGGCTTTTTTGGTCTATTACTGAATTAAATGTCTGTCTGCCTGTCTGTATAAAATAAATATACCCCACGTACCTGAATTATGCGATGAAGCATCCATTTGTATAAAGTCCAAATATATTGGCAAAACAAGCCTCAAATAACCACGAGTGACTCTTCATCGGGACTCATTTGAATGGACATATGATAGTTTATTTTCTCAAATTATATTTTGAAGTTTTGTTTCCTTATTACCACGTGGGTAATTAGTCATAATAACTCATAATACACATTATAACAATATTTTTTGTTCCAGTGCGTCTCATCGCACGACAGACTGTTAATTGAACGCCGACCCGATAACAGGAAGAAATAACCGCCGCTTCGAACTCAGGAATTGTCGACTTTTCTCGTTCAGTTGCTTGCTTCTTGTGCTAGTGCTGAGATGACATGACTTATTAAAGAATCAAAACCATTGGTGACCGAGGTGCCTGACGTTGTAACAGTAACATCTAAATCAGTCTGTGGTGCATTTCTCTGCCTTAGCCGCCATAAAGCTGGAGCAGTGCTGAGTGCGGCGTAAAGCTATACTCACTCACTCTCTCTGTTGCTTTTCTTTGGTGTTCCCTGTCTCCTTTTCTTTCAGTGTTATGGATCTGTCTTATCGATTCAAAAATTTGAAGACAAATGATATTGCCGTATATATTTCTTATTTCCTGAAAACCAAACATAATAGAATAATTTAGTTGTTTAAGACTGGCCCCTTGTCCTTTTCCATACGGCGGCGGTGGGATAGCCCAGTGGTTAAAGCTTTCCCTCGTCACGCCGAAGATCCGGGTTCGATTCCCCACATGGGTACAATGTGTGAAACCCAAGTTCTGGTGTCCCCAGCCTTCATATTGCTGGAATATCGACGATGCTGCGCCGATACAAGTGAGGCATGATGGGAACTGTAACAAAATCATGATATTTAATCGATCACTTCATTCATGCCTTTCAGATCTTCGTGTTTAATTTTAATTAGCTGAACAAACCCAGGTGGGGCGCAAGTCCACCGGCAGATGAATTAAGGTGATTTGATACTCAAGTGCGAAAGTCGACTGTCAATTATAATCTTGACATAACAAACACACTTTTCATCTCTGTTTACTCTAATGAATTTTCGTAAGCATAAAGCTGATGCTCTGTTTTCGGGTAAACGAGTGTCATCGATTGAAGCGCTGTGAAATGTATTTCACATGCGCTTTTTCAAACGCTAACTACAATATGAAGATTAAATTTATTTAATTTTTAGGGGGTGGGTAATTTGAAAGAGGTTGATTAAGCAATAGGAAATGTTATCTTTGATCAGTGTGTGAGTTCTTCGTAGCTCTGTTCTCAAAATGTACATACAGCTATCAGTCGGTACACTGAATGTTGAAATAACTGGATAATATTATAACAGCTTCAAACGACCAAAAAATTTCAGCATGGCTGTTCTTGTTGTTTCCACAAAAAGTGTAATTCCAAGCTTCCATATGTCGTTGGTGTGATTGGACAGAACAAAGAGCAGGAATATGTCAGCCATGCTGAAAGGCATTATTTGTCTTTAATTTCTTTAATCCCTTAAAGGTACAGAAGAATATGGTATCTTGGTACAACTTCCCGTGGTTCCATAACATGCACTGATTATATCTTTATTTGAACGATGCAGTTTGACAGTTTTCTAAACTCTCTTGAAATGTTTGAATCAAACTGCACACAAACATCTATGAGAAGCTTCACTTCGAGTGCACGATATGCCTACACGTGGGATTGTGGTCATTTTTATCTTGAAGAGAGATTCATTTGTGTATTATACACAAAACAGAACATCAAAGCCAGACAATATCTATTCTCGATAATCTGCCCAAACCAATTCAGCTGGGGCCAGACAGCAAAACAGTGGTGAAAAGTACATTTGCGGATCACCCAATATCATTTTAACTACGATCAAAGGAGAATTATCAAGTATGTGACGGACATTTTACTTCTGTGAAGCTTGAGGAACAGAGTGAGGTACAGTCCCGACAGCTGTGTTTATATATATAGTTGACAAACCCCGTGTCATCAGTGGGCATCGACCATCCTTGTGTAATATGTGTCAATGGCGTGATGTTCGTGATTTTACGTGCTCAGTTTGTTCCTTCATTACGAGGTCACGCAAACATAGGAACTCACCATCATTACCATTCCACACGTCAGTGAGTGAATTGTGTTTCACGCCGCCATGCTCAAAGTGTCAGTCTAAGATTATACATTAGGATTTGACATGAAAGTGACGTCAAGCCAAACATTATGACGTCATAGCCTGTATTTGAAACTACATGAATAGCTACATTCTTTGTCAGGTATTGATTACTATTATCATTCAACACCTTCGAAATTCGAAATGTCCTCAAGACATGGGCAATAGTACTTAATGGACGACCATGCTAGGTACCATCACGCATGCGCCGTTGGCGGTAGCAAGTCTACCTGAGCCTGCCATGAGTCCGGATCTGAATCCCTGAATACCTGAATATACTGAAGCAGTGCTCGGTTATCGATATTTGTGTGATTTCTTGAGGACTTTAGGCCAGATTCTTGAATAAGACCCCCCATGTTTACATCCCTCCACCATAGTAATCAGCGCTACAAAAAGTGCCATTTTTGGCCATGTTCGCTTCTAACACAAATTTTCGTTCTTTTTTAGCATAGATGTGTCATTAAATCATTCAAGTGTCAGTTTATCAAGAGAGTAACATACATCGAGGTATGGATAAGTTCCGTTTACTATGGTTACGTATCAGTCCCGTGAAAGATATGGCTGGCTGACTGACTGACTGACGTGACGAGCGAACGCTTTAACCACTGAACAACGCCACCGCTCCTGAAAGATATGACGTGGAATTTAACAAAATAAACATAGCCACTGTGTTATTACAGTATTATACGAAGATAAAAAAAACTCCACGCTGAATATTTTTCGTAAAGGACATATACTAGACTTTATTTTCTACATCACCATGCTTACAATTTGTCAGAAGCTTGTACATTACTGTAATGACCTAAAACTGTCACTGAATCATATCAGGACTGAGCACAAATGTTGGTCTAATATTACAAACAAACTGTAACGTCCAAACATGAGAACATCAACAGGAGAGCTGAGGGCGGTAAAACCCCAGTTTGTTTACCATCTCCATCCACTGATTCCATGCCTTGTAAATGTGGCATAATATGGCCATCCTGTGTAGATTCTTAATCAGTATAATGAATGGTTCTCAAATGTGTTCATGCAAACATACTGAAACATTCCACTCCAACGGAATGGCCGCATTCACCTTCCCTCAAATGACCCGTAAAGTAGTGAGTGAGTAAGTGAGTTTAGTTTTACGCCGCACTTAGCAATATTCCAGCTATATGGCGGCGGTCTGTAAATAATCGAGTCTGGACCAGACAATCCAGTGATCAACAATATGAGCATCGATGTGCCAACCGATGACATGTGTCAACCAAGTCAGCGAGTCTGACCACCCCGTAAAGTAGATTGCGTATATTTTTTCGTAAAACCATAAAACCTCGTTTCCCATCAGTAATTTGTTCTTTGGGACCAACTCGCCGAAGGTTCTTAAAATTGGGAAATGCCTCTAAATAATTATAAATAGCCAAACGGCTGCAAAAAAGAGATTCCATCGAAATCCACTGACCTCTGATGGTTGCTTCAGTATTGATGTCCCCTTGAGGAAGTTGACATGCCCCAAAAATCTTTTTGGAGCAGAAAATCTAAAATCTGCACAATATCCAGAGCTAGAGTCCCTTGACAACTCGTGTCAGTCAGACCAACATGCCGGTGGTGCGTTTCATTTCGAGGTCAGTACACTCCCAACAAGGATACAATTCCCCAACAGAAATCACCTAAATGTACTGTTAAGAATGGAAATAATGTTGTCTGGATATGAACGTAAAATTGTGTGATCAAGCGCCAAATATTATTCTAGCTCTAATGTCTGGTGCCAGTTCTGGCAGTTACCTATCTATTAATATACTGATATTTAATCATTTCTATATATGATCGCTTTAAGCCGTTTGAGGTCGTTGATACATTGTGAAATATCAACGAGAATGCAATCTAATGTATTTCTGTTCGAAAGACCCCTTTGTATGGATGAATGATATATTTGGTCCCGCTCATACAGTGCTCTGACAAGTGACGGGCGCCTGGGAAGACTACCGCATTGATTATGAACGGGTATCCTGTGCGGGTTTACTTTACTTAATCTGTCCAGTCGTGCAAACCTAAAGATTAAACCAAGAGGGTGTGACAACAATCTCGTCAGTGCCAATCTTCATTCGAACCGTCGACCACCAGAGCCTGGTATGCACAGGGAGGCAACTCTCCACAGCAAACCACTTCGCATTTGGCACTGGGTCCACATGAGATGGAAAAATTCCAGTATGCGAATGCATTAACAGACTACAATCTATACTCAAAGGCAAACGTTATTGTGAATGACTTAGATTTAGATATCTGAATTAACTGATACTGTTGTGATGAGACTTTTTAATATTGCTAGAATATAATTCCAGATAAAGAAACATATAAAAAGATTCTCCCAAAATTGTGTTTTTCGGACCCGTCGACATCTAAACAATGATTTGGGTGACAATGATTCGAGGATTAGAACCACACTTTGTAAAGATATGCTTTATGCATTTTGTCCATGGAACTGTTGAAAGCACGAACAACGCATACAAAGCAAAGGCTACAGACAGGGTCCTGTTTGGGTTATAGATTAACTACTTATATCGAATATCAAAATGTGATATGAACATTTTCTCATTTATATAAAGAAATGTATTGATCACAATAACACTGGCATCTGAATAGTGAACGCTAGATATATTTGCAACACCGAACGTCCCGACGTTAGCTCAATAAGCAAGCATAAGCCTGAGTAGCGTTACTCGGGTTTTGGATGAATAAAGGTTAATATGTCTGAAAGTCTGGCATGGAGTAGTATTTCCCGGACGACATTCTTGTTTCAGTCTGCAGACCCTGGCATTGAAATACCTCACTGTTCAAAGAGAGAACAATTGAATGTAGTCTGGGCTATAAGGAAACAATGGAATGGTTTCATAAATAGTTACGGGAATAGGGCAGTTTCAATGAAATATCGAATTATGTTGATTTGGTTCCGTCGATTGTTACGCCATACGGAGAAAACCTGTTGACCGATCACGGGCGGATTGGAACTTAATCCTGACAGTCATTCTTGGTTATCGATACCTTGACGAAGGTTTAGTCAATCATCTCTGATGACAGAGAACCAAAAAATGGCCTTAGATTGGCCAAACTATTAAATACTTACGTCAAAAATATGGACCACTGTTGTTTGTATAAGAAAGGCATTTTTCGAACGTTTTGTGACGTAACGGCTTCAAACTGCGGCGTCTGAACTCCCCCCTATAGTCAGGTTCTACTTCGACCTAGTTAAATGTGAAGCAGTTTCCGGTAGATCATTCCGCAGCACACATGGGTACAATGTGTGAGGCCCATTTCTGGTGTCCCCCGTCGTGATATTTCAGGAATATTGCCAAAAGCTGCGTAAGACCATACTCACGCATTCACGCACTCACGCACTCACGCACTCACGCACTGCGCAGACACCCAAAGCCATTGTGCTAAGCTGACTGGTGTTTGGATAATAAAGCAACGGAATAACTTGTACTGATTATCGGTCAAGCAGAGTTCATTGAAAGTTAATGGCCAATAAGCCATGGCCAGTTTGCATCGCCGAAACTAAGCAATGACAACGGGTGTTGTTTAACGTTCTTCAAATGAGTCCTGACGTCATAAGAACACCGCCGAATCGCATGAAAACGTAGTCACCTAGCTGTCACTGAAACGTCAGATAGTATTTGGGAGTTGCATTCTTATAAGCATGAACCAAAGTGTATATTTTGACATTCTCTCCCGAATGTGTTTCGAATTGTTCGATTTTTTTTCTGGCGTATTCTACTTGATTCCTCTAAATTCGAAATAAATGTGAAGGAGTGCTTAACACCAAGAAGTTCCATTTAATTCTGCCAAAGTAGAATGTAGGTAAACACGGCGAGTCTTTAATGTGGAGCTACGTTATCTGCAGACTAATCGTTGTTATTTTATTAGTCTTGCTTCTAGCTTGGTTTGTTCAACTAATCATGGTTGTTGTTTATCTCTCCATTAAGCCTGTCACTTAAAACATTCCCAGAGACACATGCGTTTGGAAATAGGCAAAAGGCTCTCTTGTCCCATCACTCCCTTCAGAACTAATATATAAAACATGCAGGTAAGTATGGTTTTGATGAATTGTAATTTACCATTATCATTGCACGCTCACCAGCAATTGCCTAGACAAACATGTCACAAGCAGAATGGTGTTGGTAAACAAGCCGTAATGTATGTGCAAACAAACTGCAGCGGAATTTGAAAAGGTCTGTCAGCTTTCAAACCAACATTCCCGCTCCATAGACAATGAACATTCAACTCAGTGTGACAGTCAGCCAAACATGCACTGCTCAAGTGCTGAAACAATCTCCTCTCAATCATGTTCGTTGACAGGTGACAAGATTTTGCGATAACAATCAATTAAGCGTCCTCCCATTTGTGAGAAGTCCCAATTGTGAGACACATTAATTAATGGTTGAGTGCACAAAAGTGGTGCCTCCATATCCCTACACGAAAGTGGGAAAGACCTAGTTGCTAAAGAATACCCACAGGAGACATGGCTCATTAGTGAGTTAATTAACACATAAGACATTGTTTGTTAAAGAGCATATTATTGTTTTCAGTGATTTCAAGGACATCGATAGATACAGATATAATGAAATAGATTATCAAAGATATGGAGCGGCCAAGCCGACGTTGGAACTTGCCGAGAAATGCCATATAAATGTGATCTAAAGTGAGTGAGTGAGTGAATTTAGTTTTACGCCGCACTCAGCAATATTACAGCTATATGGCGGCGGTCTGTAAATAATCGAGTCTGGACCAGACAATCCAGTGATCAACAACATGAGCATCGATCTGTGCAATTGGGAACCGATGACATGCGTCAACCAAGTCAGCGAGTCTGACCACCCGATCCCGTTAGTCGCCTCTTACGACAAGCTGAGTCGCCTTTTATGGCAAGCATGGGTTGCTGAAGGCCTATTCTACCCCGGGACCTTCACGGGTCAATGTGATCTAAAAGAGCAGTCAAAGGTTAATAAATATATTTATATTAATTGTAATTAAAATAGTTGTTGCAATCAGATTTTATAATCTGACTTAGGTAGATACCCCACCAGTATATCCGTAAACGCAAGAATTATATCAAACCGGACTAAAATGTTATGATGTAATGGTAAACTGAATACATTTAATATAATTCAAATGTTGGTTTTAATTTTCAATCATTATCAAGTGTCGTATTATTTGCTTTTTAAAATCTTATTGTGTTACAATTATCTTATTACTGTAGACTTTGGTAAACTAAATGTAGCGCATCAAAGCACGTTGAAAGATGTAAAAGAATCTGCCCATTTTATACATAATCTGTCTGTGACGAACTCCAGATATTATATTTTACTGTCTAGCGCAAAATGCCATTAGACATAAAATTCTTTCGAATTATTTCTGTAAACGTCTTAATATTTTAATATGTATCAATATGGTGTATGTTCTCTGCGTCATTGTACATGTATATTATTTTTTTAAGATTAAATGTGTGTTCTGTTCTGTTCACAAGGTTCACTTACAGAGCTAATTAGCTGAGTTTAATCCATTCTATCAGGTAGGGGAGTATGGTGTGTTTTCTGTGTTATTTACCCACTGTCTGTCGAGTCTGGTCTTCAGTAACATATGATAAGAGGTGACTAACGGGATCGGGTGGTCAGGCTCGCTGACTTCGTTGACACATGTCAACGTGTCCTAGTTGCGTAGAACGATGCTCATATTGTTGATCACTGGATTGTCTGGTCAGACTCGATTATTCAAAGCCCCCCGTGATATACCTGGGACATTTCTAAGTGCGGCGTTATAAACAATTAATCAATCAATGCAAGGCGTCACAACTACCTATCAAACACCCCCATCTTGCGGGTTTTCTCTTTGTACGATCTGAACACACCTGACAGTATTAAGATCATATTTGAGATACAAAATGAAGTTAAGTTGAATTACTATGGTATTTGTGGAAGTTGGAACAGTTAAAAATAGACAAATTACAAATACGCAAATGATCCGGAATAACCAATCCTCTGGCAGTTTTTAAAGAATTTAATCTATACAGATGACCTTTGGGATCAGATTAATCTACACAAATACCAGACACAGCCAAATCTAATTAAGTAGTCAAGGTTAGGCTATTCCATCCCGTGAGTACACGATGTACACTGGATATCCATAACTAACCGAGGGTTTATCAAGCTAACACGCTTGCTGTAAACCAAACGTAGAACGAAAATGGAATCATCACTTTGTTCAAAGGAATCGTGACATCCACGTCAAAAAAGGGCAAACTCATCTTTGTTGACATATAAAGTGCTTTGGGGGAAAAAACGAAAAAAATCCTTGTTTTTGGAATCTACAATTTAGCATTACATTTTCCCATGATTTAGATTAAAAGATTTCACTTTCATCCATCAAGGCTGAGATCTGCCCGATTGACAACTCGGTCATTTCCTCTGTTCAGGTCCATTAGCAGATGATAGAAGCATTATAATATTGGGTGGTATCAAAACCTATACACAAAACGTTATTGTTGATGGCAGTTTGAATGGCATACGTTACTGGGAGGACATCGCTAGAAATGATGTTCAAGTATCTGTGTAAATGCAAGGACCTTGCGTCAAATTGCAGCAGGATATGTTCGTCCACCTGTAATATGTCTTTTAATAGAATTCTTTAGGTAGCCAGACACTGCTGTGTAAGCATTGCTGACTGTTTCTCCTGTTTTCTCAAGAGTAGAACATGTCTGGAATGAGATAATCGACGCCGACCACAGGACCTGAACCAACCGGTAAAACTCTCTTCTTTGTTCCATTTCTGGCTGAATTACAACACCCCCAGTCCGTTTTAAGTATTGCGTCTTCCGTTACCAGGGGTATTTTCGTTAGTGAACTTGTGTTAGAAAATTGATCTGACGAATGACCAAATGTTGCGGTACATGTAAAATATTAAAAAAAATATATAATCATTTACAGTTCATAAGACTTGGTGGTTGTCCAGCGCTGCACTCAGCAGTATTCCAGCCATATGTCAATGGTCTGGAGATAATCGAGTCGAGTCTGGGTTAATCTAGTGATCAACATGAGCATTGACCTACTCCACTGGGATACAATGACATCTATCAATCAAGCCAGGGAGTCTGACCATCCGATCCCGCTAGCCGTCGCTTACGAAAAGAACAGGCTATTGAAGATCCATTCTGTCCCGGATCTTCACGGGTAACAATTCATATGAAACACAACTGAGGTTATAGTAAATACATGTATGTGCCTCTCTGACGAGATATTTTTCAGCAATGATGCCTTGGTATCTTTGGTGCGTTTTGTTTGGTGGCAGAGAGTTCTATTAGCAAGGTAACCTTTAGCAAAGGAAAGATCTAAATGGTTTCAAAATATTCGTTGATGGCACCTTTAAGAGAAACTGATCTCTGTCTCAGTGTCCTTCTCGGGTGATATGCCTGGTTCAGTTCCTGGAGGTGTATTTGTGCTCGGATTGTTTTTCTGACCCTGTCTGAGACTTTTATCCAGAGCTATTCTCTTTCATGGGGGTAACATGGTCTTCCGAACCTGCTGCTGTATCTGTTTCAGAAAGCCAATCAAAAGGATGCTGTGATAATCTGGTGAAGTGACCAAACAGAACCTACATGTCTAGGTATCTGCCACAGCCTTGAGAGGGTGTTCTATACCTGCCGACAAAACTTTCATATGGCTTCTACAAAGAAAACTCAGTGTACCATTATTCAATCTATATTTTCCATGTTGTCAAGTGTGAAACTTCTTACCTGTAGCCTGTTATCAAACGTTTCATGTCCACTTACTAAAGATGTCTTCATCAAATATAAATATTTCTGGTGGACCTTTAAATTTTAAAACACTGCTCCCTGTTCCCTTCTGGTAAGAAATCTTCATGAGGGCCTTTCAAAACCTTCCTTCTTTCTTGTCTTGCTTGAATACACCTTCTGGGGTGCTATATCAAAAATGCTCAATAAACAACTTAAAACTGTTGTCTAAAATAGTTTAATACTGTTGTCAGTGTTTTTGACATCATGTAAACAGCACCTCACATAATCACATCATTAAATTCAAACAAGTCATCAACAACAACTTGGAATATACACAAGACTACGAATTACATATAGGTGTATACTTTACTAATACCACGGGCAATATAAACACTTGTTTGCAAGTGTGAAACTACTGCACACAGAGATCAGTTCAAAATGTGCAAGTGAATCAGTGGGAACTTTCGCTATGTATCATATACTAACCAATCCCCTAACTAAATACCGTCCAATAATCCAACCCCAATTTAGTGACCTGGGTACCTGCACATCTCCAATACCTTAACATCCACTTAGAGTTGTCTTAGCACTAAAGTTATTTTGTACAACGAAACCCTGAACACTTCAAAGAATTCACTATTAACAGTCTAATACTAAATGTCCTTTAATTCTTTTCTTAATGCTATTCACAATTAACTACAAAAGCATAATACAAGCAAAGTTAATCATCTTCAAAATCAACAAAAACATGTTTGGGTAACCTTCAAATTCATCATATAGGTAAGCTCAAGTTACTGACACACGAAAACTTTGAAAGCCTAAAATCATAACTTGCCTTTTCAACCTGATGAGATTGACCATAACAGGTTTAATCAACTCCGAAATCCACCACAAAAACAGTCAGCAACAAGGGTCACAAGCTTGTACTCTCATCCATTTCTTGTTGACTATCACTTTCTGTTTGCTACTTGGGAGTGAGTTTTGGTTCTACATGCAATGTACCTAAGTAGGGAATAGAACCACAGCTTTCCAAACCACTAGGCTACCTCACCACCCTTCTTTGCTCCTACTGTGAAGTAGCATGATTGCTCAAAAAATCAGGTGACACAAGCTATAGGATTTACCCTTCTTTATCTCCCTGATATAATATCAGGATATAATACACCAATCTCTTACTTAGTCACTCAGCTTTAATTCTTTATGTTTTTCCCATTAAAGGTAAATTTTGGTAAAAGTATAATTGGTGATAATTGTTTTTCAAAACTAGCACCGTTTATGGTTTTCAAAACAAAGATACTGACACTCTGAAACTGAAGTTTTTTTTAAGAGAACTCAGCAGAAAGGCCATTAAAAGTTTGTGGACTTAGCTGCAAATCTATGGAACTATGAGGGATCCTAAACTCTTCGATTCCTGTGTCCATACATCGCATGTTACATTTTCTGATTGTTCCTATTTCATAAACAAAGATCAATCATTAAGACATATATACAAATGATTAAACAAAAATGTCTAATACACATGTTGGTGAAAAACTATTTTACCATTCAAATTCATCTTTTGTCTGCTTAAGTGACTGATAAGCAGTTCTAAATCTGGAATATTTCCAGTTTGTTGTACCAGAACAGAAAAAAATCATCACAACACACTTACCATTGATCCAAGACACAAACATTTTTACAAGCACATTGATGAATATGAATCTCCAATAATGGCAATAAAGCATGGTTGGAGAGTCCTATGATTTTAAGTCTGGCAACATCAAAAGAAAATCTACTTCCCAAAGTTAACCAAATGGACAACAAAAGTAAGTTCTGTGATAGATTTTCTTCTGTTGGCTTACTAGTGATTACATAAATATTCCATGACGTTCCAAGTAAGTTTATTTTGTATGTATTGTTTAACTCAGGAGTCAGGATGCCAGCTTTGTGACACAGACCTTAAAATGACCAGACAATTCTTGACATTGTGAGGAAGAATCCACACTGTTTAGGGTCCATGACAATCAATCAACAAAGTCACAGAGTCTGACCACACATTCCACTCCATCACTGCTCACAGCCTTCTCAGACTATTAGATGACACTTGTATAAAACTGAATTTGGACTAGATAATCCAGTGATCAATACTGTGACTGATCCACACTCTCCAAATATGGTTATGGTAGCCATCAGCCAATCATCCAAGTTAACAATATTCCATAAACATCAAGGCAGAAGACACCAGAAACTGGCTTCCTACAATAATGAACACAGAGCTTCACAAGAATAACTAATACTTTCACTATAAGGCTATAGCACTACCTACTTTCAACTCAAACCATCTTCTCAGCGCCTTATGCTGAAATTAATTCAGCAGGCTAAAGGTTAAGGATCATTTCACAAGTGCCTGGGTCCTGATAAAAAACACTTTGGTAGCTCTAAAATATTTGTAAACCTATCATATACTACATAGTTGCAAGAAGTCACAACTTTATACATGCTTTGTGAATCAGGACCTAGAACTTCAAAGATGTTCCTTGTGAACTAGTCTGGTATAGACAGGTTGATATAAGTCAGTTAGCTGCCACAGTTAACCTTTTTCACAAATGAAATTGTTAAATATGTCAGTTCTCAATACCGACACAAGGAGGAATTTGCAGTCAGTGAGGCATAGCATAAACATAATATAATCCAATCCTCTTTGGAAAGCATAGTTACAGGCTTGTAGTGTAATGGAAGTTTATAATATTGCTGGTTTGCACAGTGTTTCATACGTATCAGAGCTGGCAGCTAATCACAGAAGGAAATCTGTAACTTTGCTTGTAATAGTTCTCCTTCAGAGAAACCATTGAGCAGAGTTCATATAAACAATCAAGATTCCGAAACTCACGACCTTGAAAACAGAGGCACACTTCTGTAGTGATGATAGGTCATAAACACAGATTGGGCTACCCGAAGTAGTCAATGTTATTAAAGCCTTATGAATCAGTCGATAATATTGTGCCACAAAGGATGGAGACTGCACAGACTAATGAATTAATAACTTTCTTGGCACCTGTGCACATGCTTCTCGTACACCTGGCTGTGCCTTTCTCTGCACTCCTCCCTCATAACAAACAGGGGATTGTGTCAATATTTTAATGACAGTTAGAGTTATGATAGGTCATAACATTAAGAACACTTTGTGGATAATGATCAAGTCACTCAAAAATAGTTTAAAATCATACTTCATCAGCTGACACGTGTGTTTTGAAATTTGAGAAATGTGCCTGTCTGATTGGCTATTAAACGGTTTTGTCACAGTTAAATCTCCAACAGAGATAGACACATTTAATAAGCTCCAACTAGTCCACCATTTTCAGTGGACCAGAAGTTTCAAGGGTGCAAGACAAAGCCTACTAGTGCTCCCAGTCATTATTCTTTCACTAGCAGAAGCCTAAACATGTCAATCTCTGAAGAGGACAACCAGGCAGACGAACCTCATCCATGTCAGCCATTCAGATCCATGAACAACACTTCCCCACCCATGCCTCTATATGATTCTTCAAAGGCATATAGAAGTTGGCATAGTAATACAGTACAAATTTTACCTTACGGCAGTACTGTTCAGTATGGCAGTGTTAACAGTTAGCCTTACTGTTCAGTTCAGCTCAAGCTGCTGAGGGGCTAGGATAAGCCCAGAAACGTCGTGAAAATAAACCCTAGAAGTTGCTATCCATAAAATTTGTACTGCATGCCTCTATAACCATGTAGAGTGAGTGAGTGAGTTTGGTTTCATGCCACGTTTAGCAATATTTCAACAATATCACCATGGTGAACACCAGAAATGGGCTTCACTCATTCTACCCATGAGGGGAATCAAAGCTGTGTCTTCGGTGTGAAAAGCAGACGCTTTAACAACTTGACTACCTCACCACCCTATGCCATGTAGAAAGACTATGTTAAAAGAATACATTCAACAACTTAAGCAACACAACAATGTATTTATGTTTGATGATGGAAGCAGTGAAGTTTCTACCTTAAAGCTCTGAGTATAGCCTGATATTATCATTGTGTTAGGGCACTACCAGGCTTCATAATTCCCAGTGCCAGGGAAAACATGTCATCCGAATTTGAATATTTGTGTTTGTGGCAAATTGTTCATATCATTGTAAATTCTTTGGGGGAGAAGTGGTTAAGCTTGTTGATGCTCCAGTCTCCTTCCACACCTTTCGTGAACTCTCGAATAAACCTGAAAAAATTGAGAGAGTTTCTTTTAACATCACATGGGAAAAGACAAGTCAGACGGAGGAAGAGAGAGAGGTGAGCATTGAGTGAGGAAAGCATTTCTGGCGACAGAGAAACATGAACTTTGAAATCAAGGCCCTTGTCAGGCTTCTCTCTTGCCATACACTTTTTATCTGGGTGTTTTAAGGGTGAGTGATTGAGTTTCAAGGCACTTTATATCCCAGAAACATCACCCTGGGGGATACCTGAAATGGACATCCCACCTTCGGCTTGACGATCCAACACCCTTCAGAAGTTGAAATCATAGCATATGTACCTAAATCACTTCAACAGATATACCACATTTCCTTACAAATACAAATATTAGGCAAAAACAAATGCAGCAGATGTTATACCATGTACCAAGTTAAATCCCATTAGTGCATAGTTACCATGACAACAGATGCACACGTTGGTAAATTCTGTGAAGGTATAAATGAATATGAACTCACCTATAGTTACATATATACAGTCTATCTTGGTTGTCTCGCACCTCATTGTAATATTCCATAGGTTCCTTTTCTTTGGCCTCATTGTAACCATGGAAACCCTGAAGAACCACTGTGACCTCTACAAATCTCCTCTCTGAAGAAAAGTGAGTGAGTGAGTGAGTTTAGTTTTACGCCGCACTCAGCAATATTAAACCTATATGGCTGTGGTCTGTAAATACTCAGGTCTGCACCAGACAATCCAGTGATCAACACCATTAGCATCGATCTGCACCATTGTGAAGCAATGACATGTGTCAACCAAGTCAGCGAGCCTGACCACCCGATCCCATTACTCGCTTCTTACGACAAGCACAGTCGCCTCTCATGACAAGCATGGGTTGCTGAAGGCCTATTCTACCTATTCTGAAGTAGGTCCAAAAATTAAAGAACATAAATCAACATTGACACTGTACCGGCATACAAGACTTCAAGTTTTAAGGTCAAGCAAGCATCTTGAAAGTGTTGAACAACATTGAGTGCATATTTGTTTAATAAAGCAATTTCAACATTGAGGCAGCAGCCTGCACATAGACTAGTTTGGAAAAATAGACCAGTGATTGATATAATGAGCAATAACCCAAGCCTCAGGCAAGCACATGCCATCATAGAGGTCACCAAGCCAGATCAACCAATCCATTAAGTTATTTCTCACAGAGAGATCACTGGACTAATTTCAACCAGAAATCTAGGTCCACGAGGTCTGAACTGATGCATTAATAATTTCAATTTGACATAAATAGTTTCCCATGGTAAGTGATGATTTGATAAGCAATTATGTTCTTTTTTTCACAAAATGGGAGGAAAGGGGCCAGAGTTAGGTTCTTGCTTCATGTAGTCTAATACAACACAAACTGACTCGTTAATTAGTGCACTTAGGCTCTCCCAGTGTGTTAGCATTGCCTGAAATTTGAACCACTCAAACACTCCAGCATGATTCGACGGATCGGCACCACTGATGGATTGGCACCACTGATTGTTCAAACTTCGACAAATCAGGCCATAAAAATACTTCCTAATTAAAGCCTTTATAATTAATCCTAATTAAATTACAAACATGTGACACTTTCAACTCTATTAGCCCTAATTAGTTTACACTACCTCATCCCATTGATTTATGCCGCATCGTGAGTAAATGTGTGGTATCAACCTCAGGTCAGAGAAATGCTTGTCCATGAAAGGTAGGTGAATATCGAGTCTCCTTTCAAAGATCAAGTTAAAAGGATAATTTAGCTTGTTGGGACTATGAAATTGTATTGAGAGATCCAAAATATCAAGACATCTGTATCAAGTTAAAAGAGCTGGAACAATGAAAGATTATGACAGACTTTGCTGGGACTGAGAAATTATATAAAGACTGCCAAGATATTGAGTTATTAGAGTTCAATACACAGTACTGGAGTGTATATTTACCTGAGTGATCAAATCACTCAAATATCATGCTGATCTCATACAAAAAGCACATCTATATTTACCTGAGTGGTCATCAAATATCATGCCAATCTCATACACAAAGCGGAAGAAGATATCCCGAGGATTAACACAGACAAATCTTCTCTGGCCGACATCTAAATCTGCGTATGAGTTCCGGATTTCTTGAATGGCCTGCAAAAATGAAGTTTTGGAATTCTTTATGACCACTTTTAACAGTATTCCACTTTTATCCAAGTCAAGGTGAAGCGGTTTTCAAACTTATAATTGCTGCTGGGAATCCAACAAGCACAAGCATTGACTTCACCAATCAAGAACTCTAATCAGGCAGACCTGAATTACCTACAATGGTCATAGGTTTCCGGAGTAACAAAAAGCAGTGGAGTGGCCTGGTGGTTAAAGCATTCACACATCATGACAAAGGCCCAGGTTTGATTCCCAACATGGATACAATATCTGAAGCCAATTTCTGGGGTCCCCCTGCCTTCATGTTGCTGGAGTATTGCTAAAAGCGGCATAAAACTATACTCACTCACTCTGAGTACCCACAATGGACACAATTCATCCAGGCAAATTGTGGATCATGTGATCTACATCCAACTGGGCCACCTATGCTGCCTAAATCACTAGAGCAACCAGGCACCACAATTAAGCCCCAGAAACAAAAACTGCAGATCAGAGCAAGAGCTTTGAGGCCAAATAAAACATGATGATCCCCATTTCAACCTATCAAAATACTGGGTAGGCCGAATTTCAGGGGGTTCTACTACTTTTATTTCTCTTAAAGGTCACATGCAACCAAAAAATCAAACATAATTAAAACACAATTATCACTTATTCATGACATATAATATACATTGCTGCTTGTCAAAAAACAAATAAACAAAATTATTATCGCGATTCAAAAGTGCAATATTGTGTTTTACTTTGCATGTGACCTTAAGGTCACAAAACTCAGTAACATGTCTGAAAACTGCTTTTAAACACAGATACCAACTGATGTATCTCTGATGAAGTGCCATACACTTAAGCTTGGTGCATAAATCGCGCACAGTCCAAAGATGATAAACTCTGTTGCATTTGAAGGACAATAGTAGAGCTTGTTCAGCTTGACCTGCTCAACTGAATACTACAGCATTGCATGACCGTGTCACAACTGGTCGGATCCATTATTGTGAAGGGGTGCACCTTTGTCAGTTGATTGTCAACATGTCCGACCAGCCGAGACAAAGTTGGCATTTGACATCTCACTCTTGAGAAATGGTCCACAATGTCTTAACTTTCTTTAAACAAGAAGCTACAGATAATTTAATGTTTCCGATGTATGCATGCATTGCACAAAAATAATATTAATAACATTCCCTGCTCCCCTGACATCTCATGTAAAGTGGCTCAGGTCAAGCTGAACAAGATGCAGCAACATTCCAGCTACAGTGGAAGCTGTCATAACTGGCATCTGTCCAATCCGGCAAGTTGTCAAAACCAGCATAAATTCTCAATCCCATCCATGGCTTGTACATTTATTTTCAGCTCTACAATTCTAAACCAGATTATTTCTTCAGGCCCTGCGAGTGCCAGTTTAGACAGCTTCCACTGTATATGATGAGGTTCTGTAAATAATCAAGTCTGGTTTAAGCACCAGAAATATGGATCAAGCACACAATCATTTTCGGCTGTCATGACATTCAAGCACTTGACATAGAGTAGAGAGGGATTTTATTACCTCATCTTCTACGAGTCCCTGCAGGCTGTCAAAGTTGCCCACAGATATGCAGCTGGAGACAAGGGACACAGCCTGAAGAACAAAGCCAGAACAGTTAGGTTTAGTTTGTCTATTTGTTTGCTGTCTAATACTGCCTTCAGCCCGCAGTATTCCGGCTACATGGCAGCAGTCTGCAAATAATCGAGTCAGGGCCAGACAACCCAGAGACTAATAGCATGAGCATCAACCTACACAACTGTGATATGATGACACATGGTCAAGCAAGTCAGCTAGCCTGACCACCCAATCCTGTTAGTCACCTCTTATGACAAGCATGGGTTACTAATACTGGGAGAGACACATCCTGGCCCGGATCTTCACAGGCAATGAAAACGTCTAGTTAATTTCATGATTTTGAACAAGTAAGTGAAAATATTATTTTCCTCTTGACCAAAGGCAATATTAACTGTCATATGTGATGTGATTACATGCATATACATATGCATTAAACATCACATGCATTAGGTAAATATTACATCATTGAACTTACCTGCATTAGTTCAACATAACATCATGAAATAATATAGGCATTATGTTTCATATGTTAAGAACATTCAAAAATTCCACATCCTAACTTCTCTGTTCTCACTTTCACGTATCATATTGATCACAATGACTAAAAATGTAGAATAAGTGTACATGGATGACAACTTTAATACTAGAACATGACATTTCGATACAGGTTCTTGTATCGTTTTCAAGTGTAAATGATACAGGGAGAGAACAGGCGATATATATACGACAGAAAACTAATTAACAAGTGATGATAACAAAAAAAGGGGTAACAATGGATACAAGGATAAACATAGAAGCCTGTCGTGCACAGAGCCTAGTATGAATACAAGTTAACAATGTGATGAGAACTAAGTAAGCCAGTGAGGTACACAGAGTGGATTGTTTATACAGGAGGCTAGAGTGGTTTGATGAGCTCATCGTAAGCTGTGAGGATGGGGTAACCTTGGTCTCTCTTAATCAGTATCATTTGATTTTGATAGCTTCAGTTATTTTTCTTTTGGTAAAGTCTTAATGGTTCCTTGAGAGGATGGTGTAGTCAGTCCAGTTGATTTGGTAATTGGGATGGGCCACTATATGATCTGAAATGGCTGATTTCTGGTCCGATTTGATGGTTGATGTCTGATGTTCCCTTTTTTGTTATAATCACTTGTTAATTTGTTTTCCGTATATATTGCCTGTTCTCTCCCTGTATCATTTACACTTGAAAACTATACAAAAACCAGTATCGAAACATCATGTTCTAGTATTAAAGAAGTGGTCATCCATAAACACTTATTCTATCTGACTTCAAACTTCTAAAATATGCCACTCAAACAAGTCGACTAAACAAGTGTACTGACCACACTTTTGTTAACACTAACCTGACATATAAAGGGACATATTTATAACTTTTCCTACAAGGATTTATACTTGGAAATTACTTACTCAATTCCATATGTTCTCCAGAAAATGAAGTGAGATCAGCATTTTAAACCAAAAATTGACTAATCATACTTGAATTACACTGATCCACTTGCACTCACTAAACATAGAATCATTGTTATCTACTGATAACACCTAATGTGAAACAAACATAACCATCATTATTTATTGATGAATGCATCAAGACACTAGATTACAAGGCATACACACATTTCAATGCTGAAATTACAAAGCTGGGTTCATGAACATGATGAAAAGCTTTTACTACAGAACCCTTCCTAAAAGTGATACTTTTCCCTATTGTCATCTTTGCCATGAGAGTTCGTTGACACTTTTTGATTACATCGAATGCTGTTATTAAATATAACGTAGGTAATGTGTAACTGGCTCACCTATAATATCATTTTGCAATATTTGGCGATATAAAAGTCGTAAGGACAAATGAGGGTAGTCAATATGACAAACATACAGCATTGAAATTTATATACCCCTTCCATTCTTGTGTTGCATACTGTCTGTTTAGTTACCTGTATACATCCCTCTATGAAAGTGTCAATCGTGAATGATTTGTCAAAATATCCTGTTATCAAAAAGGCAAATATTCTATTTTTCATCGATTTTATGATATTAGGCCATAAAATTTCAGGGAAGTCCATTAACTTCAGTGGAGTTCTACGTTTCTTCCCACTCTCGTCAAATCCTGTAGAGAAAGAACGCGCGTTGTGGCGCTGTTCAACCTTGGAGCAAGGCACATTGCTTGCAGATGTTTTACAAGAACCATCTTCGTGCTTAGAGAATGTTATTGTTGACAACTGAGGAAAGTTCTGACAAGACGATTCTGATTCTTGACGCAACAAGACACGACTCAAACTGGACCTGTGCGTCAAGGGGATTGCCCGCAAGCCAAGTTTGGACAGTTTTGAAATAACACGCGGACGTATGTTTGAGTAAATAATCGCTCCAAGAGCCCAAACCGATCGCAAGGCCATTTTCGAAAATACACATTGGTCTAGAGTTGCCTCCCTTCTACGAGATCCACTTTGGTTTTCTTGACTAAAGATTTCCACTTCCTCTCAGTTACATTACGCGAGGGGGACCTTCTAACCCGAACAAATGAATGGTGACAATGCAACATCGATATTCCGAACGAATTACGTTTTACCAGTAATACACAATGCTACAAAAGAGATATTCTTGAATGACGTGTATCCAAAGGTAAACCCCGCAATTTTTAACTCAAATCGTTACGTGTGACAGAAGCGCTTGTAAAATATCATTTCCATTGCTCATCTCAGTTGTGTCGAATATTAACATTTTATTCCAAGCTTTAGAATTATTTAAATCATGTGTATGAAGAAATGTGGGAAATTGTGGTACATATTTGTTTGATTCGTAATGAATAGACAAGAAGTGAATGTACTTTCTTTCATTTCAGAGAAAACCTGTCATTTTGAGGGGAATAGACATTGGGCCATGCAGAGAGAAATGGTCAGTTGACCATCTCAGAAAGTATGGAGGGGACAAGGAGGTGAAGATTCATGTGTCCACTACTCCGCAAATGGATTTTTTAAAGAAAAATTTTGTTTACAGGTAGGGGCCAATACCCTTACCTTAATTAATTCAAGTTTATTTTTTCTGACATTAGCATGGTATGATTAAGATTATTTTCTAATTTGGCAATAAGTCAAGAAGGGTGTATTTGAAATATTTTACAGAAGTCAAAGGAGGGAAGGTGAGAGTAATTACCTTGTAACTATTGTAAAAAATATCAAATATCAGAGTTTCCCCAAATACCAACATGAAATTAAATACTTAAATTGCTTAATTAATTAAGTAAATAATTCTTGATGGCCTCTTGTTTCATATAGCTTTATCTACAGTTCAACTATGTTTGACAGCTTTGACAACAAATATCAACTGTTGTGTATGGTGTTATATCATCATCTGCCAAAATCACTTTTTATTATATGGCCTAGGGGGCTTAGAATAAATTATCATTGCAAAAATAGTAATCAAAACTTCATGATATCTCAGTTTTATTATGTACATGAAGGTATTGACATTCCGATGTCTGTCACCCTACCAAATATCCAGCACTGCTTCTCATCAAGCAACATTTACATTTGATGACCTTTTCTACAAATAGTAATCCTTTACATACCTTTTATTCCTTTCACTGTCATTAGTTTGCCATTATCATTGGTAATTAAATTTCACATCTTTTTTTCCATTTCAGATCATTACCATTTTCAAGTTTTGTACAAAGGGCAGCAGAAGAAAGACATTCCGAGTTTTTCCTTTCTGAGGTAAGGAATTTTGCTTACCGTAGATATCTTTTTAAGGGTGATGTCACTTCCTGACAATGGTCTGTTTTGAGACATGAAAATCGAGGGAGTGGTGTCTTGTAACATGTTGCTGACTCAAAGGTACACAGTGATCAATGCATGTGATCAAAACCAAACTGCATTGATTGATGCTCATGATGTCAGTTACTGGATATTTTAGTTCAGACAGCAGGAATATTCCTGACTGTGGCATTAAATTCCTGACTGTGGCATTAAACAAGAACAAATCCCCCAACAATTGTGTTGTCTATATATACAATCTCATCTGTGAAGCCACATATCAATGTCATTACTAGTTGTGTCAGAAGTACCGTTTTGTCCAGAATGGAAATTTCAACTTTAAGTGCTTTTCCCGGGCTCAAATCCAGATCGGCATCTATGCTTTGAGTTTTGATCCATTGTTAAATGTGTTTCACTGTCGGCATCATTGTGGGTTTTGTCCCACATTCAACAAAAGTTCTTGGTTTAAATCTGTTGATTCAAACTCATTCATCAAGAGATTATGCAAGTCTAGGGGCTAGTGGGGTAACCTAATGGTTAAAGCTGTGAGCCCAAGTTCAATTCCAGACACTGGTACAGTGTGTGAGGCCCATCTCTGGTTCCCCCTGTTGTGATACCACTGGAATATTGCTACAAGCGACAGAAAACCATACTCGCGCACGCACGCACACACACAAGCTCTCTCACTCATGCCTCTCACTCACACCACTCTCTCACTCACTCACTCCAGTGGCAAAATTATTACTATTAGTATTACACGGCAGGGAGTGGAGACATTCCTCAAATGAGGATAGCACCTTCATTGTGGAGGATGAGGCACCTGGCCTCAGATCAAAAGTCCTGTACATCAAATCCTATACTGGCTAATGTAATGACCACAGCAAACACCAGAGGATACTCCCTCTCCCTAACCCTCCACACACTTGCTCACTCACTCACTCACTCACTCACTCACTCACTCACTCACTCACTCACTCACTTGCTCACTCACAGGAAAATGTTATTTCCACATCTACAGCAATCAGACTCACTCACTCACTCACTCACTTGCACACTCGCTGACTTGTACTTGTTAACTCACCCATTCACTCACTCTCTGACTCACTCTCTGACTCACCCTCTCACTGTTTCAGGAAGAGCATTACTACCTGAGAGCTCTAGGAGATGATCCTAGGAAAGACATAGCAGATATTCACCATCAGTTCCCAGAGCTGGCTGCGGACATCCACTTGCCTGAATTCTACGAACCGTCTAGGTTCTACTCCAGTGTGTTCCGTATAGCATCACCAGGAGTACAGTTGTGGACCCACTATGATGTAAGGGTATAATTATATCACTGGAGACAGTCCACGCTATAACGTTTTCAGTCTGGTTTCTCTTACTTGCATTTAGCAATATTTTCAACTTTTGACTTTGACCGTTTACCATAAAAATCAATGTTTCAGACAAGAAGACAATGAGAATCCCACAGTATTTTTATATACCTCTTTCAGTAAAGATCATGTTGACAATAAAAATAATGCACAGGATTTTAATGGGATTGACAATGTTTTTACCATCATCATGTATTTAAAAACTGAAATGCCACTGTCAAGACCAAAGACCAATTCAAGATTCTTTTACCTTTTTATCACCTGTTGATCCAGATTAAGGCTTACATGAAAATATTTTGACATACCATATTTTTCGCAATGTAAGTCTGTAACACAATCACCCCAACCTGTTTCTAACATAAAACCATAAAACAGTATTGAAAGAGTTTGTTTGATTGAAAGGACAGTCATTTCATTAACAGTTTCATCATATAATTATGCCATCTGTACATTTTTTTTATTGTAAGATTTAAATGTTAACTTTTTGCGACTAGTCTTCACACTAAAAGCTTGATGCGTGAAGGTCCAGGGTAGAATAGGCCTTCAGCAACCCATGCTTGCCATAAAAGGCAACTATGCTTATGGTAAGTGTCGACTAACAGGATTGGGTAGTAAGACTCACTGACTTGGTTGACACATGTTATCAGTTCTCAGTTGCACAGATCAATGATCACGCTGTTAATCACTGGACTGTCTGGTCCAGACCCACTTATTTACAGATCGCCACCATATAGCTGGAATATTGCTTAGTGCAGCATAAAACTAAACTTACAATCAAGCTTTGTATGAATTTAACTTTGAATGTGATTGTATTTTCAAAGCAGACCACAAATATGTCAAAAATATCTTTTGTATGCTTTATTGATCATTTTTCTACCATACAGTATACAATATGATAGTAATAATAAACAAAGTTGATATGAATTAACTATATTGATATTATGATGTATAACAGCTTTTCTTGATGTGAATATTTGGGAGAAAGTCCAACTGTGACACTCCTAGTGTATGCAGGTCTTCAGGTCTCTGTTGCTGTAAGTTCAATGTGCAAATTTGAGCCTTATATGTGTCAGGGTCTGCTGATTGTGAGTTTAAACCTAGATTTTGGATCAGTTATGTGGTTTGTCAGTATCATGCCTATGGCTTTAAGCTTCCAGTTTTGTTATTTTAACATATGTTATGTATGGGATTGTGCTTTCTCAAAATTATAGCTTTCTTTTTTTTGGTGGTAGTGGTGGGGGTGGGTTGTTCCAGTCCCATCAGGGAATCAAACCCATACTCTAAGAGTGAGGCATGACAGTTTCTTCAGTTTCTATTAAGTTGTTAATGAAGTGTCTGTATTTAGGTGATGGACAACCTGCTTATACAAGTCAATGGCAGCAAGCGAGTGGTGCTTTTCAGCCCAAGAGAAGTGGAAAATTTATACCTGAATGGTTTGTGGGCCTTTTAGTGTGTTTGTCATCTCTGAACAGTTAAATTACCCAAACAACTCTCCAAGCAGTTAAGGATGTTGTGTTTCTGTAAATTTATAAAAAATAATTGGACAACCAATGTACCATGATTGGCTAATAACAGTGTCAGTGCTGTACCATTACTCTCATCAGTGAGTGTGAGTTTAGTTTTACACTGCTTTTGAGTTTTAGCAATATACCATCAACATCATGGTTAGGGACACCAGAAACAGGCTTCACACATTGTGCCCATGCAGGGAATGAAACCTGGGCCTACAGGGAGACAAGCAAATGCCCTAACCACTAAGCTACCCAGTTGGCCCTAACTGTGAACAGTACCCAACTTCCCCTAACAATTGTTATATTAATGATAGAACAAGCAATTTGTTAACTAATTATTGCATTTAAGAAGACAGTCACTGTCACACAGTCACTACTCAACTGATTTGCAAAGTGTGCAAACCATTTTTTATGTTATTGCCTATATAAACACCAAAACTCTTTCATGAAAAGGCAATTATTTACCAAAGCTTTGACAAAATTTTATCTGACTCAACTCACTACTTAGATACAGAATACCTCCTCCGTTTGAGCTGCTGCTACAAAGTTCCAGTTGTGAAAACTACGAGAGCCTGTACATCCTTTATTCCATGTGCCACATCTCTCTTAAACAAATGTGAAGATACTTACATTCATTATTTCATGTAAATACATTACATATATGCATCTCTCTCTGGCAGTAGCTCTGCGGATGTGACACGAATTTGTGAAAGGCAGTGAAGTATTATTCTGTTCTATCCTAACTGAGCTTCATGTATCAATTGTTGTCAGGAGACAAGTCAGAGGTGATTGATGTTGACAATCCTGATCTGGAGCGGTTCCCCAAGTTTCCAGAAGCAGAACGACATGAGGGAGTCCTCGAGCCAGGAGACATTCTCTTCATACCTGGTAAGGCAGAAAACAGAAATGTCTTCCCTAAAATTGTATAAAACTTGCATGATTTCATTGATACTTGTGTCTTGTAGGCATTATTAAAAACATAATTAAAACACAATTATCACTCATTCATGACATATAACATACATTGCTGCTTGTGAAAAAACAAATAAACAAAATTATAAGCGTACAATCTCGATTCAAAAGAGCAATATTTTGTACTTGGGCTTAATTCACTCGGGACTAAGTCCTCAGGAGACCGAACCCAATCGTAGTGGATGGATGTGCACTCAAGTGTAACGACGGCTTCCGATTGGCTGGTTCATTTGCTGATACATTGAGGGCTCATTCTGTGCACAGAGAGATGATCTGTTTGATGGGCATTTTAGAAGTATTGTAGATGAAATAAACATTATGCAACTGGGCTCCATTTCTCAAAATTCTTGTAGCCTGAGATCTCATAACTTTTCTTGAGCATTGGTGCTTCCTATACCATAACATGGGGAATATGAATGCTACGAAAAAAGTTATGAGATCTTAGGCTAACAAGAGTTTGGTGAAACAGGGCCCTGGACTCTTTTCATAATGCTGATTCAGTTTACATCCAGTATAAAACATAACACCATTTTCAGGTGATTCCATCATGAACCATGACATTTTTCCATTACCATCAGCCCTTTGGTTCCATAATGTCATCTCCCTGGAGTTTGGCGTTGCTGTGAATGTGTTCTGGAAACACCTCAGCCCGAACCTCTACGACCACAAGGACACATATGGGAACAAAGATCCCCAGCCTGCTGCCAGAGCCACCCAGATCCTGGACCGCGCCCTGAAGACCCTAGAGGAGCTGCCGCCCGAGTACCGGGACTTCTATGCACGTCGTCTGGTCACCAGGATCCAGACCAAAGCCTATATGAAAAAGGATGACTCTGTTACATGATGTCAGTGTTGTTGGCTGTTGTGTAAATAAAGGTTACATATTCTTAGAAGGATGTTGTGTTTTATGAATGTTGTGTTTGAATTCCAACACAGGAACATGAGGTATTAGTGATGTTATTGTAGTGATCATGGACCACTTGGGGCAGTGGGTGCCCTTTGATCTAAGGTGCAGTACTTTACTGGGCAGCTAGTAATGCCTCCTGTAATGAATGGGCACATGACATGCAGTTAACATTGCCCTGATCAGACCATTATAAATACTGATAATATGGAATACCCAAAGAGGTGTAACCTTGACATGGGGATAATGAAAGTGACCTGTAAACTGTCGTCCTAAGCAGGTTTTTGGCGTCCCTTGTCATTGCACCTCCCGATGATAATACAGACAAATATTGCAATATATATCCTGGGCAAAATTATTTAGGGATATGTGTAAATTTTGAAATTATGAATATTGATCTGTTTATTCATTCACGCACTGATAAAGTATCAATCCTAAAAATGCAAATATCCCTAACATATTTTGCAGCAGTCACATGAATAAGATGGTTATGTGAAAATAACAAATGCTCGCTGCTAGATGTTGACAGGATTTCACGAAATTACCATGAAAACAATGAATGTCACATATGTCATCAGGGTGTTATGTTAGTTAAACTTCTCAATGATCATGAGTAGTTGAGACTAGTTTGTAGCAGATCTGAATTCTTTTGAATGGTATTTAGAGAATGTTTTCTCAACACTATGAAGTTGTATTTATCAGTATGAAAGCACATACAATGTACATGTCCATTTTAATTAGCAGAGTGTCTATGGTCATTGTATAAACCCACTGTAGATTTTATTGTGTGTGGTCAGTGTTCATATTCTTAAGGTATAGAGGCGGTGGGGTAGCCTGGTTGTCTAAGTGTTCACTCATCACATCAAAGCCTGGGGTTCGATTCCCCATTGGATACAATGTGCAAAGTCATTTTTGGTGTACCCTGTCATGATATTGTTGGAATATTTCTAAAAGCAGCTTTAAAGTCCTCATTCACTTTAGGTACAAGTGTTTTTAAACTTTGGGAGGTTTAATTGATTATTTACTAAACAAGTGAAGCAAAGTTGTTGGGTGTCTGCTGAAAGAAGAAATGATTTTGGTTTTCTTCAAGTCATGTCCTTCGGGATTCAAAACCATGATAATAAATTTCGGACACCACAGCTCTTTTGACAATTGGGCCACCCCTGTCTGCCAAATGAATATGGTTTTATGCCACTTGTAGTGATATATCAATAGTATCAGGGCAGGGGACACAAGAAATGGGCCTCCTACATTGTCGATATGTGGGGAACCTAACCCAGGTCTTCAGCATGCTTTAATCACTTGACTACCCCCTGAAATAGTTATTAATTTTCAGGGTCCTTGCATGCAGTGTTAGGGTACTTTGATGGAATGGTGTAGAGAACTGTATTGTTTGATGATTTCTGTAGACCCAGGAATGAATCATGGGTCATATAGATTTGTGAATGAAATGATGCATGCAACTGCTCTGAAAAAGTCACAGATGTGTTGTCGACTATGGTGTAATAGCGTATCCACTCAGATAACGGAAGATGATCCCCGGCCATGTCATACCAAAAGACATTAAGATATGGTACTTGATTGATCCTCAGTAGTCTGTCATACAGACCCTGAAGTAAATATGACCAAGAAAGCCCAAGCAAATCTAGAAAATGTGGCAAGTCTAGATTTCCATAGCTTCAGAAAATGAAGAAAGTCTCAGGGCTCCATTTCATTTTATTATTCTTTTTTCACTATGAACGTTCTTTCAGTAAAATATGTTCATTTCAGAGACCAGCTGTTAGTCTAGTCCCTCAGCATTATTGGGTACAACAAGGACTGGTCAGCTCTGAGTCAGTATAATGTGTCTGAGTGGGGTATTCATGTTTAACTGTGTCATGGTACTGTGTCGTGTCTAAATGAGTTAGCACTATAAAACCAGCTTAAGCCAGGGCTAGTACAAACAGCCACACCTACACACACATGCATGTTGTCATATGAGAGAAATATTCTCAAGTATGATGTAAATGCCTATTTCACCTCACCACCTTTTAGCATAAACTTTTTCTTTGTCCAATATTTACATTTGCGTATCACACAAAACACTGTACCCTCAAATGAAAATATGACCAACACATACAACATACATTTCAGTCTTTATTCAAGGAAGCTTTTGCCGCACACCTTCACATCATAGCAAGTCTACATGTCTTTCAGACAGCAAGTACATGAATTTATCCAACGTATGTTGAGGACTCATAGTCCCCTGGACATGCCTCCAATCAGCACTACTTCATTCTTATCTCGACCTCCATCTTGTCTATACATATCGCTCAACTTTTAACAGGAATGTCTATTCATCTTACCCAAAACAGATGCTGATGCTGTGTATATTCACAAAGAGTTAAGGATGATGTAAACATAGCCCTAAGATGATCGTAACTCCCATGCTTTAACATATACTTACCACAGTCGTAGCACTAAGACCGCTTTGAAAAAAGGAATCTTGTGCCCTGTTCCACAAAGTAAACATAGCCCTAAGATGATTGTAACTCCCATGCTTTAACATATACTTACCACAGTCGTAGCACTAAGACCGCTTTGAAAAAAGGAATCCTGTGCCCTGTTCCACAAAGTAAACATAGCCCTAAGATGATCGTAACTCCCATGCCTTAACATATACTTATGACAGTTGTAGCACTAAGACCACTTCAAGAAAAGGGCTCCTGATCATTCCTGTCAAAAGTTGAGTTGTATATATCATGTAATTTACCTATGTGACCTCAGAAGAATCAATTTGTACCATTTATATTCACTCCACAGATAACTGCTCTACCTGAGCTTCTACCGTTACAGTATTATGAGAATATACACATACAGAATGATTTTACACCTACGAATGAAAAGGACCAGTGATCATGATGTCTGTGACCATTCTTGTGTTTTCACAATAACGAGAGAGATAGTCCAGAATATCAGTCTCAGTATTTTATACACTGATCAGCAAAAGAAGCACAACTCTGTTTTTTGTGTAAAGGTTTTCGAAACAAGATATAAACATTAACGCTTACTTTTATGAGATTTCATATTTTTCAAAACTTGCGTTTCTGTTGCTGTTCAGTATGCTTTCTTATCAGGGATAACACAGCACTTGGGGTACGCACATAAGGAACAGAAGATTTTTCAGTAGTTTGGATAAATATATTTTGTTCAAGATTTGCTGGTTTGCATCTCAGGTTGTTTTGTCTTAGTTTGTGAAGAAACCCATTGCTATGTGATATGTCACATCAGTGCAGTTTTGCCCAATTGTTAGAGTTGACATTCATGCACTTTGAGCATGCACCTTGTGGATGAATACAACACTTTCATCATTATCATCATCATTATTATTATTATGATTTCCAAAGATAAATGTCATATCTTCAACAATAGCTTGTTATGTGACCAACAGACATATTCCATATTTCCTTACATGACAAAAGAATTCTAAATAAATTACACAATCTTCTAGAAATGAAGAACACAAATGGATTTATCCGTGGTGAAGTAAAATAGAAAGTAAGTTGGGAACCTCAAGTCTTGGCAGATCATCTGGAATTCATTCTATTTTCATTCTGCCGTTAGACACAAGTCAAGTATTCCAGGCAGAGCCAGGGGACACAACTCTTGTTAGTGCTAATTACATTTTTGAGTATAAAGATGATTATCTATTCCAATGACCTTTATGCCAGCAAGGTAAATGAATCAGATTGTAAATTCTTGTGTTTTTAAATGTATCCAATCAGAGTTGCATGGGGTCCATGTTTCTTCACATTCTGAAGTAAAATAGTATTTTGGCCACCTGAATAATTTTTGATTTAATTTAATTATCAACATAATAATTCCCAACATCAGTGAAGGCTCAGTTATGTGCACATATAACTTAATCCAGCTGTCAAATGTAAAAGCTGTCCAATCTATTTTTAGCTGATAAGTGTGCTGAGAATAACCTTTTTGCAATACACTATACCATAGGGTCTAGTCTCTCTACATACCGCAAGATCAGAAAAGAATTTTTAAAAACTTTCAACTCCAATATAATGCCTTTAAGAATCTCAATAATTATGTATGTTCAAAAATATAGAAAAACAATGCTGCCAGATTTCTGTACAATGTGACAATGTGATGAGAGTCTGCTAGGAACTTAATCCGACTACCTCCATTAATTCATGTTGTTAGTGTACATTGCTTCACAAATCTCAATTTCTGGCATAGGAATCACACAACCATGTCATAACAACAAATATTATATTTCAACTTCATTTCACCATATAGTACTATCTGGATACTATTCATAAATAAAATCTGATAAAAAATGACATAAATGATGCAAACCCAAATTGCAAATTCTCAGAAAACATCCCAAAAGAATATTTTCTTCACCTGTTCCTGCAATCAGCCTCTGAAATGAACTATACCTGAACATTATATATGCATGATGATGATTATTATTATTGATTACTTTATCAGCAACACAACAAACCTTGCTACAGTAGTATAGCAGCAATTCAATGGGCAAATGATCCACGCTGCATGTATAAATATACACGATCCACAAACAATACATATACACATAATAATAATTATCATTAATATACAAGCCAATGAATACACGAACAGTGACTACCAAATCACGAAGTGAGTACCTACAGCTTCATGAAGGAACAACTATTTTTCACACGCTTCATATGCACATGACTTTTTATTTACTATGAATATTGTAACTGATAATGCTCTTCCTGTTAAAAGATGAAGCAATTCTAAAAATGTTTATTCTTGAAACTATACATTTGTTTTAAAACATTTTGCAGATATGTTATTTAACAAAGCACTCAGCAATATTCAAGCTATATGGCAGCAGTAAATAATCGTATTACCTCTAATAACTGTATTACCTCCCTTTGCTGGATCCACATTTTCACAGTAAGCCGCTGCTACAACCAAGCTTGCCAGTGTCAACAAAAGCAGCGGTCGCAGCTGTGAACATTTCTTTGCACTGCACCTCAGATTATGCAGAAATCTTACCGACAAACTGTCAGGTGCGAAACTTTTTAAAAAATGATATGGAAGAACTCCTTCTACCCCTTTTAGATTTCATCTGCATAATTTGTATTTCCAGGTTTTATCAGTTTCATAATTTAAAGAGCGAAAGTGAGTTGTGATTGGTATGCTCAACTTCCTAGCATAGGCACCGGATTGGATAAAAAGCCAGCCAAGGCAGGTAATAAAATTATCGGGCAAAGCCATAGATGCATCCAGGGTAGAGTGTGGATTTATCAGAACGTATTATATCCTGGAGATATTAAGGATGCCTGTACTACTGTAGCATCAAAACTGTAAACAATGCTCATTGTTTAAAAACTTTGAGATTTTCAGTCTTCAAAACAGTTACCACTTTGTCTGAGCTTTTAAACTTGACTTAAGAGTAACTGGCAATAAACAACAACATCCACTGGATTTAAACTAAGAATAAAACCAATTTTATTCTTCCGAAACAGAATAGTCTTCTGAGAACAGTTGATAAACACTCTATGGTGATATTATACCCTGGATTACAGAGGATGATTTTTCCAAGGTACAGATCATACCTCTATGATGATATTATACCCTGGATTAGAGAGGATGAGTTCTCCAGGGTACATATCATAACTCTATGGTGATATTATACCCCGGATTACAGAGGATGAGTTCTCCAGGGTACATATCATAACTCTATGGTGATATCATACCCTGGGTTACAGAGGATGAGTTCTCTGGGGTACATATCATACCTCTATGATGATATTATACCCTGGATTAGAGAGAATGAGTACTGACTTCTCCAAGACTCTTTATACAATGTTATTTTCTGTTTTCACACTTTTCAAAAGTATTTGTGCATTTAACGTGCAGAAAATAGTCACACTTCATTTGGCTTATGCTTTCAGAATAAATACAACAAAAACATCAACAACAGAATTATCCTTGACCAAGACTAACATTGTACACAACATACCTCTAATGCCATCACACTGGAGGTGAATAGTTCAAATTTACATCCAAGAACAGCCATCTAGCCACACTAATAAATACATTGCTCTCATTTAAAAGAACAAAAACAAACACAAAATATTCTTAATATGATGATGGTGATGTTGTCTTAACTGTCACAGGACATGTTCCTCTTTTTAAATGTCAGACCACATTTTTGAGTTACTTACAAGTCCATTATGTTAAAGTTAAAAAAAATAATATAAAAATACAATTATTATAACATTAATTATTGTGGCTTCGTCAAAAATTTATGTCATTTTTGTCTTTCCAAATATAACCTCCTGCCTTTTGACATACTAACCCCAAAATTAAAAAACAAATCAAAGGATATCTGCCCTTAACCTTTTTTAACACATAACTATTTTAAGATAAAATGCGGAGTTTGTACATTCAATGCCTGGCATCTAACTGAACACATTAAACAACTTCTACAGTCTTTATCCATAATCACAGGAATCACCACTACACATCAAATCTCTACCTTTCGATACATATACACGTATAGAATGTAAGTTCAACATCTGGAGCATTTCATTCATACAGCTGTGTACATAATCATGAAAGACTGAAGATATTTTGTTCATGTAAGATTAATCGCCTGACATGTCTAGACTATGAATAGAGTCTCTGTTACATGGAGGGAGAAATCCTTGTTCTGGGCAGATGTACAGGGACTCATCTTGATGCTCCCAACTAAATGCCTTTGTTGGGACTACTTGCAAGGGACTACTGGCAAAAAGGATAAATTGAGCACCAACCTTATAAATGACTCGTATTAGCATTTATGAGTGTCACACACTGGCGCTTGAACAAAGAAGCCCCAGGTTGTTCAAGGTCACAAGTGGCCAAGTGAGAGTCTTATCAGCAAGGTGTGTGCAGCTATGCGCAGAATCAATTACACTGTCATGCACTACATGTGCACTAGGCTATATAACCTCTCCCTTTCACTATCCAAATCTGTTAGCTCACTGCTGAGCATTGCTGAGCTCATAGAATTCTCTGTGCCAGTCCAACTTATACTTGTTTGCCAGTAATCATCAAAAACTAGGAGAGAGTGATTATTTTCAATATATTAGTCCATCAAAAACCTCTGACATACAACCTTTTTGAAATGAGTGTTTTCTTAGAAGCCATCAAAGCCATAATTGTAGGGGTATCTTAACACTGGGCTCAATAAAATAATGAGTAACTAAAGCTGTTTCCTCTTCCTCATTTACAAAGCCATAACACCTGACTATTATGTTATATGAACTGCAGATATTCTAGTTCTAGTTGGGGAATCAGAGTTTTATTGTGCAGCAACTGATTCTCGGCCTTGAAGCAGGTGGAGATAAATCCCTCATTTTTCAGATGCCAAAATCAATGTCTTGGGTCTGGTAGTATGTAAACAGACACTTCATAATGATAAGATGTTAACTCAACTTTAAAATAAACTTTGTTGTTATTCATAATGACATATTTCAAAGTGAATTTTTCTGGTGTTCCAACAAACCAAAATCATATTTACCCATGTCACTTGATATATACTCATAGCAACAAATAAGGGAACACTTGAAAGTAAAACTGTTCCTTTTTTTATTCCCAGGATTTCACCCTCAGTACAATACATACCTTGTGTAGACACCTGGTGAAGAATACAAGAACACTTGCGCTTTCGTGTGCTCCCTTATTTGTTTCCATGAGTATATACACTCAAGGCAAGTGAAAGTCCACCAGATTCTTTCATGTTTCTACATGTATTGTCTCAATGGAATCTCTCACTGAGACCCTCACTGAACAGTAGAGCTGACACAGATCCAAATTTTCTAACCAAATATCCAACCCCTTATTACCCTACCCTACCTGGAATACCCGTTATGTTAAGTCTTGACATCAAATTTGTAAAAAACAGCAATATATTCTTCAGCCTGAAGACTAAAATTTCAAGATTTTGCAATATCTGAACCAATTCAAAAGAAGTGACTGTAATTATGGCAAGATCTTCAGAAATAATGCAACCTTTTACTCATGAAAGAATAACACATTACATTGTTAAATCTTTGAGTCACATAATGACAATGAGTCCAAGTACTGAGAAGGGGGCCGGTGGGGTAGCCCAGTGGTTAAAGCGACCCGGGTTCGACTCCCCACTTGGGTACAATGTGTGAGGCCCATTTTCTGGTGTCCCCCGCTATCCTCCCCGATATCGCTGGAATATTTATAAAAGCAGCATAAAACCAAACTCACTCACTCACTCACTGAGATGGGTCCGATTCATTACACATCAATCCCAGATATCCAGTTTACCTGTCCCAACCCTACTGAGCAGGCTAATCTACGGCCAGTTTCGTGTGTCAAATACTAAATATTTTAAAGTTTTATTAGGAAAGAAGCACTGTCAATACTTTCTTAGTTTCACTTCTTTATCACCTTGAAGGTCAAGGTTAGGTTAGAGCAGCTCTTCAGCACCCAAAGTCATAAGGGGTCTGAAGGGATCAGAAGGTCAGATTCACAAATTTGAGACAACTCATCATATCATACTTGCTTTCATTGATGCTTATGTCTTGGCTTGTCACAGACTGTTGAAATTGGCTGGAAAAATTTGGTTTGGTTTGTATTACAAGCGCAGTATTTGGCACAGTGAAACAAATGCATGGGTGGTACGTGATGACTATTAACATAGTCCAACCCCACCCGTTCTTGGTGTTTCATTTGATGTCCATACCCTTGTATATTACAAACTGATAATAATGATTTGAACCTATGAACATTTGTACAACAACTTTTATCCAACGTTAAATAATATTCTGATTTAAATGTTCAGTTGGAAAGGTAAAAGTATGAGGATTCGCAACTTTAATTCCACCTTATTCAGTTTACTTTTTTTTCTAAGTGAAATTCATCGGTATGTTTTCACTGCAAACAGACTATATCTTGTACTACTTAATTACCTCTTCTTAAAAGTAATACAAGGTCATGACTATAATATTCATTTCAAAAGTAGTCACTAAATAAGAGATATCTAACTAACTTACTAGCAATTTTACTTCAAAGTCAAGAATTCAAAGATTTCCTTTATGTCAACCATTGCTTGTGATGATTCCAACTAACATACCTTTTTACAATTTGTTACAAGAACACCTATCAATGGCCAGTCGAGTGGGATCAGGAAGCAGGAAATGGTGACAGCACTTCTACAGAATCCTAACAACCAAACTCTTTGGAAAGCAAAAACTACATTATTGTCATAGTATGAGAGACTTGGGCAAAGGTCTCTTTAACATTATTCCATTTATGTAACAGCATGTCACATAAAGTGGTTGGGTGTCAAAGTATGTTTCAGACACCCTGGCTTCAAAAAAACATCTGCATCCTCAGCACATATTCATGACACCACAACATCACATGACATGGCTAGGATAAAGCCTCAAATCTGCGATAATGCTTACGCAGAGCTACAACAAGAGCACAAAGTGGCTGACAGTAAATTCATATATTTTCTTACAACAATATTAACACCTATATACACATATCATGATTATATAGTTTCATAAATTACAAAATTGTGGATAGTAGCACTTTGGTTCTATAGAACCTACAAAACTATAAACATAACATTAAACATGTGAAACCATGTTAAAGATGTTTCCAAAAACAAAACAAAAGACATATCTTTCATAGACACATATAACATTTTTTCTTCATTTTTTTTCTGACATAATGCCAGTTCATACAAACTGCCTTCATGCTAGAAGAAACATTTTTTAAAACTTCTACAGGTAAACATTCAACTCCAAAATGTTAAATTTGCTTTTCAAATAAACTTGATGAAGGCCCCATAACATAATATAGATTTATGAAATCCATATAAAACCAGAATATGCTGATATGTATCCTCCTCCTGGGCATTAATACTATCACCCTTGGCCCTCAACATGTATGTTAATAAAGCAATGTCTCACCAATTTTAAACTGTGACAGTTCTTAGTGACTACCAATCATTCTCATAAACCTTGTGCAGTTTCATAAAATAGAAATATTCCTCTGAACTGTTATTTCTACAACAAGAAACAAATCAAACAATATTTGTCAAAAAATTGCATATCAAAATTTACATGCTTTTCAAAAGGCATACAGTTTTCACACATTTTGTTACTCCCAAGTATATTATATATGCTTTGTGCAAAATCCCCTACTAAGCACACTTATGAGTCCACCAGCCTCTGCTCAAGCAACAATCACACTAGTATTATGATAAACTCTTATAGTACACAGCAAGCACTCTTCTCATTGAGTTGAGAGATGACTGGATGATCAGGCCATATTTCTTGTTTACCTCTCCAGGCTGGTACTATATCATCCCCACTCACCTGGTTTAATATTAATGAAACTGATTAAATATTGTTTTGAGCAGAATGTCAGATGCTGGTTTGACTTTCAGCTATGTACTGTATAATGACAATAAATAAAGAGCTTCCTGAAAAATATCACTTTGATTTTTCAAACAATGTAAAACAAGATCATCTCAAAAGAGAATCCAGAAATGTTTGTCAAACTTATTTTGATACATGCTAACATTACAGGTGTACAGTAATTTGTAAAAGTTTCGCGAAAAAACTTGTTTGATACATTTTGTGATTATTATGAAATAATTCCTGTACATCATACGATCATAACACCATGAGTCATTCACCACCTCTGTCATTATTATTTGCTTTTGAAATATCAAAGAAACATATCCTGATCACTGTTCTCCATTAAAGATGCAACTCCCCATCACACATAGAAAGACTGCCTCTCCCTCCTCTTATTCTTACTTTTCCTCTTCCCCTTCTTCTCCTCCACTGTAGAGTCAACAATCACAATCCCAGTATCATCAGCGCTGCCACCAGCAGCTTCAAGGTCACCAGATGTCACAGACAAATCCTCTTGTACATCACTTACATCACCAAGGCAACCAACATTGCCGGAGCACACGTCTGCCTTGTCTATATGACCTTGGTCCTTCTCCTCAGTGCTCCCGACATCATCACTTCCCACTGACCCCCCAATTGCATCCTCCCCATGTGTGTCCTCTTCACCCCCCATCCCGCTACTGTCACCCTCATACATCCGGTCAATGTCCTCAATCTCCATGTGCATGTCCTCTGACATCTGCAGCAGGTTCTCGGCCATCTCCAGCAATGACACATGGCCTGAGTCCCCGTAGCTGGTGTCTGGTGTTACTTCTGGCACCTGACACACCTCATTCAATGCAATCTCAATGTCTGCCTCACTGAGTTCAGGTAGGTCCACCTTGTTACCCAACAGTTCTGTTTCAGAAGGAGACTTCACCAAGTCATCAAACCCTGAAGCTATAATCTCATCCAGTTCTGAGGCCAAGTTCGAATGAATGTCAGCCTCAGTGAACAAATCTTCAGGTGGTGAGAGGGGCGTGTCTTTGCTGTCATCTGTATGACTGTATGTGTCCGATGGGGTCTTTAGAACTAAATGATCAGTTTCATAATCCACTGGTGTAATCTGATCACTTGATATAGATTGTATGGCAGCCCGTGGTCGCCACAACTGGGTAGATAAGGCAGATTTTTCTGACGATGGGCTGTTCAGCACAAAAGAGCAGTCATCTTCAGAAGGTGTGTTCGCTGCAAAAAGCTTCCCACCATTACCTTGGGATTGAGAACAAGCAGCCTTGCTCTCCTGTTTTTGAAACAGAGCAGCAAAATCTTTTGAAAGAAAGTCTTTGGTTTTATCATCATCTGTAGAATGGATATTGGACACTGAAAGATCCTTGATTGCACCAAAAGTATTGCTTTCAAGGCTGAGAAGATTGAATCCTCTCGGGTTGTCTGGGGCTGCATAGGCTCCTAGACTCTCAACACACTTATCACAAGTACAGGTCGGCGTGTGAGGGTTGGTGAGCCATGTGCCGTCACCTCTGTACAAGTCCTCCACGCTCTTGTTTGGCACCCTTGGGACCAGGGTTGATGTAGTCTCGTCAAAATGAGACTGGCTACATTTCCGTTTGTGCAGTCCAGTCTTACCATCTCCTTTCTGAACATCCACCTTGAGGATACTGTCTGAGTCACTCTCTGCAATATCAGGGAAATATTTTATGACTGAGAAGCTTCAACCATCAGTAAAGCCATTAATTCTGACAAAAAGTTAATGGTGACATCATCTGGGGCCCTGCTCTATGAAATGATCTCAGCACTGACAAAACCATCTTATTTCAACACAGACATTTTCGCTTACTGCCTATTTTAATTTAAGAAAAATAATTTGATACATGCTGCTGCTGTTAAAGGCCCCTCAAGGATCTGCAGCGTACGTTAATCTCAAGTCAAAAAGAGAAATACATTAATATTTTGGACACATCCTGAAAGATATTTGTCATCTACTACCCAATGACCAAAAATTCTGCCTCAAAACATATTTTCCCCCATGTACATACTGACAAAAACAAGAAGCTCTTGATTTCACTTTTCCTTTCTTGAGGTATTGAACAACACACATGGCCCAACCACACATCCATGCTTTATCTGAATATCAAGATAATGTTGCCAACACCTTAAAGGATGTGTTTAAAACTATATGCAGATAAATATTGGCCAATCATTGTATTATGAAACATAACGACTAGAGCTGTGACGATATATTGGAGTATCGATAACTGTGATACTTCATCGAACAATAAATATATTGATACTTGTCTCGTATCGTGATACATATTGTTGACCTCCAAATTGTTAATTTTCACTGGAAATCGACAGTTGTGTCCAAATTTACACTGTTACTTGATATCAAAAATGTAACTTTCTGAATAAAATTGATATTTTATATGTATCCTGACTCATGCTTAATTGCTTATCTCCTCTTCCTGACGAAGGTAGTGGAACACCTGAAATCCTTTGAAGTTCCCTTCTAAAAGAAGCACATGTAAAATTCACACTCACCCATGAGTTACTTACCCTCCTACGCACATGGCCAGCTGATCGGCCATGATATTCACTCTCTCCTATAATCGACTGCCAGGGGCAGCTGGGAGGGGCTGCTGGGAGGGCTTTCGTTATGAGTCAGGATAAGTATAAAATATCAATTTTATTCAGAGAATTACATATTTTTCCTTATCCTGACTCATGCTTAATTGCTTACAGAATCCGACGGAAATGGCGGTGGGTCAGACCACACTGGATTCTGCTCGCTGTTCAAAATTACATCCAGTAATTTCTCCCAATAATGGGAACTTGTAACAGCGATAATTCAGTCCTGTTCTTCTAATATTCATTGTAGATTTTAGGGGGTCACATCCAGTCAAACATGTCTTTCGTAGAAGGCTTCGCTGCCTGGCACGTGATGACATCAAAAGTAACTAAGGTCCTGCTAGTTTCTGATGCAACTAAATGTCAAAATATAGCAATCGAGACTAGTTGCGACCCTTCTTCATGTACAAGTATCTTCATTACGAGTACAGGGTCCTAATCACTAATGCTAGTCTGTTCAAGACAAGCGCATGGACTTTCTACCATTATATTCCACAGAGCGTCTGGCTTCCACAAGTCATGTGATAAATCGGGTGAGAGAACTCAGCGCCTTAGTTGCTGAGCAGCGACAAGCGACCCAAACTGATGGATGCCAGTGATGTCCTCCGTGGCTATGTCTTGTAGGTAATGGTTGGCAAACACTGACTTCCAAAAGCAGCCCTCCATTATAGTTGATAGCGAGCAATTTCCATGTAGCGGTAGTGTAGAAGCTAGGGCCCTGGATTCATGCAGGTTAGATCCTGCTGCTTTATATGCTCTAAGTATAACAGCTCTGATCCACACTGAGATAGTGTTGCGGGATACTTCTGTGGTGTCTCAGTAGATATAGGGATAAATAGGCGCTTGAACCGTTGTTTTTCTAGACTTGGTACATGCAATGTATATCTTCAAAGCTCTGACTGGACATAATGATAAATCTTGTGTATCATGAGGTCCCAAGATTGAAGACAAGGCCGGTATGTGGAACTGTCTGTCCTGTTGACCGGGCAGTTGATTCTTTGCAATGAAATCCCATCGTAGACACAAATGATCTGCTTCTTGGTGACTTGTTTCAAACTTCTGACCATGTGCGCGGGAGGGGAAGTAACTCATGGGTGAGTGTGAATTTTACGTCCGCTTCTTTTAGAAGGGAACTTCAAAGGATTTCAAGTGTTCCACTACCTTCGTCAGGAAGAGGAGATAAGCAATTAAGCATGAGGCAGGATAAGGAAAAATTATGCATTTTTAAAGAAAATAACTAAAGATAGCATATCATGATATGCATCGAATCGAATCATATCTTTCAATATAGATAATATCAACCTATATCTTTCAATACAGATAATATCAACCTATACCTATAATATCAACAGACATCAAGTAATTAGATTACGGTGATGATGGCTGCTGACCCACTGACCTTTAGGTATGGTGGATGATATTTCCAGAACCCTCTGCAGCTCCTGGTCGAGCTCCTCCATGGGAGTCAGCCCTTTCTTCTTGGGCATAGAGTCGGAGTTGGAGCGGGGTCGCCCAGGGTTCACCGGTGACTTCTTGAAGGACAGCCTCTCCATATGCTGGTCACTGTTTACACAAGTCAACATTTTATTGTACATGGCTGGAACAGATAACTGAGTGAGCTTGGTCTGATTTCACTTTGTACAGTAATGCTGCTTATGGGCGTCAGCCTTATGTGGGAGGAAAACCCAAGTGATGCAGACGCCGCTGATTTCTACCCCAACGGGCAACTCCAAAGAATGGGAATGGTGCTGGCAAAACTAGAAACGTTATGAGGGTGAATTATCTTAGGTTTCTGTTGTGTCGAACAAACACACAGCTTTGTAAAGAAAACTGTGGCCTCAGGATACACATTAAGTCATGTACATCATACTGTTCTTGATACATTTCCTCAATATGACTGAATTGAAGTACAGGAATGAATCAATGTTTCTGCAACAAACATAAATGACAATTGAAACTGCAATAGAAGTCAGTCAGTCAGTCTCTGGTGGAGTAAGTGATGTCTTGGAGAGTGAGTGACTTGGACTTTAAGACAGAGGCTGACTTCTAGATACTTGAGAACCCCAGACTCTTTTCCAAGTTCAGGCCAACAAACCTTTAGAAAACGATTTTCATCACTGCTAGACTAACAGAAATAAGAGGATGAAAGCAAGAACATATTTATGCAAAGAGCCAATCAACTTTTAAACAAAAGGAATGTGACTGTGAAGAAAAGGACGAAAAGGGTGATCAACTCACACGTTAGTCTCTGTGTCAGGCACATGGATGAGACCACTCTCCCTCAGATACTGAAGCCGTGACATCTCCAGAGCTCGAAGCAGATCCATGTGTTCATCTAAGATCACCTCTGGAATGTCTTCTGCAACACAGAACTTGTCATGTTGTGGTTCAAGAACAAACAACAAAATACACACATATACATGTATGTCGCATGGCTATGTATCTCAATAAAGGTCAGTATGTATTGTGTATCATACTAACAGCACTGTATCAAGAAGCATCTGGGTTTTCATGAATAGTTTCAACCTTACAAGTATCTGCACTACAGTGGATTTGATTTATTATGTGTTTTCTTTTCATATAAGATAACTTTGAAAAGACTTGTCAAAACAAAAAAAACCTCAATTTGCATGATTTCAAAATTTCAGCTTTTACTTTCTGGGTAGATCTGACTTGTGTACACATGTATGCTACTAAATAGAAATACAGTAATGTCTCATTTGTCTGACATCATCCATTGCACATCAAATTGTCGGATAAACCAGGATGTCGGACTAAATAAATGAGATTAAGTCACCTTTATGCAATCTGTTACCAACACAAGCATTGGATAAAGCCAGTTGTTGGAAAAACGGAAGTCGGATTAACGAGACTTGACAGTATTATACTGAACAGCCAAAGAAACCTAACGCAAGCTTTTCATCAAGTTCTTAAATAGAAGACATGAACATGAATGCTTACTTTATGAGATTTCATTTTTTCAAAACTAGTGTTTCTTTTGCTGTTCAGTATATTTGGCAGTTACCATGGTTACTCACCCTGGTGTTCCTGCTCCACCTTCTCCTCCTGGTCCCTCCTCAAACAGCTGAGACTGCAGTAATCATGAACGTCCCCAGTTCGGGGGTTAGGGGCACGGGGACGGCTGCACCCAGGGCGACAACACTTGCCTAGAAATAGAGGCATGGAGTGGATGCGGCATCACAAATTTCACGTAGCATTCATAAGTTAAGTGAACTGAACATAACGAGATCAGCAGTGCTGACAGTAAGTAGGTGAGAGAGTAGTTTTAGGCCACTTTTAGCAGGCTCGCTGACTGGCAGACATATCGGATCCAAATTGTGTACACTGATGCTCATCACTGGATTGATTATTTACACATCATATAGCTGGAATATTGCTAAGAGACTAAATCGATGCTCATGATGTTCACCACTGGACTGTCTCGTTCAAATGATTCCAGTGACGAACGTCATGAGTATCTCACCAAACAACTGGGATACAACATGACATCATCAATCCTGACAACGATCATCATAATGTGAATCGTATTATACATTGTGGATGATCTTTGTGGATGATGTTACCATATGTTCTGAGGGCAGAGACAGATATGTCGGAGTCAGAATCGTCGCTATCTTCTGCCGGCCACTCCAAGTAGGCCATGACATTGGTGTGCCGACCTGAGGCGTCCTTGATCCAGGGATTTGCGGGATCCACTTCCTGTATGGATGCAAGAATTGCCTTGCGGAGGTCCTCCTAGAAATCATAGCAATAATGTGTTACATAGTTGAATAATCAACGAAAAAATTTCAGCACATCAGCTCGTGAAGTTATGCACTGACATAAGGTCATATGTGCTCATGAGGTCATGCTGTGATGACAGGTCATATCAACTCATGAAGTCAGGTCACGATAACAGGTTATATCAGCTCATGAGGTCACAACAAGATGACAGGTCATATCATGTGACCGTGTGACCGAAGCATCACAAACTCCAGAAAATCTGCCAAAAACACAAATGCTGTTTCATTTATGGCACTGTCTTGTAGAACAGATTCACCACATGTACTCACATCCTCTGTTTCCATGCTGTACTTCTTCCTCTTCTTTTTCCTCATCGATGGCGGAGTTTCTGGAGGTACCAGCCCCATGGAAATGGCAGTGATGAACTCAAGTCTTTTACGCTGAACAATATGTGCCTGGTCAATGATCTTCTTCCGTGGTGTGCGCAAGTAGAGACGATTTACCATTTGGGAAAGAATCTCAATACCTTCCTCCAGCTCAGTCTGAAAGGGCAAATTATTTGTTGTCTTTATGGAAGCACAGAAAATAACAGTGAGCACACAGTGTACATCCAATATGGAACAGTGTGAACACATTTCACATTAATACTAGAATTAACCTAAAATGACTTGGGAGTCATAAAAACATTCTGTATTTTCAATCACCTGAGTGCATAAATATGTGGCATTTGTAGGAAAACCACCCAGGCTTTGCTGAGTGAGTTGAGTCACGGGCAAAAACAGCAAAACACTTTGTTCTTGTTTAAATTCCCCAAAACATACCAAAACATTTAAATCAGTCCCTAGTGGTACATTTAAAAACAAATAATTCTGTCCCTGAGCTGAAAAAGAGCTCAAAATCCGAACAATAAGGTGGTAGGTAGGTAGGTAAGGTTTTAATGCAAAATAAAGTGATATTGTATATAGTGGGCTATCTCCCTTTGCTAAAGTTAATTCATCTTTGAAAAAGTTCCTTTCGATACATGAGCACCTGTCTTCATCAGCCAATGATCAGCAACAAATGGAAATTTCTAAAGACAGATCTTACTATGATCATCTTACAATTAACACAGAAGGTTTACCTGCATGAACTCAAACACAATTTTCTTATAGCCTGGCCCATCCAGATAGTAGCCATACACATAGGAACACTTGAGCACCAGTCTGGCCTTGAGGAGTTGGTGGACTGCATCCTCTACAAACTTTGTCTCGGTGTTAGCAGTAGCTGTTGACACAGGCACACAAGTGATGAAATGTATGGTTAATTAAGACAATGTTAGAAGTTGGTGCTGAAAGATGGAGGGATGATTAATACCTGAGTTGAGTAGGGATGGTTTTTTGACTCTTTTGTCAGTATACCAGCAATATCATTGTGGGGGACACAATAAATGGGCTTCAATCATCATAGTCATGTGGGGAACTGAAACACGATGAGCAGACACTTTAACCATTAGTCTATCAGACTGCCCTAATGAGAGTAAAGGACAATTAGACTAACTTAGCACAGTGTTAACAGTCACTGTTTAACAAGACACAAGGGAGAAATTATACCTTAGATTAATTTTTGTCCGGTGATAGCGGTAGCCTTTGACAGGGCTGACACAAGGGATGACTTATAAAAAACAAATAATTACTAGTAAGCAACAGTTGTTTTTCAGAGGAGTATCCTCATCAAGTTTGATAGCGATTTTTGCTGAAATATTACTGAAAGGTAAATATTCAAAGAATACATAACCTTTAGTGACTGTCAACCTGATGAATCTGATAAATTTGTTAAAATAACCCAAATACAACCACTCTCAGAAGTAACATGCAAAATGTGTGGCATCAATGTGTCCACACTTCAAACATGCACTCTTATCAGTTAAAATCTATCAGTAAACCATCTGTAATCATTCCTCAGGTAGAACAAGTGGGTTCTAACTTGATTATTATGGAGGATAATGCCACAGAACGATTTAATGATTTTTTTTAAATCAACAATATCACACATATGAACTGGCCTGCAAGGTCACCTGACCTTAATGATAGTTAATTCCTTTGGACATGCCTGAGGCATTATTAGAGTGAGTGAGTTTAGTTTTACGCCGCACTCTGCAATATTCCAGTTATAGGAGGCGGTCTGTAAATAATCAAGTCTGGACCAGACAATCCAGTGATCAACAACATAATCATCGGTCTGCATTATTAGAAGCTGTGTTTACGGCCTCCATGCTCACCTACAGTGTCTGGATGAAGTTGAGCAAGCATTACAGTGAGAATGGAAGAACATTTCACAACAGTAGCGTTAAAGGGTGATTTGGTCAATGCAGACATGTGTAGAAGCTTGCACTTGTGCTTATCATGGTCTTATGGGCTAGTACACACTGCTTCTAGCTCTAGTGTTAACATTTTGCTCCATCAGTGCAGCACATTTTGCACAACTGTTTCACAGGACATGCTTTTGATGAAGTCTTTTATTGCTCTAAACCATTTTATATCATTTTTTTATCATGTGTACATGTTTCACCTTTCCACGGCATCACACCATGATTTGCAATATCAATAAATGAAAATGTAGTAAGACTAATAATTTGTGTTGCTTAACTTTTTGTGAGGAGTATATCTTAGTTTAACCTAAGACAGCATCAGTTGTAACTGTTGGTATTAACACAAGGGAAAACATTCCTTATATCAACCTAGGACATAACTGGTAGTAGCTACTGACGGTAACACAAACTCTGACAATATAAGTTATCACATCGTATCAAGAGACATACAGGGTTTTATCAGTCCTTCGTAAGGTTGTATTCCCAATATCAACTAAATCAATTAAAAATCAACGCAAACAACAAGCATTGAATCGACTTATTCTTAATTATGTCAGATGCCATGGTTGATCGACTGACCTCAGTGCTTCGCGCGTTACTAAAGGCCAAGTGAACCAATCAAAACTCGACATTCTTACATGAGGCTGGCTAAAGACCTGTGAAAAGCCTTCAGAAAAATTGCAGTCCATTTCATTGCAACTGCAGCAGCTGTAAAAACATCAGCTGAATAGCATCACAAGAAACTGTTTCCCTCACACCTACCTGTATCAGTCACAGCCTGTGCTAGTTTCATCATCTTATTCTTGGCTGTTTTTAACAGGGGCTCTTCAAGCTGCAAAGCAAAAGGTTACAGATGCCATAAGATACATGGAACAGAGGAGGGAGAAAAGGGAATATATAAAACTTTGTACATTCTGAAATAGAAAATGTATAATTGTTCATTCAAAATATCAGACGGCTTCAACCTGTAATCACAATGGCTGAATTTAAACCTTCCTACCTTGTAACTGTTCTCATGGTTCTTGAATCTTGTGTAGTAGTGAACGAAACGATTTAGTTCTTGTAGTTTAGTGTTCTTTTCCTCGGCCTGAAAAATAACAGAAGCACCATAGACACACAGGTCTATTCACAGAGTCCAGGTAAGAGTGAGTGAGTTTAGTTTTACACCACTCTCAGTAATATTCCAGTTATATGGCAGCGGTCTGTACATAATCGAGTCTAGACCAGACAATCCAATGATCAACAGCATAAGCATCGAACTGCACTACTGGGAACTGATGACATGTGTCAACCAGGGCACCAAACCTGACCACCTGATTCTGTTAGTCCCCTCTCACGACATGTATAGTTGCCTTTTATGGCAACCATGGGTTTCTCCAGGTAAGGCTATTTGTCTCCATCATCCTTAATCTCGAGGGTACTGGTTTTGGGATTCCAGGTCAGAGTATTGGTCCATAGCATAGCAATAGTTGTTATGTCTAACATCACATTTAAGCTGCATGATTCGACATTCATGATGTCAGTCACTGACTTGTTTGATCAACGCTAGATTATATATAGGTCACCAACATACAAACAACAAAAAATAAACCCACACATCTTCCACATGACATTTTCTTAAAATAAAAATATCTCCAGATTTTCACAAAGTTCAGATATGACAAAAACGATGTTCAACTGTTCACTAATGTTACATGTACTGGTTGTCTCTTCCAAATACCTCACAAGAATTCCACAAGAAATTTCAGGGCATGAATAGTTGTACCATTATGAATGTAAAGATTTAAATCAAATTTATCTGTCAATCATGATAACTAAAGAAAGGGAATCCTACAAACTTTTCATTGTTCATGAAAACCTTCCTTGAAAAATTCTTTCTTTCTGAATCAGAAAACTTTGTGATGAACCAGAAATCTGCAATGTTTTGGATGTAGACTCTGTTCCAGAAAAAGACTGTACTAGCAATACTGTCCAAGGTCACAAAGAGCAGTTAGAACTTCAGCACTTGGTCGCTTTGTGGAATGGGGCCCAGTTCATATCCTTGGCCACTGACTGAAAGTCATGCAGTTTGTTTCCTGCCAACACACTGAACCCTCAATAAAGTTTCTTTACTAACAATGACCTAACTAACAAGCTTTCCTTCCAACCAAGGATCCAACAATCTGGAGTTCCTTACTAACAAGGATCTGACAAACTGGCTTTCCTTTCTGTCAAGGACCTGACTAACCATCTTTCCTTTCTGACAAGGACCTGAAAAAACAGCTTTCCTTACTAACAAGGACCTGACAAAGTTTGTGGAATGGGGACTAGTTGACATCCTTGGACCCTGATTGAATGCCATGCAGTTAGTTTCCTGCCAACATACTGAAGCCACAGTAAAGCCAGCCATACCTCTGTGACCAGTTGGGCAGTCTTCTCCTCCACTTTCTTCACAGCTTCGTACCTATTACATTTGAAGTACCCCCCAGTGCTGGAGTTGTGGCGCTTCCACTGTTCCAGACACACCCAGCAGAAGTCGTGTTTACACTGGAAATATCAACATTGTCAAATAGTTTATAATCCTCTGGTGACATCACTCTACAATTAGTTTTGCAGACATTCTCTAAGAAATCCCAGCGATTTTCAACAGAATTGTGTGAGTCCCAGGATTTTCGTCAGAACTGCCCATGGTTTTTCTGAGGAACAGCTGTTGACTTTGAATTACTCTACTTGTATAAGTAACAAAATTGGCTTGAAAATGATAATTTGTCGTGGTGCCCAAACTCTGCAACAACGTTATCAAATGTTAAGTGATGCGATATATACACATACTAGTGTAGCCATAGCCACTGTCTGAGTGTACTGTGGTAGTCACTTGGCTTCCATATTGAGTGTTTATAGATGGCTGCCAACTATTCCACAACAGAAGAATAGCTAAAAACTTATGTCTGTTGAGAATCATTTTTATTTATATGTTTATCTGTGTTAATTACACAATAAGGATAAGAAACTCTGGGTGAAAATACACAATTCTTTCAATAAGTGGGAGTACACAAAATGCCAGTAACTCCTCAAAAATTGCAATTACTCATACATGAACAGGCATGGGAGTAAATACTCACTTGCTCAAATAAATATCTGGAGCAAAGGTTGGTCATCTTATTTATTTTATTCTTGATTTTAATGATCAAGTTTTGCCTTCTCTATACAATCATACTCTAGAATACCACAAACTGTAAATACAGCATTTGTAAAACTCAAAACCATCTCTTACAGTTCCTGTGGTAAACTCTGTTGATGCACCAATGATATCAATGGTTACAGAAATACTCTGTCATTAAGAAGGCAGCTTACCTTGGAACACTTCATGTGGTTGCAGCCCTCATTCTTCTGTATAGGAGACTTACAGTTGGGGCAGGGTTTGGAGTTGGTCACCAGCCATAGGCAGTTGGCAGCTGTCTCCGTCTCCTCCTCCGTACCATTCACTGAAACATGTACACGACCTTTACATCATTATCTCTGCTCTACTGCACATTCCCTGAAACATTCACTCAGTCGTATACCATGATCTCTAACACCATTGACTGAAACACTTACACATATGTACACCGGGGTGCCGTTACTCAAAGTGATCATAGCGCAATCACAGTCATAAGTGTATGTTAAAGTATGAGAGTCTCGACAGTCAAAACATTGTGATCGCTTCGATCGCTTCGAGGAATGGGACCCAGGATCGCTAAAACATCATTCACTGAAACATTCACTTAGTTGTACACAAGGACCTCTGAAACACCATTCACTGAAACATTTACACAGAGGTACATCAGGATCTCCACTCTACAAAGTTATTCACTGAAACATTCACTCAGCTGTGCATCAGGAGCTCTACAAAAAGATCATTTACTAAATATCACTCATATAAACATTCACACAGATATCAACTTCAGTATCTCTACATCAGAATTCTCTGAAATATTCACAAAATTTCATCGCCAGTGTCACTATTTTATCATCACTGAAGCGTTCACACAAAGCTCCTGATCAGTATCTGTAAATCAGTATTTGGAAACCATATTTTAAGAAAAAAGAAAAAGTCACACAAATCTCTATATCAGTATCACTCTATAAATCATTATTGGTCACAGTCACACATATCAATAGTTTCACCAATAATTCATCAATAATTTCATCAATAATTTTAGTGCATCCCTGATCATATAGATTTCACATCAATGACATTCTTATTTGAATTCTGTGTAACATTCCCATATAAATATAACACAAAAGATTAACCAAGTCGCTAATTTGGAGCAATTTTGTCCATTTCACTTTAGCAAGAAGTTTGTTAAATTTGTGCATAAAGTTCTGAGGAAACAGTCAGCTGGGGTGTGCACAAATAGAGGTATTCTGTAGCTCACCTGAACTCCCAGGAGCATCTGCAACATCATAAGATCATGGGGTGTGTTTTGATTTAGAAAGACAGGTAATAGTACAAGAAGAGCCAGATTTATAGATATCAGCATCTTTATTCTGCGCAACACGACATTTTGGAGCATATGCTTGCTCTTTCACCTGATGAGGTTGCCATAGGAACAGATGAAGTAGCTAGCAAACGTCATGTTGTCCAGAATAAAGAAGTTGACATCCATAAATCTGCCTTTTCTTATGTGTTCCACTTCTAAATGCCCTTCAAAGAATTAAGGTAATATCACGTTCACAATCAAAAGGTGCTCAATGTTATTATGTCCATACAAAAGGCAACTCCAATACTAAATTACACAATGATATATCATTAAACTCCAAAGTTTACATTTGTATTGCCATATAGCAAGCACTTTCCTGAGTGCAGTGTTCAACAACAAACAAAACCAAACCGTTTAATATGATAGCCCTGGTGGACTCTTGATAATTTGGTTCTTAGTTTTGTCAAGAATTGGAATGTTGTTCCACACAATGGAGTAGCTTCATCAAAGCCAAAATTATCTGGAGAATGGAAAAACTATGTGTTGTCACTGGAAGAGGATATTTAACAAACACTAAAGGATCAATCCAACACTATTTATAAATGCACTTGACATTATCAGAATGAGTTTTCGGTGTAATAGCAAGAAAGATATATCACCATTAAATCTGGACTATCATATTTTAAGACTTTATCCTATTATGATCTAAACATGATACAATTTCTAAAGATTCCTTTGATAATTAATTGGGCAGGATACAGTAGCATGTCTAGCTCCAACTAAAATGGCTGACTGCATGTCATCATACCCCATTAATTAGCATGAATGTTTCCAGTTACTTGAAGATTTTGTTTATTATCTACAGGTTGTCATGGTTACTGTAATATTGATGACTGTGGTGCTTGGTGTGAATCACTCATTCCTACAGGCAAACAAGGAGAAGTTGCGCATCAACCTGAAAATTCTCAAACGCGTTCTCTGCACCGGCCCAACTTATCCTTGTTTGCCAGACAAGAGTATGTCCAAGAGCCCAATGGCAACAGTTAACATGACAGTTTTATTGGACATAATGAAACAGTAGTTCATGATGTCATAAGCTCACAGGAACATTTGGTTCAGGTGACCTAAAAATCTTTAAAGCACAAAATCTACCTATTACTAGTGTACATGTTCATATAGGCTTAGGCTGTTCAGAATTACCTTCCTTGAATCAATTCCCTAGCACAGATAGAAAGGAAGGAATTCATTACCATGTCAATTACAGTGTCATGACTGACCTAACCAAGTGGTTTCTGCTCAAAAGTATTCTTTTCATAATAGAAATAAATGTGATCAGGTATCTGACAAAATGGCTTTCCTTATAAACAAGGACCTGACTTACTGGCTTTCCTCACTAACAAGGAAAATGTAAACTGGCTTTCATCACCTACAGGACCTGGCAAACTGGCTTGCCTTACCCACAAATTCCTAACAAAGTGATTTTCCTTAATAACCATGACCTCAATAACCTGACTAACTGACTTTCCTTACTAACAAGGACCTGATAAAAAGGCTCTCCATTGTAACAAGGATTGACTAACTGGCTTTCCTTAGTAACAAGGACCTGACTGACTTTCCTTACACACAAGAACCTGACTAACTGGTCTTCCTTACTAACAAGGACCTGATGAAAATTCTCTCCATAGTAACAAGGACTGACTGACTGGCTTTCCACACTAACAATTTTCAATTTTTCTGTAGAGAGTATCAGTGGAAAGAGAAAAATGATAGAGGCAAATAAGGAAACACATAAAAGTACATGTGTTCCTTAATTCTATTCCTGGTTTCTTCACAAGGTATGTATTGCACTGTGAGTGAAATTTTGGAATAAATAAAGGAAAAACTGTACTGCCATGCGCTCCTTTATTCATCTCCCTGAGTACATACCGGCTGAGTTACTTCCCATATCTGAACATCCTCATGAAAAATTACATCTCTGACGTATTATCAGAATGGGAAAAATCCCTGGAAAAAATGTTTAAGTAGGGAAAAAATACAGAAGAGAGCCTACAAAAACATTAATGTAAAAAAACTCAAGTCAACTGAATGCTTGTGGTCAGTGTCTATGAACAGAGCATACACTCAAGCGGGAGAACATCCACTTACACTGTTCAGGCTTTACTTCCGAAACCTTCACAGCCCACTTCTTCCAGTTATCACAGCTACAAGGTTCATGGGCGTCCTCCAGACACTCCCTGGAAACAGATGATACATCTCACTAATGTCACAGTAACAGCCAGAAAGGTTGCAAAGAAAATGTTCCATAGATCTCTCAAGGAACCATAAGGTTATGGACATCTTATCATATTTTCCATCACAACATGTTTCCTATTTCCATCTTGTCCAACCTACCAACAGAAATAATGCCCTGCCCCACAGTCTACTCCCCGGGAGGTGTCACTAGGGATCTTGATCCGCCCCTGGGGACCCGACGATGACGATGACGAGGCCTGGTTGTCCAAGTCCGGCAGTTTGACTGCCCGGCCACAACCAGGAAAGGGACACCACTTCATGTCTGGGTTACTGTCCACGAAAGCCTGGAACAACAGTCAAATACTACAATGAAATAAACCTTACACCTACAGTTTGAAGTCATTAACAATACATTTGTTGTTGAACACTGCACTCTGCCATATCCCATGGGCTAAATTTTCAGAGGACTCTTAGTGCTAAGATATCTAAGTGCCACACATTAACATCTTATGACTATCTAGGAACTAAGGGAGCTTTGTAAATGCAGTTCCAGCTACATAAGGGCAGCGTTTGATTTACTCAGTCCGGACCAGACTACTGACAGATTCATATTGTGAGCCACAAACCATGACATCTGGATTTGTTGAGTCACTAGATCACCGAATTGGTTGCCTGTACTATTATTTTTAGTCCTTGGTCCTTTGACTTTGACTAAAATGTACAGCAAGCAATATCATAACCATCAGCTCATTATGTATGTGTAACGTCTGTCTGTCTGTATAAGCATGTTCTTTATTAACATGGTTTATGGTATACAGTATACCACAGGCTTACAAATGTCATTGTGCGATGAAAATTCATGAATCAAAGCCTTTCACAAAGCACTAAGGTGCTCGTAAGTCACTAAGGTGACCTTAGTGCAATGTTGTTGAATGGGAATTAGGGTTAACGAGAGTAAATTTGCTTCATGAAAGGAGCTCCTGTTTGTTGTGTTTTGTTTCTACAAGGGCTGCAATGATTCACCCAAACCTCAATTTGTTTTTCAATATTGGACCCTCATTTTGATCATTTTCAATTTGATTCTTCATACTAGTGAAAACATCAGTAGTATAGGGAATGGGGGTTTTAAAACACTTTCAAGAAATGTCTCTACAAAGCCTTATTTAGTAAATAAGGCTTTGGTTGGGTCATTAGCTCTTGCTACTATTACCCCTACTACAAAAAAGTTGGCGGTAATTACTATGCCTACTTTGTGTTGGTTGGAGGTAACACTGTGCCGTACGGTACGATCAATAATTCTTCTCTTACAAACCCCCTACCCGGCCCATCTCTCAAGTAGTACAAGTTAGGTTCGTCGGCTTTCATATCCACTTTATCTATGTTGTAAGTTTTGACTGACCATATAGGATCGGTGGCCCGCTTACGGCTATCGCCCTCGTGTTCCCCCGGCTGGTATAGATACCTCACTAGGGCCCTATCTGGTATCTGTTTCTCCTTCCCACGCAATGGAGCGGCCGACTCTGCAACTATTGATTTTAGTTTGATAGCGTCTGCCGGTTTCTTACCGGTGAGACGGGTGACTTCATGGTTGATTGCCGACACCACCTTGGGTAACCTCGTGACCCATTCAGTCGATCGTTTTCCAGGGGTGGCCATCTCCCTAGCATACTGATAGCCGAACAAGCGCTCAGCCAAAGTCCTATTAAATCTCTCAACTATGGCTTGGCTGCGATGGGCTCCGGCCGTGCCACGCCTGACCTTTGTATCGTGTTTGGCTAGCAGTTGTGACACGACACCCATGAACTCCCGTCCGGGGTCAACTTGCAGCTCTGTTGGCCACGTCAGCGGCCTGCGTTTGTATATGCGTTCGAATCCTCTGGCTACCTGGGCCGAATCTTTCGTGGTCAAGGGTTCGGCTTCCTTGTAACGACTGGCTACGTCCACTACGGTTAAGGCATACTTGTACCTCTTGTCGTGGGGTAGGAACAGTAGGTCTGCCTGGTGAACGCTATTAGGTATGTTAATACCGAACCTCCTTCTAGGCACGTAGCGTGGTGCCGGCAAATAGATCTGCCACAGGGCTTGTTTTTCAAGCCACGCTTTGGCTTCCTCCGGGGGTACTCGCGCTATTTTAGCTAGCTTATCTACTGCGCTAGCTCCTTTCCAGTACCCACGCGGGCTGTAGTAAATAGCCTCAAATTTTTTCATGTCCATACGCGTATGTGTTTATCCCATCAATAGCTATCCAACGTTTCGTGTCCATAGGCGACAGGGACGTCTTGTTTATAGTCAGTCCGTATATCTTATGTCCATCACTTCTAAGTGTGTTCATTTTATGTCTAAAGGTACGGGTCTTGAACAGGGCTTCCTTGAATCTGGCGTGTTTGATGTGTTGTTTCACCACATACTTCTTAACCCCCTTAGCCTTCCGGATCTCACTATTGTCGGCTTTCAGTATGGAGTACATCTTAGGTCTCAAACCTATGTACTCGGCTATGGGCGTGCCAGCACACTCGTCCTTCATTTTACCTAGGACCTTTTTATTTACCGTACTGTGTAGGGCATGGGTCTTAGGGTAGTCGCTGGTGTCGTATAAATCGAGGTGTTTTTTCATGTCCTCGTACACGTCCTCGGTTCGAATCTCCATCAGCAGGGAATCCGTGTCAGTGTACAGCACTTCACACCTGTCACCGTACTGTTTCTTGAGCTCGTTGTAGTAAAAGTCGTACATCAGGTGTTTGGATAAATCGAGGATGCTCATCCCCACGTAAACAGGCCGGTTGAATTTTATGTGGCTTTTCTTCATGTGTAGGGCAACCAGGTTGTCTGTGAATATCTTACTACGGTTGAATGCCGGACTGGCTATCAATCTCCTGAGCTTGTCTTCCTCACTCGACCGAACCAGCTTCACGGTCACGCGTTTCCTCAGGTTCTCCATAGTCTTACCAAACACCGAGTTGTTCATGAGCTTGTAGAGATTTTTCTCAAAATCACTGGTGGCTTTTTTTCGTAGGTCTGTGTTCATTCTGATGTAGGGCTCCATCCATGGGCTCTGGTCGAACATGAGCACCCTGTGTATTTTGGTCAGCCTCATACCCAACGACAGGTACAGCTGTAGGTTGCGATAGTGAACGATGTACTTGGTCTTATTCATTAAGTTAGGCACGAGTTTTTCAACGTCTGTCACACGCCCACCTGACAAGTTATGTTGGTACTCAGACATCCAGTCTGGGTTAACCCTCATACGTTCGGGGGCCAGGGGGTAGCTGTTGTGTGATGTGTGTAATTCCTTGGGATACTCTAAGTCAACCTCGAGGATATAACCTTTGTTCGAATCTGGTGCAACCCCCATAACATCAACGTGGGGTACCCATTCGAATCCCCCTGTAGGTAGATACTGACTCATGGCCCAGCCGTACAGGTTGTTTGCGTCGAGGTAGAGAATGTGATTGGTTGGTTTGTTAGGATCGTAACCTTTCACGTATTGATTATTTGCTTTCGCGTATCGTTTGGATGCCATGGAAATCCCACCTCGCAAACCTTTCTCAATGAATAGGTGCATGTCGTAATCTGTGAGCAATTCCAAATTAACTCCGGTCTTTTTAAGCAAGGCGTCCCACGACAGACCTGGGCTGGTGTAATACCATGCGGGATCGAGTTTATACTGCTTTAAACATGTCCACCTAAACGTCTCAAACACGTCGGCTAACAGCAGTACATCTGTCCTCAAGTACAGGTCGTGATAATCACCCAGGTTCTTACAACCCAGTTTATTCCATACGTTAGTCGCGTGCGAGTAATCATCTCGTGAGACGGACGCCTCATTCAGCTTGCTATAAAAGCAGTCAATAGGGGGTAGTCTGGTCTCGGTGAACTTAGCCCAACTATCCATGTACTCATAGGGGTACACACCCTTCCTCATAAGCAGGGGTCTAGTCTCGGCGTCTGTGTATCGATCGGTGATAGGGAAGGTATTGTTAGCCTTGACCAGACTGTCGAGTGACGACAGGAGGAACTGAAACGAGTCAATGAACCTAAGTCCGTTTAAGCTGAAGGAGATGTATCTCTCCATGTTGTTGGGGATGCACGTTATATTACCATCGATTTTCGCGATGGCCTGCATGATCAAGTGTGAGTCGTACCCTCTCAAGTTGTGAAAGACAACGGGGATGTTTATTGTCTTAGGGTTGATTTTAAGCTTGAGGTTGCACGCGTTGTGAGCGGCGCCTCTATACTTACCAGTTATGTGGCAGTGATCTCTCACCGAATCACCGTTAAGTGGTGAGTCACACACGTGACAGTTAGTGCTACTAGCGTGGGCTAGCCTGTCGACTCGGGTCAGACGCATGGGAGCGATTTTATACAATGCATTCCTAATAATTTTTTCTTCCTCCTGCAAACACTTTAGAAACCTTTCAGCCGCGTCAGGCCCCCTATACACTACCGGAGCTTTCGTTTCCCCGTCACAACGGACGACAATGTATCCAAACGAACAGGCTTTATGCTCTTGTGTTTTGTGGGTAAAGGTACCACTGGGAGCCTCGCCGGCGGCAGCCACTAAGGCTTCGAAGTCGGCGTATATGATATAAGGCACAGACATTTGGTTCTTGTGGTTACCGAATTTTAGGATATTATCACCTTCCTTAGGCATGTCGACTCGTATGGCCGTCTGCCCCACACCTTGGCAATCATCCCGGTGGGATTCTAATAAATCATCTCGTGTGAAGCCATGTAGGCATCGTTCACAGAAGTGGGTCTTTTCTCTGTGTGCCGATTGGTCATACAACAGCCTGCTAAAGTGTTTTATCCACGTGTAGTGATACTTTTCACCTAGTTGGATCATGAATATATTGATAACTTGGCGATCCTTCACCGGGCTGACCCTGTGTACTATTGTTGTGTTACCTTCGTGCCCAAAGACATTTATAGCCAGATTATTCTGTTTTTCTACTTTAGTGATCTGGGATATGGGGGTGGGTTCATCTATACCATCCCAGTTGAGCCCATCGTCTTGGGGATAATTAGAAGGCCTGTTCGGATTAGTGTCAGCTGGAAATAAGGCTGACCTGATAGCTAACCTCAGGCAATTGTTTCCTCTATTCTTAACGTTTACTATAGCATGTTTGTTCCTATAGTAGGGAGGCAAGGCTAGGTATGACCCGCCTCTGAACGGCACGTAGTTAGCTATGTCTAGATAGATATTATCGATTTTATCTACAACCCACCCGGACCCCAAGTGTGTGTAGCGTTCTAGGTATTCTCGTATCTGCTGAAAACTGGTATCGATTGATGTATCAATGGTCTCTGTATGTGTGGCGACCTCTTGTTGACCTCGGAAGTAAGGCTGAACATACTCAGTGGTACTCCCAACCTGCTTATCGAGCGACATTTTCACTGTGATCTGAAACTTGATACTTCCTAGATTATTTAGTTCCTGGTTGACCTTATCAGCTATCAGAGGCTTGATATCTGTAATGTCTATGTTTCTATCAACGTGCATGCGCCAACCTCTCAAATAGTTGCCTACAGCGCGCTCAGTGCGCACGAACTGTAGGTCAATAGCTCTATTCTGTCGTAATAATTCTATAAGCTGTGGTTTTCTCATACGGGAATACCCGCCTAAACCCAAATCGTGTGCCTCGACTTTCAGTTGTTTTACAGTGGGTACGGGGGCATGTGATAACAATGCGGTTAACCCGGCTCTCCCCAGGTTTGAATAACCCGTGTATCCAAGCTGTTTTGCTTGAGCTTTTAATTGTTTTACTGTAGGAGGGGCTTCTAAACCTAGTAATCTCAACAATGCTGACTTCCGCATTCTAGAATACCCGATCACACCTCTCTGTTTTGCGACCCGCTTGAGCTCGCTTACAGTAGACATCGTGTTTACACCTAAGAGAACCAATGTCTAATTGGTTCACAGTAAGGGGAGGTAACCCTTAAGTGGCTATCTTGAGCAGTCGCCTACGTTCTTTTATGTAGCCTTTTTTATTCTCGTAGATGAGTTGATGTCTGACTACGTTCGCTCCGTGAGCTTTACATAGACAGTAGTGTCCTTTAACCCCGATACCACACACAGAACACGTGTAGTTAGGACTTCCCATATGGAAACAACAGAACCCCTGATTCCTGCATTTCCTACCACAGGCCTCGGTCTTCCCCATAAGTATATATTCGCATCGGTATGGAGCGGGTCTCATGTTTACTTATATAGGTATTTTAATTTAATTGCTTCGCAACCAACGCAGTAGCTGCTATACCCAACACTATGAAGCCCAGTTCACGATTCATTTGTCCCTTGGATGGTGTGTAGTACTGAGCGAGTGTGGGTTTATTGAGCGGTTCCAATTGTTTACCAGTTAGTAGGTAGTATTCTTTCATTGCTTCATCGACATCGTTGAATGTTTGAACGGCATGGTTTTCACGCTGGAGTTGTTCATTAATAAAATCGATCCTCTGGAGGCGTTTTTTAGCGTACTCAGCCTGTGCCCTTTGTAATTTCTCAGTAGCGAGATCGTGCCGCTTCCTTTCTTCCTGTATTTCAGACGCGTGATCATCTCGTAGTTTCGAGAAGAGGAAATTACTCCCGGAAAATGCCAGGGCATTCACTAACGCCCCACCGACCATCATAGCTATCGTGGCCATCCCTATATTTATTTCATTATATTATCAGGTATTATTCCTTGTTTTACTAGGATGTCTTTTGTGGCCATCGCCATACCAAGGTTCATTATGAGCATACCCATATCCTGCAGGTTGAAATCGAGCTTGATAGTTGGTTGTTTAAGCACCATTTTAGTCAACCGAGCGTACCCTACGGCTAGACTGGCTACCACTGTGGCGTGGTATGCGTCGTTGACGAACGTTTTCCCCTCAGACATTATGTATATGATATAAAATATTAAAATTATAACATGATATGCGGGTCAATAGTGGGGGATACCCCCACACCCCCACTGTTGGGGGTTACCTCACTGTTGGGTGGTGGCTCACTGTGGGAGGGTACCCCCACGTATAACCATGTTATAACCACGGCAGCAGTTACGCCTACAGCCAACAACAGTCGGGTTGGGTTGGTCACTTTATGTTGGTTACACCACCGTTTTTTACCGGCAGCTACTCTCTTAGGATTCTTCTGCCTGGTTACTGTGGGGGTCACTTCCCTCACTGGGGTCACTGGTTCCTGTGAAGGGGTCTCCTCCACTGTTGGGGGTACCTCCACTGGTTCCTGTGCAGCATCCATCTATACTATTATTATTATTCTTTCTCTCAAATTGACAATGTTTTGCCGTGATAATCGCCGCCGTCACTGGAGCCAACAACATACCATATTTGTGGTACAGCCCGCAGCTGATAGAGCTCACGGCGTGTTCGATAAAAGGGTCTTTCTCGAGGTCCTCCCACAGGTAAAGTCGGCGCTCTGGTGGAATGGGAAGGAAGTGTGATACAATACCGGTGTATATCTGGGTCATAGCCGATCCTATTGTCTTTGTCATTTCTGCCCCGAGCCGGGACTCGTATCTAGCGTACAGCTTATCGATTTCTTCGGCTGACATTTTGTGAATTTTATCCGGGGTGTAGTCTCCAAAGTAATGTTTGGCTTTGCCGCCAACAGCCAACGCCACCAGTTTCTCTCGCTTGGGGGAATCCCCCACACCCCCAGTGGGGGAACCCTCCACAGACAATTGTTCGAGCAATTCCTCACACTCCATCTTATAATATAACAAGTAAGATTTAGTTTTAACTATATAATACCCGATGCAGACAAAACACAGAGAAATGAAGGTTAAGTTGCACACGACAAATACTTCAAATATCATAGCTATGCTTAGCATTTGCTTAGCTTTGCTTAGCTTTGCTTAGCTTTAGCATACTATATATGCTACTGGTTGGTCGGTCTTGAGCACGAGCTTAGCGTGTTTAGTTTCAGCGAGCTGTTTCTTCACCCGTTCCCGTTCTAATTTACTCATCACATCGTTCTCTCTCAAACACTCCTCGAACGAATCCCTGTCCTTGCAGTGAAATAAGGCCACCCATCGCGTCTGCTCCCTGAGGTCTTTCAACACCGAGTTGAACTTCTGTGTTAGCACCCAGACGCTGTGATTTGCATGCCGGCCGGAGAAGGCCAGGTACGATAGCATGTCTCTCTTTTTTGTTATCTCGCGATTAGCGCTGCAGTCGTCCAGTATGAACAGCGTCGGTTCCCCTTTAAATTTCTCGTGAAGAGCTTTCAACCAGTCCTGCAGGCGTGTTCCAGGGTCGATTTTGTGTACGTCCGGGTCCGTCATCACCCAAGGTCGCGTGTACGTTTTATTCATGCTCAGAGTAGGGCACATGATAACGATGTTATCGAACACATCCTTGTAGTAACCCTCCAACATATCCAACACGAAAACGGTCTTCCCACAGCCAGTCTGCCCGCACACTATGGCGCAGTGTGGGTCAGTGGGTAGTTGTGGGTACCCCCGGGGGTCTCCCCCACTAGTAGATGGCTTGCACGAATCTCCCATTGTCTATATTAAGTTGCGCGTCCATAATAACGTACAGATATAATTTCAACTTACCAGCGGGTTGAGCCTTCTTAGTAATCTGGATGGTTATCCCTTCGCTGCCGTTATCTATACGGCGCCCGCTACCGTGCAGTTTATCATCATCCGTGGATCGCATGTCCAACCATAGGGCGTACTTGGTGGTCAGGTATTCACCGATCTGCACGGAGCCGAGGTCCAGGTCCTTTGTTATGTAGTCCCCCACTGGTAGCTTTTTTATCTCATCCCACTGCTGGTGGGGTCTCATACCATGACTGAACAGCTGGTTGGGCACGCCCTCGATGGTCACTTCCACCTTTTCAATCTCGGGGTTGAAAAACTTCTCGCTGTTCCTCCGGAATGGATCGTAATACTCCACTGGGACGACCAGGATACCTTTCATCGATCGCGCCGGCACGTTCAGGTTGATATTCCACACAGTGTCGCTCTTATCTCGCACGACTGATCTATGCCTCAGTACGCGATCGTACAGGATAGCCATCTTCCCAGAGTACTGGCTTCGAACCTGCCTGGCCAGCTCCGGGCTAGTGACCATGTCGAACTCCAGAGAGATGTTGTCTATGGCATAACTAGCCTCATCACCGTTCGGCGTACGCACTACTTTGCTATAGTCGTTAAACGTGAGCTCGTATTCGAGCCTATCACCCAGCGCGGCCTGGTAAAACGGCGCGTGTCCCGTGAGCAACTCGAAATCGAGCGGCACGCAGAATCGATTCCCGTATGCTAGAGCGATGGCCTTTTCACCGTCCGATAGCTTGTCTTGCTGGTCTTGCGTGAAGACGTATCCTATGCGCGCCCGGGTTGATTTGCTGATGCCCTGGTACACATCATTGACTCGTTCTCTCTCGCTTTTCCAGAGATCCTTGTAGCAGTGAAACACGTCGCTGTCGTCGATGCTCAGCACCTCGTTACCGCTGATCTTGACGGTCGTTTTCTTGATGATAGCTCGACCCACGTTCCGCACTAGCTCGCGTTTGTCGTTGTCGGAGGTCAACGTGATATTGAACGCCAGTCGAACAGTGCCTGGTACAATGAGGTCATTCTCACCAAGGTTTGGAAATCTAACCAGCAGAGTTTGATTCTGGTCTATCTTGCTGGGATTGTTGGTGATGGTCACCGACTGGCGCACGGCTCTGGCTCCTAATGGCTCTCTCAATCTTCTGAAAGGATCTAATTTTCTGCCGTACATTGTTATATAAAAGAAATATATTTTTAATACTAATGGATGAAGACATAGATATGACGGAGATGCCGGGCGCTAGTGCCCAGGCATTCGATGATGAGCAGGAGACCTCATTTACTAGTTCACCATTGAACCAAGAACTCTTGGAAACAACGGTAAATGATTATTACGAAAGTTTAAGAAGAGATAAAAACTACGTTGAACCACAGGGTCGATACCATAAGAATCTTTTTATTGATACAAAGGGTGTTCTACGCCTTAAGTCTGACCCAGGGGTTGACCTCTTTAACAAGAGCAATAAAAAACCACTGGCCTTGTCAACTCTAGCCAGCCGCCATGGTGTCGAATTTATCCGTGAACATCTAAACATGAATGATTACGGTGGTGCAATACCTAAGGCCGTTAAAGAAGATCTGCAAGCTACCAGATCCCACCTCACCACTAGAGATGAAATTACACCACAGCGTGCTACAGAAGCCTCGGACAGCATAGAAAAACTGTTGAGCACCTACTGGGACAAACCGTTACCGGGGTTTGACTTTCCGGTAAGGGAACTGCGCGGCTTAGACGAAGCCGTGAAACGCGTGCGTGGAGAACTCGTGAACAACATGGGGAAACTGAACGAAATCGACGAGCACATCGCTAGGGAAAAAACCAAACTCAACGAAACTGAAAACGATGATATGAAGCGTCGTATCAATGAACGAATACGTGATTTAGAAGACGAGAGACGTACACGATTGGAATCCGCTTCCTCGAATCGTGAACAGCTTCGATCCCAGATCAGTCGTATTCGGGAAACAATCGATAGAATACTGAATGAGGATACAACTTTAGCCAACAGGATTCGGATATTGTTCCGGGAGCAAGGGATCACCATCGCCAGCATTCTGACTGCATTGGGTTTCATCATATCAACCCTGGTGGTGTCACTGACAGGGGGAACCCCCACACCTGCCGGCGGGGGAACTCCCACAGGCGGTGGTGTTAAAGACTGGATAAAAAAACTCGGGGAAGGCCTAGCTAAACTGGCTGGTAAAGCCGCCGAAGCCCTTCCCGGCATCCTGGGTAGCATCGTCTCGTGGTTGTTGAGCGCTCTGTCTAAAACTACCATGTGGCTCAGTCAAAACCTGTGGGCAGCCATCGTCGCCGTGGCGGGTCTGGTGTACGTAGCGGCTAAGAAATCTTTAACCAAATAAGTCCCAAAGCTACCCCACCAACCACCAGGGCTGTTTTATTATCGATGTGATTGGAGGCCTGAATATGGGGGTGTGTGGGGGGTACCTCCACATTAACTTTAGACTCCGGGGGTGGCGCCACTATACCCGTTTCACGTGGTGGGATGTGTGGGATATAGGGGGTGTTAATATCGGGGTTGATACCCAACTTTTGATCCGCCGTGGCTATGACTATTTTGTTGTTATAACCCACCACTTTTTTTATTCTCAGTTGCATATCACTCGGAGACATGTACAACCCCACGCCGAATACGTAATTGACTTTCGATCTGGCGTATTCTAACACGTTTTGGTAACGGTCGATGGCCCTCGGGAGATCAACTGGAGAATTGATAGCATCCTCAACGTTGGAAACGAACTGTTTCTGAGCGTCGTAAGCAGTTCCCTTACCGAGGATGTTGGAACGCGTCATCGACTGCGCACCCAACAGCGCCCACACGTACGTTCGAATCGAGTCGTTCAATCTGACTACCCCGGCACGAGTGAATCCTTTCGACGTGTCCAGCATGAACATTTTCCACCCGTCTGAGGTTGACTGCTCCACTTTCTGGACTGTGAAAGCAACCCCACCTTTAAAGTTCATACGATCATCCCTCCATTCATTACTCGACAAAGCAAAGTCCTGGCGTAGTATATCTCGTTTCAGTAAATCATCACTGACTTCTTTCACTGGTCGCGCGCCATCATAAGGAATACCCAACCCGTGGTTCGGCCCCGGCAAACGCCAATCCGTCTTCGGGTTTATTTCGAATTCGTTGCAAATACGTTCGTAGGCCCGTCTATCGTACGGGTTGTTTGTTGCGTCCCACGCTTTGTCCTGTGGGAGGGGGGCACTGATCTCTTTAAGGATACGTCTGACCTGGTAGTACACGTGGAACTTGAACACAGACTGACTCAGCGGTCCACGCCGAGTGTCGGCCAATGCCACACCACACCCCGTTGTAGCGCACCACACGGCAAAGTTGAATTGATTCTGCCAGAACTGCATAGGGTTGTTGAACCAAGCGTGGACTGCCTTGATGTTAGTCACCGAAAGCTTATACTTATCGAACACATCTAAAAGCTGGGCATTGAAATACAACCCAGGAGCAACCACGATCTTCATGGGGGAGAAATCTACGTCCAGTTTAGGGTAAAACACACCAGGGGAATACATTTTAAAACTATTATATAATGAGCATATATACTCTAACATGTACATAACACTTCCAGGAATAACGAGCGGTGAGGCCGTTCAGCTGACGCACGCGATCGATAACACGTCAGGTCAACTCGAAGTCGCACTCTGCGATATCACCTACCTACCGCAATGGACTAACATCAACATCAGCAACAATAAGCTGTTCGTCAGTGGAACTCGCAGTCAGATAACTGACGGCTACTACAGCGTTTGCTCTCTAAACGACGAGGTCTTCAAACCCCTGGGAGCCGAACTCAAGATGAACGACTCAAACGGTACAGTGGTGTTAATCAACAACGGAAGAAACCCCTTAAGGCTAGGCCGACCATTAGCGAGGATACTCGGTATGTCTCCTGACGAGATAAAACCAACAACAACCGTCACAGGCACGAAGTTACCCGACCTAGTACCGTACCGAGAGCTGTACATTCATCTCGATCAGGTGAGCACAACGTACAACATTCAAGGAGGTCACCCTTCCACTATACTGAGAGCAGTGCCGGTGAAAACTGAGAAATTCAACGACGGTAGAACCGAGTCGTTTTCACCACGGCAGTATAAGAGATTAACTCAGGGCAACATACCTGAGCTGACAATATCGGTGTTAGATATAAATCATAATCCTGTAAATATAGGATACCTCAGCTTAACGCTTCATGTAAAATGACCAGCGCACAAGGGCCCGGAGTGAAAAAATGCGTTAATATCGGGATCTCCGACCTCGGAGACACGCGCGGTTTCGACGCTCCCGGAGTAGATGGTAAATCGTACGCCTTGCAACTGAAAAACAACATTTACAAACGCGTTGAAATCCCCTCCGGTGGAACCCTAAGTGATATGATAGATACCACAAGAGCAACAGTCAACACTAAGTACGCCCTTGTCAACACCGGTGATAATAATTGGATAATATACCCATCGTTCGGTGGTAAACTGTTCGACTTAGACGATGTTGAGAGCACTACCGTCGTCCAAAACAAACCATATATGATCGTCTTCACCGAAGATAACAAGTGGGTGTTGTTACCCGATAACGACGACTGGTTTCTCAATATTAGACTCGTCTCCCCTTACGTGTTTACGGATAACAAAGACAACCACCTAAACAAAGTCGTGAACAATGGAACCCTGCTCGTGGCTTATGTCCCAACTCAGAGACGTAGCGTAGTCGTCAGCCCAGTCAACACTATGGCAGCCCACATGCTATCGAGTAAACCGACCATACAAAACGTGAAATTGCAGTTGGTGTCTGAATTCGAAGGTGTGGTCACTATACTAGAGGATCTACCGGCAAACTCAACACTGGTCATTAAAGTCTACCTAGGGGAACCATCGGGGAATAATATCGAGATCGTGAAGGGGATCAAACTCGGGTGGGTGAAACGACACCAGTATCAACTTTGCAACGTTTACGTGCGGGTGGGTGTCGACTCCAACACCAGTCTGCAGGGGGTCAACGTGATCGTGGAAAACAAGATATCACTAACCAATATCTTCCTGCCTGACAACATACACTTCATGGGTATGAAGTTCACCCCTGAATTATTATCAGAAAACCAGTTGGAAATTATATCGTAATAGTATAATAATGACCAGTCATCATCCCAACACTACACTTAACGACTTAGGAGATACGGAGGGATTCGATCAGCCTGGTGAGGAAGACACCTTATATATCCTGCACTTCAAAGACAACGTGTACAGACGGGTGTCGTTATCAGATTTAAAAGAGCCCAAATGGCTGATCAACTTAACACTCGCCTCACCTTATATCACATTAAAAGAGGAGGGGGTAGGATTGGGGGTTGTCTCTAAGATTAGGAATAACGGTATCTGGCCCGGGGATTTCATTCTGGAGCATAACGTGAATAAAGTAGCCACGATAGATTTTAGGGAAGAAAAAATTTTATTAAGCACTGGAACAGTAGATCATAAATTAACATTTAACAGTAATTTTTATCCCCAGAGGGTTTTTGATAGAACATCCTACTCCTACACAATCATCATAGAAGTCTTCTTTATGTATTTTGACAATGAAAACTCCTCGAAAGGACAACAAATTTTACCCGGGTTGGTAATACATTGGTATACCGAACACGTAGGTCAATATTGCCGTATTGTTATACAACGGGATACCCCCACGGGTCCTATAAACCGTGTAATAAGCCTCCGTGGGGTTTTTATTACAACAGAAAAGTCTATTGGTCTCTCACATCTTAGCATTAGTTATAATCTATCCCTTGTAGGTTTCAAATACATTGATAGGTTTTTAACTGAAACCCAATTAAAATATATTTCAAAATATACATTATAGGATGGGTCTGTACCCAGTCGTAGAGGAAGTAGCGAAGACGCTGGAAACCGTAGATGGGTTCCGCTTGAGGCAGTTATGTGATGTGAAACGTCAACTAGAACAAGACCGTGACACGCGGAAAGCACTATGTAAAAAATATAATAGAGCTTTCAATATCGTGGACGGGGCTGACACTACCCTTATGGCAACCAGCATGGGACTAGGGGCGGCAGGTGTTGGGTTGTTAGCTACCATCGTGGCTGCACCTATAGTGCTAGGTATTGAAATAACAGCTGGGGTGGCAGGGTTGGCAGGATTGGCGCTTAAGTTAGTATCACGCAGACTGCATCGTAAGGCATTGAAACACGACGAGATCAGGGTTCTGGCCGAAGCAAAGCTGAACACAGTGAGTGAGCGTATTTCCACGGCACTCTCTGATAGTAAGATCTCAGAAGAGGAGTTTCGTTCAATCCTCTCTGAACTCAAAAAATATAACGGAATGAAACAAGATATTCGGTCCAAATCTCGTAAGTCTGCTATCAGCGAGGACGAGAAAAAAAAGTACGTAGAACAGGGGATACAAAAAGCCCAGCAAGCCTTTATTATGAACACCAAAGAGATCGTAGGCGGTTCACGTTAAACTGTTTCATCGATATAAACATAACATAGGGGAACACGAGGGTGATAGCCGTAAGCGGGCCACCGATCCTATATGGTCAGTCAAAACTTACAACATAGATAAAGTGGATATGAAAGCCGACGAACCTAACTTGTACTACTTGAGAGATGGGCCGGGTAGGGGGTTTGTAAGAGAAGAATTATTGATCGTACCGTACGGCACAGTGTTACCTCCAACCAACACAAAGTAGGCATAGTAATTACCGCCAACTTTTTTGTAGTAGGGGTAATAGTAGCAAGAGCTAATGACCCAACCAAAGCCTTATTTACTAAATAAGGCTTTGTAGAGACATTTCTTGAAAGTGTTTTAAAACCCCCATTCCCTATACTACTACATCACATTTCACTGAACTCTCAGAGTCAGCTTTTCTAGTGTGAAATCCATCATCAACATGGCGATGTCTGCTAACAACAATTCTCATTGGATAATTAGTCTGGTGTCAACCAATAACATTTCACCTTATTTCAAACTTCAAAACTACTCGAGTCAAAATTCAGTTCTGTCTGTTAGGTATTCAAATACCTAATTGAAATCATGATAATCATTATGCAAGCTAAAGTTTCAGATTCGACCATCTATGAACTGAGCCAAATCAGTGCACTCCTACATTCTACCCAATCTGGAGTATAATTTAAGAACCAGCATCTCACCTTAATATCAAACTGCAGGTACCTAAGGGCCATATCTCTGGATACGACACTCTCAATAACATCCACAGGTACCAACATGGTACAGTCAAAAGCTGGACAGGTGATGTGGTGGGCATCACCCTCTTGGATCTTTAGGTTCAGATATCTATAAACATTATATGACATTAGTGATGACTGAGTGCGCATGCATACACTCATCATGGTTAGGAGTGCTTACTCTTAGTTGGTTAGTTGGTTGGTTGTTTAGTGCCGCACTCAGCAATATTCCTATATTTGTGGCTGTTTGCAAAAAAACAAATTTAGATGAAACAATGCAGTGATCAACAGTGAGGATGCGATGACAGTCAGCAAGACTGACCATCCAATCCCATTAATCGCCTCTTACGACAAGAATGGTTTTTGAATGTCAGTACCTCACACTCAGCAATATCCCAGCCATATGGACCATCCAGTGATCAACAGCATGAGCATTGATCTGCGCAAATGGGAACCAATGACATGTGTCAACCAAGTCAGCAAGTCTGACCACCTGATCCCGTTATTCGCCTCTTACAACAAGCATTGCTGCCTTTTGTGGCAAGCATGGGTTGCAGAAGATCTATTCCACCAAGGATCTTCACGGGTCCATGGTTTTTTACCAATCCTAACCCATATCATCTTGGGCAGTATGATTAGGAGGTAAATGAATTCTAACATCATCACTATGTCAAAAACATTTTGGTTTCTGTTGGGTAGCAGTTACAATCAGGAACTACAAACCTTTCCCAGCATTCTCGACAGAAGTCATGGTCACATGTCATGTGGACTGGCTCATCCGAAATAGCAAAAGTACAGGCACAAATTTCACACTACAAGAACAAGAAGAAGACAAAGTCATCAGTATCCCCTGCAACGGCAAAATACTTCTCATGAATATGTCTACTAATTAAGATTATTACAGTATGTCAATGTTTTGGTGTGCAACGACAGTACAGTAAAGTATTAAAGTTCTGCTCCAGAAAAAAACACTACTACCAATTTCAGCTGAGGTCAAAGTAGTTGCCATGGAAATGCAACCAATATTTTATTCAGATATCTAAACCCACCAAGGGCAACACTATACCACATGGATCATGCTTGACATGTGTACCAAGTTTGGTTAAGTTATCATGAATAGTTTTGGAGATATGCTTCGGACAAAGTATTGTGGATGCACAGATGCATATACCGACGCACGGAATTCTATATACGTTTCTATATACCCCACAAATTTGTTGTTGCCGAGGATAACTACAACAATCACTTGAGTGTTTTCATTCCATAGCAGTGTTAGCGAGACTAACTGACATAATCTGTGTCAGGCATCAATAACATAACTGTAGCAATCTGGATTTTGTTTTTCAGTAGATCACCTGTGTAAAACTAAAAGTGACTGGCACAAGTACAAGTACATACGATTACAAAAAGACAAAAGGAGGTAACTCATAAATCCAGGATTTTGACACCTCAAAAGACAGGTATTTTTCTGCTTTGAAACAAAACACAGATACCCTTCAAATGGAATGGGTTTTTTTCAAATGGCTCAATAACTGATCAAAGTAACACTACAACAGTATTTCTGAAGATGACATGGAAATACCCAAGACCTTGAAACATTGAGGGTGTTTGGTTTTACACTGTTTTTAGCAACATTCCAGTGATATTCTCTTCAAAAAAATGTAGAGGAACTGTACTTTCAATGTACTATTGTCGAAATTGGGAGATATATGGGAGTGAATCAACATTGATACAATAATAATGGATGTTTTGAGAATGCATCACCACATGGTTTTCATCCAAAGCAAAGCTGTTCATTCAGCTATCCCCCTTGTTAGGTGACTGACATGTATGAGTATGACATGAAAATTTCAGCTTCACAATTTTCAGTCAGTTGTCTGTGATTTGACCCTGAAAACCCTGACCATGCACAGATGCAAGAAAATTACCATAAAATAGTCTACAGTGATTTATCGACCTGCCTGAAAGAGAAGTCAAGATTCATAATGACACCCCATGCACGTGTAGGAGGCTCCCATATTGTGCATGTGCTTCCCATGCATTGTGTTTATGTGAGGTGATAAGATGAAACGATGCTGCATACACAAGATGAATGTCATTGTAACGTTCAATGGGTTCTCTTTCTAACCAACTTCAAAGTTCAGGTTCCCCTACTTTTTCTTAAGAGTATATCATGGCTGAGAGCTTTCTTAAGTTTTATGATATATTCAGGACACATTAAAGACATCATTGCATGCTATCCCTGTGAAGGCTTAATAACAACCATATCCCTAAAATCATCTAAATAGCCAAAAAAGGTCCCGCATTATCATCTGAGAACACGTTTCCAAAACTAAGGCATTAAAGTAATGAATGGTTGCCAGGTACATACCTCAGTATCTGGACTGGCTGGTTCTGACTTGCTGGGACTTGGGAGAGGACTTGCTAGGTGTTCCTGAACTTGGGGCTTCTCACTGAAGAGTGTAGCAGGGGGAGTAACTCCACATCTCTCACAGCAAGCAAAAGCATCAGTCATCCATGATTCAAGCAAGGCCTCCCTTGACCATTCTAAGAACAAAAATTCACACTAACTTGAACAAGTCAAAAAAAAGTTTTGTTAAGCAATAGCCGACACACACTTTTAATGATCACACAAAACAAAGAATGACGTTCCATAAATCAAATATTTTTTTTGACATCAGTGAAGTCAGTACACATTATGTGCACATCTTTTATTTTTTAGCAATACTCAGGCATTACAACAGCAGGGAACATCAGAAATGGGCTTCACATAATGTGCCCTTGGGGATTTGAACCCAGGTCTTCAGCATGATGAATGGACACTTGAACCACTAGGCTACCATACCGCCCTGTGAGGAATGTGACTGCACAACAAACTGTAGTACACTAGACAACAGCAGCACCACCCAAGCTGCACACGAGCAGCCTACCATGGTTCCTGAGCAGAGCTTCGGCCGTGAACAGCGGAACACTCAACATGTCGGCTGTCTCCACCAACAGTTGATCCTTAGCTTCCTGCAAGTCCTGGGCTCGCAGACCGGAGTATTCCTGGAACACATAGAACAGTGACAGGAACCTTCAAACACCTGGCAACAATGACAGGTAATGCTGCATATTACATATCTTTCAATAGAAAGCGCCTTCCACTGGCAAACACATGACAGCACTGTCAGTAGAAGAATGATTAGATTGTGACCAGTTAGATTACAATATGTGAGGTCAATGACAAATGTGCGGGACAAGAACATTGAAAACTAGCAGAAAAACTTTAACCACAGGACGAGTCACAATCCAGCGTGGAAATACGTAAATTAAAAGGGTTCTACCAATCTTAACTTGACCAAAAATACTTAGTATCAAGCACTAGGTGCCATAATTCTGAAAGGGATCATGTAAATGATTACCTCTATAGGTGACAGAGTGAAATCATCTTCTTCCTCCTCAGGCACCCCATCAGTCTGACAAGAGAGGGATAACATTACATATAAGCCTCCAGTGACGTCACTCTAATGTCTCACCAGGTTCTCCTCTTACCAACTAAACCTCTTCAGGCAGTTTCGCACACATTCTCCATGAAATCCTGTGGATTTTCTACAGAACTCCCCCTGGGATTTTCTGTGGAATAGTCCTTGACTTTGAATTATCACTTGCTGTGAAGACTGATACAACTTCGTCTTGCTATCATTGATCATAAAATATCACATAATGGAAAACTTTCAATATATAATGGCGATAACTGCTTTCCAAACTTCAACCCTTCGCTTTCCAGCTTGGCAGGTTCAGTGTTTTCAAATGGTGTTTCAAAGTTACAGGACATTGGGTCCTGTAAGTTTCAGATGTCTGTCTGACCCACTGAAAATTCACAGGACCCACAGAATAAAATTAACCACACATTTCCGATTGAACATTTCTCATAATTGGCATTGAAATTATTAACATTATATAATGACAAACATCATAAACATAAATTTATAAACAGTGAACAAGTGTCACATGCCACAAATAACAACTTCAGACAAAGTTATTGTAATATATACAGTCAGACACTGAGGCCAGCAGGTTGGGGACTTCTGTCTGACCATTGGTAAATCTGCCAGATTTGTCAGAGGGTCAGACACTATTCGTGAACACTGCAGGATTATCCACTAGGCCATGAAGGATCACTGTGAGAATGAGATTGTTTGTCAGCATTAACCATGTGTTCCTCACAAGATGCATAGTGTGGGGCAGCGCATGTGCAGGACACAGGTAGATTGCGCAGAGTGCACTGTGAGTGCATGGGAAGGTGTTACCTGCCAGTCGCAACTGAGCAGTTTCAACAGTTTATACCAAATATAATAATTATATTATAAAGCACATTGTGAATCAGTTCAAAAGTTGGATCAAAACCTCCTCCTCGGTTTTCTTTGAAAATGTCAGCTACATTGGAGACAGTTTACAGTTTCATGACACCCAAATTACAACCAAGCATTTAATGTTTCTCGAAAAGGTAAGGTTACAGTCCACCATCTCAGTAACTCCTTACAAATGAACACCAACATCATCTTCTTAAGAAACTCTAAACATCATCAGTGCTCACCGAAAATACCATCTTTGATTCCAAATAGAGGGCAATGTCTGAGTGACCATTTTTCTCCGCCAAGTCACATGGAGTTAAGTTGTCATCATTTTCTATGAACAATGGAGCGCCATGATGGACCAGCCACTGATAAATAAAAAGCATTGTTCTCAAGTTTCATAAACAACAATACCAATAAAATAGGTAGTCATAATTAACGACACATAATGAAAAACAAATTGAAAACAAACCATGAACAGTGTCCATTACATGGCAAAATCTTGCCAAGCACGTCATGGCATCTTCGCAACAGAGTGAGTGAGTGAAACAGTTTGGTTTTACGCTGCTTTTAACAATATTCCAACAATATCATGGTGGGAGGACACCAGAAATGGGCTGCACACATGTGGAGAATTGAACCCAGTTGTGGGGCGTAACCAGTGTGCGGTTTCACCACGAGGCCACCCCTCTCAACACTCGAGCATACCATGATGGAAACACTGGTGTTCTTCAGCAGTTCTCCATTGAAAAGACTGAATTGGGTGAAGACATCAACCTAAATTATTTACAATTATTCTAAAGCCACTAAACCAGTTAAGGTACTCAACATGTCCATACCTCCACACATTTCTTGAGACCAGAGGCGGCAGCATAGTGGAGGGATGTGTTCTTCTTCTGTAAATAAATGAAACAATACCTGTACAGCATGTGTACATAAATGCATACAAACTCAAGATATTCGATTGACAGTTTTTAAAGTCAACAAAGACAATGAATGTCAACAACAAACTATGTCAGCATTAACAATGATCTTCAAACATTTACTGGATCTTGGATACAAGCAAGCAAAGTCAAAATGGTCATGAATAGCTTTTTTTAATGTGGTTGCTATGATGGAAATCTGATTCTGAACTTCATTACAAACGCAGCTTTCATCTTAGGTGAGAAGAAGTCTTTGAATTTCTTTTAACATTTATCTGATCACTGGCTTCACTGGCTTCACTGTAGAATATCTTAAAGGTCACATGCAACCACAACATCAAACATAAGTAAAACACAATTATCAGTTGTTCATGATATATAAAATGCATTGATGATTGTGAAAAAAACAAATAAACAGAATTATAAGCGTACAATCGCAAATCAAACGTGTAATATTTCGTAATTGGGTTTACCTCCCTTGAAACGAAGCAGCCGCAATACCGAACCCAGTCAGTGCCGCTGGGTGTGCATTCAAGTGAAACGGGGCTTTCTCATTGGCCACTGGTTCATTTGCCAATACGCTTAGCCGGCCCTTTGTTTTTTATGTTTTTTAGGTTTTTATGTAACGATTAGATTATTTACTTGTGTATGTATACTCACGACTCCATACTCCGGGCAGGCATACTGTTTCAGGCCCTGGGAACCTACTCTCTGCACATGTGTTATGAGCGCCACGCAGCATAGCTGTTGAAATCACATTTTCCCCCAGCACTGGGTGAAACTTAATGAACTAAGATTTTGCAGGCTTTTCTTCATTGCATTTTTTTTCAACTTTACAGGCTGAATTGACATTTTTGATGATTTGTTTCGGTGAGTGCATACCAAAAGGTATCAGAATCTGCATTTTGTGTTTTTTGTTTGTTTTGTGACCTTCAATAACAGATGACACAACAGTCATATATTTTCAAAATGACCATCAGTTTTCAAACAGGATATCAGTTTAAGAAAAGCAATGTCAAAGTAACAGGGTCTTCAAGCCATGCTAACAACTTTCAAGATACTTCAAAGTTCATATTTTCTGCATATCTAAATAAGATAGAAGACAAGTAGGAACAGCTGACTCAAAAGTTGCAGACCAAATCATTAAAGGCCCTACCTCATCTTGGGCAGCAAGGTTGGCTTTCTCCATCTCCCCTTCTTGTAGAGTTGCCCCTCGCCACTTAAGAATAAGAAGAAGACTGTCAGCTCTCCGCTGTCGCACATAGAACTGGGTGCTTTTCTCCATGCACACACAGTGGAGCGAGGTCTCCTTCTTGCCATTGGTCTTATTGGGATTTCCGCCTCGTTCCAAAAATATTCTGAAATAAATATGAAAAAATGAATACAATGCACTTAGCTTTACGCTGTTGAGCATGTTTGTTCATGCATATTCATTAAACTTAACGGTTCAAATGTGATATACTAAAACAAAAAAATTCTGATTAATTGAATTTATGATTTTCTTACAATCGATTATTTTTTTAAACCTTATTTTGATCAATTTTTCTATTATTTTCGATCATCACAACACCACTAGTTACATGAGAGTTTATACCTTAGAAATGAAGGTATGAGTCAGAATACTAATCTTCATGCTTCACCTAAGATGCAAGTATAATGGGATTAGGTGGTCAGACTCGCTGACTTCATTGACAAATGTCACCGGTTCCCATTTGTTCAAATCAGTGCTCATGCTGTTGATCACTGGATTGTCTGGTCCACACACATATATTTATGGACCGCCACCTCATAGCTGGAATATTGCTGAGTGTGACGTATAACTAAACTTCACTCACTATACCTTAGTAATCCCTTCATGCCATGCCGGGCAGCATAGTGCAATGGAGTCTCATGCTGGTGGGAATCTCCATAAGAACAGTTGGGGTCGAGAGCCTTACGCAGGTCACTGTTGTTCCCATACAGCTGTAAAGCCATCACCTCGTCCCCATTCTGGAGATGTTTCCGGAACTTGGAAGATGCACTCCCCATCCTCCTGAGTCCCGTACATGCAGTCTGTGGATTGACACAGATGGACTACATTGATGATAGAACAGCATAAGATATTCAGTGTTCACGAATAGCATTTGACCCTTGACAAATATGACTCACCTATGGTTTTGTGGAGGTCTACAACCTGCCAGACCCAGTATCTGACTGTATATTTCACAATTACTTTGACTGGAGTTGTCATATGTAACTGTTTGCAGTATATAAACGCTTGTTTGCAGTAAATAAATTTTACATTTGTTAATAATTTCAATGCCAATTATAAAAAATGTTAAAGCTGAAATGCATGATTCATTTTTATTCTATCAGTCCTATGAATTTTCACTGGGCCAGAGAGACATTTGAAACTTAAGTCCTGTTACTGTGAAACACCATTCATGAACACTGGATATTCTAGGAGGGCTTTGATTCCTTAAAGGTCACATGCAACCAAAAATCAAACATAATTAAAACACATTTATCACTTATTCATGACATATAGTATACATTGCTGCTTTTAAAAAAACAAATAAACAAAATTATAAGCGTACAATCGCGATTCAAAAGTGCAATATTTTGTACTTGGGCTTACTTCCCCCGAAACGAAGCCCTCGGGAGACCGAACCCAGTCATAGCGGGTGGATATGCACTCAAGTGTAACGACGGCTTCCGATTGGCTGTTCCATTTGCTGACATGCTGAGGGTTCATTGTGTGTACAGAAAGATGATCTGTTTGATGGGCATTTTAGAAGTATAGCCAGTCACAAGAAAGTAAGATTCTTTGTGGATAACAACTTCTTTTTGTGTGCTTGATGCGTCGTTTCAGTATGGATTCATATTCTGTTGTCAAACAGAATCATATACACCAAAAGAAGTCGATATCCATGACGAATGTATATAGAGATGTTAGGTTTTGAAAATACATGTTCTCTGAATTTGCGCTCGATCCAATAAAAAATCATGTCAGTAGAGATGGTAAACTACTGCGTGGCTCCAGCCATCTGTCATTCGTCCAAGTACAAAACAGGACTGGAATCTGGAGTTTGCACAAGTTTCCGTCACATCCAGTCATCCGAATAAAATGAATGTAGTTTGTTTGCAACCCACAGACATAAAAACATGTCATGTGTATCACACGTGCCTAATTACATAATGTGGCAGACACGGGACTCGGGTGCACGAGTCATAAATCAACTTATTTTCTTTATGTCGTATAGTCTGATAGGTGTTAAGTTCAAATTGCACGTTGTCAATGATTGAAGCTGTGTATTGCATGTTGTCTTTAGCAGACAGGCAGACAGACATATAGGTGTGAATAAACGAGACACTGAGTTTTCTCTGTGACAGAGACTGCTTGCCACAGTCAACAAGTTGTTTCACGTAACGAGTAGATTATGTACTTGTTTGTGTACACAACCGAGATTAGACTATTGCTCACGACCTCAGACGCTGGGCATGCATACTGTTTCAAGCTCCGCGAACCTATTCACTGCGCATGCGTTATGGACGCAGCGCAGCACAGCTGTTGAAACCAGTTTTCCCCCCAGCGCTGGGGGGAATTTAGTGAAACGTTTGAACTCCGATTTCGTGGGCTTTTTTTCATCGCGTTTTTTTTCAACTTTACAGGTTGAATTGGCATTTTGTATGATTTGTTTCGGTAAGTGCACACCGAAAGGTACCAGAATCTGCAAAGTTGTATTTTACGTTGCATGTGACCTTTAAGGTTTGCGTCGATGATATTTCAATAGAAATGTACTATTAATGGTTCCTTAATGGTTTTGGTTCCTTAATGTTTGCTTTGAAAATATTTCCACAGAAACAGACCATAAATCTATTACAGGGCATCATTTTCTTTCTTAAAAATTCTAACACAAACAGTGAGTGAGCTTGGTTTTACTCTTAGGAATATTCCTGCAAAGTAATGGCATGGGTAACCAGAAATGGGCTTCACCAACACAAGCAGAATAACAATGATAATATAGCCACTAATGAACTAACAACCTTGAAATATAATATTTTGAAGAAAAGTAGTTCCTCCATGATTTCTTTAAATATAAAATTATATATAAATTAAAACAAGCCCAGAGACTTTTTCATAGACCAAACAAATCTGCTGAACTGAAATTGCTCTGAATACATCTAAACTCACATGGGCTCTACTGGGTATATTCGGTTGGAGTGTTGGTCATATCAGACATAGCTCTGAAGTGAGAGATTGTTCCTGGTCTGAGTACATCTAAACTTACATGGGCTCTACTGGGTATATTTGGTTGGAGTGTTGGTCATATCAGACATAGCTCTGAAGTGAGAGATTGTTCCTGGTCTGAGTACATCTAAACTTACATGGGCTCTACTGGGTATATTTGGTTGGAGTGTTGGTCATATCAGACATAGCTCTGAAGTGAGAGAATGTTCCTGGTCTGAGTACATCTAAACTCACATGGGCTCTACTGGGTATATTTGGTTGGAGTGTTGGTCATATCAGACATAGCTCTGAAGTGAGAGATTGTTCCTGGTCTGAGTACATCTTAACTTACATGGGCTCTACTGGGTATATTTGGTTGGAGTGTTGGTCATATCAGACATAGCTCTAAAGTGAGAGATTGTTCCTGGTCTGAGTACATCTAAACTTACATGGGCTCTACTGGGTATATTTGGTTGGAGTGTTGGTCATATCAGACATAGCTCTGAAGTGAGAGATTGTTCCTGGTCTGAGTACATCTAAACTCACATGGGCTCTACTGGTTATATTTGGTTGGAGTGTTGGTCATATCAGACATAGCTCTAAAGTGAGAGATTGTTCCTGGTCTGAGTACATCTAAACTTACATGGGCTCTACTGGGTATATTTGGTTGGAGTGTTGGTCATATCAGACATAGCTCTAAAGTGAGAGATTGTTCCTGGTCTGAGTACATCTAAATTTACATGGGCTCTACTGGGTATATTTGGTTGGAGTGTTGGTCATATCAGACATAGCTCTAAAGTGAGAGATTGTTCCTGGTCTGAGTACATCTAAACTTACATGGGCTCTACTGGGTATATTTGGTTGGAGTGTTGGTCATATCAGACATAGCTCTGAAGTGAGAGATTGTTCCTGGTCGACAAAATGGACTTGATATTTTGATGGATGGTTTTGGTCACAAGAGGGAGAAGGAAAAACAAGCTGCTCAGCTGAAAATGAGCATTGACTTGCTGCTCCCCTCTCAAAGTGAGGATTAATATGTATTGATATGTCTATGTAAAGTCATTGATATGAAAAATGGAAACATATCGTAAAACACTCCTTGCTTTGTTGTGTCTTTTTCAGCAGGGTACCCAGAGATCCCTAATTAGTCCACACCTCCCTAATTAGTCCAACTGTTGGTAATTAAGCTGTTTGGCTTAAGAGAGGCCAATACAGGAACATTTGTTCAGGTACCATTCTGGAATGTGATGTTAAGAAGGCGTGAAAATGCAAGGTCACTCTTGGAAAAGCCACTCCAGAATGTGAACCAAAGTCCACGTACACACACACACACACAGAGTCCCACAACAAGAACACACAAAAAAAAGTAATGTTGCTTTTATAGTTTCTGGGGATTTGGTCCATCAGTCTCATAAGCCAAATAGGGAAAAGTCAAACTATTAAGCATTGACAGCATATGACAGAGACATAGCACTGTAAGGCAAACAAACAATTTATTATTGTTTATACTGGTTCAGGGCTGGTTACTGGCTCTCACTGGAGGAATACTGAATAAGGGTACTGATTTAATATAAATACAGTGTATACATGTCAATATGTTTACACAAGATAGGATCTATAAGCAAGGACAACAACATAACGATGAAGCCAGTGTGATTACCCGAAGAGGAGACAATCAGGTACAGTGAACTGAACTATACAATGGGGCTGAATGACATAACAAATGGCTGACAGGTATTAACATGACAATAAGACAATCTAGACGCCCAGTGCAAGTAATGATTGGCTGTACTGCTACAGAGCAGTACTGTGACTTCAGACACTTGGAAATGGTTGATCTACTGAACTCAGGTAGTTAACATGTACATAATATCACTTAATTCTACTGAAAATGACACCAAGTTCAGGCAGGCAGTCTCAAAGTATTGGTACAGCCTGTTACTAGAGCATGCCAGGGCTCTACCTTGCCCTGCAAAAGCAAGGATTTAGTGGATACCCAAATAGTAACTACAAAGGTCTTTACAGGATATCTGAGGATGTTGAAAAGTCACGAAAGAGATACATTTATAACAGGATCTAAATATTTCTTGTGGAGAATTTGGTACAACAAATATCATCCTCCCACCCTTGTTTGAGAACTTATCTCTATTTCAAGTTGTTTAATCATTCATCATTCTCATTTGAACCCAAACAGACTGTAGTTTATTTGAGTCAATATGACCTACGTTGATGTGGTGATACGATGAAAGTCCATTTCAGTCAAGCATGTAGTACTTTTCATAAAACCTAGGCCAGGATAAGGAAGGAGTTCTGCGCATAACCCCAACTTGAAATGTATTCTATTTATCATGATTATTTCACGGGATTACGTTTTAGGTTTCCTGCTTTAGCATTACCATTATGCTAGGTTTAGGGGTAGGGTAGGCCTTCTAAAAAATCTTTTCTTATTATAAATCTAAAGCAGAGAATGCTGAAAAAATATGGGGGTTAAGGGTGGAAATATTCCCAAAGTTAACATCAGTCCATATAGAACATTTCTCATGTTTATCATCATTTCATCAGATAAGTGACATTCCTTTCTGTCATCTGGTACAACATTAGATACGAAAAATATTTACATGCATATATTTACAGACTGGGGATCGTATACACGTACCATTGGTTTGATCAAGTAAATGAGTATACTTTCTACCATGATTTTTTAAGAAACACACTCAGACATTTAGTGACTAAACAGGAATGCATAAAAAAATAATAACATGCACAACGAACAGGACAAAGCCCGGCAAACAGAGACACTTGGGAATTTTCGCATTTCTGCATTCCGATTTCTAAAAATCTCTTTCAAATGCAGATGGCATTCTGGAATTGATTTTATTTAAATGTCTGGATAAAAATAAACACGGGCCTTTATACTCGCGTCCCAGTCATATCTGACTGAGTCACGAAGTAAACAGACAACATTTCCACGGGTGGGGGTGTTGCCTGACACAACGCCAGTCTATTGTCACCCGTGAATCTCTCAGGCGTGTCGGACTAGGTCTACAGTTTGGCTTTGTTTATGTCGGAATCGAGAACAAAATACGTCAGCGACAAGTGGATTTTTTTCACCGTGACCTCCGAATACGTCGGAATTCTAGACATATTGAAGAGGTTATTCATCGAATGTTATGTTTATGCTGAGATCACGTTACCTGGACGTTAGGGACAGGGCCCTGAGCGACAAAATCACACCTCACTCCAAAACACGGTCATGCTAGACTCCATGATATATTGTTCCGCTTCATCGCGCACCTGACGGAAGTAGTTCGACGGAAATGTACGGAAGTAGCCGAAGTAAGTCGGAATCAGTGCACTAACTTGACAACACTTACTGTATTCTGTATTTGAGATTCTTAGATGTATGTTATTTCCCAAACTCTCGCTTTTGTCCACAATTTTATAACCAAAAGTCTCACAAAGGACAAACATGTTTTGAGCAATGCTGTGATGGTACTAAATAGTTTGGAGCGACTTCAACCCGTCCATATATGCACTCGACCTCAATATTGAAAGCATACTAATTACAATCATCCATCTAATTAAGAAGTCTCGTACACTTAAAACAACTAACTCCTCTTGTGAAGGTAAATATTTAATTATCTTGTGGTCAGTGGACATTCATACGCGAGAGCATTATATTTGGAAGCGTACATAAAATCAACGTTTCGGAATACTGTTTCTCACTTCGTCCAAATTGAACACGATTTAGGAAGTGTTTTTTTATTGGTTGAACTGGTTTGGTGGATGGTTGCATCTCACAGCAATCTAGCTAGGATCAGACAATCCAGTGACTGACACCATGGGATACAATAAGATGTAATCTAAGTAAACATCTAGGCCAATCAAAGGAGAAAAGACAGAACGAATTTGACAACGGTTACTATTTATGATTCGGTGGGAATTACGCCACGTTACAGTTCCCTTTCAAAATAACCAATGATTATTTTAATCTTTTCAGTTCTTTCACAATTAAGTTTCAGTTTCTGGGTGAAGTGCTTTTTGAAGTGTGGTGTGTTCCTTATCAAACGACCCGTGAAGGTCCCTGGGTAGAATAGACCTTCAGCAACCCATGCTTGCTATAAAAGGCGACTGTGCTTGTCGTAAGAGGCGACTAACGGGATCGGGTGGTCAGGGTCGCTGACTTGGTTGACACAGGTCATCGGTTCCCAACTGTGCAGATCGATGTTCAAGTTGTTGATCACTAGGCTGTCTGGTCCAGACTCGATTATTTACAGACCGCCGCCATATAGTTGGAATATTGCTGAGTGCGACGTAAATCTAAACTCACTCACTCATTATCAAACACACGTATGTCAACTTGTTTGAGTGGTATTTTAGAAGTTGAGGTGTACAAATAGAACAAATTGTTATGGATAAAAACTTTTTTATTGCGTGATTGCGACGTTTCGATATAGATTCTCGTACCATTGTCAAGCAGGAAACGTCGCAATCACGCAATAAAGAAGTTGCTATCCATAACGATTTGTCCTATTTGTACACGTATGTCAAATCCCTCTTCTTGTGTCTCCGTATCATTCACTTGTCCTATCCCCTCTTGTGTGAGGTCCTTACCAGTCACACGTACACTCTAAACCTCAAGTGTTCAAGAAGAACAGTGGACACGTCCGTGTATGTTCTGAGTGGGAACACATAGGGTATATTAAGTTTATGCATTCAAAGTCTGTGAGGTAGGTGTTCTAATATCAGAACACAATGTGTTATTAGAAGACTGTGACTTCCTAAATAATATGAATAAAATACTTTTAAAAAAATATTGCCCTGTTGAGATATTTTAAGACAATGTGGAACATATGCAAACGGACATTTGAAAAAGAAGATTTTAAAGAAAATGATAATATTTTCAATTTTATATTTTTAACCCTTTTCCCCATAAGGCCCATGTGCACCATGTCAGTTACAGATATTTGATATCCCTCCTTTTGTGTTTCCGTATCAGTTACATGTCCTATATCCCTCTTGTGTGAGTACCATGTCAGTCACACATATATAATATCAATCCTTTTGTGTTTTCATATCAATTACACATGTCCTATATCCCCTCGTGTGTGTACCATGTCAGTCACACAAATATCATATCCCCCTTTTGTGTTTCCGTATCAATTACATGTCCTATATCCCCTCTTGTGTGTGTACCATGCCAGTCACACAAATATATCCCTCCTTTTTGTGTTTCCGTATCAGCTACATGCCCTATCTCCCCTATTCTGTGTGTACCATGCCAATCACACAAATATCATATCCCTCTTTTTGTGTTTCTGTATTATTACATGTCCTATATCCCCTCGTGTGTGTACCATGTCAGTCACACATATATCATATCCCTCCTTTTTGTGTTTCCGTATCAATCACACATGTCTCATATCTCTTCTTGTGTGTGTTCCTTATCAGTCATCCGTATATGATATCCCTCTTCTTGTGTTTCCGTATCAATTACATGTGCTATATGCCCTCGTGCGTGTGTACCATGTCAGTCACACATATATCATATCCCTCCTTTTGCGTTTCCGTATCAATTACATGTGCTATATCCCCTCCTGTGTGTGTACCATGTCAGTCACACATATATCATATCCCTCTTCTTGTGTTTCCGTATCAATTACATGTGCTATATCCCCTCGTGCGTGTGTACCATGTCAGTCACACATATATCATATCCCTCTTCTTGTGTTTCCGCATCAATTACATGTGCTATATCCCCTCCTGTGTGTGTACCATGTCAGTCACACATATATCATATCCCTCTCTTTTGTGTTTTCGTATCAATCACACACGTCTCATATCCCTTCTTGAGTGTGTTCCTTATCAGTCATCCGTATATGATATCCCTCTTCTTGTGTTTCCGTATCAATTACATGTGTTATATGCCCTCGTGCGTGTGTACCATGCCAGTCACACATATATCATATCCCTCCTTTTGCGTTTCCGTATCAATTACATGTCCTATATCCCCTCTTGAGGGTGTACCATGTCAGTCACACATATATCATATCCCTCTTTTTTGTGTTTTCGTATCAATCACACACGTCTCATATCCCTTCTTGAGTGTGTTCCTTATCAGTCATCCGTATATGATATCCCTCTTCTTGTGTTTCCGTATCAATTACATGTGCTATATGCCCTCGTGCGTGTGTACCATGCCAGTCACACATATATCATATCCCTCTTCTTGTGTTTCCGCATCAATTACATGTGCTATATCCCCTCCTGTGTGTGTACCATGTCAGTCACACATATATCATATCCCTCTTTTTTGTGTTTTCGTATCAATCACACACGTCTCATATCCCTTCTTGAGTGTGTTCCTTATCAGTCATCCGTATATGATATCCCTCTTCTTGTGTTTCCGTATCAATTACATGTGTTATATGCCCTCGTGTGTGTGTACCATGCCAGTCACACATATATCATATCCCTCCTTTTGCGTTTCCGTATCAATTACATGTCCTATATCCCCTCTTGAGGGTGTACCATGTCAGTCACACATATATCATATCCCTCTTTTTTGTGTTTTCGTATCAATCACACACGTCTCATATCCCTTCTTGAGTGTGTTCCTTATCAGTCATCCGTATATGATATCCCTCTTCTTGTGTTTCCGTATCAATTACATGTGTTATATCCCCTCGTGTGTGTACCATGTCAGTCACACATATATCATATCCCTCCTTTTGCGTTTCCGTATCAATTACATGTCCTATATCCCCTCTTGAGGGTGTACCATGCCAGTCACACATATATATCATATCCCCCCTTTTGTGTTTCCGTAACAGTTGCATGTGTTATATCCCCTCTTGTGTATTTTCCTTATCCCTTATCAGTCACACGCATATCATATCCCCGTCTTGTGCTTCCATATCAGTTTCATGTCTTATATCCCCTCTTGTGTGTGTACCATATCAGTCACACGTATATCATATCTCTCCGTTTGTGTTTCCTCATCAAGTACATGTCCTATATCCCCTCCTGTGTGTGTTTCTTATCAGTCACACGTGTATCATATCCCTCTCCTAGTTTCTACTTATACATTGCTTCGATTTTGAATCTTCCTCCACATTACCCGAGTGTATTGAAAGTAACATCGACGTGTCAGAACACCACCAAACACAGAAGTTGCAAAATTAGCAGTTGCCATCTCGAAGTCTGTCTAGAACACATCAGGTTTCAAGCTGAATTGGTGAGTCTCGACTTGTTTTGTTTTGATAAGCTGGAATACTGTACTGTACGCGTTCTGGCTCGTCTGGCAGGATGCAATACACGAGAAGATACACGTGGCCCTGGATCTCTGCATCTAGGGTGTAGATTTGTGCAAACAAGCGTGATGACGAATAGAATGTTCCATTGGCATAAATGATGTCTGCATCACAGAGATGTTCTAATTTTGATGTTGTGGGAAAATATCAAAATTCGCTTTTTATCCCTTTGGTCAACTATCAGGAAGCGGTCTCCTGCATCTGTAGTTGTCCAGTCCCCCTGTAGTCGAAAGCCAACTTGTGTCTTTGGCAGTTAGGGTAGCTTCTTGCAACACTCTCTGTACATAGATGTCACCACTGTGTCGAAGTCGGGGATATATGTCTTCATTGTGTCGAAGTGGGGGATATATGTCCAGTGTGGAAGTGGGGGATATATCTTCTCATTGTGTCGAAGTGGGTATATATGTCCTCATTGTGTCGAAGTAGGAGATATATGTCCCCATTGTGTTGACGTGGGGGATATATGTTCTCATTGTGTCGAAGTGGGGATATATGCCCCCTCTCTAAATCTAAAACATTTCAGGACACTGTTTATCAGACCTCCCTCCATACAAATCGACCACGATTGAGGAAGTGCTTTGTTGGTTGGTTGAATGGGTGGTTGGTCGGTTAACGTCACAATTAGTGATCCTACTGCAATCTAACCTGGATCAGACTATCCAGTGACTGAAATTGTGAGGATAAATCTACGCACGAGTGATACAATAATATGCTATCATGTAAGGGAGTTTTAGATTAACGGTAAAGTGTTACACATACCTAATTTGGAATTATACTTTCTCAGAAAAAGAGAGGCAGTGGGGTGGCCTAGTGGGTAAAGCGTTCGCTCGTCACACCGAAGATCCGGGTTCGATTCCCCACATGCGTACATTGTGTGAATCCCATTTCTGGATTCCCCTCCGTGCTATTGCTGGAATATGGCTGAAAGCGGTGTAAAAACAAACTTGCTCACCCGTAATCACGCATTCTACTTCTACTAGACTACCTAGTCGCCACCACCCGTAATAAAACTGCATTTACTATAGTCTGTTTACAAACCAATAATAGCGATTTGAATCTATGATTGATTGTTAAACATCTTTTAACCTAAGATGAATAAAATTCTGATATTTAAACATTCATTTGGCAAAGAATACTAGTAATTGTGAGGATTCGCATCCGTAATTTCACTTTATTTTATTTACGTTTTTGTTTAAAATGAAATTCATCGGTACATTTACACTGCAAACAGACTGCAGACGATATCTCAGTGCCGATGAAACTTCATGACCAAACACGCACCAATTTGTATTCAGCATGCCACATATTCTCCATGTTAAACTATTTTTGTTCACATGAACATGGTTTCTTAACGAATCCTGTTCATGTACAAATTCATAAAATGAAAATGTTTGATGAATGTATCGAGTCAAAACGGGCAATGAAGGTAAACACCACAGCCAGTGTCTTTCGTACAAAGCTTCATTTCCAAAGGCCTTGTGGATCCGTAGGCCATGCTGAAAATGCGGTAACATTATAAAAACGGAGTCATTTGATAGTCAAATGAACGATCTTTATTAAAACTTAAATACTTCTAAACCAATTATATACTGAACAGCTAGAAAGGGGAACTATGGCTTTTTTTTCAAGTTTTTAAATAGAAGACCTAGAAATGCACTCTTATTTTCAGGGGATTTCATTTTTTCGAAAGCTGCGTTTCTTTTGCTGTTCAGTATATGTCATACAGCATACCAGAATTAATACAGGTCAGTGTTTCTAGGACAGAGGCATAATGTCAAACAGACATCCACTTGCACATATTTTAAAGAAACCAGATGTAGTTTCGGATTCATAGGCTTTATTTGCCGTTTCAGAGGAGAAGATGTGGCAGCTAACGATGAAGAGACGACTGACAGCACGCCACGACATATGTTCATATGATTTTTTATTCAGGAGAGCTGGAAACATAATGGGCAGATATACATTTTCTTTCATTCAATAATCCCGACGAATTCAAAATGCAGCTCTGGTTTTTGTTTTGACATCATTTTCAATGATTTTGCTCGTCATGATAATATGATGTAATATAGTTGCAGAGATGTGCTGCTTTTGTGAAACGTGTCTCTGGTTAAAATAAAACAAAATAATGTTAATCTGGACCCACGATCTGCACATCCTTACACGCTTAAGGGGCACAACTCTTCCGGTACTGACGTCCGGTGCAGCTTCAGCTGCTTTTTGCAAGCTTCAACCATGCAATGACATGTCAATAATCACAAACTGTCCACACCAAATCGTCATCACAAGACTATTGTGACTTTGATAGACAACAAACATCTAACATCGATGTACGGAAATATTCAGTGTCGATATTCACACAGAAATGTATTCTCTCGAAGGGTTTTATTGTGCCACAATCTAGAACACAATTGATCATCTACGTTGAAGATACTTACGGATATTTTCGTTCACGTAGATAATACACTACTTCTGCGTAGATGATACGTACGTCTACGTAGATGATATTTACGTCTACGTAGATGGTAATTACGTGTACGTAGAGGAAATTTACCTCTACGGAGATGATATTTACGTCTACTTAGATGATACTTACGTCTACGTAGATGGTATTTACGTCTACTTAGATGATACTTACGTCTACGTAGATGGTATTTACGTCTACTTAGATGATACTTACGTCTACGTAGATGGTATTTACGTCTACTTAGATGATACTTACGTCTACGTAGATGGTATTTACGTCTACTTAGATGATACTTACGTCTACGTAGATGGTATTTAGGTCTACTTAGATGATACATACGTCTACGTAGATGGTATTTACGTCTACTTAGATGATACTTACGTCTACGTAGATGGTATTTACGTCTACTTAGATGATACTTACGTCTACGTAGATGGTATTTACGTCTACTTAGATGATACTTACGTCTACGTAGATGGTATTTACGTCTACTTAGATGATACTTACGTCTACGTAGATGGTATTTAGGTCTACTTAGATGATACTTACGTCTACGTAGATGGTATTTACGTCTACTTAGATGATACTTACGTCTACGTAGATGGTATTTACGTCTACTTAGATGATACTTACGTCTACGTAGATGGTATTTAGGTCTACTTAGATGATACTTACGTCTACGTAGATGGTATTTACGTCTACTTAGATGATACTTACGTCTACGTAGATGGTATTTACGTCTACTTAGATGATACTTACGTCTACGTAGATGGTATTTACGTCTACTTAGATGATACTTACGTCTACGTAGATGGTATTTACGTCTACTTAGATGATACTTACGTCTACGTAGATGGTATTTACGTCTACTTAGATGATATTTACTTCTCCGTAGATGAAACCCTCATCAACTTAAACAATATTTTTCTCTGCATATATGATTATCAAACTCAATCGTGCGTATTCGTTCCTCAGACCATAATCTCTTTTGATGTTTTATCATATGGCAGTTCATAGTTGCATGTTTATATTGCGACTTTTCTGTACTTCTGTAATATAACTATCATCATTAAAATATAAGCAAGCTCAAATAAATTCAAGTATTTCCCACTTATAAGTAAAGTATAGCCTATTAGTTGAAAGCATCCTCTTCCCAGATCATACATATTACCTCGTTTCAGACTGTGGTACGACCATCCTTCTATAGTATCTCATCAGAGTACTAGTTAAATTACCATTATTGTGATTTAACTCGTGCTCGTAAATATTATAGCATATCGTCAGTGTATGAGTTGAATTACGTGTAACTGAAGTCGTACTCTGATAAGATACCAAGTTTTTTAACTACGGTCGTTTGAGAAAGAATTTAATTTGGAAAAGCGAGTAGTTACCAATTCCTGGGTACCAAAATGCTTCATTAGGGATGTTGAACAAGTACCCGTCATTGAACCTGATCAGGGGCCCTGTAGGGTTGCATTGCCCACACGCAGTGTACCACCACGACCCTTGGTGAACTGCGGCGCAGTTCCTTTCGGTGTCATCGTCATTGTCGACATCAAAGGTGCTGAATTTCCTCCCCTTCATGGGCGTTAAGCAGTCACCAATATCATGCGGAGGGGCTTTTGTCCATGTATAAGCGAAATTCATCTCATAGCCTGTTGATTCAGCACCAACTATGAATTTACTGTAAGTACGTTGTCTGTAAAGAATTGAAATTCAATTAGGCTTTCGTTAAGAGAATGTGTTATTAGAATTGAAACGAAGATTACACATTAGTGATCGCAGCTAAATATTTAACGAGGATGTATGTATAAAAGGGCAGGTGCACATACTACTTATTTATAAGGGTATTACCGGACATTCTTGTGTAACCCAAAGAACATAAGGGCAGATGGACGTAACACTGATTTATAAGGATATGTTTCAATGGAATTTTTGTGTGATCCGAAAAGCATAGAGCAGATGAACATAATACTTATTTGTAGGTATATTGGTCACTGTGCGTTCTTATGTGACCCGATCGTGAAAACGATAGGGTGATAGCAGATGGACATAACACTGATTTGTAGGGATATGGGTCACTTGTCAACATACAGCTGACCGCTGAACATCATCAGCCATGCGCATTATTCTGACCTGTAAGGATAGGTGTCTCCTGGCAACCGAGTGTGGACTTCCGCTTGGAGATTCTGTGGGTGCGCAGTGGTCAAATAGTGAATGTTGTCTAGGCCCAACCAGAACTCCCCTTTTAAATCTCCAAACCCTTTCTTGTAGGAGGTCCAGTTTCTTGAGAAGTCCAGGGATCCTGCGAGTCGTACCATAAAATATGTTCTGGTTCCCCAAGGATCACTCTCACAGAGCACTTGGAAAGGCAGCGGAGACCCATGAGGCTGGATTGTTGCAACTTGGTCTGGGGGAAAGAACTCCCACTCCTCACCCTCAGCACAATCTGAATTGAAGGGGGTAGAAGTAAGTCTACGTAAGAAAGGTTTTACGCTCTTCTTAACACCCGGATTTTAATACGAAAACAAGGCTTAATTTAAATGGAAACTTATACCGGTCGATTGAAGATACTCGATTGGAGATTCAATCTGCCGTGGCTCTGTAGCATAATTGGAATATGACACCACAAGCAAACAAAACTTACACACTGCGAAGGCCATTTCCAAAATTAGGGTTTCGGTGAGACAAATGATGTTTGATTCCTGGACAGATGTTTACGACATAGTCGCTTAAGGGATTATCTTATAGTTCTTAGAGCACCCGTGAAGGTCCGGGTTAGAATATTGGCCTTCAGCAGCCCATGCTTGTCGTATGAGGCGATTAATGGTCTGCTGACACATGGCATCGGTTCCCAATTGCGCAGATCGATGCTCATGTTGCTGTTCACTGGATCGTCTGGTCCAGACTCGAGTATTTACAGACCGCCTCCATATAACTAAAATATTGCTGAGTGAGGCGTAAAACTAAACTCACACAAAGGTCTTGTAACATTTATATTTAGGTACCTGTCATCAGTCGTTCACAGCGATGTCCGACATAGCCACCAAAGCAAGAGCAGTTTCCACTTCCAGGTACAGGAACACCCCCGTTCAGACAAGAGAGATTTAGCTGAAAGAATGAGTGAGTTAAGGTCAACCCTGTTTTGAACTGAATTCACGTCGAGCCTTGCCGAGGGAGTCAGTCAGTGGCGAAACCCAGAGGGAATCCTAGTGAGGATCAGTATTGGATCAGAACTTAGGATTGCTGTTTTCAGGTGCATCAAAGGGAGGTAACAACGAACTGAAACGATGCGTTTACCCAAGTGGTGAATACCACAAGCATGCCATATTCATGAATCCTAGCCAAGGCAGATGTAGCATAAGAACTCTCGATTACTGGATTCTGCTGCGTCAAAGGGGCACAACTATGAATTACGATTTACACAGATGGGTCTCTGCATTGTTTTGAAGATAACTCCAATGGTAAAGAGGTATTCATATCTGCTTTGCTCTCTGAAAAGTTCAGTAAACAAATACGAGCATTGGGCAGTGTGTTTACTCCCCAGGGAAAAGCATAATTATACAAACATTTCTGCTTTGACATTTTATTTGATATCGGCATATCTAAACAAACGCACGGGAAAATCTAGAAAACAATACAAACAGTATTTGTTGGAAGTACCTAGAGGTATAAATTATTTCAGTAACCTTGGAAACGTCGACTGGTCCAAAAGATGGAACTTGTTTTTGTATTATTTTGTGGGTTTTTTTATGTATGTTTTTATATTTGCTGGCCATGGCCCCGTCCCACTGAGTGATTAGATTCTGTAATATAGGTTATCGGTTGTCAAAGTGACGAGGTCGCTTCTTGGGACGTGTCGAAGGCAATTTTGATAGCCGCATGAAGGAGTAGAAAACCTCAACAACCAATCAGATCAGCCCTCACGAACAACATTCCCCAGCCATCTAATCCAGTTTGACAAAAGTGAAGTCCTATCACCAAGATTAAGAAAGGTTTTGGAAGTCATAGAAATCCGTCACCACATATATAGTTTTGATCAACAGAGACCAAGGGTACAGCATACAATTTTGCAAATTCGAGAAAGAATCAATTTTACATTTACTTTACTAAAACTATTTGCAAGAAAATACAAGAATAGATCTTCGAACAACAGGGTCAAATATTGTCTTTTCAAACAAAAACAGAGCTGAGCTGTTGCAAATGACGGCCACATGACCAAATGGGTAATAACGAAAAAACGCCATTCTCACAAATTTCTTAACACGTTGACAGCTAACCACGAATATACTACAGGTTATCTCATTGCTACATCAGAGGTATTTTCACACAAATTTCATATGCTGGCAAAATAGTCACAGGAAGCAGTCGTCTCCCGATCACAAAAAACGCCAGGCAAATACTGTTACATTTGATAACACGAGTATACTCGTGATAAGCAGTCAACGTGTTAATTTACTAAGGTGCCCCAACGTTGTCTCTTTTAAGCTTTTGTTTTCGTACTGTTAAACTGGCATCAATGACAAAATTTTATAAAACTGAAGTTACTAATCGGAAGCAGGTTTCCTTTTATAAACAACACAGTTAAGAAAAGTCCATGCAATTTTGCTCACGGCACTATCGACTGTCGTACTTACATTATCGTACATCCGGTACGTTACGAACTCGTCACAGGTCTGTGACTGCTGTGGTGTGTTGAGCAGAATGCACGTGAAAGGTGCATCACGTGACAGCCGGAAAGACGCACACTGACCATGACTACTGCACGCTATAGCGCACTGGACAGGTGACTCAACGTGTTGCTCCGCAATCTTGAAGTCCGTGATGTTAGAAGCTAGGTTGCAGTGGAAAACTTCCTTGTACACAGCCGCCTTGAGGCACCCGTGGCAGATTCCCACCAAACACGCCACTGCTACGATCCCAAGAAACATGTCTGCAAATATATTCATACTAATAATTAGAAACTCTCTATACTTGCGCGCGCATATATCAAACGGTTGACAGAAGTTATGGACAAGGAGTGAATTTACATTTTCGTCGTGTTCCCCGATCTGTTTGCTTCTTGCTGTTTTTCCCTCGGGCATTGTCATAGTAAAGTCCCCCTCTTAATATTCACAGGAACTGCATTTGATCGTTTTGTCAAACTTTTTCGTAGCCATCGCTTTTTGCGGACGAAGAAAACAGATTTAGAGTTATCTCCCTCCCTTCGAGTTCCATTCGCAAAACATCGGTAATTTCCGTGCACCATGCGTCTTTTAATGTTATTCGAGTTGTGGCACGGTACCACCAAACGGGCACAACGAATGACCGTCCGCGCACCGGAAGACCTGGAGCCACTACAGGCGCTCAGGATCAATACATCCGGGTCCTTCATTTACGCGATCGGACCCTTACGGGTGAGGGGACTGCAACCAGGGTTTCAGCTCTTCGAAGAATATCCGGACAAACCATACGGAATAGGTTGCGTGACGTCGGTTGAGAGCCAAGAGACCTTACTTTGGCAACGTTTTTGGACGTCATCTTCGCGCGACACGTTTCCGGTGGTGCAAAACTGGAGGCGTTTTTGGTTTAACGACGAATCCAGGTTTCTGGTGCAAAGACGGGATGCAAGAAGCTAAGTGTGTAGACGTTTTCAAGTTACGTTCCAAACTGTGTACGTGAAGCGGATAGATTCGGTGTGGGAAGTACATTGATGGGGGCAGCCATATCCTATACTAATCGTACGGATCTTAACCACGTGCAGGGGAACTTGACGGTTGCCTAGACGATATTCTGCAATCCCATCTCCTACCAGTCATAGACGTCCAACATGAAATGTTTCAACAGGACAACGCTAGGCAGCATACTGCACGTGCAACAATGGATTTTCTGGCTAGCAACAGCGTTAATCTGCCAGCCTTCTCGTTCACCTGATCGTAACCCCATAGAACATCTTTGGGATGAGCTGGATCGACGTCTCGACGTCTCGACGGGAGCTAGCTGCATTTCTGCAGGAGGAGTGGAGAAGGATCCCCCAGGAGACTATGCAGCGCCTGATCCAGTCCATGTCAGAACTGTTATTCGTGTGCGTGGCGCACACAACACATACAGACATTTCAGTGGATCCTGGTCGAAAACGAGGCTGTCATATCCGCATCGCTGTCAATGATTCTATGCTCTGGTGTTTTAACATTATGGGTGTGAAATTTCATGTTCCTATGTGCATGCGTTCAACAGTTACACGCACATGAAGTATACAAATATCATAATCGGTTTCTGGCTTATGCGTTTCTTTTGGGGGACAGTATATATATACATATATGTTCTTTCGTACCCTATATTCATTTTCCAGCCTTAGACAGACTGTTTAGTTTACAACGTGATGTGCTCAGATTTGAAATACAGACACAGTAGAGGTGGTATTTCTTTAAGCCCATATTTCAGCAACAGATCTCTATACTTCCAGAACCATTAGCTGGGTTTTTTATCATATAAAACTGACGTGGAAATGCCGACTAAATGTACTTTAATATACAAAGTGTTTCATTAAGAAAAAAACGACTGAAAGATTTACGTGAAAAGTAATGTACAAAAGGTTTTGATATTTCCGTCATCAAAGTAGAAAACCTGAATGTATATCATCCAGAAATATCTTCGCATATAATTTCTCCATAGTGATTTTAAAAGCTCTTCTGAACTTCTTTATCGTTACTGTTCAGTCAATAGTTTATGCACTGACAGTAGAATATTACGTTAATTAAGCCTAGACATACATCCCTGAAATAACTCGGCAGACTACACCTAACAACGAAACTGAAGCACAGTGCTGAAATTATGCGGAATACAAGGCACCCAAACCTACCTGGTCATCAGGTCGTGGTCATCTGCCACCCTCGTCCAGTTTCTGGCAACAGGAACTTTTTCTCTTCACAGTTAGGGCTTATGTTATCGCAAGTATATGTTTCACGGTATGAAAATGTTGTCAGTAAGGATCTTACTGTAAACTGTCTTTGAAGTATCTTCTGCGCATTACAGGATTGCCCGATTTTCGCTGCGGGATTGTGTAGCGATACACCCATAAACTACTTCCGTTTCTCTACGTATCCGATCAATGCCACTTTCAATCTAGTCAAATATTTGTGTGGTCAATGGGTCTGAGACAACACGGCGATCATCTATGATTGACAACAACAACAATACATAAACCGGATATTGCTTCCAGCAAAGATAGTACCTTTACTGTGTTTGTTTACGGATATTGAAAAAGTTCGTGAAAAGAATTGTTAATTTGCAGATTTAGTTATGCCTATGGCTACCTACCCGACTGTACGTCATGTTTTCCGTTATCAGTACATCCCAAGACATAGCAGTTACAGCTCAGGAAACAATCGTATACAGCATGGAGCGTTATAAAATTCTGCTTAAAACGGTAAGAAATTGTAAATGCAGTGTTCCCAGCGCCATTATTGAAGGTCACCAAGGTTTTAGGTTGTCCATCTTGGACACAGTAGACGGGTCAAATATTCATAGAAGGCGATATCTGTGGTGGCAGAGAGTTTTCTATTCTTAATCTTTCTGTAGCATTCCTGTCATTGGGCACTTTCCACGTGCTTACTATTATTGTTTTCGGCAATAAGTATTCTTGCTAACATTCTTGCATTTTATTTGTTCTTGCAACCACTCGGCATTAAATAATTAGCCTCAGTGGATAGAACTAGACTACAGGTTGTCCATACGCACACTATGTCTATGCAGCCAGAGAGAGAGAGAGAGAGAGAGAAAGAGAGACAAGAGAGAGAGCGCGAGCGAAAGAGAAAGGGTATAGTAGGAGCAACCATGATTTGAAATTTGATTTTGCCAAACTCAGCGACAATACTCCAATCAAGCAATATTAATGTTATTAGATGACAAGGCATAAAACGTCTCCAATTCTTATACAGTTAATATTTGCAATTTGTTACGTTTTCATTTACCTAGGAGCGTCGTTACGATGTCCTTTCCGTCATGTTCAGAGGAGTGAAGGTATGTCACAGTTTGACGGGTTTTTTCGCCATAGAAGGTTCACACCACACTGTTTGGACAATAAGTATAAAAAATAAAAATACAGGAGGAAAGAGACAGTTATCAACAGTGTGTGTGTGTGTGTGTGTGTGTGTGTGTGGAGCATGTGTTTAGTTTAGGGATGACATTCCAACAGTGATGGTAACAGCTGTTCACGAAACGTCCAGCGTATCCAACCTCACCACGTCAAATGTCACAAACGCATGCACAGCCGAGTCAATTGCTCATCTAATAATGTGTCAAAATACTTCCTGTACATACATCAAAGGCTCAGTAGACTTTGACACAGACGTAGCCTTGCTCATAGACTGTACTGAAAGACATGAGTAAGTATTTATAGCAATTCTTTTGAAAAGGCAAGTCTAAATAAGCCGCAAGTATAGAACGCCAGTGATGTGTTAACAGGAACAAGATGACGGTCACGTGATTACATACAAACACCAGGTACAGCAACGAGCAGTAAACTTGGACACAGTACTGTGACTATACGTATCACTCCACAGCTGTGATTGGGTACTTCGTAGGGATGGGGAAGCCACATTACCTCGGTGTATCTAGTGGCTGCGAGGGTTGTATGATCTTCATGGAGTTGAGAATTGATAATACGATGTACGAGGGTTGGCTGAAAAGTTCTCAGCCTGAGTGGTTTTTCCCCACCAGGTAGAGACAGGTGTTTGCCACCAATGAGGACAATCATTTAGTGAATCATAGACACAAGAACTACAAACGTACTAATAGTTTTATCTCAACTACAGCTCTTTTGGTAAACCTACCCTCTGAAATCATCAGAAATGGACAAAACTGAATACAGGGCAGTCATCAAGTACTTGCTAAAGAAAGGGATGTCCCCAACACAGATACATGCTGACATCGTCTCCACTCTAGGGGATGATGCTCCTTCATTTTCCACAGTAAAGAAGTGGGCTGCAGAATTTAAGCGTGACAGACAAAGCCTTGATGATGACCCACGCTCGGGAAGGCCTTCAACAGCAACCACTCCAGAAAACATCACGCGAGTGCTCGATATGTTGATGGATGATCGACGATTGACTACTCGACATATTGCTAGTGTAGTGGGCATCTCTCATGAGAGGGTTGAGCATATTATCACCAACTAATTAGGAATGACTAAGGTTTCTGCAAGATGGGTGCCAAAGCTCTTGACAGCTGAACAGAAACGTGTCAGGTTCCAGACGTCCCTTGACAATTTGCGTCGTTTTGAAGCAGATCCCGATGATTTTGTGGCACGATTTGTAACCATGGATGAGACCTGGATACATCACTTTCAGTCAGAAACAAAACTATAGTCAAAACAGTGGAAGCATCCTGATTCACCAGCTCCGAGGAGGCCAAGTCTGTTCCTTCAGCTGGAAAGGTGATGGCATCAGTCTTTTGGGATTCCAGGGGTATTCTGCTCATTGATTATCTTGGAAAAGGTCAAACTATCAACGGCAGATACTATGCTGATCTACTGAACCAGTTGCGAGAAGCAATCAAAGCCAAACGACGAGGGATGATCGCTAAAGGTGTCCTCTTCCACCAAGACAATGCGCCTGTTCACAAATCGGTGGTGGCCATGTCAACAATCCGCGATTGTGGCTTTGAACTCATTGACCATCCTCCTTATTCACCTGATTTGGCTCCTTCTGAATTCCACCTGTTCCCCAAAATGAAAAAGGAACTCGCCGGTCGCCATTTTGCAAGTAATGATGACGTCATTTCCGCTGTGACTGATTTTTTTAGGGTAGCTGAAGAAGATTTCTTCCTGACCGGGATTCGGGCCTTGCAGCATCGCTGGCAAAAGTGTGTGAACTTGGAAGGGGACTATGTAGAAAAATAAATTACAAACGTGGACTTTTTTTCACAGTGAGGCTTAGAACTTTTCAGCCAACCCTCGTACCATTTGAGACTGACATCTAGTGGTTGAGAGATTTGATCAGGTGAGCTGGATATTGGCGCTATACAAATATCAGCAGGGACAACTAAAGCTATTTCTGTTTTCCTTAGAAACTTGGGCAAGTCTAGCAAGTTAGCAAGAGTTTCCCTTAATACACTCAAAAAAATCCCAGCATGTATGAAATGCTTGAGAAACAAATCGGTCGAAAACCGTACATTACAATTGATTATGACGCCAATGAATTGGTGATGGATCGATTGTAGAGGTCTGTACTTCATTCCTATGTATGTACAGTTGTTTTCTTACGACCAGTTCCTGGGATGTTTCGTCTTTCCTCTTATCCGCCATGGCACTGATCTGAGTCAGTTAGTGAACCAATCTGTCACTGTTTGGAAATGTATGAAATTTAAGAAGGAACAATTAAGAAAAACTTAAAGATGACAATGTCAGCTCGGTCTCAGCGTTAACACAACTTCAACAACTGTCTGCTGTAGGAAATAATTATCATCGCATATTGATCACACAGTATTTTCATAAAACTCGAGCTGTTTCTATGGTATGCAATATGGCAGACCAATCTGGCACGGACATTGTTAAATCGTCTAACAATTCTAAAACGGCGATAAAGTAGGCCTACCTTGTAACCCAAAAATAAGAGTTATATATAACTGTAGCATAATTTGGGATTGAACCCGTTCTCATATCTGACCACTTCCTAAATGACATTGGCATTGACATTGACATGACAGCATTGTCGACGTCAGATGGTACTTCATTTTTTTCATCCTTTCAAGAACGGCTGAGATTGCTGGTACTGGATTTGTCTTGCTTTGATTAATTGATCCTTGTACACTCAAAGTATACAAGTATACAATATATCTCGGGCACACCGTTTTATACATGGTGATCTTTTACTTTTACAGGTACAGGACACGTTAGAATCAATTATATTGATTGGTGTTTGTCTACAATTTCGTTTCATTTGATGGACGCTTACTGTGAACTACTCCATAACGAAGCAGATTTTTTCTCAGGGTCACGAAGGGCAGGCAGGTCAAGCTGTGGCCCTTAAGTCTCTAATAATATAACCACCACAAAAAACACCGCGAATAGTGTTAAATGATGATACTGACAAAGGGTGAATACATGGCATTTATTCTACTAACTTTAATTTCACAAGGGACAACGATAACTCGAAAGACAGCACTCTCAACGTGACATGAAAATCCAATAAATCTTAATGGAAATCACATAACGCATGACTTTAGGTATTGTCCTTAAAAGGGAAACCAACATTAATGTCAATAAAGGGTGTGACCTCCATTGGCATCTGCAACTGCTGCACATCTCCTCCCCATGCTGTTGAGACGTCGAATGAACCTCTGAGGAATGTTGTTGTAAGGGTCAACAACACTCCGTTTGCAGTTGTTGCTAGTTAACTTGAGGTACTCGCTGTTGGTGAATTTATCTTCCCCATCTCATCCCAGAGGTGTTCGATCAGATTCGAATCTGGACTTAGTGCTGGTCAATCCATGGTATGAATGTTGTTCTGGAGGGACGTCTGTGTCAGTGAACCAACGTATGGTCGACTGCATTGTAAACCAGCCTGAGTGAGACCACGACGGAGAGTATTGTCGCTGATGGGTCTGTTGTGTCTTCCTTTGATGTGACGGTAGCTGGTATGAAGCGATTTCGCACATGAGAAGTCACAATATAGCCGGTATGACGTCACACATAGACGTCCTCTACGAGGGTGGTCAGCAGTCTGGAGATAGTGGACTGATGCGTTTCATAATGCCTGGCGACGCGTTCGCGTCCAACCTGTATTCCCTCCTCAATATTCCCTGTTGTTCTCTCACGTTCGTTAGCACTTAAACGTAACATGGTCACTGTTGAATGAAAATGCGAACGCAGATGTTAAGCTGTTTCTATTACATAAGTACCATCGTAATAGCAAGAACATCATGCAAAGAATGCAAGTCTAACTTCACGATCTGTCGCTGCACCGGCAAAATCAAAACCGCGAAGTTCACATTTTAGTGATGCGTGACGTCACATTTTTCTGTGAAAAACAGGGTAAACGAAATCAATTACATGTCAGTGATTTATTCAACATTGTGGATTTATGTCACAGTAGATATTTCATTGCAGAGGTCGGCGCGCCAACTGTGCAAGACGCCGTTTTGGAGAATATTGCATTTGCAGAATGATTAGTGCATAAACACATACTCGGGCGGCTCATTTCCTGTCGAGATCTGGAATTGACAGCTGTCGGATTGCAGAGTTTTTAAATGATGATAAATGTACTAGCCCCAGACGGGACTGAGATTTTATGGCTGTGTTGACAACTTGGCATAAAGGACAGCTGCCGGTTTTGACAGCTTTAATTGCGAGTTACTCCTATTATGCGGTTTGGGACAAAATCGCATTAATGTCACACCTGTGATGCCGTTTAGGGCATGGTATGTGCGTGTGCGTATGTCTGCGTGAATGCCTGCTCGTACTACAGTCAGGGTTCATGCCGTTCTGTATTACTCACTAACAGAGATCCCAATTTATCATTGATGCCCTACTCAGAAACACCATACTGATTTTATGGCTCGAGCTTACACATCTCTCCTGTACCTGTGCACCTGTAAAAACTATATCCTGTCGTTATGGCAACAAACAATATTCCGACATCTGTAATCTCTTAATTAAATCAAAACGGCGTCGCAAAATATACAGTAACTCTGTCTTTAAGGTGTAGTCGATGCTGGGGACCTGTACAAAACATTATATTGCATAACAGATTTAATAGAATTATTGTTAATAAACCATAGCCAAAAACTTGTAGCAGGAGATAATTTGAGTCAGATTAATTGTGACAAACAATTAATTTCATCTTTTTCTCCTAAATTATTCCTGATGTTTTTTATCAGGACAATAGTGATCAATAAATGAATTCCGTCTGCTTCACTGTTTCTGTGGTCTGCAAGCAAGGTAATTTTGTGACTGAACATCTTGGAAAATAGTGATTAGACACGGTAAAGGAAATGAATAACGAGTCTTTTCAGTCAAATTATTAAAGATGAAGCTATTTGTATATATATCCTTTATTTCATACAATTTATAGGAAGCATGCCATCATTGTTATCAGCCCAATCATCTTGAGAAGTCAACATGCGATTTGTAATTGAATGAACAGAATTGTTACGTAATTGTGGTGCATAGAAAACAGAACGTCTGTAAAAATTAATCAGATCAACGAAACTAAGTATATCGTATTTCTGAAATTGTGGTGGACAGTGCATGACTTGAGAAGATAGAATTATATATTTGACTTAGTTACAGTGAGTGATTGAGTGGTTTTACTACGGTGTTAGCATTGTTCCTGCAATATTACGACGGGGGGACACCAAATATGTGGTTCACACATTGTATCCATATGGGGACCCGAACCCGGGTCTTCAGCGTGACGAACGAACGCTTTCACCGCAAGGTTATCCCGCTACCATCGTTGAGGGTGAGATGGCGATCAAGAAATATCAACAAACAATAAGCAATGACCAGTAACAGCCTCTTTAGTGAAAGACAAAGAAACAGCCAATACAGGAATTGATGTTGAATTACGCCGCTTTTATATAACAGACAAGTTGTATACAACCGGAAACTCCAAGAATCAACTAACACAAAAATAACACAAAAATAACCACGTAATTTTACTTTCGTATGAAAGTGCAACAGATAATCAACGGATAATCAATCACACGCTGCCACAAATCATGTTCAATTCGGTTTAAAAAACAGCTCGACTTTGGTGATTGAGAAAGTAGGTATGCCTGGACGCCAGAATGCCTCGTTGGTGATATTGAGGAGATACCCTGTTGTCTGACCTGTTATTGGGCCAGCTGGGTTGCAGTCCCCGCAGGCGGTGAACCACCACGCCCCCTGGTGGGAAGCGGCGCAGTTCCTTCTTGGATCATCGTCGTTGTCGACGTCAAAGGTGCTGAACTTCTTCCCCTTCATCGGTGTCAGGCAGTCACCTAGGATGAAGGGATCGTTTGAATTGGCTGCTTCGCTGAAGTTGAGGACGTAGCCAGTTGATTCGTCACCCACGGTTAGGTTTTTGTAGTAATGTTTACTGAAAAGTAAATGAATTTGTTTACCGATGTTTTGAAAAATTTTTACACCTGTAAGTGATGTGTGTCTTTCACTTTTACTATTCTGAATGATGCTGAGAAACGTAAGATGACAATCGTACTGTACCTGCAATTCCATCCCATGTGCATCAGATCCTGGCACAAAAAAGAAACGCAACCCTGCAGGACGAATTAGATCTATTTAATAAAAATCTAACTCACTCTAGTTTACAAACCTGGCTCCGATTTCTCGAAACTAACTTTAGCCTGGACCTTGTTATAATAGTAATTTCTGCCGTTTCTTTCTATCTTCCTGTAGAAATAGCGGTGCACGCTACATGTATAGTTTCATTTTTCGTTATTTTCTCTATTGTCATTTGTTTCAGACAGTTGAGAGGTGTAACAGGCAGTGGTAATATGAAAGAGGTAGAACATAGAGTGATGATGCGACAGATGTCTGAGAGGTGTAACATGCAGTTATGATGCGCCAGAGGATTGCGAGTTGTAACATTTGGTGATGATGTGACAGAGGTCTGAGAGGTGTAACATGCAGTTATGATGTGCCAGAGGATTGCGAGTTGTAACATTTGGTGATGATGTGACAGAGGTCTGAGAGGTGTAACATGCAGTTATGATGTGCCAGAGGATTGCGAGTTGTAACATTTGGTGATGATGTGACAGAGGTCTGAGAGGTGTAACATGCAGTTATGATGTGCCAGAGGATTGCGAGTTGTAACATTTGGTGATGATGTGACAGAGGTCTGAGAGGTGTAACATGCAGTTATGATGTGCCAGAGGATTGCGAGTTGTAACATTTGGTGATGATGTGACAGAGGTCTGAGAGGTGTAACATGCAGTTATGATGTGCCAGAGGATTGCGAGTTGTAACATTTGGTGATGATGTGACAGAGGTCTGAGAGTTGTAACGTGCAGTGATGGTATGTCAGAGGTCTGAGAGTTGTAACGTGCAGTGATGGTATGACAGAGGTCTGAGAGTTGTAACGTGCAGTGATGGTATGTCAGAGGTCTGAGAGTTGTAACATGCAGTGATGGTATGTCAGAGGTCTCAGAGTTGTAACGTGCAGTGATGGTATGTCAGAGGTTTGAGAGTTGTAGCGTGCAGTGATGATATGTCAGAGGTCTCAGAGTTGTAACGTGCAGTGATGGTACGACAAAGGTCTGAGAGTTGTAACGTGCAGTGATGGTACGACAGAGGTTTGAGAGTTGTAACATGCAGTGATGATGGAACAGAGGTTTGATAGTACTCCCGTGTGTGATAAGCGCGACTGGGTTTCAAAGTAGCGCTGTGATCGACCTTCAACTGATGATGTGACTGAAGAGTAACATTATGAAGTGACCATGTGACATAAATGCGACATTGTTACCGTGTAGGATACTCGTCATTAGGCATGCGAGTGATGATCTTCACACATAGCTTCAGAGGTCGTCCGTGAGTCAGATAGTGAATGTGATCCAAGCCAAGCCAGAAGTCTCCAGATAGACTTCCAAAGCCCGTTTTGTAGTCGAGCCATGATCGAGAAAAGTCCAGGGCCCCTTCATTGCGCATGATGTACATACGGGTCCCAGACTTTCTCATGTAACAGTAAACGAGGAAAGGTCGTGGGGCGTTCTTAGGGTGGATCATAAATACCTTCTCTTCTCCTTTGTAGAGTCCCATTTCCACGCCTTCATGACAGTCTGCAAGAAAACATCAGTAAGCACATACAGCGAAATCTTGTTAGATCGTTAACAATCAGCATATATCTGTCGGAGAGTTTACATTTTACGTGTGGTAAAGGTGTGTGAGTGAATTTAGTTTTACGCCACACACTGCAATAGCGGACACGTTGAGAAAATTAAGGAACCGCAAAGGATGTATTTCTTTTTAAAGCAACATTCATTCATTCATTGACTCCCATTTATTCACTTACTGACGACCATTCCGATCATTTAAAATACTGAATTCGGAATGGATTCATGAGGTCTGCGTCTGTTTCACGTCAATAACTCTAAAACAAAAATCTTCATACATACTTCATTGTATCATAGGATTCGAACCTGATAAATTAACCCATATGTAAAAGCAATGACATTATCTAGGCGCACGCAACTAAACCTGTAAACGTTAAGGAGCAGATAGGAGAAAGGTAAAAAGTGCTCAAAGTCAGATATAACGGCATTCAAAGAGATATCTGAGGCACGCGCGTAACAAGCCATGTATTTCGATTTAGCCCGGTAGGTACCAAGCTTTATAATTAGACAGTATTGAAGACTTGCACAACTTTCATGGTGACCTTTAGCAAAACTAATGTGCAAGCAATTGCTTGTTTGCATAACGTTCGCTACGTCCGTGTGAGATGAAAGGGAAGAGCGTTCCACAGCACAGCAGCAGAGTACTTGAAAGATCAGAAGGTACAGAAAGGAGAAACTGGTCAACTGAATGAAGGCTTCTTTAAGTATGATACACTTCTGTAAGAGTTTGAAGATATTTAAGCGAGATCTTGTGGACTGATTGGTAGGCGAGACACAAGACTTTGAAATGTATCCTTTCGTGGGTTAGTCCATTAGGGGTCATGGTGAGAGGGGGCATGGTGGACGAGCTGACTAAAGCACCAGGCTTGTGATCCAGCGAGGTTGAGGGGTCGGGATCGAGCCCACCTGTGACCGGGTTTAAAAAACTTGGGAGTCAATTTTGTCTGCAGATTCTTTCAGTGTTGTCACAACCCCTAAGTGTACAGTACACAAACCTGTGCACTTAAAAGAACCCACGAATCCGTTGGTATATGACCAGATGGTGGCCACGTGAATACATGCAAACACCTAGATGCGGGTAAAGCAACTTGCAGTGAACTTGGGCAAAGTACTGTGACTATGTGTCCCAGTCCACCCAGCTGTGAATGGGTACCTCGTTAGGATGAGAGAGCCTCAGTAAACTCGGTGCGCCAAGTAGCAGCAAGAGCTGTATACTCCCCACGGAGTTGAGATTGAAATACGATGTGCTTTTGAGATTGACATCCAGTGATCGAGGGGAAAATACCAGCGCCTAGAGCATGCACCAGTGCGTGGATATGTGCACTATATAACCAGTCTTGCAGCTGTTTCCTATGCAGTTCACCCAGGGGAAACTGGGTGAACTACACTATTAACCTTCTATCTCGTGGCTCGTTATAATGATAATACACAGATTGTGTACGCGCTTCGTGGAGAAATGCGCATGACAACTGGACTGTTATTGTGATTGTAAATTATCCTCGGAAATGCCATCACGGAGACTTTTGCAATAATCCACACGGATAGGTGATCGAATGTTACAGTGGCGTTTCAAAACTGATGGGATCTTCTATGGTTGTTGACGATTCAAATTGGACTCCAAGATCTTAAATGGAATGTCCTGTAGAATACACGATAGCCGTTCTGTAACGCAGAAGGTGCACCAGGACTAAGGAGCCTCCAAGCTGCCACCTCGGCTCCAAACAGCCACATCGGCTCCAAACAGCCACCTCGGCTCCAAATAGCCACCTCGGCTCCAAACAGCCACCTAGGATCCAACAGCCACCTCGGCTCCAAACAGCAACCTCGGCTCCAAACAGCCACCTCGGCTCCAAACAGCCACCTCGGCTCCAAACAGCCACATCGGCTCCAACAGCCACCTCGGCTCCAAACAGCCACCTCGGCTCCAACAGCCACATCGGCTCCAAACAGCCACATCGGCTCCCACAGCCACGAAAAAGAGTAGTGTTTTGTGCATATCTAGTTCCGGAAGACAAAGAGCGTCTCTACAAATTCCGCTGGTGGAAGTGCACTCCAATCAGAGATGTTGCGGGCGCATGGATATAGAATTTGCACTAATCTCTACTCTTTTACATGGCTGTGGGAGCCGGGGTGTCAGTTTGGAGGCTCCTTGGCCCTGCTGCACCTCTTCGTCAAAGAACCGCTATCGTGTATACTACTCCTTAGAAACAGATTGCGGAAACAGATTTAGGAAACAGATTGCTGAAAGAGATTGTAACATTGCTGTAGTCTGAAACGAGCAGAATTACAGTCACTTCAGTTGTAGCTGCATTAGGTTTGAGCATATCAGCCATCCATGACTTGACCCTACCGGTCTATTATCTCCTGGTGAGAGATAAAGCTATACTGAAAAGCAAAAGAAACACAAGTTTCGAAAAAAGTGAAATCTCAAAAAAGTAAATCGTTCATGTCTGTGCCTTCTGTTTAAAAAAATAACAAAAAAACCAGAGCTACATTATGACCTAGGCTGAGACATGCCTCTTCTTGACTTGCTGTGTCCAGTACTTTTGGGAATCATCTGTGTTAGACGTGGCGGCTAATCTCATGATAAGTAAGTATGTGTGTGAGCTGATTTTTACGCCGCACCCAGGAATAGTCCAGCTAGATCTGTAAATAATTGAGGCTGGACCAGACAATCCAGTGATCAACAGCATAAGCATCGATCAACGCAACTGAAATATCTTAAAATATGCTATTTTATGTCATTTTACTGTCTTTGATAAAACATTTGGCAATTGCCTGATAATGGTGAGGGTGGAGTTAAGTTGTTCGACATTTGCATGTTAAAGAACCCCCTTAATCGACTGAGGACTTGTAAATCATGAGAGTTCATTTCAATCCTATATTGCGCTCATCAAGATAAAAGTGTGAGCGAGTGGGTTTGGTTTTACTCCGCAATCGGTAGTATTCCAGCTATGGTAGTAGTCTGTCAAAAAATCAAACCTGAACCTAACAATCCAGTGATCAACAGCATGAGCATCGATCTACGCATCTGGAATACGATGACATGTGTTAACCAAGTCAGCGAGCCTGACACACGATCCATTTAGCCGCCTCTTACGACAAGCATGGGTTGTTGATAAACAATTCTAACCAGAATCTTCACACATTGTACCCATGCACGTGGGAAATAGAAGCGGGGTTTTCGGCGTCAAATGGCTACCGCACCGCCCGTACTACTCATACAGTCCTCACTTCTCTGACCCGTGAAGGTCCCGGGGTAGAATAGGCCTTCAGCAACCCATGCTTGCCATAAAAGGTGGCTATGCTTGTCGTAAGAGGCGACTAACGGGATCTGGTGGTCAGGCTCGCTGACTTGGTTGACACATGTCATCGGCTCCCAATTGCGCAGATCGATGCTCATGTTGTTGATCACTGGATTGTCTGGTCCAGACTCGATTATTTACAGACCGCCGCCATATAGCTGGAATATTGCTGAGTGCGGCGTAAAACTAAACTCACTCACTCACTCACTCACTCCTCAATTCTCACCTGTCATGAGGCGTTCACAGCGAGAGCCGACATAGCCATCAGAGCACGAACAGATGCCAAGTGCTTCTTCGTAGTCTCCTCCATTTTCACAGGGGGACGTAATCTGAAGAAGCCATGTTAAAAACAGTTCACCGTGGACAGTTTTGTTTAACGAAATGTAATCCGAATGAACCTCTGCTTGAACTTTCTCTGGGCGCATTTCCTAAAACACAGCGCATGTTAGACAAAAAACAGCGATTTCGTTTTGTTTAGATTTTTAGGATTTTTCAATTTCTTTTGGTTTAAGAAATCAGGGTTTTTTTCTTTTTGTGGAGCTCATGGCAGCTGCACATGAAAATGTTCGTGTGTAATTTTATCGTAGGATGTCTCAGAATGAATTATATGGTTGAGACATAATCTAGCCTAATCCAAACCCAAAGTGGTCCCCTCCCAAAACCTCAACGTTAAGAACATTAACAATTTTCCTTCTCCGATCGTTTAAATTTGCATCCGGCCATTCCATCAGAATGTATGCAGTTGTCTTTATTACATCCATCTGGTTTATATTATTGTAGAAAAAGAATTTTCACAAAACTTACGTCATTGTAACCCGGCTCCGTGGACGTGTAATGATCACATGTCTGAGATAAGAGGGTTTTGCGGTGAAGCGTACACACGAACTGCGCACCACCGGATGCAGGATTCACCCGGAAGGCTTGACATTGCACATGCGCGGAACAGACACTAGCGCACTCAGGTTCGGATTCAACTTTCAGTTCGCCAATTGTTGTGTTTGGGAAATCTTCTGTTGTGATGCAGTGCGACACCTCTCTGTACGTTGTGGTCCCATCGCACATCCGAACTATTGTCATCACAGCTAGGAACACGAACAACATGGTTGGAAAAGTTGCGGACTTAAACATTACAGTCACAACCCGGAACGGCTGAAGTTGCATTAGTCGTGATGCAAGCAGAAACGTTTGTGGTTGTCCCAGATGATAAACTGTGTCCAGAGCAGCAACGATTTGTCTTTTAACCTCGTCAGATCATTCTATAAACATTGCATCATAGCTCGGAAACAGGCACACTGACAAACATGAACACCGGTCACCAACCTCACGCATGACCGAGAGGTGTTTCCGTAGTATGTGATTAAGTTATCGGACACGCTATGAAGCTGCGTAGATCGATTGAAAATGTTCGTAAAATCAACGATGTTATATTGTTTCATCTTTCAGATATTAGTAGTGCTAATCGATTTAGTCTGCACAAAAGCATCGCTTGCTAAAGATAGAAAGACGCGTACTCTAAGCAAACACCCATAACGGAGACGTATTAATCAAACATATTTTATTCAAATTGAAATAGCGTGTGAAAGGTTATTATATATACACATTGCAAAAAGTATCGCAACATATTCATATTTTCATAGTATCAATATATTACCTTTAACCAAAACAAAGGATCTTATCCAAACCTCAATTTAACTTACTATCTCGATACAATGACCTCAAGGAATAATTAATGGCCAAATATATAAGAACTGAAACAGTAATTCTTTCAAAAGAATAATCATTGACACATTTTCTAGTGCTGACTGGGCGGAGGGATAGCTTTATGGTTAAAGCGTTCGATTTGCCACATGTGTCTTTGTCCGACCAGTGGATCTTACATTCCCGTGACGTCGAGCTTGACACCAAGCTAGTCGAGCTGCTTTCTGCTTTGGGAATTAAAACGGACGATTTCGGACCCCTCTGTTATATAAACGACAATGCGAATGTCACTCGACAAGAAGTTGAAAATTCAAGATTCTGAGTAGCGTTGTATTCTCCGTTGCAGTTTTCTCTCTAGACCTGCGCGAGTCTCTTAGGTAATACATGTACTTAAAAGTTAGAAGATAATTTCTAAAAAATATACATAACACACTGGGATCCTTAGACCTAGCCATGTCTCTATAAAGGATAGAATTACTATGTAACCATGTGCTTAGTGTTCTTTACAGTCATGGAGCAAGGCTATTGTCTCTCTCTGTCGACCTGAATGCTGAACGTCCTCAAAGTCATTTATATGCCAAGGTTCTGTCCAATCTGGTGATATCTAACAGGTCACTGACACGCCAGCATACCGCAAACCAAAAACTAGTCATCACTGTGCCTGTGACATTTGAGGACACCCCATATTTGCTGTTCAACAACGACATCAAAATATAAAACCAAGTTGTCGAGTTTTAAGAACAGTTTGTTGATTGGTACGCTTATTTCACAATATGCCCGCTTTGATCGAAGCACGTGAACATCTAAAATCCATGCTTGGTGTCCCCGAAGGGTAGCAATAACCATACAAAGAAGCATAATGTAGACATCAATGGCTCTTTGTCGCGATACTTTATGCATATGCTGCACATAAAAGGACTACACAGAAGAGAAACTCGTTAATACTTTATCAGATATCCAATTTCATTTGTGCGCTGTGTTGGTTTTCGACCTTGAACAATTATTTATTTCCGCTTAACATCAAACAGTTTTGTTCTTGGCTTTTTGTAAAATGTCACGAATTATTTTAACAGAACGTTACCTTTGTGACAACACATTCACAAAGAAACCTGTTTTCGCATGGATTAGCACAATGATTCATTGGATCCCTTTTGTCTGAGATTTATTATCGGGGGTTTTTTATTCATTTTTTTTAATTTATTTATTTTATTTATTTATTTTTGTAAATTATTTTGTTAATAACTGAGTATGATATGTCTTTAATCTTTACCATAAGAAAAATATAAAGTGGAAGACATTGCTTTATTCATGGTGTGGACTGGGATACAGATGAACAACTATCCACTTCAGGAACAGTGGTCCATATCATAATTGTCCACGAAATGGAAATTCATAGTGAGTGTTCTCTTCGGTAATATGGTTATTAGCAGATTAGTATGACAATGAAATGTTTAGCATGAGAGATAAGGTGGCTGATATTGTGATCAGAAGGTCAACGTGGTGATTGTGGGACAAATATGGTAATCGGATGATTAACGCGGTCACGTGGTTGATATTTTGAACAAGCTTTGCAAGCCATCATCATCTGGCGTAATGTGTCTTGTCTTAAGGCATGTTGATAAGCTGCAGCACAACAAACATGACTAAAAATGACTGATAAATCTGAGGTAGTCTGTCATGGAGGACAAGAACTAAAATATGACCAAGCCAGATCTTGCACAGGAACATCTCTCTTAAATATTTGGAGTGAGTGAGTGAAGTTTTACGCCAAAAACAAAACCATAATATTGCAGCTTCTGTGAATGTGTGTTCTAGATGACCGCATGAAAATAGGAATTGTGTGCTCTAGATGACCGCTGACAATAGGAATTTGTGTGCTCTAGATGACCACATGACAATAGGAATTAGTGTTCTAGATGACAACATGACAATAGAAATGTGTGATATACCAGAAATCACCGTTAAATCTGAGGTAGTCTGTCATGGAAGACAAGAACTAAAATATGACCAAGCCAGATCTTGCACAGGAACATCTCTCTTAAATATTTGGAGTGAGTGAGTGAAGTTTTACGCCGCTTTTAGCAATATTCCAGCAATATCACGGCGGGGGACACCAGAAAATGGGCTTCACACATTGTACCCATGTGGGGAATCGAACCCGGGTCTTCGGCGTAACGAGCGAACGCTTTAACCACTAGGCTACCCCATCGCCCTTTAAATATTTGGAATGTCAATACAAAAGTTTTTAAAAAAACATTGTTTGAATGTATTTCGTGGTTCAATTGAAGATCCCTACATCATAATGAAGTTATTCCAACATGTAAACATGCACTCAGCTTCATGAGTGTATTAACCTTTAACGATCCCCGTCACATCACGCTCTCTCAAGCAAGACATACACGAGGCAACAGCAATCTGTTGTCCATTCATACGATTCTCAGATCCACAAAGCACTCTCCGTGGAATTCGATCCGTTTTCTGTTACGGTATTTATAGAGACTAGTATATTGAAAATGTATTTTCTGTATACCGACTTTGTTCTTGTATTTGATAGGCGTTTACAAATTAGAAAAAAATGAGTATGTTTCGATGTTGTTGTTGTGGTGGTGGTGTTGTTGTTGTTCTTTAACGCACGCAGTAATGTTAAGCAATATGACGGCGTTTTCTAAATACTGTGAAAACCAGATGATCCAGTGATTGGTATCGTCAACATCGATATACACAATGGTAACACGATGACATAGCCCATGGCAGGTATTTGCCCTAAACCCTGAAAAACTACAGGCACTAATGACCCAGAACCATAACACGTTTCAGGTCCTGATCTGAATGTGTAGGCCCTATATTTTAATATGGCAGTTAGTACTTGGTACTTAGTTCCGGGGGATAAAAATGCTGTCGGCGATAAAGGACAAAAACAAAAGCTGCGGGTCTGAATGGTTTTCAGTCGGCATCGGGCCAAAGACGTTAATTTCGTAAAACAAGTCAGAGAGCCTGACAGATCTTCACGAGTAGAAAGAACATAATCCCAGAGATCTTTGAAGATAACGTGTTTTATTCTTAGTGTGTTCAGTTCTACACTCCCGGCAATGAAGTCACAGTACATTGGAGTATTGATGGGATGACTGATTGATTTTCTAGTATAAATAGACAGCAACATTCATCACCCGGACGACGAGTCTTTCGGTTTCAACGGAATTTCATTGGCAAAAGTTCCGTGATGTATCTCCATTAACCTACTAACAGATGAGTGTCACTGATTTCAAAACAGGATGACTGATGCAGATTAGCACTAAGACAAGGCCCCTTCACAGTGATAAACAGGTTGTAACGATTTATTTGTTTACGCTTAAAATTCTAAAATACAAATGATGTCTCTATGATATGTAGATTGAGTAAGTGAGTGAGATTTAGTTTTACGCCGCACTCAGCAATATTCCAGCTATATGACGGCGGTCTGTAAATAATCGAGTCTGGACCAGACAATCCAGTGATCAACAACATGAGCATCGATCTGCGCAATTGGGAACCGATGACATGTGTCAACCAAGTCAGCGAGCCTGACCACCAGATCCCGTTAGTCGCCTCCTACAACAAGCAAAGCCACCTTTTATGGCAAGCATGGGTTGCTGAAGGCCTATTCTACCCCGGGACCTTCACGGGTCTTGTAGATTGATGTCTCATAGGATAGTGCGTGCGTGCGTGCTTGCGTCCGTGCGCGCTTCCGTGCGTGCGTGTATGAATGTATACTGAACCTTACGCATTGCTTAGAAAATCGGTGCGATGTAGCCTGATGGTTAAAACGTTCGTTCGTCACGCCGGGTTCGATTTCAAACATCGTGTAAAAGTAAACTTACTCATATCCATCGGCGTAAATGTAAATTCACTCACTCACACTATCAAAGCAAGGTTCTGTAATCCAAATCTATCCGGGGAATCGAACACGGGTCCACGCAATGACAGGCGAACGCTTTAACCACTTGGCTGCCAAACTGCCGCTCTAATTCAAACTAAAGGGCGCAGCTGCAAAACATGTGACTCCTGTTCCAACGACATGCGTGACAGGAGTTCTTCAAGCAAGGAAGGTCATGTTACGTGGTTTATTTCTTCAGTAAGAAGGAAACCGAGACGTTTGTGGTTTTGCGTCACCTACATTCCTGCGCAAATATAACAATGCTCATGCTGTTGATCACTGGATTGTCCAGACTTGATTATTTACAGACCGTCTCCATATAGCTTAAACAACAAACAAAAACAAAACCATAATATTGCAGCTTCTGTGAATGTGTGTGTTCTAGATGACCGCATGAAAATAGGAATTGTGTGCTCTAGATGACCGCTGACAATAGGAATTTGTGTGCTCTAGATGACCACATGACAATAGGAATTTGTGTTCCAGATGACAACATGACAATAGGAATGTGTGTGCTCCAGATGATCACATTGACAATAGGAATTTGGTACTAAAACTAAGGAACTCACGCTTAGAAATCTAACTGTGGCCTCATTGCCAGTACATTCGTATCATGAGAATTTTAATACTTGAAATTCCGATCTGACTTCCTTGGACATTTTAACCAGGGGCATCGTAAGCAGGGTAGATTGTAAATACAACCTACAGAGCCGACCAGTTTTTGTTTTGTCGCATTCTTATCGATCTCCAAGCAAAGCTATGCATGGGTTTGGGGGACGTTTAGTAAGTTGATCAGTTTAAGCAGTTATGGTGGCGCTTTGCTGCTGACTCATTAAAGGGTTAATACATAATGTATAAGCATTCACCATTTTCAGAACCTTGTTGAGAACTTCCAACCGGAAGTTGCCGATCGAAGCAGGACGTTGGTACGGAACAGAATAACAGAATAACAGTAACAGAATCTGGTAACAGAATCTACCAGCGTTGTACATCATCTGTCCGTGATGAACTTGACTTTTCACTATACCGTCCTGCACATAATGTCCTCATACACATATTTCTTCCCCTACATAAATTTGATAAGCTACGTATCCGTGTAAATACGCACAGAATTTTACGCATTGAAAGACAATTGCTGCGTACCAATCACGCATTTATGTCAGATGCGAAAAAGGTTTATAACATATGCGTACGGAATAAAAACTGCTTGCGTAATGGAAAAAAAGATCGGTTGCTATCAAGTTGAACTGTTAGTATAGGAGTAGTGTCATACTGTTAGTACAGTAAAATCACTGAAATACACATATATTTGAAACCAGTGGGTAAGTGAACAAGAAATACCCACTCAACATTCATAATACCCACTCAAAAAAATACTGTGGGTACAGTACCCACTTAACCTAAGTCTTACCTGGGGATCTGTACATTTTTGTACACATCCTACAATTTGAAAACTTGTTTAACAAGTGAAATATTATTCAACGCTTAACTCTCAAGTTCCCAAATTTATCAAAACTCGACTTTGCTCAATGTTTTAATATGTATCGGTTCGTTGTATGTTCTCTGTGTCACATTTGATTTTTGAGAATACATTTTCTGTTCTGTTCTGTTCTCTAATGTTCTGTTCTGTTCTGTCATTTCACCGGAATTATTCAAAATATACTACAGTCTATTAGCTAATGATGGCCGAAATGGTATCGGATTCCTAACACATAAACTGCAATGTGGAAATGATAAAATGGTTTTGCAGAATGACCCAAACTAATCGTACAGTTTACGAATGAGATATGAGTACGAGGGTGTACAAGGCCTGTTCGCTAGTATCAATCTAATTAACAGAAAACGAAATATTAAACAAGAAAGAATAATGTATCGGCAAACATGTTTTCTTGCTCAGTATCTAAAATTAATCTGGCAAAAAATTTATGGCAGCGGTGGGATTCGAACCCACGCCTCCGAAGAGACTGGTGCCTAAAACCAGCGCCTTAGACCGCTCGGCCACGCTACCTCTTACATACGACCGGGCATTTTATTGACCAATTGCTGACAATGACCATCTTAGCCCCAACCCACGATTCAAACAAGTGCAACTGTGATGCAAACCTACCAGAGCATGCCAGAAATAGCTTACATGACACAACGCTACAATAATGAAAGCATATAGTTTGACGGCTTGTAGGTGGTGCATGATAATGAATCCCACAATCTGAAAGCTTGGCCATCTTCAGCTTCGGCACACACATTTCTCACCATTGCAAGTAGTTCTAAACACTGTTCATGTCGTTATTGCAGGGGACATTCTCCACCAAACAGACTGTCTCGCTCCAAAACAAGCCATGTGCATCCCGCGCGCGTTAGTTGTCGTCCCGATAGCAAGGGAGGTAACTCTAAATCGTTAACTTCGCTTTATGGCGGGAAAATATTCAAACGTTTCTGTCAGCATCAGCCTTAGTAGATGATCATAAGAGGTTCGAATCCGACTGTGGCACAGTGCATTCTTAGTATGTCATTTTTAAGTTTTTGTTTTTTCTTTTGCATTTTGTTGTCTTCTGTCCACCAACACATAGCAATCCACGTCGAACTGTGTAGGTTCTTTGAGAAAAAATGAGTTTTGATGAATCATTGTACAAAAGACGATAATATCGCATGTTCCATTCACTGGCTTCTTCGAAACTAATTATTTTATGTTTAGGAACCCCTCCCCCCTACTTCATAGAGATTGATAATTCGGTCTGTAATCCAGTGGGTGGGTTTCCCCTGCCTTTCTTGTAGTTAAACAGCCACAAAACCAAATTGCAATTTACTCATCGGCAATGTTAGATCGATATGCTACGCATGTATTTAATCCTGAAGGCAGAGAATCAATATACAATTCCTGACTTTGCTTTCCTAACGAGTATTATACATTTCATACTATCAATCAAGCTAAGTGGCTTGGTTGATCGGTCCGAGTTAAAATTGGTCTTCAGTAACCTATTCCTGCCATAATAGGCCTCTCTCGAGATCGGGTATTCAGACTCGCTGACATACGTCATCTATGTGGATTGAAGTTATTGATCACTGGATTGTGTGGTCCCGACTCAGTTATTAACAGACCGCTGCCACATATCTGGAATATTGTTGACTGCGACGTGAAACAACAAACAAACAAAATACAACGTGACAACCCGATCCCGTTAGTCGCCACATACGACAAGCACCGATACTGAAAACCGATACTAGCCCGGATCTTCACGATTATCTCACAAGATACCGATCTTCACGCCATATGTACCTTGCCAAACAGTGACAGTGTGGAGATGGTGGAAGTCCACGGTAAAATGATCAATACGAGTGAAATTCCAGTACCTATTATCAGGGCTAATCTACAACTCTATAAAGTCTCCCTGCTATAATGAACACTGATGGCGATAAGTAGTTGATGAAAACTACAAACTTTGTACGATACACAAAGCCAGGTAGCCTAACTCCGTCAAAGTGCAATACAATTTCTGCAAATTAGAAGCCATTATATTAATTACTATTAGAAATGCAAGTATGGGTTCATGTGTAAAAATTCGTGAATGTTTAAAATGCATCAGTAATGTCAGAGTCGTTAAAGGACATATCACATATGTATAAATTATTTTAAAACACAATTTTAACATGTCTGTTTCACGAATCGATTGGATAAAACAGTATAATTCCATTTCGAGATAGTGCTAGCCCCACATCAATTGAAGCGTTTGTAAAATCTGTCGCCTGGCCTTGGTCATATGAAACAAGAGATATAACTGTCATAAATGAATTGTGTCACTGAAGATTAAATTGACAATTTCCATTTCCCAATGACGCAAGATCCGACTGGTAGTTATGTGTGCTTTGTTACTAGTGTGTCAGAGTACGTATCAAACGACATTTTATCAAAATTGCACACCTTTTTGCCTTTTTATCGTGTAAGTATATATATTCGATAATACAATACTTAGTTTAGTGGTAAGTATATGAAATGACAGTCGATAAAGACAGTCGTTAACCTGTCTTTGTCGAGTAAGAATTACATGACTGCAGTTTTTAACTGTTCGAATCGGAACGGACACGTCAGATTAACAGAGAGTATCGAGGCGATCACGTACTCTGACACACTAGTAACAAAGCACACATAACCACGAGTCGGATCTTGTGACATTGGGAAATGGGAATTGACTTGCGATATGTCAATTTAATCTTGGGTGACACAATTCATTTATGAAAGTTATATTCCTTGTTTGTGCCAGGAGTCAATGATCGTTTTGATCCTTGTTTTGTTAGCGTCATTCTTGTCTGTCACACATACCCTGAAACACATACGTGTATATCCAAGAAAGCCCACACTAGTCTAGGATATGTGGCAAGTCAAGATTTCAACAGAGAGTCTCTTGACTCATTTTTATTACATTTAATTATTGCATCTGAGGAACTTTTTCTGCGAAATATGTCCATTTCAGGGACTAGATATTAGTCTACCGTCGTCCCAATGCTTGTACATGTAGTTTAAGTTAAGTGTCAATTTTGATTGTTTTCTACACTTAGCTGAAACAATATTCAACATAAATGACTTATTGCTTAGTTAACTCAATTGACGGACTTTATACTATACTACACTGGCCCAAAAAAGAAACGCATAGGTGAAAATCCAATGTTATGAGAGATGATTTATTAACTTAAATTGCACAAAAAGTAATGGAACTTGAGCAATGATAATTCACACGGGTATTAACAAATGTGTGTCAAGACATATACAATCATTCACAGTGGTATTAAGCGTCTCTATTTTCCATGGCATAGTGAGAAAGTCAGTATCTGGTGTGACCACCACGGGCATCAATCACTGCTCTGCATCGCCTGGGCATTGACTGTATAAGACGTCGTATCCGCCTCTGTGGGATTCTTCTCCACTCATCTCGCAACGCATTCACCAACTGTAGACGTGTCTGTGTCTGCGGCTGTCGACGTCGTAACCGTTTACCCAATTGGTCCCATAAATGTTCAATTGGGTTCAAATCCGGCGATTTTGAGGGCCATGGAAGAACTGTAATGTTGTTGTTGGCAAGGAAATCCGTGGCAATGCGTGCTGTGTGCGGTCTTGCATTGTCGTGCTGGAAAATTTCCCTTCTAGTGTCAATTGTAGGAACAACATGACGGTTCAGAATTTCATCCCGGTAGCGTACAGCATTGAGATTCCCTTGCACATGCACCAACTGTGTCCTGCCGTTCATAGATATGCCTCCCCACATCATTAAACCTCCACAACCGTGTCTGTTGACCTCACGAACGCACTGTCGAGCATATCTCTCATTTCGACGTCTGTAAACACGCATCCTTCCATCATGTCTGTACAGCAGAAAACGTGACTCAGCGCTGAACCAGATCCTCCTCCAATTCAAGAGGTTCCATGCCCGAACGTTCCTGCACCACTGAAGACGTGCACGACGGTGATGGGGATGCAGAACAGGTCCTGCATGAGGTCGCATAGGTCGAATTCCATGCTCTCTTAGGCGATTCCTGATGGTTTGTGGAGAGACTCTACGCAGCCCAGGAACGTGATCAGCGGTATACGTAGCAGTGACGGCCCGATTACGCAGATGAAGCACCCGGATGTAGCGGTCTTGTGCTGGAGTTGTCACCCTTGGTCTCCCACTCCTTGGACGGTCTCTGGTCGAGTTGTGTTGCGTGTATCGTTGCCAGAGACGGGAAATCGTGCTCTGCCTCACATTCAGACGTCTGGCAACTGATGACTGACTTTCCCCAGCTTCCAGACGTCCAATGGCTCTATTTCTGTTTTCTTCATTTAACCTTGGCATTTTTCGCGTCGCATAGAAAGGAATTCGAAGAATGAATCGCAACAGGACCTGTCCCCTTTTATAGCCATCATAATCAAGATTGAGATCCTGCATTTGCACGTGCATAATGCTTTCAGATTTTCCCACGTGCAGATTATACAAAGCGTTTTCAAGGTGCTGTAGTGTGGCGAATAATCACCAGAGGTTGTGTTTGTTTGTCTGTTTTGGTTGTATTGACTATAAAAACACTTAATATTTACATTAATTGTCATTCCATTCCATATTTTCCGAAAAAATCTACTTTAAAAATGAGATTTCAGCTATGCGTTTCTTTTTTGGGTCAGTGTATATACACGTATACTATACACATTAAAGGAACTTTTTTTTCTATTAGTCCATGCACGTTACTGACAATGTAGAGCTTCAACATGCCGCTGGGTCGACGGAGTGGCTTAGTGGTCGCTCTTAACACCAAACACCCGGGTTCAATTCCCCGCATGGGTACAATGCGTGAAGCCCATTTCTGGTGTCACCCGTTCTGGTATTGCTGGGATATTGCTAAAAGCGGCGTAAAACTAAACTCACTCACTCACATGCTACTGTCCGTATAAGCTAAAGACTGAGATTTCTTGATAAACAGTATTTCAGGCACGTCATGAATTGATTAGGGATGAATCCCCACAGAGATGAAGATCTTCACCTGGGGGCAATCACGAGGATGGGTATTGAGTTGACAAGCCAAACAAACATCAAGACGAATTTGGATTCGAACCTAAGATCAAAGATTATTGGCACGCCTTCAGATTCAACGCAGCGCAGACAAAACCGCACCTAAGACGACTGCCCAAAATATAAGTACATGTGCATAGATATTAGAACATTTCTACCGATGTATGTAAAAAGGAGCGTTAATACCCCTAGTTTCCCCAATAAAACCCACCTAACCCTAGTGCACTTTCTCTGCAATATTTACCCATTGATACACGTGTTGGCTGCTCAGCTGACATTAACCTAACTAGATCGAGAAAAGAAAAATGCATTTGCGCGAAACAACACGCCTATACATTATTTACATACCCACGCCTGAATCTTAAAGAATTGTGTGGCTAATAAGATGTTGAAACAAGACTGGGTGTGAAAATTGTACAAAGTAAGAGAAAGGAGCAAAATGTATTTGTCAGCAAGCTTCCAAATGTCACTGAGTTAGGTCCCGGAGCACGCTGTACGCTACTGGCGTACTCGGCTCCCCCTTTAAGAGCCCGTCTTCTCTGACGTCCGCGTGTTTGCGCTCGCCTCAGAGGTATTTGATTCTAAGCCCTTCAAAGAGGCGATAGGAGGCGTGGCACTAGCATTTGTTTAGTTAACTGCCTTTGAAGTTGCCCGCCCCGAGTGTCGCAGCTCAGCACATTAACGCTCGGATCAGTCCATCCCTGCTCTACAGGGGTGGTGATACTTTTGAACTCGTCCTGTTTACACATCGTGTGTGTAATTATGTGATGATTATCTGTAAGTCACTAGGGTAGAGGAATGTCACGCTGGCCGGCTACAGCAGGCACAGGTGGACGTGTCGGGTCAGACAGCCTTGTGGTGGCAACACTTTTCACCGTCGGCGAATTCTGCATGGTGTACAATAAACTTATTTACTACTTCAAATTTATACCCCAGTGGATATACAAACACGGTCTGATTTGCTTACTTGAAAATATATTTAAACATCTCCAACACGTGTAAAATACAGCTTTTGTTTGTGGATTATAGAAATGCGATTTCTGACTAAGCAAGTCATCAGTCATGTTATTTAATTTGGAAACTTTGCGTCTTCACAATAAATATTTACGCCGATATTACTACTGCAGTGATATGAGAATATTGCCCACGTGGTACTTCTGACATATAAAATCAATACATGTCATTCATCATTATTTCACATGAAAACTCTGTCAACGAAGGATTGTTAACATTCTATACGATTTCACTAAGATTACAAAACGTTGTTTCTCAGAAAAACGTATCTGATAAAAACAAACAATATTTATCGTCTTATGTATCAAATTATACATTATTCACAAACAGAACACAAGCAAAGTAATATATCAATGTTCAAAGAAGAACACAGTACTAACTTTACTGACCTCAAATATTAAAGCGATTCTAAACCACAAATTGATCAATCAAAACACATTTCACGTTTCAAAATCAAAATCATAGACGTTTTAAATATTGTTTTACTTGGCTTGCTCATTTCTACGATCGTTCTTTCTGGCTGTGAAGTACTGAAACCTTACACACGTTTCTGTTTTAAGTTGTTTTAGAAGCATGTGAAAGATCTTGAAAAGAAAACACATTTTTCTTGTATGTTTGCCAAAGTTCCCCTCCTGTGAAGTAAAGATGACTTAGTTTCCGCGCCGTTTTACTCAACCCTGAAATAAGGCACATAAACATATAATGTGCTTTGACATTTCAGGTTTAACTACTTCACTACATTTTTCTTGTGAGGGAAATAACAAGCAAATGTTACAAAAATATACACGTATTGGCATATTTTGCAGACTTAGCCTATGCTCCTCCGGTAATGTCAGACCCGTGCCATGCCGACAAAGAAGCCGTGCTACCTACATGGAAGTGGTGGAAATATCTTCGCCGTCATCATTTAAAATTGTACTTAAATCTATAATTTAATGTTTACATCAGAATCGGGGAGGAGTGATTTTCTGAAATTGTGACTGGTTCCAGCAGGCTGAAATAGGTGCATCTTAACGAGATGCATTATCGGGAGTTTTAAAGGTGCTACCATGTAATGAACGGAGATTATGTCAGGGACAAAAGATGAATTAGCTGTAGATTATCCCTGATTATCCCACAATTTCTTGTTGGGTTTTAGAAAAAGTTTCGCTGTAGGAACGAGATTCAAATATATTGAAAATATTAAACATTTTATGCAAATTAAATTAGTAATGGGTGTAACAGTAGTGATTTCGATGCGTAGTTCATAGGTTACAGCAGGATATAATGTATATAACTCATTCATACGCTGGTTAAAAATACCTGTCATTGTAGTGTCAGTCTGTCACGTACAGGTAGCGCTTAATGGCATCACAACTTAAGACTCGCTGATAATATCAATCCGTTATATTGTCGGTCGCATGTCAATCATGTATAGTAATAAACTATTGTATGTATTGTATTTTATGTCTCTCTGATGTAACGAGCCGCATGGAAATATTCAGACACTGGGCAGACTCCCCGCCGTGAGTATTTACCACTTAACCTTAAAGTTGCCAAATTTATCAAAACAGGACTTTGCTCAATGTTTTAATATGTATTATTTTGCTTTATCCTCTCTGCGTCACTATGTGCGATTTTTGTGAATACATTTTCTGTTCCGTTAAAAAAATTACTGATACATACATACAGGTGACAGACATCCAATGACTTGTATGTGAAAAGTAGTACAATAACACTGGTTATTGCTTACGTGTTCAGTTTCTATTGCAGATCCTCAGCTTAAACTGAATTATTCTGTCAAATTTACAGAAATTAGGATAATTTCAGAGCAAAAAAATCAACAGTACAATTTATTTTGAATGTGATGTATTGTATGTTGCTCTGTTTAAACACAACACTGTAGTGAAGTATCTGAGCATAACTGCACTTTGTGCGGGTGAATGTATGTTATTTCGTTTTATCATATGTTTAGTTTTACCAAATCATCTTTAAATTTCACGAAATTGAGTCGCGTGTTTGGGGGAGGGGGGGGGTGTTTTTCAAAGATAACGTGGTATTGTATAGATTTACTCAGATTAACATTCATTTTTTCAGATAACGGTTATTCATTAAAGATCAATAATGTTTTTAAAATATATAGTTCAAAGTAGATAACATTGCATGACAGGCTTCAGTTCACTGTGTGGAGGTCAGATTGTTACCTAGTTTACAGGCATTATTGAAAGAGACAAGTTGTTTACAACCATGCTTTTCAGTTAAGCCCGAGATAAGTCATTCATGCTGTAGTAGACATTCAGTGCCGATTACGATCAGTCTGTGGAGATTTCACGCTCTCTTAATCACTGGCAGCAGATTTTAGGTGAAAATTGGTGGTGATGCCGGCAGAGCCCGACATCGAGGAGGGTTCTATGGATATACAAGTTCTTTATTGTGAATTTATTTTTTAATTATTATTCATAGAATTCTCCGTTGTTCATCACGTGCATTGTTTTATACCACTCAGAGAAGAACACGGCCTGCTCACCCATGGCAACACCCAGTGTCCTCGCGGATTTTGAGTGATCCATATGTAATCTGCATGGCATTTGCAACTGATTATTTTCGTGTGTTTTCTTCCTTTTTGCTGAAAAATAAAACTTCTATTAAATAATTCTTTTTCAATAATCTTACTCAGCTGTATTTGCATGTGCACAATCACAAAATTTCACAAGCAGTTGCAAGTACTTGCCGAGATATGATACTTCTCCAGGTTCGTAATCAGATTCCGTTTTAGGTTTGTTTGGGATTGAGTCGCGATTGTAAATATTTAGCGAAATCTGCTCCATGCTTACTTTAGGATGGTTGAGATAACGGGACTTTTAAATAACTGTTTCATGGAAAATATGCATGATATTCAGAGCCCCAAACACATGATCGCTTGTGTTCGATGCATAGCTGAAATAGCCTTCAATGGAATGCTCGTAGAAAGAAAAAAGTGTTAAACTGGATTCTATACAATAATTCTGCTTGCAATATTCATTTGGTGTTATGCCTCTTCCATTGAGAAGTATGGAAGTGACTTGGTTGCAAACAAGACTTGTTAAATTCAATATTTGGGGTTTTAAATTGAAACAGATCACTTCATGTATATCCATCTATGGAAATGATTTTACTTGTAATTAGTAAATAATTACATTAGTTTCATTTTAGTTGTTAAATGTATTCAGCAATAGCTAAGATACGGCATGACACCATGTGGCGAGAACTTTGAAGGCTGTGTGATTACTGTTATTTATTACTATGATAATCTCAGAATCGTATATTTAGCAAAAGAAGAGAGTATTTCTTAGCAACATATTTTATCTAAATTTTGTTTGTTGGATGAAATAATCAACATTCGATGAACATTCGATGACGCATAAGTGTTACTACTCAAGGACATAATCTTCATATGCAAACTGTCAGTATTCTGTTTTGGGGCATAATCGTAAATGATATACCTCCGGAGATACAGTTATGCACACAATTGCTAAAAGTAGGAACAAGAAGAAACCCTAGGGCAATTAGGATAACTATTAAGCCTTTAACTTTAAAGGGCTAAAAGGGTTTAGAATGAGTTGCTTGAACTGAGAAGATAATGGGGGTGACTGGCAAGAGGATTGTGCCCGAAAAGAGCGCACCACAGAAATATTCATCGTTACACGACAGCCTCTTCCGAATACTTCATCTACTTGCCTATGCTCGTAGAACAAACGAGAAGTGGTTAGGGAAATCCAATACCTATGATACCATCATTAACCAGGTGTGGCCTGTTACCACTCCCTAATCCAGGGTATTGCATATGCGGTGGTTGTGTTGGAAATATATCAAATTTTCAACTATACATTTGATCGCGGCACCGTCAATCCTGTGCCCAGGCGTTACAAGCATACCCAAGTCAAAACCTCACACATATGACTCGACATGCCGACATCGCGAAGGCTTGCCTGCCCAAGACTTAATTTGTGTGTCTTTGTTGTGTCTCTCTTTGATGTGTAGCGGACGTGCGGGCTCGCTATTTAGACAGCTCATCGAAGGTATTAGGTAGGGTACAGGCTATGTGTGGCCTGTAGGGTGGAGGAGGGAGAGGGAGGGGCAGGGTTGGCGACACAGCCAGGATAATTTGTGAATGAGGTTTAGAATTAGCATGGGAATCAACTTGACAACTTTATATTGAGTTAAGTCGCTTATCACAACACTGGCGTTGTGTAGTCGTTACTTGTGCCTCGCCCGAGGGGCTAGACTTGATCGGGGCCAGGTATTGAGCCCTGTGGGGGTTTAGGAAGCACTCTCATAGCGCACTGTTTGATGAAACCCCCGCCTCGCTGTTATGACATCGACAAATTGGCTTGATTTGTTCGCGGCTACTGACTAACAGCTCTATCGCAATGCTCTATTCTATCTGTTGGTATGTGGAATGAAAATTTAACGTTTCCGAGTAAAATCTTATATGTGTCATTGAAGGGTAACACGATCACAACTGCAATAATGGTGTTTGACTAAGGAAATATAATGGGATAAATATTGACATTGATATTGTCGGGATCACAGTCTAATCTGAAGTTTCTTTTGGGGCAAATTTGTGAATACGAGATATCCCCAAATGTGAATTTAATTTGACACATTCCATTGGGTAGTTGTCCCAGATTGGAATATGCAATGTTTTCACATGTAACTTATGATATATATGGGATTACACTTTCTTGGAAGAGTACAAATTGTAGTACTTTTGTTTAGTTGCGTCCCACACCCTCAGAGTCAGGCACCTAATCGCCAGCACACAAATCAATGTTTTCACAGATAGCTTTTTCTGAAATAGGCGTTCGATAATTTCATTTTAAACCTTTCTAATATAATACTAAAGACAGATGTTGCAAACAGACTTGCGTCACTTAGGGCTCTCCACCCGCCTCGAGGTGAAGCGTTGGTGACATCAATGTGAACGTGTTCAAACCAGTGTTCAATATCACTTACTCTAAGAAAAGTGTTAACACCATTCTATTTTAAGACACAAATCGGTTATATTACATCACATCTGAATGGTATGAGAGACGGGGAGAGACGGTAATGATGAAATGTTTTAAATATAAAGAACACAATGTTGTTGTTTTTTATGTAGTATATTCCTTCATTAGGTAACTCAAAGCTGGGGTACAGAGAACTGAGGTGTATATACTCAGGGGAAAAAGAAAGGGATCACATGAAAGGACAAGTGTTCCTTGATTTTTTCCAAGGCTTCTTCACAAGCTGTGTATCAAATAACTTGTGAGGAAACCTGGAAACAAATATCGGAACATTTGTGCTTTCATATGATCCCTTATTTTTTGTCCTCATGTATATCTAATAAGACGAGTATATGGATGAGAACTTGTTTTTATTGTCTAACGAGAGGTTAGAAGAAGGGGCAAGAAGTAGCCCAGAAACGTCGTGTTAGATAATAAAAAGAAGTTGTCATCCATATATTCGTCTTATTATATTCACCAACTTCTAAATGAATCTAAAAAATCCCATATATATCTGCCTACCGCTGATCGTCATTGATAATTATAGTTCACTTCCCATAAGTTTCACTCCTTGCTACTTTTTAACCTTTGTTGGAGGTCTGGTAGCCTAGCGGTTAGGTTTCGTTCATTACGCCAAAGACCCCGGTCCGATTCCTCACATTTTGTAAGATCCAGGTCTGATGTCCCCCGCCTTGATATTGCTGGAATATTGCTTAAAAGCCTCGTAAAAGTAAACTCACTCACTCACTACCTTTGTAGTATTCAAGTGTGTGTGTTTTCTGTGCGTTGTCCTTTTAATTAAGGAGTCGATATCAATAAAGTCTTTCAGATATCAATTATCGTGACAAAAAAGTTACATAACTGTGAGGAGTAATCAATTTAGCCAGTAAATGCCCCTTATCATAAAACATCGTCAAACATGGAAGCGCGGGAACGTAGCCCGAAGTTGCCAGTACCGACAAGTCGATACTAATCGCACGTAACGAACTCTTCCGATTGTCGTCGATTTTAGCCGAGTTAATGCTGAATGAAGCACGAAATCTGTTCCCAGTGAATGAACGCCGGACGTTATTACTAAGTCATGACAATTTGGTGGGAGCCAGCGTGTATTGTGAGATAATTACACGAGTGTTTGATGCGCGGACCCGCCAAGGGCTGTGTATTTAACGCCATGACGTTATTGTCGATTGTATCAACTCCCTGCAGAGCCTTTGTGCGATTGTATCGGAATCCACTGAGAGAAGTCGGTGTGTGGAGTTCGTCTATTAGCATGTTTCTACGTCGTCGCTACTTCATCATGGCTCAATCACTGTTATCTAATGAGTAAATTAGCGTGAGCTACCGAACGCCAACAAAGCAGGAGCCCCCAACAAAGACGGGATTTAGCGCATTCCGGAGTCACGTGATGACTTCCACCAATCACAAACCAGCACCGTCGGCTCGGTCCCTTTGAAGTGTAAATCCAATTATGCTAGTGTGTAAACTGGCTGCAAGGCGATTACTGTCCCGCCTTCGCCTGCCCCTCAAATAACAAACCATAATCAGCCCTATTATGCGTGTCAACACACTCGCTCTAAGAAGCATATGGACTGAAAGGATTTAATTTCCTTTTAAACCACCCCGCTATTGATCGTAATTGGCTGGCGGCGAACATCAAAGGAAAAATATCGCGTTTTGATTGGAGGGCGGTAGATCAGAGCCGATACTCGCAGCACTAAGTGTGACCGCCTATTCACAGCGAAGTGAAGAAATTACACACATCGCACGGCCATGGCCAGTTGAGGAAGGCAGGCAGTAGACTTTACAATACTGTGCTTGGAGGACGGTGATACTATCGCCTAACTACACAGTCTACGGCATGGCGGCCGTTTTACCTCGTCCCCATTCTTATCATCTACAGGTAGGTGCATCAACGCCGCAGGTGATACGACAATCACTACGGTACTTATTGTATGTGAGTGCTTTGGTATTATGATATTAATGTAGGTGTCAGTGTTATCTGCTTTAAGTGCTCTTGTGTTGATGAAAGAGCACTTGACAGTCGAGATCACACTCAGATCAATATATTATCACAGTACTGATACCTTACATAGCTGACACCTGTACAGTATTACACAGCTTGTAATTTGATTCTGATAATGTAATCATATATACAACTAAGTATATATGATTAAGGAGATATGGTCATATAACTTAAATAACAAGCAAATGTTTTCAAATTACAAATGTTGAAATGATCTTCAGCTGTATATATAGACAAAAAGACTCATGTCACAATGCTATTTAACTAAGTATTTACGTCTCATTGATGCTATAATGTAACTGTCAAGATGAACGAGTGCTGAATGTACAGTCTTGATTTATGAATATCTATACAAGATATACAGATCTCTGACAGATAAAATTTAAACCAGTTATCCACTTAAGTTTCGGACAACCAAATATCTGAAAGCAACGGTGTGCAGTCAGCTACGACAGACAGACAGCTGCGTGGAATGGGTGTTTAAGGGCTAGGCAATATGGATCAGTTGCGTGTTTCTGGGACTAAGCTTTTATATAAGCGTTTGTATATTTATATTTGTTTGCATGGATTGTTGTAACTAGTAATCACAATGTTATTAACATACGTAAACATGTTGAATTTGTATTGTAAGAAAGTTTTCAATTTAACCATAACAGTATGTACGTATAAAAGGTATTTTATATATATTCAAAAACTAAAATACCTTTTCAGTCATCAGAAGTCTTATAATATATATTATACACACAATATGACACGAGGCTTGCTGAGACGTAATAATAATGGAGTTGCAAATTCATTAAGGGTTACATGTGCCATTCAAAAATTAGGGGATATTGGATTTATATGATTGATAAAATGTAAATGATGAAGAAAGGAGGAAACAGAGGATGAAATTAATGCAAAATGTGACAATGTATTGAATTCCTTTGGAAATGTTTCATCTGTATGGATATATATTACTTTTTCCTATATGCATTGACATTGGTAAACGGTATGCTCGCAAACTGAAATATCCACTACCCCTTTGAACGGTAGTGTTATATAATCATTATAACACAAGTTCACAATGATGAAGGTCACATGTTACAAGTATTTTTATGTGTTCATGTCATCTAGGAAAGTCATTCAATGTCAAATACTTCACCCTTGGATGACTGAGATGAATTAACTGATCATAAAGATCCTAGATGTACATAAAACAAATATTAAGAGACACCTCGATGTCACATCCCCATATTAAATCACATTTTGACAAGACTGTATAAGAGCACATAAGTAATATTGTAAGTAACAAGGTTGACGTGTATTGGTCTCATGTTATTTTAGTGATATAAAAGGAATTCTATCATGATTTCAGCAAATACTGGATTGTGATTGGTTAATTAAAGCCATTCGGATGTATAATAACGTTCTCATGGTTATATACTTCTGATTTTCCAACACAATGTGTATTTCTTAACATCGCCAAAAAACGCTGTTATGGCAGGATGGAAATGAGATTTCCATATCGTGTTAGAAAATCAGAGGTATACAAATGTATAATGAAAATGCAATAACTCTAAACTTAGATCTGTCATAATTTCGTTATATACCGGTGATTTTCCAACACAGTATGCATATCTTCGATTTGAGCGTTCCTAAGGCAAGGCAAGGCGTTACAAGTATTTAATATGTATTACTACGTGTTGTTTACAATATATGGTCTACTGTATGTCAGACACCATCTACATGTTTTACATCCCACTGCTATTTGTGTCTTTGCCAGATCGAGGTAACGAGAATGTTTATTCAACGTGTTACTGACCAAGACAGTTGTTTGCTTTTTAACATGTCTTTAAAATTTATTGTTAAAATGTTCATACGGTATTAAAAGAAATTAGAAAAATGTAGGTTTAGATAATAAAGAAGACGATAAACAGTTAACCTTATCACGATTAATTTTTACTATTATCGCTGAACATGCCAAAATAGTGCTAGATAAGCATAAAGTCAGGTTTCATGCCCACTTGTTGCTTATTCAGAGATATAACTGCACGTGTTCAGTAACTAAAAGAAAAACTAATTAATTCCAAAAAGGTACTTAGATACGAAAAACTGATGTAAAAGCACTATAATAAATACATATAAATATATAAAATAAATTTTGAAAGTTGTCAAACTCTTCTCTTGGGTCGATAACATTTAACATCTATGTGATGATCCGAGAAAACGTTTAAAACTAAGTAATTTGTTTAATTTACAAAACTTTAATCCGTTGTTTCAAATCAAGTTAAATAATTACAGGGTGATTGCATTCCAAGGAGCGTACCTTGTATTCTGTCATTATCAAATAGGTGTAATAAAAGAAGGTAACATGCTCGATATATGACAGCTCCTTTATTATACGTTACCATACCTGGAACAATATATATAGTATGGCACCACTTCCTGTATACTTAACCCATGAGCGGATACATGTATATGGAATGCGGACAAAGGAAGTGCTCCTTTGCTATTAGTACAAATTAAAGAATAAATGTGTATTCAATCCTGATGTATTTAATGTAGCCATAATTTTGTTTTGGACCTGAATTAAGCACAATTTCGGTGACTGTTTTGAGTCCAGTAAATTGTGATAACGTTTGTAACGTTTTACAAAAATCAAGTTTCAAGATTTTCAAGTTTTTACTTTGCTTTGCTCGACAAAAGTAGTGGACATGTAACTCTATAATATAATACTGTGATAATATACATAAGGTGAATATTTTGATATACACTACTGTGACAAGGCTATTAAAATTAAATGGAAAAGGTCAATGTAACTCAATTGATGCAGTGTATTTCATCGCAAATACAAAAAAAAACCATTGTATTTCACCGAATCCATTAAATTCCGACTGGAAGATGGGGTGTGTGGGGAGGAGTGCAACTGGTGCCTAGTTATGTCGCGCAAATAACACCACGGGGTTAGTGGAACAGGGTTAGAACTGCTTAAACCTACATATGCCCAATTCAAGACACACGGTTGGGATAAGTGAACATAAACATGATTTTAAACTGTTAAGGAAAAGCGTTATTTCGTTAAAATCGTTTATTATTTTCTTTCAATACAAATGTTGTTTATAAGGTTGTAGAAGTATATTGTAACTTCCTAGGAGTACATCAAAGCATATTTATGAGGACTTTGATCATGTAATCGACGAGCTTGAGACTAGCGTCGAACACAACACGCTGAAATCAGATAAAAGCTGCATGGCGGTTGTTGCTCTGTTTATGGCTCTTTGGAAAACGTGATATCCGGTTTTCAAACCGCGTTTCTTTCTTTTAAACATATTTATTCCAGAGAATGGATTAGGTACAAGTTATTCCAACTTAGTGAAACCCTGTCCTATATACAATGCTTACATGCATGAAGTGAAACAAACTATGTACAGGAATAGAGAGATATATACAAAAGGAGAATAAGCCATATAAAACAAATAATTATAGGGAATACATCATTTCCTTACATGAGTAACATTATATCCAATCACTGAACCTTTTAGATTTTAATATATATTTTTGAACTTCTTTAAAAATCTGATATTTTCTCTTAACACATACATCAAAGAATGTGGTTTAAACGACATGTAGACAGTTCGGTATATTCTCTGAGTGACCACTGTCGTCTTACATAATAGGGGAATACGGTGGTCACTTAGGGAAAAATATAGGGTGAATTAAGAGTGGTGACCACCCAGGGACAAAGGTAGATGAGTAATTAAGAGTAGTCGGATTAGCGGTTAGGGATTAGTTACTCTACCAGTTAGTTACTCTACCAGTTAGTTTCTCTACCAGGTAGTTACTCTACCAGTTAGTTACTCAACCAGAACGAGGCTGTTGTCGTTGTAGATTTAAGTAACTACTGTGTCCAGTGATTAACCTGTAAAACGGTTTAACATTTGTGAGAGCTAGCAACATGAGTGGTCACTCGAGGGCAAATGCCAAGAGTCAATTATGAGTGGTGGTCCCTCAGGAACAACTGAGTTGAGACCAATGAAGAGGTGTGAAAATGCACGGCTCAGTGCATGCATCGACAATTTTCTGAAATGCAATCGAAGGATGGCTCAGTTGCCCCCATTTAAAACAGGACAAATTTGCAATCAAAGTGGTGAGAGAAATTCGCTAACTGCCTTGTCTTACCCCTATAGATGTGCTTCTTTGAGTAGCTAAACCATAGAAATAGAGAAAGACCCGTCTCTCTCTATTACTATAGCTAAACCAAATGTGAATATGAATTAAAACAATAAAAATAAATAATAATTAGCAAATCCATAGTTTCTAATTCACCCCTGGAAGAGCAAATCTGTATGGCGTTATTGGGCCATTATAATCATAATCTTTATAATCGCTATAATAGAACGTTATAACCTATCTGTGTTTTAAATCCTACTCTTGTCATCATATTTTGGTGGCGCAAAACTAGATATCAAATCAAAATTTTTTGTTATGGTTATTTTTCAACAGCAGCACATACCTCTGCAAGCAACGATGCTGTTGATAGCTGAGTATACATTATAACAGGGTAGTTTCCTTGGCGACGTTGTGAAGAGTCCTTCACTTGTGCCACTATTTATGTGTTGAATATATGCTAGGTGTAGGCACACCAACAGTAAAACGTCATGTAGCTACAACTTACTCGAGACAGTGTAACCTATGTAACAGTACTGGTCTCATTTAGGTAAAACCATTACGACAGCTTTTTCCGAACAATGAGTAATTTGCCATCGTGTGGGAGTGACTATATTCCATCTATATGGGTCTGTAAATGACTGAGTCTGGACCAGTCAGTTCAATGATCAACAGCATGAGCATCAACCTGCGCAATTGCGAACCTGACCACCCCACCCCATTTGTCGTCTCTTACGACAAGCATTACTGAAGATCACTATCATAATCGGGACATTCACGAATCTGTTCTACCTTATAAACATATTAAAAGATCACCATATGGGATAAGGTCACCAAATAGCTTGAACCGAGTATTTTCCAGGAAATAAGATCTCACTGCATACAAGAGATACAAAGACAACCGAAGAGACGTGTTCAGTGTTTTTGTTATATCAACTATTTATTTACCATTGTCACCTTTAGTTTGAGGTTTAAAGATATTCAAGTCCAAGCAGTAATCTATGACGGGTTTCTTGACACACAATCCATCAGGTCACCTTTGTATCCAATGGATCCCCAATAGCAGTCCTTGAAAACTTCATGGCTTTATGGAGGGGCCATCCTTCCCCGGAAACCTCGAGGAACATTCAATAAGATGTGAAGACTGACGTGATTAATACTTTTTAGTGTATCATACTGAGAATATATCAAAATGGACTGAATAAACATTAGACATATCTATAATTCATGCTCTTAATTTCCGTCATCACATGAAGTGTTTTCCGCTTTAATTAAAGTCGAAGATGCTTCAGGACATCTGGCCCAATATGTCATATGTATCACCATCTCTGTATGCTGAATACCGATTTTTGTATGTTCGTAGGAACCGAGTGAACACCCGATGGCGATGTTGCCGTGTAATCGTCTTCGGTCCGGTCTCCACGACATCCACAAGCCCCTTCCGACCTTCCTGCAGCTTCCGCCATCATGGACGACCTCCCATTGTCACAATGCGCCGGTCTTCACGGATGTGACGTCACAACACGTGCAGCTACAGCATCCGGTTGCTACAATGAGCGGAAGTCTACGACCACCTGTCCAGGCTCCCGTTACGTCTCACCCGTTTAATTACGAACTCTACCAAGCAAGGCTGATGCAACAAAACCTGATAGCCACTGGACATACGTTTATTGCGACCCCGCAGGTGTCAGGACCCGTGTCCCCTCTACCTCCCCCAACACCCTCCAACATCCCCAAACAGCTTTCCCCACCCCCTGCGTCTGAAGCGGAGATACCCTGGTGGAGTGTACAGACCCACACCCCGGGACCAAACCTCTCCCCAGAAAGACTAGCAGTTTCATCTGGACTTGTATTTCATAGCTCGGAAATGCAAATGGCGTCTGTACTGCATGGTATGAAGAGCGGAGTCCCTCCTACGAGGCGCTGTCGTAGATGTCGCTGCCCGAACTGTCAGAACAGTGGCAATGCGGGGAACCCTGCTAAGAGGAAGCAGCATATCTGTCACATACCCGGATGTGGGAAGGTGTACGGGAAGACGTCCCACCTGAAAGCTCACCTGAGGTGGCACACGGGTGAACGTCCGTTTGTATGTAACTGGTTGTTCTGTGGGAAGAGCTTCACCCGTTCGGACGAGCTCCAGCGCCATCTACGGACCCACACTGGGGAGAAGAGATTTGCATGCCAGGAATGCGGTAAACGGTTCATGCGCAGTGACCACCTCAGCAAGCACGTGAAGACGCACGAGAACAAGCGCATGAAGAGTACGTCACGTGACGACGAAGCCAGTGATGTTTCTGATGACGAAGACATTGACGTGGATGTGGAATCAGATTTTTCCTCGGACAATATAGAACTTGAGAGAGTCGATGAGCAAATTACCTCCCTTGACTCCCCTGCATTGTAGAGCTAGTTCAAAATATGGACACAAAGAGTGCTTGTCTTTCGGGATTTTATGAAGACATTCAGTGCTGTTGAACATTTTGCTGAATACATATCACTCAGTATGCATTAAGATACATATTGTTTTGCAGAATGCCTATCTTTCACGCTATAATCTGGTCTGCTATAGTGAGTGAGTTTAGTTTTACGCCGCTTTTATTAGCAATATTCCAGCAACATCATGGCGAGGGACACCAGAAACGGGCTCCACACACTGTACCCAGGTGTTTTATAAAGCTGTTATACATAAACATATGTACCGACATGAAAACCAGCTTTTCTCACGGACGCTGCTAAAACAGTCCGGTGTATTCAAAGAACATGACGTCATATTAAAACTTGTTACTCCAAAATGTATTAATTCAAATAGTATCACTGAGAGCACTACCTGATTAACATAAAACGCGTTGTTTTAGCATCAGTATTTAAAATGGAGGATTATTATTATATCTCATTATTAATCGAAATATTTGTTAAATACCATATAGATGGATGTTTACATTAGCATTCCAGATACGCAAGTTAACGGTGCTCTGTTGTTGCCGCACCTCCCGCTCTGTGTTAAACACATTAGTTGTTATGGTTTGTCTGAGCTTGTTGATGTTTGTAATATTGATCTCAGTCTGTACATTGAAAGCAATATATATATTAAATCATAAAAGAATAAAATCATATTGTCGAATATAGCTTTGTATGTTATTACACAGACATTAAATGAAAACGTTGTACAGAAAAAAAAAAATATTTGTTTAGTTGTGTGTGCTGGCGATTAGGTGCCTGATTCAAAGGTGACGGGTTCGAATCCCGGGTGGGACTCTACCCAAAAAAAGTACTAGAATTTGGATTTCACTAAGAAAGTGTAATCCCAAATATGTCATATATTACATTTGACCACTTTCTTAATTTGCATTGTGCATTCACGTTTGTTTAATTATCCTGATAAAATACATTCGTAACTACTCGTGTCATTCCTGCAAGGCGGATGGTGACTCGTGTCCTCTCGTGGCCATTTGTGGGCCCTGAGATGGGCACGGAGATGAAAAAGCTTCAGTACCATTTCCAAGGAAAGATAACTCTGAATTTCCAAACATGGTTACAGCTAGAATAACCAACCTTCCATGGACAAAACAGCTACAAGTCATTCCTTTTGTAAAAATGTTTCAGTTTTCGATGTTGTCAATCCCTCAGCACAAAGTTACTTTTGTGCTTTGCATAGTATAGTATCAAAGTACGACGGGGCGATATGTTCATACTTCGAAAAATGAGTTTTTCTTCGCACGATTTGATTGGTTGACACGAGTTTTGAAATTGTGGCGTATTATACAGATATGAGACTTCTTGTAGGTCACGGAAAGAGGCTAGTAGTTACGAATGAATAAAACCGACTTAAACATGCCCACAAACAACCCCAAACTCAAAACTGAGCCAACCTTTGCCAACTATTTGAGACTTGCTTCACTGTATTTGATATACTGTGTGCCGACATTTGCTGTCCCGTAGTTGACTGAACCATCCGGAGCTCTGTTTTTGTGTTAATAAATCAGCATCTTCAGATTAAATTAAAGTAAAACTTTCACAAGACGAGCCCAATAAATACTTAACCTCAACATGCTCACATTAAGGTCTTATACACGTGATGACCGATAATGAAACTGATTCATTTTTCTCAGTTCTGTGTAATGTACAAAGGGATCAATACATCATCATTGTTGGTCAGTTTGTGCTTGGGTCTATGCCTGCGACATACTGTCTGACTCACCAGGTGTTACTACTAATACATGCAAATACACTCTATATAAAGTATGATCAAAGTACACCCGGTCAACGGATCAGTGTGCACTCGAACCTCCTCATTTTCCATGGCCAATGAATCAAGTGGCTCTTACGTTTTAATTCAGTCTCAAAGGACCAGCGCTGTTTCCAATTTCACTCTCTGCATCCTTGGAAGTATACAAACTGTATGCGAGGCCTAGACAGTCACATTACCACCATATCCTACCGGGTACCCAATATCTCCCTCATTTCTCATTTCTTTGCTGTGATAAAACTTTCAAAAACACTGTCTCAGCACACAGGCCAGTTGTGCCAGTTAGATTTTAGGTTTAGAGTTTTGTTGCAATTGATGAATGTCAAACATTTTCATATCACGAAGACTAGAGTGTGCCCCCCGTATAACACATTTCCTGGTGTTTATATTGAGATAATGTAAGATGGAACTGAGATGACGGAGACAAGAGTGCACATTTCCTTGCGTATTTTTTGGGAGAATTTTGTAACCAGTAATCTCTTTCAAACTTTAGGGACAGTTCCAACACTTTCAATTTCTTCCTTAAAACGTTATTCCTTCAAGGGAAAATTATTGAAAACAAATTTCCATTTGACTTTTTTCGAGATCGCTTTTGACAGAAATGGGAGCCCACTGATTAGGTCAATAATTCCCGTCGTTTGAAATTTCCGACAGGTCGTTTGAAAGGTCAGTCTGACATGTCAATCGCTTCTTCTCAAAGTCTGCTCTGTTTATCACAAGAACAAGAACAAGAACAACCCCTGTTAAACATCAAAATCTTCACCGAACCATTCTTGTACACACAATCATAAATCTAACGCGAGTTCAATCCCGCTTGTGTGTTCCCATAAGATCCTTTCCAACAACCTTTGTATAAATACGTGTACTTGCAGGTCGAGCTGTTTATTGCGTTACAAAGAATGCTTTTCTTGTGTGTCTGTCGAGCGATACTTAAATCTACACTGAATTATTGCATCTATCACATGGCTATTAAAGCAAATAAAGGTTTGTCCTATTTGTAATGGGATTAGCTTAATCCATGACACACAAACGGCTTACAGATCCTTTGATGTACATTTCTTCAAATGCCATAAAGTGAAATAAGTGGCATTTAAACGAAAAAATTTCCCTACCTTTCTCTTTTCTCACACAACAATAGTCGTGCTATTTTGCAAAAATATGAAAGGTATTTCATTTTGATATCAATTTAATCTTGTGTCCACCAAAAACTTTAAAATTAAAATAAAAATGAAAAATATTTCGAAGTAAGACAGTGTCAAGTTGTGACTGTTTATACTACACTATCAGAAGTACCTCAAATATGTTTTACATATTAACCTCAGAGCCAAATTTGAATTAAGGATTTGAATTAAGGAGCAGACGAGAGGATGTGAGTCTGAAAGGGATAGCAGGCAAATCCTCAGTCAATGTACCTAACATTATAATACCTCGAAATACTTAAAACATCTCAGTTTATGTCATAAATAAATAAACTCGGAGCCTCTCATGCACATCATTAATATATTCATGCGTGCGTGTGTGCGTGCGTCCGTCCGACCCTGAAATGCATACATACATACATACATACATACATACATACATACATACATACATACATACATACATACATACATACATACATACATACATACATACATACATACATACATACATACATACATACATACATACATACATACACACACACATACATACTCCCCCCTCTCCCCGGAGTGAGTAAGGTGTTAGGTTGCATTTTCGATATTGTACCAGTCTCACGAAATGTCCGGAGCGAGACAAACGGGTCTGTATTAACGAGTCTCGATCCAATCAAGCTCATCATCAATTGCTGTTCAACAGCACAACAGCGTTGTATATATTACAATCGAACAAACATGTCCCTCCGCAGTTTAGGCGTGACTAAAACAAACATGCAGAGGGCCATCAACAGGATGTATGTTTATATGTAAGAGGAGATAACGCTATGAGGATTTACCCCAAGAGTGATCTTCTTTTAATAAAGTGTTGGGACACTTGGGGAGTAATCTCTAGGATTACTCGTATCTTCACACCTGCAGAACGCAGACCACGTATCCCTTTGTTTGTAATCTCTAATTGTAAACTCTGGCCTTTCACCACCGCTAGACGATAGTTACGCGAGATAACGCGAGATGTGACAAATCTCGTGAAAGATTAGTTCGACACATACTTAGAGAAATCGTACAGCCTTAACGTATCATGTCATCTTCCCAAACACTTATTTTAAAATTAAAATCGGTACGATACTGTTCTAAACATTATTTCGGGAAGGGTTGGACATGACGCGAGAACCACGCGTGATCACTGATTCCCAGCGACCCATTCATATTGAATTCGTTTGACAGCGGTGTGAGAATCTATACTGAAACGTCGCGTCACTTATAATAAACAAGTCACCCAAAAAGTATCTCCCTTTCTTAATGCTACTATGCACGACGCATTGGATGGGTGTACAGGGAGATAATCAAAACTGGTTATTGTCAGTGCTGAAGTTTTATATGAAATGAAACTATTTGTCGAGTGCATAAACCCTGACCCGTGAAGGTCCCGGGGTAGAATAGGCCTTCAGCAACCCATGCTTGCCACAAAAGGCGACTCAGCTTGTCGTAAGAGGCGACTAACGGGATCGGGTGGTCAGGCTCGCTGACTTGGTTGACACATGTCATCGGTTCCCAGTCGCAGATCGATGCTCATGTTGTTGATCACTGGATTGTCTGGTCCAGACTTGATTATTTAGAGACCGCCGCCATATAGCTGTAATATTGCTGAGTGCGGCGTAAAACTAAACTCACTCACTCACTCACTCACTCACTCGCATAAACCCTTAAGCTTTCAACAAAATTTACCTCACTGTTTGAAAGTTACGTTGATGACTATCATACGATCTTTCCTTGATAAAATAGCGTCTTTAATGCCCTTTCTAGACTATTAAACAAGCAGGGCGGTATATTTAACAGTATTAAATTATTTTTTTTTTCACCCAATTACGAAATAATTCACTTGCCCAGTATAACCAATGTCTGCCTTAAGTAAAATTCAAACCAGTGTCTCACGTAAACTGAAGTCGACAATTCAGAAACAATTTTCCACCGCAGTCTTCTCATTCAGTTCAATAAGGCCACTGTCTCTTTAAGTGTTACCTTTCTAAATAGCCTTATTCTGACAACACAGCGAGGGAACACTTAGACATGTTATCCCGCCGTTCGAACAACTATCCCTACACGCTGTAAAGTCTTAACGGTGGATATAGCGTGACAATGTCCCTAGCGTACCAGTCATCCACCGCCACTTCAAAAACGCCATAACTCCACACCAAGCCGTAGCCCAGTCTGGTTCAGTCAAGGAAGAAGACGGCAACATGTTCACTGCACGTTCAGCACGACCTGTGACGTCACACATGCCTCCCCTGTGTGGTCTGAAGTCGGAGGTTTGCAATATTTCTATAATCTTCCTCTGGTGAGGACACAGGCGAGTTTGTTAACAGTCTTTAAGGTTTGCTGCGGTCGTTGGGAATTTATCCTTTAAATCCTTCGCCATCAAGCATTAATAAAGCCACATTGTACGCATGTCTGCGACCGGTCTGATCTTAGATCTAAGTCAACCTCCCCCTTTCATCTATAGCAGGCGACCAACCCAAGATGTTGCCTCTTATTAACTGCGGCGAGATGTTGACTTAGCCAAGTCCACATTCTGTAAATGACAACTTGGAGAATATCCGCCCGAAACATCCCAATGCCTTGGATGATTGCGGGTCGGTAAAATCTTTAGACTGACTTGAGATCTGCGCAGTATGAGAAGAGTTTGGAGAGGTGCATGCACGCAACCGTTTGATATGACTTCAATGGCTACAAGACGGAACAAGATAAGAGGGATTTTCACCTCACGAAGGACAATATTTCCGAATATTTTCCATGCTAGGAAATATAAGTATCAACCAACATTTGAAATGTAGTTATAATTTGGATGCAACATTTGCATTTATGAAAGAGGTCATGGGATGCAAGATCGGCTGGTGGACATGGAGCAAATATGGGAGGTATATAAAATGGTCAATGTTTTCATGTTATTATAAGACGTGAAATAATTGTAGTCGTTGTTCATTGATGATACGTGTAAATAGTACATACACACGACCTCGTGTATTTCTAGGTTTAGGTTTATCCTATATTTTATGGTCATCTAAATATGCCCGGTCATGGTAAATGGATTCTTGCCACACTGAAAAAAATCAGCATTTATTTCGTTACGTGAATCATATAATTGGAAGTTTGTCAGTGCATCATTTATTATATGTACAAGGACAAAGGAGAAGAAAGTCACAGATAAAATCTACAACTCTCTGAGAAATTGAGTAATCTCACAGTTCCTGGACCACAATATTGGCCTTTCCACCCAACGTTGACTAGTCTAGTCTCTGAAATGAAAATAATTCATATAACAAAACATTTGTAATTAAAATCATCAGTTCAGAAACTTTCTTCGTTTTCACTATGAACTATGGAAATAAAAACTTGTCACACATTTTGGACTTCCATGGACTTTCTTGTATGTATGTATGTATGTATGTATGTATGTATGTATGTATGTATGTATGTATGTATGTATGTATGTATGTATGTATGTATGTATGTATGTACAGTATTTCGAGGTATTATAATGTTAGGTACACTGATTGAGGATTTGCCTGCTATCCCTTTCAGACTCACATCCTCTCGTACGTATGTATGTATGTATGTATAAGGGTCTGACGGAAAACGCCCAAACGTCCTTGAACAGTTGATCTGGTTCTGAAAATCTCAACTCACAAGGGCCTCTTTTCAGTTTAAATCGAGTTATTGTTCCTGTCATAATTATATATTTCCAGAGATTTAGCTTTAGTGAAAGGAGCCAGGATATAGGTCGTTATAGGTCGAAATGCGCTTATTATTATTATTTCTCAAGATCATACACATATTTATGACTTATGACTTTCATGTTAAATAACAGTTCTTAGTCCTAGTATTCAACTTGCTCACTTTATCTTTAAGATAAAAGCAGCCTAAATCGATTTCTTATATTTCAAGTCACTACCACAGAAGTATAGCGAATGATGCGACTAGGTTTTTACTCGTGCCGTATGTTCCGTGCGAATTTTGTTATTGTTTATGTTGTTTTAGTTGTTTGTTGTCCTGTTCGTGTGTTTTTTGTTGTTTTGTTTTGATTTTTTACAGGGGGAGGGGCAACGGTGTTTTCAGTTTCATTCATTCATTCATTCATTCATTCATTCATTCTATTGTGTTATGTGAGTGTTTGTCAGGGGTACCAATGGTGAGATAACACACGGTCACTGAAGACACATATTTAACCCTTGATGTGAGAATCATATGTTGCACTACAGATAACATAGGCTATGTTTGTAGAGTTTAAATTCAACATATCCTCCTATAAAGGGTGAATGAGTTATCATTGCATAACGCCCCATCAGCAGTCTTGTAGCTATTTGCAACTATTGTTCCACCAGAAATAATGGCAATATATTCTAGTGAGAAACATGACGATGGGTGTCTGGTTATTCTACAAATTGTATTCTTTGTTGGTGAACCTGTTCACTCCAATATGAACTACATCCCATTTGAACTACAAGTACATCCGAAATTAACCACGGGGATTTGTTAGGAATTAATTATTTGAGTAGAGGCACCCCCGTGTTCTTATGTGAGCTCTTAAGTTGAGGATACCGAATTATTTTTGTAACGTTGTCCCGTAAGTTTATCAGAATGCATTTGTGATACTGTGTACGTGCTTGATTTTACAGAATATCGAACGGCCATTGTAATACTTCATTATACAATTACATGCGAGCATATTGGCGTTCACGTACACCACATGTGAGATGTGCTTCTTCGGTAACCAATGTGGCATTAAAAACAAAGATAAGCTGCGTATTTTGTCCAGATACGCAAACGATAGATGTAAGTGTTTATGCCTCATATAGCCGTGAGTTACCTGCCTACAAATAATTCACTCACATACGGATAACATTAGGTGTAATTATCTGAAGGGGTATTGGTCAGCGTGAAAACACGACCGTTTTCCAGGTCTTTGGTAACTGACTGAATGCAGGTTTCGTATGTTCAATAAATCTATTGCATTGCACGTTGATAACTTAACGGACTTGAAGGAAGTAATGATGTTGTAGTTCTCTGTGATCAATCATTTAGTGAGGTCGCAACTTTGAAGTCTGCAAATACGGTCATAGAATGAATGAAAACTTGCTCTAGCATACGGCAATTTAAGATGAGCATCTGATTCAAAGGTGCAGCTTCATATGAAAATAGTGCAGAAAGATAGAAGGAAATATCTGAGAACGTACTCAAAACTGGTCATGATATGTACTCCCAACTGTATTTAAGTCATTAATATTTAGTATTAGTGTGTAAAATTCGGTTTTTCGTCCCGTGGAAGCTTCTGAGTTGCTCGTCCAAATACTAACAAGAGGTATTGATGAATCGTTTTATATAGGAGCACACCAATTATGAGTTGGGAAGGGTGGACAGTCGTGCAATGTATTAATTCGCCACTGTGATCATTGAAAATATCTATGATATGGTCAGTCGATGCTAAAAATTCGTTGTAAGACAAATAATATCATCGCAAATATCTCGTCTGGTTGCCACAATGTGGCTTTCCAGTTCTGATCGATATCCTGTGATAAGATTTCCTTGTTTAAACATTTCTTCAAGGGTTCTGAATCGACGGCATTGAAAGTTGGCATTGTGGATCATTGTTGCAGTTATAAATAGATGTATATAGCAAGTAACGCTACTTGGAGGTCATCATTGTTGGTTTTGCCATAGATACGATTCTGAAAGAAGTGTCAGGAACATTCACATTACCTTCTTCCGGTTTCCATGAAAGGGAAGTCTGAACCGGAACTCACAACTACCCGATGTTAATATCAAGGTTGTTAATGGAAGCTGATATATTTGTTGCCAGAAGAGCAAAAAAGATTGGACTTTCTGTTTTTCAAGGAAATTAAATGCAGTGGTAAGGAATTTCTGAAATTATGGTGACTTGAAACGAGCTGAACGGATAAGTAACATTACATTAAGTCCATCATACTCTCTGCCTGTCGTGACAGCTGAACGTCATTAAAAGACTTCAGTTGGAAAAGGCACTGTTCTCTTTCTTTTTCACTTTCTGTTGCTAGAAGGTGAACACAGACGCATTGGAGACTGTCATGCCAGTGTGGCCAAACGGTAGAAAAGCTAAATGAACCCCAATATGTCCCAGCAACCAATCTGGTTTGTTTTGGGCTTTTTTCTTTTCTTACTTTTTCGTATCTTTTATTTCATCTTATTATTATTTTTTGGGGGTGTGTGTGGGTGTGTGGGTGGTGTTGTGGGTGTGTGTGGGGGGGTTGTGTGTGTGGGTGGGTGGGTGTGGGTGTTGGTGTGTTTGGTGTGTGTTTTCGGGTTTTTTGTTTTGTTTTGAGTCTTTTTGTTGTTGTTGTTGTCGTTGTTGTCATGACCTGTTCAATAACAATCAAACAGCCGATTGCCTCCCACTGATTTAGACACCTGCTTTTGAACGTGTTTCATGTTTATATCTTTTTATACATAATGACACCATGTGGCAAGAAACTCCCCTCGAGGTTGTATGACAAGAGGGGTGGCCTCAGCAATAGTCCAGCAATTTTCACATCCATGCGCACACACGCAAGCACACAAACGCACATCAGATACATTGATCCAGAGTGAGGCACCATCGCCGCTTTGAGAGTGCTTTAAACAACCTCGGTGAAATTCCTTGGGAAGATGATTTATCGTCCGAGGAAGTATTTGGCGGAGCTACTGCGGTGCTGTGGGAAGATTCCGATCACGTCGTAAACGTCTCTCCATTTCAGTAAAGGCCTGTCCAATAGGTGACAATGGGTGGTCTTGCCGTCATTTCGGAGAAGACGGAAGCGCGACTGATAAGTGAATGCATTTCTTCTCCATTTCCCGTCGCATGCGTTGTCTTCACTGGAGACGTCGACGTTCTGGCTTCAATCGCCATCTTGCATTGATGCCATGAGGTCGTTACTGGTGGATGGCCACTGTAAAGAAGGTTAAAATTTAATGGGTTTTTTTTTATCTGAAAACGTTTTGCGCGTAGAATCACGCTAAGAGTTACCACACTGAAGCATACCTTTACAGTTCCATCTTTCATTTTCCGAGACTTGGCATGTCGAATGTGCTCCAAAGCGAGTAACGGAGGTGTTTTTCTTGCTTGCACTTCTTACGTCTGCACTGAATGGAAACTATACGCATCTGGTTGTCTGGCTTTTGAAGATAAACATTTCTGGCCATTTGCCTTGAATATGTCATGCTTCTCGCAAATTTCGTTCACGTAGAAGAACCACCTCTCTGGTTCAAATCCAAAACTTCATTCAGAGGATTACCAGTAATTCTGAATATATGAGAAACGGATGTAATCCCCTTTTTACGCTATCGTCGTGCAGATCAGAACTGATCTCAGAATAGTTTTATCGTAGGTGCGCCCCATTTCCGATGATATAATAGGTTTTCACAAAATTATCAAAGGCAATCGAGAGTTCAGTCTTCATCTGGCAAACAGATTTATTTTTTTACCCTAGTTTCGAACCCCTATTTTCATCTCCTTTGCATTCTGATCAATTTCACCATTGTTTTGGAATTTCGGTCAAAGACCTTTGTCCCAGAAGGTTGAACGAGAGTGTTTTTCTTTCTTACATTGGCGTTTTGTTATTAAAACAAAGCGAAAAATATGTATTTCAGAAACTAATCAGGAAATGTTTATTTTAAAAAGCCTCACAACATTTTGGCAACTAGATATACTCCTTTTCCAAAGTAATATAAGAATTGAATCTGTTCAGAGTCGGTAAGTGACCCCTCTGCAGTACATGAGAGTGGCTGTTAGCAGGTCGCATTGTTCGAGGGACTATCTAGACAAGGCCATGCCTAATGAAAATTCGATAGTTCACACTGGTTCACATTGGTTCACACTGAGTATTTGCTTTGTATGACTGGCTTTCAAAGCTCAAAGGGGCGTGATCAAACAACGCTCTTCATTTAGCGTCAGTCTCACGTTGACAAGACAGTAAGGAACACGATCTTCACTGGACATCATTCACAAAACGACACCGTCTGTATCAGTTAATCAGGGTGTATACCACCTCCAGTCCTGTTTTCGTGTAGAGATCGGACTTTTGTGAAAAACTCGGAATAATTAAACGTTTTGCACCTTTCAGCCAGTCCTCGTTGCCATAGTGTCTGCAGTCAAATCCTGCATTTCCTAATGGCCACAGGTAATGGCAACCGGTAACGTGTTCCTGTCTCTAACGTTACGTGGAGTCGTGACTTCGGATCCCCATGAGGCCACTTTATGTTGACTCGTCCCGATTACTTTACACTTAAGATGACGGACCAAACCGATCAAATGCCAATTACGTAAAGATCTGTCGAGGACGATTGCGCCCTTTCGGTTGGATCACTTGGTTGTGTTTGGTTAACCCGTTAATTTCGTTTTGATGAGTCTCGAGGCTTTGATTGACTTGTTGGCTTCGCACTTAGCAAAGAGGTGACGCGGAGGCTTCTGTAGCGATTCGCCTTAGCTTCAGCTGAAAACGCTCTGCAGTCACGCAAAGCAAGTGATTGATATCTGCTGCGGGGACAGAATACTTTGAGAATAACGTTCAGGAGTCATGCTGTGTTAATTTAAACTTAAGCGTATGGTTAAAAGGGTATGTTTTACACTTTTAGTGCAATTATAAACAACAATCACGTCCTGAGACACGTTTTTCAGTTTGTGCTTTATCGTGCTAATATTTATGGTAGAATGAAGTGTTTATGGGTCAGCTTAAGCAAAATACAGATCGGGTCTCAAAAAGATTCAAGTCTGATTCTGATCCCTCCCAAAACCAAACTGCCAACAAGATCAGTTTACCTATAACTTGATTTTCTTGGTATATCTGTATGTGTATGTGTGTGTGCGCGCGCGCGTAAGCGTGTGTGTTTGTGCATGTGCATATAAGAAACCTTATTGAAACTTAAGCTATACACAAATTGTAAATCTGCTGAATTTCAAGTTAAACCGATGTGAACAGAAAGGCACTAAGGAGGATTTTTTAAAACTGAAAATCATATTAAATCGAAACATAATGTCTTCTGCTTGTGTCAATGACACTGAAACTACAACGCAAATATTTACGTGAGTCCGATGAGGTATTTGAATAAAATAAGCACGACACTGTAAAAAACTAAAGTGTATCAGCATGCTCCTCAGAACTGTGTAACATGCTGAAGTTGTGAAGTCAAATCACAAGCATATCACTGCGCACTGACTGGCGGAATAATCTCCCTGTGTTGCATCTCCACCACTGATCGGGGCACTTCAAAGCCCGAGACCGTGCTCACGTGTGTAGTGCCATACGGCCAGATACAGCCATGAATGGATTTCGGGTAAAAAAGGCGGAAATCTTTAGAGTTTGTTTTGCAAAGAGCTCACGTTAGATCTCTCTCCAAACTGTAAAGTACAGCCCCGCAGTAAATTAGACAACTCCGCACTAAATGAGAGCCTCGTTTTGGCGCCTTTGAAGTGCCGGCGTAAGGCATGCGGGATAGGCCGGGATTTTTTAACGTGGCTCTTAAAATTGGTCGGACGTGTTGGTAGAAAGAGCGGTATGGAAGAAGAAATAGCTTTTACAATTATCACACATTCAACCATTTCGATGACTTTTTGGCAACAGCCATTACATAAGTGTCAGACTGCCTTTCTAACCCCGTCTGGGCCCGGCATTAAAGCTGGCGTATTTTCCTCAATGAGTGGGAACAACATGGCGAGTGATCTCCAGTATAGCATCTCGACTGGCGTGCCACGACAAACAAACGCTGATTTGATACCCCAATGTTGCTTGATTTTCAGATTACCATGTTGGAATCATGTTAGTTTAGCGAACAACGGTCACTTTGTTCCGTGGTAGAAATAATTTGCCGTGCGCCTCTGGCGCCAATATTGCATAAGCCTGAGAACACTGTAATCAACCGCCATTAAAAGTCAGTAACGAACAGTCGACCATTAACCTTGTTAATCCCCTACACTCTGTACTTCGTTGAGTCGAACAGTTAAAGCTGAGTTCCACTCAGGTCCGAGGTCAGTCCCTGATCTGGATCTGTCCTTGACGTCATTCTTTAAACAAACTATATGCCTTCAATATGAAAGGTTAACCCTAGAGATGAGCAAAGCATAGGAAACGTGTTTGTGTTGATATGTGCTCTTAACCTTTTTTTTCATAGACAGAACAACTGTTTTTACCGATGGATACTAACACAGATAAGGACAAAGTGTATGGATAACGACACAAGAATCTGTATCGAAACGTGAAACAGCTGAGTAGAAATGTTCATCCATAATATGTGCCCTTTCATCTGACATCTGACTCTCCAACTTCTAAACATGCCACTCAAAGAAGTAATACTTATGTAATGAATGATTAAACAAATCGTTCATTTGAAGCCAGTCCTGGTCCGGCTGTATCAAAACGGATACCGATTTTGAACTCATTGGTCATAAGTTTGCAATAAGCGGAGTGTGGAATGAAAGAAAGAAACGTGGTCTCAACAACTTGTTAGACAGTGCTGGTCATAGTGTGTATACACTATAGTATGTATGTTACAGTCAGATTGTGAAATTAACCATTTCGTGAAATGACCGAAAATTTCAGTCATTTTAGGATATTACTAAGAGGGTCAGCGATTTTTCTGAAACAACAATCAATATACCTGAGTCATTTCACTCAGTAACTTAACCTATAAAAGTGGATTACAATTAATTTCAACATCACTTATTGTCGCTAAGAGTTAAAACTATTGTGGCAGCGACTGTTGCACTTCAGCTTGATTTAGAAGCATTTGCACCTGTTTATTTGAGACTAGACTAATGTTTAGTCTCTCAGTATATTCAATTTTGATAAGAACAAACTAACACATATTCATTGAAACGGAGCCCTAGGGAGGCCTGAAACCTGAGGAATTCTAGACTTGCTTTACTTAGGACTTTGGCACTACAGTGATTGTTCGGCAGTATTGAAAATAATATGGTTAAGGGACTGTGAGACAGACTAGTTTGACATATGCTGTGTCCAGAGCAGCCACACCTCACATTGTCACAAACTCCACCACGGATAAGTCGAACTTTCCCCCTGGACCCGACGAGTTCGACACAACGGGGTTTGACTGTAGATGAAATGAAATCTCATGAAATGAGTGAAGTATATAGATTGTTGTTACAGGCATATCGCGAAATGGTTGACCCTCTTAGTCATTTCACGAAATGGTTGACTCTCTTAGTCATTTCACGAAATGTCCGGTTTCACGATCTGACTGTAACAGATACACTCAGATCGGATGGTGGCTAACATGAAACAATCAAGACACGGTTATTCGAGTTTGAAGTGTTTGAATTACAGTTGTGTTTCGGTGGGCTACCCATGTTTTGGCGAGTTTCCACCATAAGGACATTTATATAACTTAAAAGTGCTTCAGTTTTCATTTCGTTATTAGTTGTGTTATAGAGATCGTATCATTAGTTCTTGAACATGTGCAGCCTTGGATAGCGAAGACGATCTACAGAAAACCTGTGGAACCAGTACTTGAAATAGATATAGGTTCAAGTTCACAATGTCAGAGAAATGTCACACGCAGATTTGCGGCACCAATAGCACACAGTATCCTTTTATCATAAACTTTAAATGGATATCCATTTATCCTGACAATAAGGAAGCTGATATCTTCTAACCGGAATTCCTAATGAAATGCAATTCATTTGGCATATTTCAGTGTTTAGAATATTAGTTAAGGCACACTGTTTTGCATGTTATCCTGAACACGATAAAACTATTAATCTGGGGCACAACAGCCAGATGTATATTATGTATTTATGTATTCAGACCTAGACGTGTTTAGACAGAGCACACCATCAAACATCCCTCATAAGTCGCATTTTGTATGTGTGTACATAAAAAACTTTCTAAACATATTTTCACTTTGCATATCCTTGTTGACACTGTTTTGTATTTCCTGTGCATTGTAAAGCGTTGCCCATTTCACCAACCGTTTGCCTGCGTCAAATTGATTCTTGGTAGCATGTGTAAATGTACTTTCATAATCATATGCATGTGATTATACCGATGTATAGCCCATATTTACACATTCATTGTTCAGCATACATCTGTGTATCTCTATAAGATATTGCGTCAATGCCAGACATTCACCAGTCTTCCTTCAATGCCCGACTGGTACGAGGGACAATAAGGAGTTAACACTCGCGACATGTATTTTTAAGCAGATGCCATGGTAGAATTATACATCGAGGATACTCATAGTTCATATAAACCTATATTTGCAGATAACATCACGAGTGCTGTGATATGTTTTTAGTAGACAGTTGGAAGGATTTTCTAACTTGACAGTTCTGTGGCCATGCTGATGTCTGCTGAAATTCCCTGGTTTGATTCTAGCAATAGTCAAGGAATAGCACGGCGGGGGACACCAGGAATGGGCTTCACACATTAAGCCCATGAGGGGAATCGGACTCGAGTCTTCAACGAGACGAGAGAACGGTTTAACCACAAGTCTACCCAACTGATGTGTTCGGCGTACCACTGAAGATGCAGGACACCTTTAGCGAGCACCTGGTGTAATCACTGTTGGACACTGACTCGTAAACATGCTTCTCGGAATGGTAGCACCGACTCTATGTTCAGCAGATTATTCTCTGGAGATAACACATTGTTTTGATCACAGAAATGGTTGTGCAGCGTTTTATTTATAAATATGGAAATGGCTGTTGAGACTGGTGTACCCATGGAGCCTCAGTGACAACCTCATGCCTATTCGGGCCCAGTTGGTGCAGATGGAAATATACTGGCTCCGATTTCTGGAAAGAAACGTAGGTCTGACTTTCGACATAAGTTAGAGGTTTTGCTCAAATCTGAGAAAATTGAAATTGATGTTAAACTCGAACATTACAAACATAGTAAACAATCTGAGTTGTTGGGGTATTTTTGTTTGTTTGTATTTTGTTTGTTTGTTTGTTGTTGTTTTTTAATTTTTTTGCTGTTGTTCTGTTTGTTTTGGGTGGGTGTGTTTTTTGTCTCCGTTTTTTGGGGGGGCATTTCTATTTCAGAAATGCAGCTGAGTTAATAATTCACCTTTTTCAAATTGTCGAAGTGAGTTTGAGATTAGAGTAAACACCTAACTTTGCTTCGAGAAATCGGGGTCTGGTGTATTGTCATATTTATAGCATTATTATATTGACAGGCATTTAATTATGTTTGTAGTACGCACTAATGTACATTTCTTTAACAAGCGTATTTATTATTTGTTATATGTAGTTGGTTGTAATGTACCATATTATTCACTCGCTCACTGTGAAAATATCTAGTAAGAGTTCAAAATATAATTGTACTTCCTTTGGGTGTTTTGAATTGGTTGTGTCAAAACGTGACGCGAACTATGAACAAGTCAGAACGTGTTTGGGGAAACTATACGTATGTGTTATCCCAAAATGTATAATGGTGTCAGAAGTCACATATTGGACTAGTTTCAATGTTCTCAATGTCCACCTTGAAGCAAATGCTTCAAATAAATGCAAGTTTTTATTACACCATGCCCTCTTTTAGCCATTTACCTCTTTATAAAGCCGCCATCCAAGAACAGAGAATGCGTCCTGTTTTCCATCTTTGAAGCAGCTCTCTATTTCAAGCATGTCCAATTGAAAGTAATAGGATAAAGCACATTTTGTGCTGCGTTATCTGTTAAACCTTCAGAAAATACTTCACATTGAACCCATACCTGCACATGCGACCATCAGAAGGGCTGGCTATAAGTATATACACACATATCCTCGTCAAAGGAGATGTTCACCAGAGCACGTGGTCGTGGGGCACAAACCAGATATATCCTGAATAAATATCGGCGTAATCCACGTTGATGCACCATAACTCGTGTATGCTGAACGATGTGTTTGAGGTTCCAGTAGCATACTGTTGGACTCTTGGACTCAGTGTGTGTTGTGCAAATGATGCATGGCGGTATTGAAGTCCTGGTATTGGATTTTCTGTTTGGAAAAAATCATACTTTGTATTCAAACCTGAATGGTGTTTTCATTATTTTTTAATTGTTAAACAATATGTTTGTGGTTTTCTCGTGCTATTGGACAGAGTGGGCTCAGTCAGTGTGTGTTGTACAAATGTCACGTTATCTCAGGTGTATCCTCTGGTTGTCCATAAAAAATCATACTTTTTATTCAAACCTCAGGGGCGTTTTATGAGGTTTTTAATAGCCAAACAATATAATTAGGGTTAGTATGCCGTTGGACACATTTTCCTCAGAATTTCTTATGCAAATGTTGCATGGCGGTATCTTAGCCTTGCACTTCGTTTGTTCATTAGAAAAATCATTGTTTGTATTCAAACCTCAAGGTGTTTTCATGACGTTTTAATAGCCAAACATTATGACTGGGGTTTAAGTATACTGTTGGGTACACAATGTGTGTTGCGCAAATGTTGCACGACCTCTTCGCAGCCCTGTTATGTGATTGTTTATTACAAAAAGAAACATATTTTGTACTCAAACCTCAGGGGTGTTTCCAGAACGTTTTTAATAACTAAAAAACGTGTTTGGTGTTTTATCATGCTATTGGACACACTGGATTCAATGTGCGTTTAGCGAATGTTGCATCCTATACACGGTCTTATGGTTGTCCGTTAGAAACACATTATACTTTGTATTCAAACTTCAGAGGTTTGTAAATTCTACACAACATATTTGAGGGTTTAGGATGCTGTGGACGTATTGGAATAAATATGTGTTCTGATATTGTTGCATAGAGTAATGTTAGCCTTGCGGTTTGGTTCTCGTTTTGAATACATTCAGACTCTGCATTCATACCGAAAGCGGTCTCGTCAGAATGGTTGTAATAGTTTGCGTTTGGCTATAGCATGCTGTTGGACACATTGGAATCAATGTACATGTATATACTGAAGGTATTTATCTCATCTCGGCGTTTTGGTTGTCCGAATTTTATCAACTCGTCCTTTGGACTCAAATCTGTGGTGTGTTTTCAGAATGACTTTACCAGCTGAACGGTGTCTTTCAAATAGAAATAACGATCAACCAGTGTTTGCTGTGTTGATTTAAGTTTGCGCTTTCTTCTCTCTGCGTTCGGGTAGTTTCAACTGTTTCGTACACCCCCAGGGTGCTTTTGTAATGGTGTAAATACTTTTTAACGGATGGACACTAAAGAGACATCATATAGAACAGAAGTTTATTCAGTAGTATTTGGGCCACAGTGTAGAATCCATATTCGGTCCGACCCGTGAAGGTCCCGGGGTAGAATAGGCCTTCAGCAACCCATGCTTGCCATAAAAGGCGACTCAGCTTGTCGTAAGAGGCGACTAACGGGATCGGGTGGTCAGGCTCGCTGACTTGGTTGACGCATGTCATCGGTTCCCAATTGCGCAGATCGATGCTCATGTTGTTGATCACTGGATTGTCTGGTCCAGACTCGATTATTTACAGACCGCCGCCATATAGCTGTAATATTGCTGAGTGCGGCGTAAAACTAAACTCACTCACTCACTCCATATTCGGTCCAAATATCATTCCATGTTTTGTATTAACACACGTCGAATTTTTGTAGGCACCGATCATAAGAATCGTCTGCCCAGCATAGGGCCACAATGTATAACCTGCAAGTGTTAAACAAGGTTGAACGACACACGTAGTATATACCAATCTTGCATGGTGTCAGAAGTGGGGTCATAGTCCCAGGATTCTAGACACAGGGTCTACTATACATATGACAAACATAACATAAATTCTACGTGATCATAAACATTTGAGATCCATATTGATCTTTTTATCAATAATTGATTGAAATATGGATAGATTTAAGATGCTGTACATTACTGTTTTGTGACATGGAAATTGCGTGTATGATTAGTGGGATTCTGCAGACTGTACATCTGTAGATACACAGGTCTAGCTGGATTATTCTTGTCACAATAAAAAACAACAACACCTGATTCTCGACCTCATGAAGGTTATAATTACAAAGTTCACAGGTGGGGTTGATCTTTACCGGTTCCCTACCTTGAAATTAGTTAGCGATGATTTGAAGTCAACTCTTAGTAGTTGGTCGTCCAGATGTTCGTGGTGCCTGATTCGCTTTCCAGTGAAATCTCTAATAAAGCGTAGTGGGCAAGGGAACTTGAACTGTTTATTACATATGGAATCATGTGACATATTATCGGCCTGTTTCTCAGCTTTTGTAATCAAGTCGCTCATATTTACGCCGCCTTTTCAAAAACCATCCCAATGGGGAATATATATGACGCTTATACTATCCTCACGGCTTTGAACTTTGCACCCGTGTGAAGAATCAGACGTGACCTTCGACGTGACGAGCGAACAATTTAAAGAAAAGTATACATATAATAAATGTGAATCTTTATTGATGAAATTTGACTTTAGCCAAATGCACTTTGACATGCATTCTCTTCCCACAGTGGTTACATCTTCTTAATAACATCTGTTCTAATACGACCCTCTCATGGTGCGAGTATTCAAGACTCGTGATTGGAGGCAATCAGATTTAGTAGTGCAATCAGCGACCTTGTTTCAAACGTGATTGTTCGAAAGATCTCGGTAATTTCCGGATGCATCGTGAAAACTAGATCCTGTTCCCGAGCGTGATACTCAAACGTTTCTTAGAGACAGAACTCAGTCATGTCATTTTTGTTTCTCCACGTTGCTTGCATTTGTCAAGTTGAATCTAAGTCGATGTAACACGTGTTCTGACTGGACAGAAAAAAGGGAGATAAATCTGCTGCCATTTTTTGCCGCTAGCGGATTTTATGAGAACCGCGAAACATGGCCGTCTTCTGTGGGAAGAGCCTATGATATTGGTCCAGTGCCACAGAGTAAGGCTATACTACACCAAATATGAATCAGCCGTTACCAAGCAGTTTTTAAAGCAGATGTAATCAATCTGGCAGCTGTGATTGGCTGATATTGTACTCCATAAAGATAACACACCTCCCGTCATAAAACTGACCATGTTGTTCAATATTTTGTGTTGTCTTCGTTAACACGTAGACCTATGTTCAACATGACCCACTGATATCTCAGATATATATCACAACATAATTTCAGCAGCCAATATTGGCATCTAATACAGAACATTGCTAAATGTTTACGTCTTGTAGTCATTTGTTCGAAATTATTGTAAATTATTTCTAAACTAGAATTTGAAGGTCACCATCCACTCATGTCAGTGACACTATGTGTTTCTCCTTTAAACTGTTTTCAAAACAAAAGCTTGTGGTTTCGACGTCTTCCTCAACATTACCGACATATTACGTATAGTTGTAAACAGTAACAGACATTCTCTGTATTCATACCGCGCCCTCTAGTAGCCGTCAGTGACATCTGGCAGCGCCCCCTGACGGCGAGACCAGGAAGCACGTGCTAAAACCGCCATGCACGAGATAAAAAGTCACGCCTGGGGAAATTATACAAGAGTTGTCATAGGAAATTAGCACCTCAGTTTGACAGAGTTCAAACGTTAACATCTCACTGAATGGTGCGAGAACGTGATCTCTTACGAGAGGCAGAACTCTTCAGTTAGGAGGAGGAAATCACAACGTCTAGAACGTGCAAGGAGGGGCACTTGCAGTTTAGCATTTTTGTCCCAGATGTGCTTTACAAATGTTTGTGTGGGCAATCTTTCCCCAAATTAATTGCGCATTGCAGCTGTTTCATTTTTTAATATCCCACTTCTTCGCGAGAGTGCTTCTGATTCATTCTTCACAGCACTTGCTTGAATGGTTTAGTAGGGCATGGCTGATTTGACTTAGATTGAGACTGCAGCCCTCCAGTGACGAAGGGTATCAGTCTCGGACCATACCAGAAAGCTATTACCCCTTTGGTAGTGATACTAAGGCTGTGAAACCTGGAGTTGACATGACATGCGACGATGACAAATCATGTACGCTGATATATAACTGATATACTATATAACGTATTCAGTGTGAATCATTACATCAATGATATACACGATACATGATATACATCGTGGCATTATTGATGGTGGTAAACACCACAGGTGTTCTACATGGTGATGTTAGTGATGAGCCTCTCGTTGTGAATATGGGCGGATCCAGGGATTTTGAAAGAAAGGAGTTCACACCCCTTGAATCCGCCAATTCAAGAAAAAAACTTTCAATGTGAACAGAAGTCATTTTTAAAGGTGACCCCGTGAAGTCATTTTTAAAGGTGACTCTCTGAACACCTTTCCACCCACTCTAACTACTTGAGTGTGACATAGTGGCGATTTTTAAAGGTGGTGTAATGTTGTATTCTATTTCTCAATAAGAAAATTGATAAAAATGGAAATGGACACATAGGGTACTCTGAATTTCAGAAGGGTATCCACAACAGATTCAATAACCCATACCACAAATGGTATTAGTGAACTGATGTGCAAAAGAAAGTATACACTTTCTGTTCAGTGATTTTTTTAAAATTATCTGTTTTGATCAGTGTGTTTTGTGTGTGTGTGATTTAGAAGTCATAAAGAGGTGATCAAAATATTTATGTTGTTTTTCGTTTTTTTCGAAAGTGATTTCGTCAGTTTGAATGAAACGTTCTTACCGACTGTGAAACAGTTTTGTAACCTCTGCTACTTACATGGCGTTCAGACTTAACAGCACATCGTGTTCATACGATGACGGGTCGGTGTGGTAGCCAAGTAGTTAAAGCTTTCGCTCGTCACGCCGAAGTGCCGGTTTCGATTCCACATATGGGTGCAATATGTTAAGCCAGTTTCTGGTATCCTAAGCCGTGATATTGCTAGGATATTGCTAAAAGCGGCGTAAAACGAAACTGAATCACACTATCAGTGCCCAGGCGTATCCTGAACACACGACGTTCATAATTGATCATAAACAATGTTTCGGCCTACCCACTCCCCCAACCACACACACAACCAACAACCGGCTTATCCGAGATTCAGTTTGTAAGGCTACTGTCACACACGGTATCAAGTTTCAAAGTGGGTGGCCTACCCACGTATTATCAAGATAACACCGTATAAATAATAAGATTATTCTCGAACTCATGCTGTTATTCAATACTGTAGAATGTGAAGCTCCCTTTCCATATTTTATTTTAAAATCTATTCAGAAACATAACTATGTAAACAACGTTCTAAACACACTATACACACCCCTTAGAGTTGTATCATCCATAAAACGGAGAAATATTAGACAGTTGATTGAATTTGATAAACGATCCTATGAAGAGGGACTACAAACAGTGGCAATATGCCTGACCAGAAATTGAAATATCTCAACAGTATCAAAGGGAACTGATCAATTCATGTACGGGCAACACTGAAACGTCGCTGCTCACTCGTGACCCTTAAGTGGAGTGCAGACTCGTGCTGACAACCAGATCCCATTGATTTGTTGACTAAGGCCCACTGCGAGCTGCACCATGGAACTACCAGCAGACCGACTGCATGCATGGAGATAATGCTACACTGCCCGTTCGCGCGCGCGTGTGTGTATGTGTGTGTGTATTTCTGTGTGTCTCTGTGTGTCTCTGTGAGTCTCTGTGTCTGTGTGTCTGCATTTGTGTCTATATAAGAATATATATGTTTTCTATTTTCATGAAACAGCATAGACGCTTTTGATCATTTATATTGGGCACGCTCATGATGTCATTACTTGATAGGAAGAACAAGATGTTCCGGATGTCATTGTGAAAATCCTGCCACTATTTGGGAGCACAAGCGCAGTATCTTGACAGGAAGACCTGTTCAGAAGGGAACACAGTGACACATCCCTGTCCGAAAGAAGCATGTGATCAAAAAGGAGCACAGTCACACATTCTTTTCCGGAAGAACTGTGTGATCAGAAGAGAACACAATCACAGATCATAGTCAGAAAAAAACATGGGATCAGAAGGGAACACAGTCAGAGGTCCTTGTCGGGAAGAACCGATGTGCAAAAGGGAGCAGTCACAGATCATACTCAGATACAACCATGGGATCAGAATTGAGCACAGTCACAGATCATAGTCGGGAAGATCCATGTGATCAGAAGGGAGCACAGTCACAGATACTTGTTAGGAAGATCTACGTGATCAGAAGAGAGCAGTCACAGATCCTAGTCAAGAAGATTCGTGTGATCAGAAGGGATCACAGTCACAGATATTTGTCAGGAAGACCTATATGGTCAGAGGGGAGCATGCATGGTGACTAAAATGTAGCCCTTCAGAAGAAATCGTTAACTGCGCGGAAAGTAGAATACAGAAACTACACGACTTTATTTTGTATTTTTAAGACGTTTCAGCCAATTTGTCTGTTACGTCAGTCTAGAGACTACGGAGCCTCGTCGGAATGTCAGAATGTCAGAATGTCAGAAGGTCAAGGTCGTATATATGTTTCATTATATTTCTACTACAGTTATACGTACCCCTTAGAAGTGTGAGGAGTACACATTTGACCTACTGATCAATAGAATCAATCTCTCGAGTCACAGGAATAAATTAGAAAAGTAATTAAATGAGGAGTCATCAGACAGGAAAAACAGTTAGCATTCTCACCATAAAGGTTATTTCCGTGCGTTCACTACAACCTGTACTTCCTTAGCACAGGTGTGTATAAATAACAACATATGCTAAAACCTCGTGCTTATGTCGAAGTTTAACGTGTCGTATTTAGCGCACGTGTAACTCTTTTTCCTCCAGTCTTTGGATGCCACTCGATGATGTCCTTTAACGCCGTACAGTCTGTGATCGTTTCGATTCGTTCACAACTGATCAATGTTTGCCCTGGGTGATTAATTATCTTCAAAGTAAGCCGTGCATTTCATTTGTGGTAAAAGTGAGTGAATGTGGTTTTACGCCTCTTGTAGCAATATTCCAGCATCATTACGGCTGGGAACATCAGAAATGTGCTTCACACATCGCACCCATCAGATGAATCAGCATGACGGCGAAAGCTTCAACTGGTCCACCGCCCGGGTGATAAAAGTCTACCAACATCAATAAAGCGGGCAAATATATGCCTTATTTTCTTGTCCTTTTTCTCTAATTTTGAGTTTATATAAATAACATGTTATTTCTTGACTTGCCCTGGCATATACATAGTCCCCGTCTTCAATGTTCTAAAGTAAAATGTCGGGGAAAACATTGATTGTGTCCCGATCAGCGCATGACGTCACAACTTACACTCACTGACTTATCGGAAGCTGGGGATTATTTCTTTGTGTATTCATGAGCCGCTCATCAATCATACTTTGTCAAGGTGTGAGAGGGTAACAGGTGCCCGACCCACCTCTGTCAGTGTACCTCGGGGGAAGAGCATCCTTTACATCGAACGCAGCTAATATAATACCACACACCCGTTTACCTCAGTAATCAATGTCCCTCCCACCCGTTACCCCCTCCCCTTCCTCCACTCTTCACACTTATCCCCATACCTGTCACATGAAAGCTCTAAGATTCAATTACTTTATTCTTTGATCATCCAGGCGGAAAGACAGGTAAACTGGGATTCTGCCCGCGAGCTCTTAGACTCGTCTCTTTTTATTGTGAGCGCAATTGCTCCCTGCCTCTGAGGTCAGTTTTATACAAACAACCCCCAGTTATGACAAACATGGCCAGATAGAACGTCGTTGTATGTGGGGAGGGGACTTACAGGCTTCCCCTCCTTCAAGTGTATACTCTAAGTTACTGTAAATAAGATAATATTTTGGACTGGTTTTGTATTACAAGTTGTTAGCAAACATCTCCCCCATTCCGTAGTCGCTGACAACTGATGGTAACTTCAACAGGATATGAAATAGGAAATCAGTGTTTGGTGGTTTATTGCAAATATACACACTCTCTTCTTAGGAATGAGATGAAACATATATGGATTGGAGTCAGCAACGTCTGTCTTTTATAGCGACATCTCGACTGAAACTAAAGACAATTTCATAAATTTAGTAAATCGTAGAGAAACGAACTAGATAATCTAAGCACTCAGATCACTCGGATACGAAACCGATCCATAAGGAGCGAGGGGTTTAGTTACGCCACAACCATTTTTAACTGAGGTCAAGTCGAATGCGAACAGCGCTGAACTCTCGGTCAGTAGATAGTGTCCCACAATACCTGAAGTTAATCGAATGAATCGAGGAAACAATCATTTGACCGAGCACGATATGGGATGCTGGGCGGAGATGAGGTACTGAATGGCACGTGCCACGCTCAATGAGTGACCCTGTGAAGAGCTTGGTCATCATCTGGAATTCAGCAACCAATGGATAACCTGTTTAAGTGGCAGTTAGAAGGTGGTATGAAGATGATGAACAAATTTTATGGATGTAGGAAATATCCTTCATGTAAACATTCCTTCTTATGCATCACTTTCTTGATAACGGTGTTAGCAGTTATCATTCGTAACTACCCGCCTCTTTCCGTAACCTGCAAGAAGGCTTGCCGGAATGACACGAGTAGATACGAATGAGCAGTTATACCGAAACGTCGCATCTATTGCGATAAAAAAGTCAATCTATAAAATTTGTTCCTGGATAACGTGTTGGAGAGTTGTTGAATAACAAAATACAAGGTATTACATAGATACTTTATAGTTACCAACTTCTTTATTCTGTGAAAATGCGATATTTTGGTATAGATCGTGGTACCGTTGTCAAGCGACGTTTATCAATGGATAAGAGGACAATAACGGGAGATGTTAGTCAGATTTGGTTCATGAATGTCACAGGACCCTGACACAGGCTCCCTGACTACAGTATAGATGTTCGCGATGTCGACGACTGACTTATTACAGATTACTCGAATATTACAGGCCGTCGTTATTATTGCCGAGTCAGCAAATAGTAAACTAAACGACGAGCTTGATATTGGGGGTGGTTTAAAACGGTAAGCACTACAAACCAAGAAAAAAAACAGGAACCCGGAACCAACGATCACAGGTGTCTGCATCGCTAACGGCGACATTAGACGACTAGCCCACCGCCATTAAATAAATTCAAAACATTTTAATTACGAATTTCCGGAATGAAAACAGTGCAGTGTTTACGAAGGTTTGGTGGACAATGGTCAGCCATAACTTAGAATTATATGACATTTTTCAAAACACAGAGAAGCGTTGACGACTTGGATCACAGAGCAAGATAGGGACAGTCGATTGATCATACGGATCAAACTCAGCTATAGAACAGGTCCAAATTCGAGATAGAGACTACAATTAATCAATATTACTTTTGTTTTATCATATATAACAACAGTGTTGTTAAAGCGACACCCTCCCCCTGATAAAAATATCACATCTTTAATACCGGAAGTTATGCGCACTTGACTTCACTAACGCAGATAATATGTAGCGCAAATTGTTCTCACAAATCGAATCCCAATGTCCACAATCGCATCTCGCGGATCGTTAATACTAGCTTTCATCTTTTGTTTCTGCCGGCTAAGGATAAATTGTATCACTGCCACATCCTTTCTGAGTTAATAAGGCACGGTAATCCTAACTTGGCTAAATAATCTATTTGGGAAAATAATCAGCACAAGGATTTTTTACCGCTTAACTACAATTTTTTAATACAAATCTTGGCTTGTTTTCGTCTATGGGAGAAATGCGATGGTATTAAAACTCTACGGTAACTTTTGAGCGAATGAAATATCTTAATAGATGTATGAAATGGTTGCATATATTGTACAAAGAATACACGCCTATAACTTATGAAAGCAACTGAATTTATTGAGGGTTTTCTTATGACGTGTACAGTATCAACCAGGACTAGGCGGAAGTGAGTATGGTTTTACGCCGCTTTTAGTAATAGTCCAGCAATATGACAGCGGGGGACACCAGAAATAGGCTTGACACATTGCTCGCATGTAGGCATGGACTTGCTAAACTTGCAAGTTTTGTTGTTGAGTAAAATCTTGGAATGTTGTAGAGCTCTAGAGCTTTGTATGACAATATGAATGTATTTTAGAGACGGGTTGTTTTATAGCATCTCTAATATGCATCATAACAAAATCTGTAGTGTGTTTGGCAGCGCTGAGGCCTGTTAAAATATGTGTAATATTTTCTTCGATGGAAAAAGAATCAGAGAGCAAAAAAATTCCACAAGTCTGCATGAAGGGAGAGGAAACTTCATTTCACTACAATCAACTTTCTTCTTATGTCCAGCGACATTCCAGCAGTTCTTGCCTTTGGTGTTTATATTTTAACTTTTGAAGCACATTCCACCGAACTCTTTCCACGAAGTTCTCAAAGACCGACAAACGACCCTTACAAAGAATTGTTTGATCAAGGTTACGACATTCACGCCTTCTTGTAAAAGTTTCAGAAAGTTTTACATATGGATGACATTTCCTCCTTTGACGTATCAGTGACAGATGGAGTTCCGTATCCTGACCTTGTTTGTTCCTATGGTTGTTCTGTTGGATACTTGACTTTCCTTGTGTGTGTTTGTGATGGGCAGGTGACGCTCACCTTTCGCAAAAAATCTGATATGTCCACAAAGTAATCATCTGTCAAAGTTGATATTCCTCTTCAAATATCACGGGTACCTAACTGGATGACCATATACAGATGATATTCAAATACTAAACGTATCTCATTCAGTGACCGGACAAAGCAAATATTCCTCGTCAAATATCGTGTTTATTTCCTCATTGTGTGACCTGACAATGTTGACATACGTTGTCAATATGATTTCCTCATTGAGTGACCTGACAAAGTTGACATACGTTTTCAGATATGTTCTTTTCGTTGTGTGACCTGACAAAGTTGGCTTTTTGTGATTGATTTGGTGATGCTTTGTGCCATGTTCTTTGTTTTGAGCTTTCATCTCAAAGATTCATCTCGAAGCTTAATGAGAGTCATGGATACCCTAAAGTTCGTACTTTAAACTTCATGAAGTTGACAGCGTATCGTGTATGTGTAACATATATATTGCTGGTATATTGCTGTGTGGAGTTCACATACACACGCACGCACGCGCGCGCACACACACACATTACACACACATACACATTACACACGCACACACCATCATCTTCACGTGATGATTATAGGTTCGTATCAAATCTTCACCCTTATCATGAACATTGATTTGTTGGCCCCTAACACTGATGTGTATCGGCTTAAAACATGCTGAGATTCGAACGCAGTTCCCAGGTGTGAGAAACAAACAATGTAACCACTTGGCCACTCTGTTGGCCTCGGTGATATAAACACATAAACATGAAATACGTTCTGGGCTGTGATATATTTAATATTAAATTTATCTCAGGAATATGATAACATATATGTTTACAGAAATTGAATTTGTTTACTTCTGATTTGCTATCATATCACGATTTGAACAACATGGAAAAGGATTGAAATTAGCAATCTGTACATGCAGTTCACAAATATACTCAACGTGTTCTTTTCATATGTTATAACATTTGAGAAAAATACTCGTGCAAACTCCATTCATGATTTGATATGGTTACAGCTCCTGAAAACACTAATTGATTTAATATCTTTGATAAACAAAATGCTTTGATGTCAGACGTGTTTTGACAGTCTCGAGCACACTACTGATGTCCCACCCAAATTAGTATTTCTTTTTAACTTTGAAGGTGGTGGGCGTTTTTTATTTACTATGCTTGCGTAAACAAGCGTAACGGGGATGGCATACCGCTATCTAACGGTAACGGCCCCTCGTCAGGGTTTACAAGGAACCAGCGGCTTTATGATGGGCAATAGAGTGGCCTTGTAAGTGATACGGGATGTTTCATGACTTAAAGTCGTGTGTGGGACCTTATTCGGTGAAAACACGTGGAAGATGCCAATTCAGAATTTTGTATATACACACATTTGAAACACAGTGTTATTTATCTCACTACCAGGCACAAACAGAATCTAGCAGAAATACATGAGAAGCCTAATCATGAAAATAAGTTGTTTACTTGATTTAATACAGCATATTTACCTATCTGATAAATCAAGGGTGTCTATAAAATGAAAGTTATTTCTTTTATGTACTTATTTAATTCACAAAAAATTATTATTATTGACCCGTTGATTTCGTTGATAGACTGAGCGTGTTCCATTAATCCCGTACATTGGGTTTTTTGATTTGCTACTTTCCCATGGCGTTAAATATTTAATATACTGTATTATTGTGTTCAATATCGACAATGCATTTGGAGATTAGTGATTTATTGAATCGAATTATTCTAAGGCGTTTAACACAGCGATTAGTAATAGTCCAGTTAAAAACAGATTTATTTTTATACAGCTGAACCCGGACTAAACAAAAAGTATTTACCTGGGATAACACTCAAAACATCACCATGTCATTTCCCACAAGCCCAGTCGATCTCTTCGCTCCGATGACCAGTACCTTCTCTCCACTCCGCTCAGCAAAACAGGAATGGGCGATAGAGCGTTCTCCATCGGGACTCACATCTTTGGAACTGTCTTTATACTATCCAAAGTCTCATTTTTTTGTGCAAGCCTTTCTATAACTGCAGGGTCACAGAGCACCTTGTACATGCAGTTTCGGTGCTGTATCAATGCAGCAGTAGTAGTAGTAGTAGTAGTAGTAGTAGTAGTAGTAGTAGTAGTAGTAGTAGTAGTAGTAGTAGTAGTAGTAGTAGTAGTAGTAGTAGTAGTATGTGATTTTATTTAATATACTTAAAGCAAGTAGGATCTCAGCTCCAACTCCACCTGTCGTCCATCAATCCGGGTACATATATCTCGACATTTTGACAGCAGGACTTCTATATTGACAGCACAACGTTAATAAAAGCAAATTTGCCCTGTTCATCTGACCCAAATTCTCATCAAACCACAATAAACATGTATCCATATATTCACAATGTTTATTAATGTACAATAATGGCTGCGTGAGACTGCCAGAGGTGACTGCTTTATGATGTAGGTATTAACGTGATTGTTAGACAGGGAGATAACCCTGGACCCAATCGCCATCTTTTATTAGACCTGCGTAAATGATACGACGCTGAAAGGAGGCACCCCATTTAATTACGACGCTCTCTTGTGATTGAGGAACCGTTTACAATTGACTGGCCTTGGCGTGTGTTTCTGACCTATGTTACGATGGGGCAGGATACCTAACCTGTCGCGAACATCTGGTACCGTGACAATCTGACAGCTATTCATAAACACGTGCTCACTATGCGGTCGAAATCGTACAAAAGATTTGCTTGTGGCAGAGGTGTCTTGCGCCTGTGGAAAAAAATTGTCGCTTGTATGTAACAACCATTACTTATCTCAAATGTGTGCTGATGCAAACATACCTGACAAGAGTTGTAGGATCTTCCCGCTGTCTAAACAGGCGAAAACGCCACACACCGTCAGGATGTAACGTCATCTAATAATCCCAGCCATCACGGACAACCGATCCACCCTTCCAACGAAAACTGACCTCAATAATACGGAAATTTTGCATTTCGAGTGATATTGTTGGTCAACAAATACGTACACCACTCCGAAACCATGATTCTAGAATTTTTTCCGCTCCTTCTTATCGCTTTCCGTGGTGTAGCTAGAGTGCTTTCAAACGCGGCGTGAAACCCACTCACTAACTTTGATAGGCTCACATTTTGTAATCTTATGTGAAATTATATATCTACAAAATGAAGAAAAACCCACAGAAACTGAAAATCGCCTAAAACAACCCTTCAATCAGAGCTGAGCCAAAGCCGTATTGTATATACGTCTTTGCGTGAGGCAGTCTAGACTTGCCAAATCACTGTAGACAGGGGTTGGACGTCTTATTATTAAATTCTGCATGACCTGGGACTTATTAAATTATTAGTTCGCCTTGTGTACCGTGATCAGCACCCGCCCCACTGCCCTACATACCCTGCTCTATTTACCCATATGCAGTAGTTCCCAGGGAATACTGGAGCGCCGACTGAGCACTCGTATGTACGCTAATCCCCTTACAAACCTCGCCACGGGTAGCTATCATGTCCCTCTAACAGATCCGATCTACAGGTTCCCAGTCGTTCACAATCAACACCCTGAATAGAGTTGTACCTTGTTAATCTAGAAACTCATCTTTGCGGACGAGCGATGACGTTAACGGGTTCTTGCCGTGTCAAGCAACGCGTTTTCTATGGATAGTCAATTAATCCGGACACATGATTACGGACGATCTCACTATTACAACGCCCGGCACTACAACATAACCAGGACTATATTTATCCGGACAGCGTCGTATTATTGACGGGGTGTCCACAATTTACAAGCATTCATTGAGTCTACCCTAAAATTATATATTTTACGGCGAGTGTACATGCCTATGTCTATAACGGTTATGTAACACACCTATCCTAACCCCAACCAACTACCCCACTCCCAGCACCCTCTATCACTTTAGTTCATCTAGCCGCCTTTACTTACATGCAACCAAAACTAACAGTGCACTGATCGTCTTCCTGGAGAACGGTTAGCCGTTAAAACTGGTACTCATTGTTACCGTGCCTGTCACTCGTCATTAGGGAGTTAAATAAGCCTTATTCAAGTTAGAGTCGGTATACTTTGTCCGAGTGGGATATTCAGGTTAAACTGCTGGATGGTATCTCACTGGAAAAGCACTAAAGAATCCATATTGGTCTTGACTAGACGTATACAGGGACATAAATGCACAAATACACATGGGCAACCTAGAGGTTAAAGCGAGTGTTCATCACTCCGAAGGCCCACATGGGTGCAATGTGTAAAAGACAACTTCTGGTGTCCCCCGATAGTGCTGGAATATTGCTAAAAGCGGCGTAAAACCATATTCACTGACCAATAAACACACCCCAGCGCGCGCACGCACGCACGTACGCATGCATACCTTCATATTTTTCTTTTCAATCCTATCGTATCAATAAACCAGCCTCGCCTCCGCTGTGATATCATACTGCCAGCTCCTAACAATGCTTGCCAACAACTTAAGGGGTAAGTAGTGCATTCTACCCCGCATGAATCCCGTCCCCTCCGTGTCTTTCCCTCCCCTCGGTCAACTCGCGGCGTGTGAAGCCCCGCCCCCAGCGTTCCTAGTTCCGTCTGACATATGTAACACCGGGCAGCTCAAACGCTACTTTCATCATATTTAAACGGAAAAAGAAATATTTAATTTACACTTGCACGGTGCTCTGCGCGGTGCGAGTTTCTCGTATTCCATCAGCCGCCTTGTGACTTATGGTCGGTGTAAGAGGGGTATTTGTTCCATCAAAGACCCCCGTTTTTGCCAAACGCCCGGATCAAAGCTCTTGGTAAAGAAGCAGGGCTTGAAGCCAAAACGTGGTAGAAATCTGGAGTCTTTGAAGGTTCGATCAAAGGCTTCTTGTCAACTATATGTGTGCGATATTGCTGCCAAATGTACGAGGCCCGGCCCAGACAGAACTAAGTGAAACATATAGACCCGCTTTTAATAGCATAAGGCGCAGCGTATTACTTGGCGCGAATTTACTACTCCGAGGATTAACTAAATAGTATAATTCGTACGTATAACACCACCACACCTGGCACAGGTGACTCCGAAGACGTAAAGCGGAGAGGTAGTTTGTACAGGTGTGGCCAAACATTGTTTATGTGTAAATAATCTTAATAATTATCTTCTCGTATCAGTGAGAAAAAACGTTTTTATTTCTCGACACAATCGTTTCAAGCAAAGTGCCCTTGTTATTTATTGTTGTTTATGGCTTTCCGACGATATACAATTATATGTGGGAAATTATGTATTTTATATTCTTTTGTGTCATATCAATTTCTTAGCAAAAACAGTGTTAGGTCGGGTTTGTAAATCTGTATTTAATTCATTTAATTTTACGTGCTCAATTTCATACGAGCGCTGATTTATAATTCGGTTCGTATCATGTTTTTTTCTTCACTTCATGAGGAGCTGTATGAAAGGAGGGTCGGTGGTGGGGCGTGGTAGGATGGGGTCGGTTCAATGGACTTATACCCCGACATGCTGTCATAATATAAACATGTATGATCACAATGTTGATACAGACAAATGAAGATATACACACGAAAACTGGATTTGCCTACTGCTACTGCTCGGACAAACACAATCATGATACCTGTATTATACATCAACAACGAATATCTACTCCTTGTTTGTTTCATTCATACAGCCATTAGACTGATTTGTTTCATATATCGTTTGGTCCTGACAATTAAGGTGGTCGTTATGTAGAGGGTTTCATTCCCTGATCTGTTGAAGAAAATATTTGAATTCTTTCTTAAAACCCAATAAGTAATATAACAGAAATTCCTAATTTTAATGTCTTTCGTATTTCTTGGACATGCTCAACGAAACCTTTTAATTACTCAGTTATTTGCACAAACATGCACATTAAGCACATAAACAACATGTATTTACAGATTAGTTCATCAACATTATTTACAGTAACCCGTTTATTTACAGTATTTACAAACATGCACATCATCTTGCACATCAACATGCACTTAAAAACTTAGGCAAGCACACCAACAGTTTTAAACGCAGTTGTACCAACAGGTTTCTAACCTGCTTTCAAACTTAATGAGGGGTTATACTACCAAACGAGTACATCCACAACATGTTCTCACAAACAAGTACACAACAACGACAACAAGAGCTTACAAACAAGCACACGAGATCGACAGTCTGTATTCACAAACAAGCACAAATTGACATGTACTTTCAAACAAACACATGACTTAGACGTGTATTTACAAACAAGCACACGGCACTGACAACATGTACTTAGAAGCAAGCACACGACATCGACAATCTGTTCTTACATACAAGCAAACAACATCGACAATCTATACTTACAAACAAGCTCATTACATCGACAACCTATACTTACACAAAAGCACACATCGACAACATATACAATATTCAACGATGAAAGAGATGCGAAACCATGTAATAAATGGGTAAATGTTGCATACATAATTTGTGAGAAGGGATCGACCCTGGCCCACTCTTCTGAGGCACGGCTATTCTTTGTGAAGAGCTGCGGCAATGACTGTGAGTTCGAATCCGGAAGTCACTCATCAGCGGTCTGTAAATAATCTTGTCGTGACCAAACAATCCAGTGATTGACAGCAATCAATCTACGCAGTCGGGATACGATGACAAATGTCAACCAAGCTTGACCACTACCCCATTAGTCGCCTCTTACGACAAGCATGGTTTACTGGATACCAAATCTAACCTGGACCTCAACGGGTCTTCTCTTCTTCTTTGACTGAGTATCTTTAAAGTAATATTCAGGTAATTCAAATATTCCACCACGAACAGGAACATCAGAAATGGGCTCGATACATTGTACCAATATCGGGAATAGAACAAAGCGTTTCGGCGAGACGTGCGAACGCTTTAACCATTAGGCCACCTCGCCAAGCGATGTTAGAAGAAGTAGTGATGTGAATCGTCTTGAAATAGCAGTGAGTGCGAATTGCATCTGTATGAGTAATAAACCGTAGCATCACCCCCGGGCTTAAAGTGTTAATCATAGAGTTGAATCCAGAGACGCTTGATCGCTCTGATGCTGATAACTAGTTTCTTGTTCAGGCTATCATCAACAACCTCATGATGAGAGTACATTACATGGATATAATCGTCATACTACTCACTATTATAACTATTATCACCACACCTATGATTATCGCTGGTGTAGCCCAGTTGTTAAAGTGTTCGCTCGTCACGCCAGAGCCCAAACACTAGACTTTTTGTACATCACACAAAACAGGAAAGGATCTGCTAGCCTGGACTAACAACTAGTCTCTGAAATGAACATATTCTACGGAAAAAAGCACTAAAAAAGCACCCAAACACTAACCTTTTTGTACATTACACAAAACAGGAAAGGATCTGCTAGCCTGGACTAACAACTAGTCTCTGAAATGAACATATTCTACGGAAAAAAGCACTAAAAAAGCACCCAAACACTAACCTTTTTGTACATCACACAAAACAGGAAAGGATCTGCTAGCCTGGACTAACAACTAGTCTCTGAAATGAACATGTTCTACTGAAAAAAAGCTAATAGTAAAAAAATGTAATATAATGAAATGGATCCCCGAGACTTCCTTCATTTCCTGAAGTTAAGGGAATCTAGACTTGCCACATTTTGTAGACTTGCATAGGTTTTCTCGGATATATTTGCATCAGGGTTTGTACGACAGACTACGGCTACTTAACTACTCGTAGACTATACTTCTGGTACCCCAGTACAATACATTTTGACCAAAACAAACAATTCCTAAATTATAGCCATAAAATATAAGAAAAGGAGCCCAGATTTCTTCTCCAGTTTTAGAAACTGGAAATATTGACTTTCCACATAATCTAGACTTGCATGGGCATTCTTGGGATAAATGTGTTTCAGGATCTCCATGACGGACTAGCCAACAATACGCGCTTGTCGAAATGTCTTATGATTAAAGATAACTTTCAAGGATATTTGTAGGAGAAAGGAAAGTGTTTTATGAAAAACGGCTTCCAATACTTTTGGGTTTTTAAGTATGTCATTTGTAGCCTTTGATCCTTGATGCTACGGTTTGATAAAAAGTACGGATATTTGTATCCGAAACACTAGTCACTTCTAGTTGTTGGCGTAGTAACTATTTCAATCCGGGACGTTTCTTTCTCACCTTTCATTACCGATCAACACGTTGGAAAGATACAGACTCCACTTAAAGCCTTCAACCACGGCAATCACAACCAGACGCGACTGTTTGGCAGCTAGGTGTCGCTAAAAGAGTGTCATGGCGGACAGGTGGCAGCCATCTTGGATTGATACAGAGAACGCTGGTAACAATTTGCCGAAGCCTCAGATCCCCTCCTCTCAAGTGTAATAAAATTTCCGGCAGTAGGATATGGGTCTAGTGTAACCTTTCAAGAGAATGTTGGTGTGTACTTTGTACAGGGCCAGGATGTTGTGATCGTTTTCTTCCCCTCCTCATCACAAACATCCACTGGGTGCGATTTTACTTTGCTCTCCACACGACAAATACTTTTAAATTACGTGTCGGGGTAGTAGTCTTGTGCCCGATTATTCTCCTGAGTTTTGAACACCGGTTTATTTGTAACAGATTTGTTTTGAGTTTGCCATTTCATTTCGTCAAACCAGTCTACGATATATTTCCTGCTTCGAGACTAACAATACCATGAGCCCTCTGTTCTAATGGTATAACTAAATAGAAACGCTATTGTCCCCGAATCTGGGGCAAAGTCAAATCCATCATATCAAAAATGATGGTTTGAAGCTATTTCTATTAGACCTAAGTGGTAAAAATGACTTTTGAGTGTGGAGGGGTTGGTTAGGCTGGTGCAAAGACTTGGTTCAACGACAGGTAGAGTGCCGCTCAGAGAAGTTGGCTTGGTTCAAATACACCTTTAAAGAAGCGTTTAATCACAGCTCTTGCGTTGCACAAAGAAACTTATTAACAATTACTTTGTCGCGTTTAAATAGCGCATGTATAATGTTAAGTTCTGTACTCTGAATGCACAGGTTCCAGCTTTTCTCCATCTTACCGATAATATTATATTAGCATGCTTATATTGGTACAGCGCCGATATCCAATTGAGCTGCTCAGATGCGATTTGTTTTTCCCTCGATCGTTGGATGTCCATCTCAACGGCACATCGTATTTTCAAACTCAACTCCCTGGGGACCATACAACTCTTGCAGCCTCCTACCGTATTAATGTGACTTTCCCATCCTTGTGAGTTACTCATACTGGGTGAACAACGACGCATAGTCATTGTACTTTGTCCATGTTTATTGCACGTTGCTGTACCCGCAACTAGGTGTTAGAACGTACTAATGTGGCCACCATCTGGTAATATACCAATGGATTCGTTGGCTATTTTAAGTGCATATGGTTGTGTACCGCACACTAAGGGTTGTGACAACACTAGAAGGTTTTGACACCTCGTCACAAAGTTGATGTCAAGTTTTTTTTACACCCGGTCACAGTTGGGCTCGAACACGTCACTCCAAGCTCGCAGGATCACTAGATTGGCGCTTTAGACATTATATTTTATGATCAGCACAGCCTGTTCCTGGTCAGCGCATGGCTATACTGCTATCGATAATATCAATCACCCTTATTTAAATCAGTTATTTAAATCAGATTTAACTCGAAAAATGTTTTGAAAGAAGGAATTGCACATTGTAGATACTTATGTATTTTCCACATTGCGTGACATTTTCCAGACTGATACAATCAAGTGATCTACTCTATGTTCTGCTGCCAACGGGACTAGAGCCAACGTTTGCAAGATAGCGACTATATCTGGAACAGACCAGACACTTGTGGTGAGTGAGGGAATTCCAAGACTCCACACGTCTCATAGCGGCAGGATCATTGCAAGAGTACTATAGCCTTCGTGTCTGTCTTTTTCTGTTTATTTTTTTATTTTATTTTTTTGTTGTTGTTGTTTTTTTGGGGGGGTCTTTATATGTTTCGTTTGTCGTCTTTACCTGTTTCGTTTCTTTCGTCTTTGCCTGTCTCGTTTTTCGTCTTTACCTGTTTTACATTAAACATTAATCCCTGTTAATTGCACTTGGAGGTAATGACAGTGATTAGACGGAACAAACAGTAAGGAGATGACTGATACTAGCTGGACTGAAACAAACGTCTGCGAATAAAACCATCAGTATTTTTTTCAGAAAATGCTAATATTTCATAGATTTATTGAGTGTAAACACTCATGAGTTAGTCCAACCTATATCAAGCGCATTTATACCGCATGTCAGGGGACTAAAATTACAATTGGTGGGGACAAATTATGACGTATTTTGTACATCAGGTTTTGCATGCTCATGACGTCAACCACGGGCTTGCCTGGGCCAGACCGCGAATACTTGCATTCGGGGTGTAGCTGTGGGTACCTGAGGCACGATACAATCGCTGATTTCTCATTGAAATGATCACTTGTTAACCAAATGTACTTATGGACAGTTTACCGTCTAAACATCAGGCAGACAAGAGACGGGCATCAGGAACAGACGTCCATTTCAAGGATGTGCCTCTCATGAATTTAAAAACCCTAAAAAAATTAAAACAAAAACATTCAGAGTACACACAACATAGCTGCTGGAATATAGATGTTTAATCTGCACACTTTGCTACAGACTAGTGAACGCGCCTGCCTCTGAAAAATAGGTCGCATCATATCGATAATCGTGTATTAATGGTACTTAATGTCGCCCTGCCTGCGGCTTGGTATTAAGAGGATTAGACAAGTACTGGTCATCTTATGGTCAGTGTACTGAATATCAGTTGCCACGCATTATGAAATCACATTAGCAAACATAATAGAGTTCATATAAAATATTTTCAGTGTGATGTAGTTATTATTGAATAATATAACTGAATTCTGTTTATTTTATGATTTACCAAATCCACGTTTGTCAATTTGTAAACTGAAACAAACATAAGAAAATATATAAGTGAAACGTTTTCTTTAATTGCTACATTGGTGATATATACAGTCAGGGGTGTAATTCCTTCCAAGTAAAGACATATACAGTCGTTCCTACAATAAACAGGGCCCGCTTTCACAAATCTATCGTAATGCAACGACTAGTATAATTCTGTGTTACAGTATAGGTGCGACAGTCGTAGCCCTTAGACAGCTTTGTGAACTCTTTCATAAAATGCAACTTCTACTCCTGACAGGAAAATATCATCAAAGCGGTTCTCTCTAATGATCCCAACACCTATTCAAATCTAGCAATGACTCCGTATCGGGCAATACTTCACGACATCGCTGGTACCACAAATACAGACATTCACCATTATCAACCCCCGACACATCAATACGGTGTCAACAGGAAGTGGGAGTCTCCAAAGACATCTTTGTTTCCTTGGCCAATTATCCTAATAAAAACGTAATACTCCCCACGTGGAGAATCGCGCACCCATCTGCTCCCAGACCAGGTAGCAATAGACTTCAAATCCCCAACTGTCCCAGCTGTTTGAACGTGCAAGTCTTGTCCCACCCACTTGATCCTTGTGACCCCTGCTGTCCTGGGTAAGCTTTCGGAGACCTGGGTCGGGCTGCTAGTGTTTCTGCTTTAATAATCTACCTTAGACAAAGCCGGTAGTGTATTAGCCCTATAGTAATGATCTGACGGTAAATACCGAGCCAAGCAAGGGCTTCACAAGAGGGTTTTCAAACAGCGGGTCTACAACGGCTTATGGCAATCTTCATTGAAGGGACGATCATATCCGGCAGAGAATTACGAAGATGTTTAACTGCATGGGGATAAAACTATTGTCGATTTGGGTCGGATTGTTTAATGTGAAAATAGATAGCACGCGTTTGAAATTGTGCCGTGTAGATTCTGTGTGTTTTCGTTTTATTAAATCCGTGACTTTCAAGTCTAATTCTTGTCAAAACACAGGCGTGAAATTCATAAGAGGAAGTGGTTCATTCTTAACATGGCCGTCTGGTCCCGATGTCTGACGGTTGCGGCATCACGCTAGCCCTCTCGCGGACATTTCGAGGCAAGACTTTGTAGAAGGAATTTTGTCAAAAACATTCATTTCAAAGTGAAATCAGTGACTGAAAACTGTTTCATGCCGTAAGCAGCAATACTGTACAGGTAGACCCTGATGACGTGTATTCGCTGTGTGGACAAGGTAAACTGGTGACTGACGTCATGAGCATCAACCACGGCGTCTGAGTAGGTGATACACGAAATGGAATTTTTTCGACCACCAGATTGTCATTTAAGTCGTATTTTATGACATGCTTTTGAATTCGACCCCAGTTAAAGATATGTGTTTGTCTACAATAGGATGGGCTGTAGACAGTTGGATTCCGTAAAGATCCGTTAGAAATCGCCTTCCGCAATGCATGGTAGTCCTAAGATGACACTGGTGAGACAGTGAGTCAGTCTCGGTGACTTGATGACACGTCATCGTGTCCCAATCGCGATCGATGCTCATAATTGTAAGGTCTAGATTCGTTCTTCCTAATCCATTGTTTACTGGTCGCCAGAGCCTTGCGGTGGCCCAGCGTCTATTGGCGGTCCCTCGTCTATTTGAGATCAAGCGTCTATTGCGGCTTGGCGTATATTGGCGGATCAGCGTCTGTCAGAGGTTCGACATCTTTTGGTTGTCCGACGTCTGTTGGAGGTCAAACGTCTGTTGGAGGTTCGACGTCTTTTGGTGGCCCAGCGTCTATTGCAGGTCAAGCGTCTATTTAAGCTCAGCTGGTGGTCAAGCGTATTTTGTATTCTTTACAACTGAATTCGTCCAGGCGTCTATCGGTTGACAGCGTTGTCTGGTCTTTTAGACCCGGCGTCTATTATCGAGTAGACAGGCGTCTTTACTGAATCCAGGAGAATGTCGTATTGAATAGGGAGTCTATATACATCGGTTGCTAACCGACATACAACGCGATATCTGTGTAACATGTGCAGCTCTCTATCCCATGAACTATGAACTGCATAGGCCTTCGTTCATTCTTTGACACCTAAGTGTACTCCGAGTAAACATAAAGCCATCGCTCAATAGAAAAAACACTATTTTTAAAGTAGTAAAAACATCCCTCCAAATTCGCACTATTTTGTTAATGACAAAAACACCAAACGGCGCACTACTACAGCAAATACTTGATCCATGGTAGGTTTCTAAATATCAATATTATTCAGGAAGTTCCAATTAAATACGTGTCGATGGTTGTTTTCTTGTCATTCCGCCATCTTGAAACAAGTATCGCGTGAGAAGAATATTTTACGGACACTTCACGAATATTCACCCACAATGCTATTCGCATCCACCTTTCCTTTTGCCAACGAGTCTCGTATAATGTGGTTGATATCCGACTATGAAACACAGTTTTCAGCAAATACTTGTTATCAAACTGACATCTCCCCAAATTGCTTGAAAGTATATCGAATAAACAAAACTTTATGTCAGTTGCCTTCAACACGGTAACCTCTATCAGTGCTCTGTTTAACTTGTTGGCATAATACGACTTTAATATGAACTAGTCGATACCGTTGAGAACAGTAGAGACATGTCAAAATCAACATCATTGTTTGGATAGAGAGACCGTAATAATTATGTCACCTACCATAGAGGTACTACTTCTTGTGAGACCTTTCTTTTTCAAAGCCATACCTGCTGTACAACTTTTAGACATCTCAGTATGGTTGCATGTATACGTTACAACCATAGTATTTTTCATATCTGTCCACTGGCCCTGTCAGTGTTATACCTGTTAAACTTGGTTGGATGGTTGGTTGGTTGTTTAACACTACAATCAGCAATATTCCAGCTATGTGGTGGTGGTGGTCTGTAACAAATTGAGTCTGTACCAAACAATCCAGTGATGAACATCACGAGCATCCATGTACTCAGTTTGGACACCATGATGTGTGTCAACCAAGCCTGACCACCCAGTCGCCTCTAACAACAAGCATGGATTACTGATCATCAATTATAACCCAGGGTTATGAGTTCTCGTCAAGGCTTTGACCTACCATTTTACCTGATTTTACAGATATCTGAATAGATGAGTCAGAGTGAGTTTGGCGCAACAGCATTTTTAGCAATATTTCATTAATATCAAGGCAGGAAAGCAGAAATAGGCTTGGCACATTGTATCCATATGGGAATCAACCTCAGTTATTCCTGACAAGTGAATGCATCAACCACTAGGCTACCCCACCACCCAATAATAACAAACAACTACAGTTAATCCAGAAAAAGATCCCGAGAAATTGTCTGAGATCAAGCAAACCAAAAACTATCCCTTCGCCATTCAAGAACTTAGACTGAAAAAACAACACAATATCAAATGGGAATGGATATATGATATGTTTATTTGTCTACAAAAGGACAACCCTCAGATAACACATCATCATCATCATAAACATACACATGAAAGACATGCTTGTATTCATCTTACACACATAAGCAACTATATAACCAGAATACATATACCTTTACAATCCAACTGTTTGTCAGCTGTAACAAATAATAGGTCTTTTGCTTCAAGGAAATATTTATGTACAAAAATTTATTTTTAGGAAATTAACCTGAAGAAATTATAAGAATAACCATTTCTAGTTTTCTCATTTATCCATGGCTGAACAGCAGGCTAATTAGAGTCTTGAACTTCACTTCAATGCGTTCTGGAGTATATTTCTCTTTTTCAAAGTATCAGGTCACGGTTTCCTGCTAACACACGTTTTAACTTTCTCAGACAGTTTTGATAAAGAATTTGTCTCTCACAAAAAATATGTGTCACTTCCCTTTCCGGCAGTTGAATATGTGGTAACTGAGAGCGATAAAACACATATGCCTTCAAAATGCACATTTTCCTGTTCATAAAACTCTGTGCACGTACTGGTAAAAAACATGACTACTTTATTTGCAAGAAATAGAAACTCTCATATACAGACTTGCACTCATTAGCAGACAATTAATCATATAGTATCTCTGCATTTGTATATCATAGAAGGAACATGTGACAAGACTGGGTTCTAATCCATAAATCCTGACTGCTTGCATAATGTACCAGTATATGAAATCAGTGTAAACAGTATAATTATGCATAAGTGTACATATATACATTTGTTGTGAACACAAAGTTTCTTTACCATGTATAAGCACAAGTATGATAATTTAACTGTGCAGATTTTGATGCTCATAAGTATGTATTATTGCCAAATATCTGTCAAATGAATAAATAGTGTATATTTGTGCCTTTGGTGAAATAGAAAAAAAATAAACAAAAAAAATGCCTCTGAAAAAACAAACACATTGTCAGAAACATTTTTGATTTGGTCATTTTGTTTTGGTCATTTCAGTCTTTAGAATGAAAGTCATCAAAATCATAAGGGTCTCGATCCACAAAATGTTCACAGTGTCACATCATTCTTAAGCCATTAATAAACTACAGAGTAATGATAGGTCGGTTTGTATAACAGCTAAAATATTTCATTGTGTAGAACAAACACGAAACAGTTTGCAATTTGTATTTCAAGAGGGAAAAAGACTTTCATTTATCTTCAGTTTTCATGTCTCAAGCTTTTAAAAACCAGTAAACAAACAGCAAATAAATACCGATAAAATGATGCTCTATCCATATTTTCAACTAAGAGAAGTTAAGGGCATCCAGTTCCTTCATATTATAATATTTCATATTACAATAGTTCATATTACAATAGTTCATATTATAATATTTCATATTACAATAGTTCATATTACAATAGTTCATATTACAATAGTTCATGTTACAAAATTTCATATTACAATAGTTGATCTGCAGTGGCATAACAGATTAACGACAGTAAAGAATCAGGTAATCCTTAACCTTTTTGTAGTATATACGGTGCATCACTACAACTGCCTTCATCCTCCACTACACTATCAGCTCCTTATCATTTTGGGTATTGGTAAAAGTTCAACTCTTTTAAAACTTAAATGATAACAATTCATTAAAATTAATGTCGGCAACACTCAATTCTGTAATATCAGTGCTAAAATAGATTTTGAATTTCAAAACGTTTCATTAAAAATATTTACAAATGAAATATCACGTTGTAAATAAATATGAGCTTTTAACCCAAAGGGAATATTTGGAAACACAAATATCTCATTCCCCATTCATACCAACAAACCATAGTTCATACAGACAAACCATAGATCATACAGACAAGCCAGAGATCGTACAGACAAGCCACAGTATCTCATACAAATACTGATAGCTTACTATAGATCTTCAGTCACAGCACAGGTTACTGATATTAGTTTAGGTCCATCAATAATTACACATATTTTGACATATCAATTTTGACAACAGTTTTGCCATATCTTCATGAAAACACACAAATCTAATGAGGTAAAAGTAAATAACACAAGATTCTGTGACTTTGGGATTTCAGATTATTTTGGGAGCTGTGGAATTTTTGAGACATTTGGATTAAGGACATATCTAAAACATACATTACTTGGATTATCTGTCATAGTGTGATGTGTACAAACAGCCAGAATGATAATTAGTCTGAAGGGATGAACACTTACATCAGTGAGACATCTAAAAAGTCAACTTCACCAGAAACAGAATCAACGTGACATTGCTTGATCTTTGATACTAGAATACACGCAACTAAGAACTGAACAAAACAGATAAATAACAATGGTATTTGCTACATCAAAGTGCTGAATCATTCACACCTTGTGCTGATATACTGCAGTGTAAGTCTTGACATATATACTTCATATATAATATGCATAACAACTCCACAAAAAGTATATAACATATAGGTTATAACATGTCTCTTGAAATATCCTGTTTGTTTCACCGAGTGATGTGAAATAGGACATGTGTTGCTGAGTGGCGTGGAGTACACTAAAAAGTAACTAAAATTACATCCTTTCCCTGTCTCTAGAGAAACATGATATTCCTGAAGACAAATTGAATATTATACACATATTCTGTTCTGGACCATTATGTAAGATTTCCCCCGCACTGGATAAATACTTAAATCTATACTGCTTAAAAGAAGTTGAGGTCCACCTGACTTTTATATTTCTACTGTTATATCGAGTCTTGACACGATAGACTGCCATCCATAACATATTGTACAAATGGAATATAAGACTCAATGCTATAGTGCTGAGGTATGACATTGTACAGATTATGCAACTATCTGTCTTTTATCGTGAACACAAATATTTATGTTGAGACATATAGGGATATTTCAGTTAAAAGGGCTGGGGACTGCATGAAGCTTCTGTCTGTGGAGTGACACGACCTATATACCTGTGTCAAGTGGATTCAGTCCATTAACAGATTATTCAACTAAAAGTACTAGAAACAAATACATTTAGGAAACAAGACTAGATGTATATTTTTGTTTGTAAAATCTTAGACATCTTTGAAAGTAAAACTTTACAAGGAGTGTTGGACCCATTGTGAGATTGCTGTCGACAAAAGGGCAAAAGGGGGACAACTCTCGAATGAATTCTGACTGATACATACAAAAACACATCTACTGGTTTGTAGTCTGTATGATGCTGCTCACATTGATATCAGTGACGAGGTACATGAGGACATTGCTTAACAGAAACAATGAAAACGGTTTTCATTCTGGACGTTTATATAACTGTCTGCCATTGATATGTGTCAAGGAAGGATTTGAATCTTTGGAATCAGACATGTTTCATTGTGGGATGTGTGTTTAAGAAACTTGAAAATACAAAATACTTGACTACTTGAATTATTCACATTCTTGAAAATTTGTTAATTTAAATCTGTTGCATTTTAAAAAAAATAGTATTTCCTAATGTTTGTATGTGTCATTGGTGGATGGATGACAGCGTGTTAAAAATGGACAAACATTTGCTTCTGGTCAACACCAAAACACCACACACCCACAAAGGCAGTCTCAGGGATGGACGTCCTTAAAACCTTCACATCCCAGAAGAAATGTCTAGTCCCTAAGGTAGCTGTACAGAATTAATATTATATCCCATTACATCACGACTGGTGTTACATGCTTACTGAACATCAACACTTGGGTTATGAACATGTGAAAACAATATATTTGCTAGCTGTGGAAAAACAAATCAAATTTTGTCATCCATGTTAAAACAAAATATGTTGTTATTTGTATAAAAACAATAAAGTTGTGTGAGAACCAAAGTGAAGTTGTAATCTCCATAAAAACAAATTGAGATAAACAGTAAACAAGTTGTTTTTCATATCAAGATAATAAACTCGTTATCCATAAAAGTGCTGTGTCTCCATTCCAGTTAGAGCAGAAAAGGGTAAAAGTTTCAAACTGAAATCTGAGAAATATTTCGTTTTTACATTAAACCATCATTTTGGTCAAGTTTGTCAGTTTCAACCTTTATTTTGTTTGCCATACATAAAGAACCATCACACAAAACAACAGGAAATTTAAAATATCATTCATGTCGTCTGTCCTTACAATAAAATGTTATCACATATAAATGGTATCTGTGACAATATAACACTGACATCATTTTCATATAAGAAATCATGTAAAAGATTATTGTCATGTAAACACTGTGACAGTGTCATGTAACAATGACTTGTACCTGTGTCATGTGACAATGTCATGTTACAGTGTCATTACACAGTGTCACTGGACAATGTCATGTAACAATGGCAAGGGACAATGTCACATAACAATTTCATGTTACAGTGTCATGTAACAATGCATGTAACAATTTCATGCTAAAGGTCATGTAACAATGCATGTGACAATGTCATGAGACAATGCATGTTACAGTGTCATGTAAACAATGCATGTGACAGTGTCATGTAACAGGCCATGTGTCTCACCAGAAGACAGTGTCATGTAACGCTGACGTTACAAAAAACCATCATATCAAACATGTAAGCAAAGTGAGTGTCGTAATAAAATACCTGCTATACTATCATGGACATGTTGCGTAATAATGTTACCTAAAATATATATCTCTATCATATATCAGAACTTTTCCCAATTTCTTGTCTCTGAAACATTAAACTTTTAATTTTCAACAACACTTAATATCAGCACCAAATATTCTAAACTCCTCATTAACACATAGACAACACATACAATCATCAACGTCAGTATCAACATACAAGCAAAAAGTATATAGATTACACAAAAATAGCTTCATCACAACCTTTGATATGTATCATATTGGTATGAAAAACAATTAACATCAACTACAACACTGATATACTGATATAACAGTTGAGTTAAGCATTAAACATTATATAACAAGCAAACCAGTTTTAACATTCATAAGTAAAATTGTTGGAATGCTAGCGATATCACAGACAACTGAGAAGTGTTTGACAAGAAACGTGGTTCATACTAATCAGTATTGAAATTCATACGAAGCCTGCCTAAAACCCCAAACCTTACGAGAAAATATTTACACACATCAGCAATTTATTTTCTGCCATTTGAAAATGGAAAATGGTGTGCCATACTGTGCGATCTACATCCTGTCAACAATTTGTACATCTTTCTACATGTTTACCATGGCAAAGGTACTGTTTCAATAAACCTGTACACAAATAGCTCAATAAATACATGACCTAATAGTTACCTGTGATCACATAACATAATTTAAAAAAACATAGATACAATCTTTGGAGATTTAACAAACATAAAATTATAACTGAACCTAAATTCATATTTAGGCTGCATTTGAAATTGATATTCATTAAATATCATATATACTACTCAAAAGAACTCACATTTGTTCACATTCATGTTAACCATAGTATTATACAGAATTAGGTGTTCTTTAAGATTTTTTGAGTAGTGCATATTTCTTATTGAATGAGAAAATAACATGCTGTGGTACCCTTCATCAAGCTGGGGAAATGTGCACAAAGTTGTACAACCCAAATGTATCAATATACATTTGTACATACTATTCAGATACATACATTTGTTGGACATGATTTCTACAATAATGTTACATTCAAGGCTATGGAAAGCTGTGGTAAAAGTTAATAAACACTTGGAGATTGTAAATGGAGAATATTTTGGCAATAAAATCACAATGAATGTTTTTACTGAACTATATGAAGGTGAATTACATATTGCTATAGTACTCTAGGATCATAGGACCCTTCTACAGTCAAACCGCAAAGTGTGGTATTTCACATCACAGATATATTGCAATACTTAACGTTCACCCTAGAATACCAAGTCTGACTGTACAGGGTAATTACAAAATATTTTTAAATATATTACACATTTTAAACATCAAAAACATCCAAAAAATATTTGAACAGTACTGGCCAATAACAGTCAGTTGCCAAAAATTGGGCCAACTAAACTTCCAACCAGTGTGGCTTGTCACCCTCTTGCATAACAAACTTCTTCTTGGAAAGAACATTATATGGATTATCAACCTGATTTAAGAGAGACAATTCCTATTTTAAACTTTGATTAGCATTGGTGGATGAAATTTCAGGCCAACAGTAACAAGTGATCCTGAAACCTCACTCTTTCCCTAATATGCACCTGTACAAAGTGGTATTTTCTGACCCAACTGGCCTGTCAGTTATTAGCAATTAATGGAACATATCAATGGGACAGGTTCTATTTTGCCTTGCAAAAATGGAATTTTAATGTCCTCCAGCTTTGGTGTAAATGGAAAGCAACCAAAGCCAAACTGAGATCAATATCCTGTACACAATGTATTCAAGCCAAGGTGACACAAGGGAGACAAATGGATGTAACACGTAACACAGAACTCATCAATATTATAATAGATCAACATTTCATTAAACATCAAACCCATGTGGACAATAGTTGCCATATAGCTGTAATATTGCTGAGTGCTGCGTTAAACAACAAACAAACAAAAAACAAACGAAAATGTGGACTATACAAATAGGTATTAACTCATGTGATTAATGCTCTTTATTGAATACTTTTGGTGGCACTTTTCTTTGTGTTCACTTTGTCTCCAAAGACAATATCTATCATATTTACTAAAAAACAAAAGCATTGTTTTGTCCTTGATTCATAAAATAACAACAATAACCAGTTTATACAATTACTATCAATAACAAGAAATAATCAATAACCTTTTCAATCTGTTTGATTGAATGGCTTTTCTTGTGTAAAGAATGGTGCCAGGAGCACAGAACACAATAATTTTATACTCAGTATGGACCTGTACAACACTATGTATGGAGGCGCCCTTCACATCTAGGTGACAAGAGGTCACTACACAAAAAATAATACACACAAACATTACCACAGATGATATCACATTTTGGCATGGATATAAAGGATGCTCAGAACTGATGGAATATTGTTATTTGGATTCAGTTCATAATCCGAAATTACAATCTTGATAAGATCTAATGAGCGTTAGTCACTTCAGACTATTTGTTAAAAATTACCTTGTTTGGCAAAAGGATGTAGTTGTTTCTGCACACACAGAAAATGTGAAGCCCTACCAAACTTAAGGATGTAGTTGTTACTGAACACACAGAAACTATGAAGGCTTCCCAAAGTCTTATTGATGTATTTGTTTTTGAGGACAGGTCCCAGTGGATGTATTAGTTTCTGAGCTTTTTAATTATAACCATTTTCCAAGGGAGTCTTTAGCTGTTTTCTCTTTAAGACATGGCGGAAGTCAACTTGAGAAGGTGAGGATTCTACAACCTTTCTAAGAGTTCCATCCACAACATCAATGTTTGTTTTTCGTAGTTTGGCTCGCATGTCAGATAGAGAAATCTGCCTTGTCACAGACTGAGTACCATTTCCAATGTGGTTGTCACTTTTCGATTTAGGCACACTTCTGTCTTCAGATCTGAAAAACAATCAGTCTAATCAGCCTTATCATTCAACTATCCACAGTCTGCATATATATATATGCACCACTCACATTCCTTTATCAAGCCTACTTATATAGAAAAAATAGATGCACTTTAATACAAACTGTCTTTTTACATTGTGTGTTTTCAATATAGCAATGTATTTGCAGTTCAGAAATTATTTCTTAAACCATTCCAAAATTATTTTGTGTAAATCAAGACTTGTACCAAGGTTGTTAAAACCCTGTGCAAGACATTCAGAGCCGTCTGAACATTTTGGCACAGTGTTTCAAACATTACATACCATAAACCAGACATAATGCTACTATCGGTGGAGAAAACAATAATTAGCATGTGCATAAATCCCAATCAAAGCAAATATATGGCAATTTTAGTTTAGAATGGGTTGCCAGCAGATCAGCACTACTGGTTCATACTAAATGTACCCCAACTGAATGGATTGTTCACACTATCAATCACTGGATTGTCTGGTCCAAACTTGATTACTTACAGACTGCTGCTATATAGCTGGACTACTGCTGAGTGTGGCATTAAACAACAAACCAACAAACCAACCAACAGAATGGTCAGGCATAGTGACTTGGTTCATACTTTGTGTACCCCAACTGAATGAATTGTTTATACTATCAATCACTGGATTGCCACTGGTCCATATTTGATCATTTACAGACTGCAGTCATACAGCTTAAATATTGCTGAGTGCAGTGTTAAACAAACAAATGCAAAAATTGAGAAATGCAACTTCAGTAAAATGTGTAAGTAAATGGAAGGTGGGGTCACGTGGGATTAGTCAAATGGACATTTTACAACCAACAGTTAAATTTACCTTAAAAATCAACAAGTAATAACAGATTATTTACATAGCCATATATGAGACATATTACCTTATATGGAAATTATCAGTGTGACAAAGCGTTAACACTGAACACTGCTAGATGACAGGTATAACAATGTCATTGTCTCAGGGATTGTGACAGAAATGTGGAGATAGTGTGACATTATGGCAGTGAGGTAAAAGGAAAAATGCATGGTGAGTGCAAACCTGTGCCTGAATATTCAAGATTACCTGGTAACCATGGTTACAGATGAGTTATCCAAACACTGACAGAGATAATTATATTGATCAGTTTTTCTTCAAAATGGTTCATTGTATGCATTTTCAGAAAATATCAAGACATAAATTCATCTATTCATACACATGTAATATCACTTTCAAACTAATTGGTGGTTGGCCCTACTGCAGCCAATGGATGTTTTCAGGAGCGACTGAATGAACTTCTGGCTCGCTGATCCTTTTCATCGTAGAATGAGTAGGACATGGCTTAAAAGATCACTTGATTGTCTTTCCAGTGTCAGGGATATTTTGTAAGAACATCATTTAAGTGTTTCTGTCAATTATTAAGTGACTATTTTTAAGGTTCATGTTGTACATTTTGAATTAGTAGTTTTCTTTTCATGAGACACCTGACACCTGTAAGAGTATCAAATGAAAGCATGCATTTCTTTTCAGTCAATGGTTTCAATTACCATAGCGTCAGTTTTGTTGTGGCCTTTGGCATAAAATATTCACTCTATACAACGTGATGATCATCCTGGATACGTTCTTCTAAAAGTAGTGGCTTAAGTGCTGCATATACACATAGTTTGGACCACTTCATACTCACAAACCTCTTGTGTTGCTTTCTTCTGATATCATTTTACTAATGGAATAGTTGAAGACTTTAAAAATAATAATACCAATAATCCTGACAATTAATTTTCTGCATATTTCAAAAATAGGAAGATAATTTAGATGCCAATATAGAACATATCTTTGCATTATGGAGCTTTTGTAAAATTTCACTCTCCGCACACAAAAGGGAACTGGCTCTTTCAAGGTAAGTCAGCAACAAACACACCCACCTTTGCAAGTCTCCATTTGTTCCATTCTCCAACAAACGCACATGTCCCCCTCCATTCATCATGGGCATGGTCTGAGAGTGAGGCAGTGGTGGAGGTGGAGGTGGTGGAGGAGGAGCAGGTGCACCTGTGGGTGAGTCCATTGCCATGTCCAGGGGTGGAGGTGGGGGAGGCAGATCTGGGTCATGACCATAGGAAACATTTGAAGTGTTCTCTTCCTCTTCCTCTTCCTCTTGCTCATAGTCAGTGGGTATTTGTGACTGTGCCACTGTCTTCCTCCAGAAGCTGACTACACTAGCGGCCATTTCCTTCTCCAGCCTTTTCGCCATTTCATGAGGATCGTTATCCTCTTCGAAAAATGCTGACTTGTCTGTCATGAGGTCAGTCTCCACAAGTCCATTGGTTGGGTACTCGATCTCCTCATCAGAACTAGGAATTAGAACATATCCTTTGAAATGTTTGTCATGAAAATACTTTTGGATTCAAACAAAGATTATATGACTTAATATTAGTTTGCTACATGTATTAAAAGTGGGTAGCATTCATGCAAACTATTAGTGCATATAAATGTGCATAGTGAGCTTCATCCATCACCAGTTATTTATCTATATGACATTGTGATTTCTCACTTACAAGCTAAAGCTTTAAAATATCTATTCAGTGGTTAGTTGCAGATGACATCCCAATTCTGCAAGCAAAGGTCAAAATTGTCTGTGCCAATACTCATCACCACTTTCAGGGGTTACAAATATACAACTCAAAAGAACTTACAGATCACTTGATTGTTTTCATCTTCCCATAGTTAACATTTCATGTCATGGTGTAATGGATTTACAAGCAGAATGTTTGTGAGTTGGTCAAGAGGTCAAGTACTAGGAATACTGGTCAATATCTTGTTCACCTACATGGGGAATGAGGTATAGAAGGCAGCTGCATTAATGTGTTCAGTGGTTTAATGAGCCTTTTCAGATTCTTAAAGTTGTCAGTAAACTTTTGCCAAATGAACCTGTTTGGATGGATGACCAAGACTGGTTGTTCCTTGGTGTGGCCATTACATATTTATGTTTAGAGTTGATCCTACAGTAGTGGTGATAAGTATATTTCAGATGGTGCCTCTAGGATTAACATGAGGATTTCTTCAATATGCATCAAGTTGCAAAGCCTGGAGAATGCCATTAAGAATTTTATCTTCCAGTGTCCTTAGAATGTTATCACTCATCACCAAGGACATATGTATTCACACATCGCCAAGGACAAATGTATTCACACATCGCCAAGGACAAATGTCTTCACACATCACCAAGGACAAATGCCTTCACACATCATCATGGACACATGTATTCACACATCACCTTGGACAAATGTATTCACACATCATCAAGGACAAATGTCTTCACACATCACCAAAGACAAATGTCTTCACACATCATCAAGGACAAATGTATTCACGCATCACCCAGGACAAATGTCTTTACACACCATCAAGGACAAATGTCTTCACACATCACCTTGGACAAATGTCTTTACACATCACCATGGACTAATGTATTCACACATCACCTTGGACTAATGTATTCACACATCACCAAGGACTAATGTATTCACACATCATCAAGGACAAATGTCTTCACACATCACCATGGACTAATGTATTCACACATCACCAAGGACAAATGTATTTATACATCACCCAGGACTAATGTATTCACACATGACCAAGGACTAACATATTCACACATCACCATGAACTTATGCATTCACACATCAACAAGGACAAATGTATTCGCACATCTAGGACTAACATATCCAAACCCCTGTCAACAACCCCTGCAGCCCACACAACACAGTGTCAGTACTAACTCAATCTCCTGTGACGCGAGTGCTTGTTCCCGTGCCAATTGCAATGGAGCATCCCAGGCCAGGCTAGAGGAGCTGCTGTTTTTAGGTAAAGATGTGGAGGAGGTACTCAACTGGAGGTCGTTAGGCTTGCTACATGCCAGGTCAGGAAGTAAGCCATCAGAGTTAATAAAATGTTAGTAAGGCAGATACCCACGGGTAGTAAACACTAATAGATATGTTTCAACTAGCACTTTCTACTGATACATCAAGTGTGTTTGGTACATGGTGCGGTCAGTGAAACTAAATGGAAACACTGTTCACTCAGTTTTGTTCTACACCATTTTTAGCAATATTCCAGCAATATCATGGCAGTAACAACACTTCAAGCATTTCTTAAGTATATTAAAAAACAAAAGAAACTGTAAATAATGGAAATAAGAGCAGGTTTTTAAATAGGTATATTTCTAATTTCTATTTCAAATTTTACAAAAGATCAGGTCCACCATATCTGAAAAAAATACCAAGGCCTATCAAAATAAAGGTATGAAAAACCACATTTTCATTGCTTTTATCAGATAGGTTTCATCTATTCACCATTGCTATGAACTATTTTGACCAATGAAGCCTCTAACTATGTAATTTGCAAAGCATATAGCTGCAAAAGAATTTAAAATGTTCCTTTACCAAACACACATCAGTATCATTCGGTGTTAACTGCTCTGTGTGTTATATGTAGATAATTCATATGTAACATATACCATTTTGAAAAAAATATCCATTAATTCTGGAGTCAGCAAAACAAAACATTTTAATCACAGATTACTGATGCATATACAGGTATGAACTGGTGTATACAGGTGAAACAAAAGTTATCTAACAACATGTTACAAATGAAGCTTGAAAACAAAACTGAAAAAAGTAAAGTTATCTAACAACATGCTACAAATGAAGCCTGAAAGCAAGAACAAACACAAATTGTAAAACATAAGAAAACAAATACTGAGAACACATGAAATTCCATGCTCCAAAGTCCAAACATAAAAACTGTTCCAAGATCAGGATAATTAATTAATACTTTTTAGCACTGAAAATGTACAGATATAAAATACATGTATTTTAAGAAAACTAAGTACAATGGCACAGTCTAAGCAGCTTTATCAGGCTTAATAAAAAAATAATGTTTCTTTCCACCAAAAACAAATCTCTAAGTCAAGCATACATATTTTGGCACATCTTTGCATATGTTTGGACAGCACCAAATACCATAAAAAAACAGCGAACATCTATGACAGCAATAACATGCAGTATACATGTTTAGCATTGAAAGGACAGAGAGGAAGATCTTGAGCCTGAAGCCACTGGTAAAAGCATAGTGTATGTGCATGAGATGGTTTCACTCTTCTTTCAACAGACGTCAGTTGTACGTAAGAAATGGGCAGTTCAGTTTACAGAGCAAAATACACTTCCATAATTTTAGTGAGTCCGTTTGATTCACTCCAGTTTGATCAATACTTCAAAATAAAATATTATGCAGCAGTCTGACAGGTTAGAAAATAAAAGTTCAAATGTTTTCAAAGTCTGGATATTTTCTACATTGTTTGTACGAATACCTTTTCTACAGTAATCATTTTATTTCACTTTCAAACATGAAAAACATTTTATTTACTAAGGAGGCTGCTGGTATCAAGCATGTAACCTTGTTTGACACTATTTTAATCATATTTCATTTTTATCATGCAAGTCAGCTAGACAGAGGAAAGCCCAAAACATTTCTTTCACATTTACAACTTGAAACGAAACACAATCATGTTAAACTGGCATTGAAACTACAACAACGAGATACTGTCATTCCAAGACCGTAAGTCTTATCAGACCATTTTAGATGATAGAACCATCCTCAATCGCTACTAATTTTATCCTGACACTGAATTATAACAATGAATTGCACAAGTTAAGAGCATTGTTTGATAGAGGCTTATGTCAACAGCAAATCAAAGCATGCATATGCAGAAATGATGATTGATTAACAGCGACAAAACTATGTTACAAGGGGCACATGGGGAATTCTAGTGATCTCATTGTGAAGAACAAGATAAAACAGATCATTGCTTCCTCAAACTTACATATATGACATAGTATTTATGGAACACTTTTTCATGGTTAAAACACACTTACAACTAATATTCACTGAATAAACAACTTGGATGAAAACATAAACTTCACACAATGAATATCAGCATCACTACTTCAGAGATTTGTAAACGCTATGCTGCTTCAACACTGGGGAATATGTTCAGCCATGATGAAGTATGATCACTAATAATATTAATGGCAAGCCAAACATCCCAAACCATGTCATCAGTCTGTCTCACAAAATATTTTCCCTTCTGCTAGTAGCCATTTCTGCTATGCTAAATGCCTAAATGAATGAAGGCTAGATTTCTTCAGGTTCTGGTTCTGAATCTGCCACCCCAAAGGAATTATTTGTTTCTATCAAAATTATGTATGATCAGAGAATGTTTGAATGTATATATCAACATGAACTGTGACAGTAATAATTCCACTTTGGGAAGTTTTTAGGACATTGTTTATGAAGAGTGGGGTCCGAAGTTTGGCCTTCCATTAGAAGTAGATAAATCCCTCATTGTGGTTACCTGCCTTAAACATTATTCTTAGTAAATTCATTCAGTAGAGGGCTCTTATTCATGAGCTGATGATTTCAGTTCATTTGTGTTGCCATAATAGTTTGTTTTTTCTTTTATAGGTAATTTATGTACAGTTCTACACTTTTTATGAGCAATATGAAAAATAGATCATTATAATAACAGAAGAAGAAAAAAGTATTATAATAGACTTTCATCATTTTGTGGCAGTACGTACACACGAGTGTTAGAACAACACAGTGTAAACAAACACCTGAAGTACTGACAAACACCAGTTCTTATGTTCACGTCACACAGACAGTGTTCCTTGAGGTTACATGCAATATGTATGGTATACACTGGCCATGAGGCAGATGCTGGAGCCTGCAGGCAACACAGACAAAGGACAGGTAGAAATAACGATTTACTTGGCCAGGAATGTCTGAGCAGCTGATTCAGCTAATTGTGCTCGAGTACTAAAGGCTGATAGGCTTGTGGTGTCCTGCACTGCTTCATGCCTACAATGTTACATGCCAATTCTGTGAGCAATTTGTTCTATTAAATATATTCATTTTGCACAGAAATGATGAGGTCATAATGAAGTCATACCTAAGTTAACACAATAAAATCATGTCACTTCTATCACATGTTCTACAAATATTTCAAAATGCAAATGAATGTTTGCTATCTGAGAATACAGTCCTGTTGTACGCAGAACAATAGTACTGTATACATTTCCATGTTACAGTATCCCAGTTTTCTCTTCTATCCATTACAATAGCTTTGTTTTAAGCCACACTTAGCAATATGCAAGCCTGTAGATAACTCAATCTGGATCAGACAATCCAGGGATTGAAAGTAGTTGAGCTATAATAGCATGTATTAAACATGTTCATCCTTTTCAATAAGTCGCCTCTTACAACAAGCAATATAAACCTGCTGCTGGCAGACCTAATCTCACTGTTAATCCCATTGTAGTGTATGAAAATGCATGCTTATCATCTTTGGGGTGCTTATTGATAGTGTACTGATTCTCCACAGTGTCATGATTGATATTGTACTGATTCTCCACAGTTTTATGATTGATATTGTACTGATTCTCCACTGTGTTATGATTGATAGTGTACTGATTCTCTACAGTGTCATGACTGATATTGTACTGATTCTCTACAGGGTTATGATTGATATTGTACTGATTCTCTACAGTGTCATGACTGATATTGTACTGATTCTCTACAGGGTTATGATTGATATTGTACTGATTCTCTACAGGGTTATGATTGATATTGTACTGATTCTCTACAGGGTTATGATTGATATTGTACTGATTCTCTACAGTGTTATGATTGATAGTGTACTGATTCTCTACAGGGTTATGATTGATATTGTACTGATTCTCTACAGGGTTATGATTGATATTGTACTGATTCTCTACAGGGTTATGATTGATAGTGTACTGATTCTCCACAGGGTTATGATTGATAGTGTACTGATTCTCTACAGGGTTATGATTGATATTGTACTGATTCTCTACAGGGTTATGATTGATATTGTACTGATTCTCCACAGGGTTATGATTGATATTGTACTGATTCTCTACAGTGTTATGATTGATATTGTACTGATTCTCTACAGGGTTATGACTGATATTGTACTGATTCTCTACAGGGTTATGACTGATATTGTACTGATTCTCTACAGGGTTATGACTGATATTGTACTGATTCTCCACAGGGTTATGATTGATATTGTACTGATTCTCTACAGTGTTATGATTGATATTGTACTGATTCTCTACAGGGTTATGATTGATATTGTACTGATTCTCTACAGGGTTATGATTGATATTGTACTGATTCTCCACTGTGTTATGATTGATATTGTACTGATTCTCTACAGGGTTATGATTGATAGTGTACTGATTCTCCACAGTTTCATGATTGATATTGTACTGATTCTCCACTGTGTTATGATTGATAGTGTACTGATTCTCTACAGGGTTATGATTGATAGTGTACTGATTCTCTACAGTGTCATGACTGATATTGTACTGATTCTCTACAGGGTTATGATTGATATTGTACTGATTCTCTACAGTGTCATGACTGATATTGTACTGATTCTCTACAGGGTTATGATTGATATTGTACTGATTCTCTACAGTGTCATGACTGATATTGTACTGATTCTCTACAGGGTTATGATTGATAGTGTACTGATTCTCTACAGGGTTATGATTGATATTGTACTGATTCTCTACAGTGTCATGACTGATATTGTACTGATTCTCTACAGTGTCATGACTGATATTGTACTGATTCTCTACAGGGTTATGATTGATATTGTACTGATTCTCTACAGGGTTATGATTGATATTGTACTGATTCTCCACTGTGTTATGATTGATAGTGTACTGATTCTCTACAGTGTCATGACTGATATTGTACTGATTCTCTACAGGGTTATGACTGATATTGTACTGATTCTCTACAGGGTTATGATTGATATTGTACTGATTCTCTACAGTGTTATGATTGATATTGTACTGATTCTCTACAGGGTTATGATTGATATTGTACTGATTCTCTACAGGGTTATGATTGATTTTGTACTGATTCTCTACAGGGTTATGACTGATATTGTACTGATTCTCTACAGGGTTATGATTGATAGTGTACTGATTCTCCACAGTTTTATGATTGATATTGTACTGATTCTCCACTGTGTTATGATTGATAGTGTACTGATTCTCTACAGTGTCATGATTGATATTGTACTGATTCTCTACAGGGTTATGATTGATATTGTACTGATTCTCTACAGGGTTATGATTGATATTGTACTGATTCTCTACAGGGTTATGATTGATATTGTACTGATTCTCTACAGGGTTATGACTGATATTGTACTGATTCTCCACAGGGTTATGATTGATATTGTACTGATTCTCTACAGTGTTATGATTGATATTGTACTGATTCTCTACAGGGTTATGACTGATATTGTACTGATTCTCTACAGGGTTATGACTGATATTGTACTGATTCTCTACAGGGTTATGATTGATATTGTACTGATTCTCTACAGGGTTATGATTGATATTGTACTGATTCTCTACAGGGTTATGATTGATATTGTACTGATTCTCCACTGTGTTATGATTGATATTGTACTGATTCTCTACAGGGTTATGATTGATAGTGTACTGATTCTCCACAGTTTTATGATTGATATTGTACTGATTCTCCACTGTGTTATGATTGATAGTGTACTGATTCTCTACAGGGTTATGATTGATAGTGTACTGATTCTCTACAGTGTCATGACTGATATTGTACTGATTCTCTACAGGGTTATGATTGATATTGTACTGATTCTCTACAGTGTCATGACTGATATTGTACTGATTCTCTACAGGGTTATGATTGATATTGTACTGATTCTCTACAGTGTCATGACTGATATTGTACTGATTCTCTACAGGGTTATGATTGATAGTGTACTGATTCTCTACAGGGTTATGATTGATATTGTACTGATTCTCTACAGTGTCATGACTGATATTGTACTGATTCTCTACAGTGTCATGACTGATATTGTACTGATTCTCTACAGGGTTATGATTGATATTGTACTGATTCTCTACAGGGTTATGATTGATATTGTACTGATTCTCTACAGGGTTATGATTGATAGTGTACTGATTCTCTACAGTGTCATGACTGATATTGTACTGATTCTCTACAGGGTTATGACTGATATTGTACTGATTCTCTACAGGGTTATGATTGATATTGTACTGATTCTCTACAGGGTTATGATTGATATTGTACTGATTCTCTACAGTGTTATGATTGATATTGTACTGATTCTCTACAGGGTTATGATTGATTTTGTACTGATTCTCTACAGGGTTATGACTGATATTGTACTGATTCTCTACAGGGTTATGATTGATATTGTACTGATTCTCTACAGGGTTATGATTGATATTGTACTGATTCTCTACAGGGTTATGATTGATATTGTACTGATTCTCTACAGGGTTATGACTGATATTGTACTGATTCTCTACAGGGTTATGATTGATATTGTACTGATTCTCTACAGTGTCATGACTGATATTGTACTGATTCTCTACAGGGTTATGAGCATTCCCATATTCAACTCCAGGATAGAAAGAAGTGACAGACTTAAAGTGGTTAGTGTGTTACTTCAAAGAACCAGCATATCAGAATTAATATTAATAGAATATAATAATGCACATAAAAGTTTCAAGACATAAATGACCATGTAGAAATATTATTGAAAAAGAAACAATTACTCATATTTAACTCAGTATAAAACTTTTAAATCAACTTCTGATAAAAAAGCATTTGACTTACTGAGATGTGTGTCCATTTGTCAGTCCTTTTGATCTGGAAAAGACAATAAATAATTGAAGAGACAGGACACTCATTCATTTCTTGAAACATGATACACTTTAGAGGAAAATTTGCTGTTTTGACGATTTTTTTGAGTGTCTTGCCACACTGGACAATAAATAGATGTGAGGTGGATGTGGACACTGAGGAAGATATGGATGTAAATGTAATAGAGATAGATAGATAGATAGATAGATAGATAGATAGATAGATAGATAGATAGATAGATAGATAGATAGATAGATAGATAGATAGATAGATAGATAGATAGATAGATAGATAGATAGAGAGAGAGAGAGAGAGAGAGAGAGAGAGTCGTTTTACGCCACACTCAGCAGTATTACAGCTATATGGAGGCAGTCTCTAAATAATATAGTCTGGACCAGACAGTGCAATGATCAACAGCACAAACATCAATCCACACAATTAGAATACAATGACATGCTTCAACCAAGCCAGTGAGTAGGACCATCCAATCGCTTCTTATGACAAGCATGGGTTGCTGAAGATCAATTCTAACCCGGATCTTCATGAGTGCTTTATGTGATTGGCCACTCACGTGCTTTCTCTGACCATGGAGTCATAGTACTCGCTCTGTTCCTGTCCCATCACACTGGCACTCAGCCTGAAACCATGTTTAGATGCAAGATTACAAGCATTCAAACTGGTTTCATAACAGTACAATTTTATGCTGAGAAAACAAATAAAGGGAAACAGGGAAATTCAGGTGTTCCTTGAATATTCTCCAGTGTTAATCATCAGCTTAAATAGCGCCATTCGAGGAAATCTGAGCATAAATAAAGGAACACTGTCATGCACTGGTGTTCCCTCTCATTGTTTTCTGAGGTGTTTCACCAATGCTTTAATTGTTAACATAAACAACTTAAGAATTAACCCCTCTTGGTCTTTATAGATCCTGTTATCAGAGAAACTTAAGTCCAAAGGTTCCAGTTTGGGAAACTTTTGTGACAATTGCTGCACTTAGGCATGAAAACTGGTCTCCAAGAATCATCTGAAAAATCTCAACACAATCCCACAACCATCATTTCAGTATTCTTCATCTCAACCTAACAAACAGTTTTCTAGCCATAAGCATTTCTGGTGTGGGTTATACAAGGCATGAAGATACAGGCAGATATATGAGTACAGGATTCACGAGTTACCTACCCTGGCGCAATGTGTGCCGTGGAGGTGTGTCCAGACGTCTTTGGTGTACTGGTGCCGACGAAGTCACCAACTTCCCCTGTATCCTCATTAGCAATCTGCGGACAAGAATTGCCACCATCAGAGATTACAAAGCAATGGTATGCAGCAGTATGATTGGGTTCAATATACGTAGAAACAGGATGTAGTGGTTGGCATTTTCTGGAGTCAATTCATGTATGAGAATGCTTTTGTTGCTCAATAACTTCTATATTCTCCACTTCAACAAAATATGATGAACGTTGGAACCAAACTGTTTTGTTGGCATCATATCTCTATTACAGCACCCATGTCAGATGGATGGGGGAAAAGTCTGAAGTGATACAGGTTCAGCATGTTTGGTGAAGCCTACAAGAAAGTTACACATGAAGATTGGATTGCAACTGATCTTCAGTAACACATGCTTGTCTTTTAAGGCATCTGTGGGGATCAGGTAGTCAGGCTTGCCGACTTGGTTGACACTGATGGCATCGTATCCCAACTGCATAGATGTTAATCTTGACGTTGATCACTGGATTGTCTGGTCCATACTCAGTTATTTACAGATCACTGCGATATAGATGGAATATTCCTGAGTGCAGCATAACACTTAACTTCACTACAAGAAGGTTTGGCACAAACAAACCAAGATATCTATTCTGATGGAGAATCTAGGAATCACACGATCACTGAAAATGATGTTAATTTCAAGTAAGTAGGTCAGTTAATTAGTCTTCAGGCTCCTACTCACACTGTCATAGTACACTGTCTCTTGCTCAGACATGAGGCTCTTGTCTTGATGCATCTTAACCAAGTGTTCTGCTCTGGCCTCATCAATGTCCATCTTGGCAATGCGTTCCTGGAATGTCACCTGCTTGTCCTCAACCTTCACCTCTGCTGCCGATGGGTGATCATGTGTCAAGGCCACAACCTCCACGGGAACATCTCGTCTCTTGTTGTTATTTCGTTGCATGCACTCTGTTGCATCTGCATTGTAGGCTTCAACCTGAAAACAGAAGATGAAGGGATGTCATATATGATATAGTCCCAACACTTATACAATAACACTGCATACCCATATTCAGTTTTGGGAGTGTGTGACTGCCCACTTCCACTGTATGTGACTGGAGTTTATGTTTCCAGAAAAGCTACACCACTCTCAGACTACTGTCCCCTGAATGGCTGATATGGGTTTGGCTCCAGTTGTATAACGTGTCTGAACCATGCATTCACAGCACTGTCTACAGCAACACATAAGTTGACAGTTGGAGAACATTCAGATGCCACAGCATGTTGAGACAATGAACGCCAACATTTGGTGTCACAGAGTAATCAACACTACATCCAAGAGAAATTGGACAGAATTCCATTTTCTCACAGCATGGATAGACCTATGACTGGCATATAGGAGTCATGTTGCTCCCAAACTTATATATAAAGGTTAATCCTGAAACTGTACTTAAAGAACCCTAAAGATATCATGGTCATGTTTGATGACTTGGTTGACACATGTCATCGTTTTCCAACTGTATAGATCAATGTTCATGATGTTGACTTGAATATATACTGACTGCCACCATATAGCTACAATATTGCTGAGTGTGGAGTAAAATATAAACTCACTCACTCACAAAACTAAAGCATGAAAAAAAAGTCTAATGATCACAAGATCAAAGAATAATCAAGTAGACAGGGACATGCCTAAAATACATTGTAGCCCCAAATATTTACAGGGGGAACTTGTGAATCCCTGTTCTTTGAATGTCAGGATCTGGATATGTATACTCATTCTAAGTCCCTGAAACACTCTCTCACCTGTTGACCGAAATAGATGAGTTCCAGTTCCTTTTTGTTCTTGTATTCCTGCAACTGTCCATAGAAAACCTTGGAGCGCCACATACGGAAGTATCTCTGAATTATAGTGGCTGCTCTCTCAGCTGAATACACTTTCTGGCGCCTTTCTCTCTCTGCAAGCTTTTTTATTTGCTTCTTTCGGAACACTGGAACAGATATCTTGCTTCACTACACAATCACTGACTATCTCATAAAATTGAAGCTTTTATTGTGACAGATCTGTTATTTGAAGTCACATCAGGTGACATGGTAAAAAGGGATCACCATTGTGGCTTCTAAATTCTAAATATATCATGTCTTTCAACTAAAGTTTACAAGCTGTTCCGTAAGCAAAGGATAAAGGTGACACTTCAGATCAAATGTCCTCAAATCATCATTGAGAGAGAATATTTCATCAGGATAAAGATCTGATGGTAATCAGATTAGCTGCACTGGATATTCAAAACTCATTTGTGTAATACTTTCTAAATACACCATGACTTGAGGTGATTTCTTGCACCAATGACAAGCAGCGCTGCTCAAAGAAAAAGCATTCAGTTCAAAGACAGGAACCAAGAAACAGTTTCAAATCTGATACTACTAAATGGTTACTTTGACATAAAACTACAGAAAGTGAAAATCATGATCATATTTCTACCTGCTTGTATTTTCCTTGCTTTTTCGTCTTCATTTCTTTTTTCTTCCTTGATCCGTTTCCGTGTCATGTAGCCTCTGTACACAGCCTGTATGGTGACAGCCGAACAGTGGCGCTGCTTGATCACTGGCTGGTACACTTTCCTGGCATGTAACCCTCGAGCCACTGAAAACATACATTATAAAATCAATATACATTTTGACAGAACAAATGTCATTCAAACATCTGAACAAAATGTCAGGTTAGACCCAATCCTCATTCACACACTGTCTCACATGATCCTTATTCACCAGTTGACCATCCAATCCTCATTAAGAAAGTCACTATCCAATCCTCATTAACAAAGTCACTATCCAGTCCTCACTAACAAAGTCACTATCCAATCCCCATTCACACACTGTTACCATCAAATCCTAAGTGACATATTTTGGTCACCTCATACACAGCAGCCTTTCATTTCACATTCAATCAATTCCAGCAAAGCAATCCTCATTCTGGTGCCAAGATCTTCCAATCCTCAGTTCAGTTGGATCTTATGACACAAAACCTGAGTACCTGGGACCTATTGTGTTCTAGAATGTCCTTGTAGACAACAGTCACATGGAAAAATGAACACTGCCTTACAGAATGCTCTCCCTGCAAGATTCCCATGCATGCAGAAAGTGTTTTTTTGCCAGTAACAGACGTAACTATAACTGTTTGATAACTTGCACTGTCAGCTGCTGCTGGTTCATTGTTTCCAGTTTCATTCCTACCTTCACAAGCAACATATGGTCAAAGCAAACTTACTTTTCTGTAGGACAATGGCAGCCCTGCGTCTCTGTTGCACAACAGTTTGGTACTCCCTCCGTACATGCCAACCTCGGGCAACTGCAATATATATGGAGTACTTGTGAAACTGAAGCAACTATGATGGAAACATTCTCAAAGGGAATGTCAGCTACAGAATTGTCAAAGAGGAACCAGATAATGGGTGACTGGGACCTTCTCTGCTCAAGAATCGTCAAAGAGGAATCAGGCATTGGGTGAATGTGACCTTCTCTGCCCAAGAATTGTCAATGGGGAATCAGGCATTGGGTGAATGTGACCTTCTCTGCCCAAGAATTGTCAATGGGGAATCAGGCATTGGGTGATGGGGCTTTCTCTGCTTCAGAATTCTCAAAGAGGAATCAAACACTTGGTGTTTGGGACCTCCTCTGCTTCAGAAATGTCAAAGAGAAAATCAAACATTATGTGACTTGGGCCTTCCTGCTCCAGAGCTGTCACAGAGAAATCATTGGGTGTATAGGACCTTTTCTGCTCCAGATCAGTCAACGAGTAGTCAGGCATGAGGTGATCTGGACCAACTCAGCAACTGAATTATCAAAGGGAAACAAGCACTGAGATCTTAAAATCACAAATTAGTTGATAATGACAGTGAAAAGTAAGTCCTTACATTTCTGCATGACAAGCACTGCCTTGTCTCGCTGCCACTTCATTTGGTAGAAGCGGGTCCGACTGAGCCAGCGCCTCACACATGCCTGGACTAGAACCAACTTCTGGTAGAAGTTCTCATACCTCCGAGCTAATTCCTCCACATGGTAGTACTTCAAGAAAACCTGCCAGATACAAATTTCAAATTTAAGCAAAATTACAAAGAAATCTTACTCTATGTGCCCTCTTTGAAGACATTTCTGGTAGGATGTTATTTGAGTCAGGAAATGATGTAGCTGAAGTTTCCAGGAGAAACACATAACTTCATTATATAATGTATTATAGAGTGGACAAGAATGCTTGCTATCCAGCATGTGCAGCCACTGTGGGAAAGAATGTTAACATATGACTAAAACACTTTCCTTCATGTTCGGTTTCAAACGTTCAGTCACATTAAACATATATGCAGCAATACGTCTACTTCTCTAAAAAAATTAAAATCCTTGCATTTTAGAATAAATGTCCAAACTATGAAATAACTATGCCCAAAAGTGAAGGACAGGTGTCCACCTTTGTCCTGCCGATGGCCCACTGATGAAGTCCCAGTCTCTCCAGGAGAACTCTGCAGGTCTCAGCATTGATGGGGATCTTCTCATTCCACTGGAAGCACAGCACATGGTACCTGGAGCACACAATACACACACAGCTGTTTCATCATGCACAAGGTGGGGGGGAGATGGGGTAATTGAGTGGTTAAAGCAGCGTTTGCTCATCATGCCAAAAGCCCAGGTACAAAATGAGAAGTTCATTGTTACTGTTCCCCAACCATGATATTGCTGGTATGATATTGGCATAAAACCCAACTGACTCCTCAAGCATGAGGATCACAATCAGATGAAGGCAAGCAGTGCTGGTTGTGATGAGTACCTGGATGGAGTGAGTGAGTGAGTGAGTTGAGTTTTATGCTGCAGTCATCGGATTTTCAGCTACATGGCCACAGTCTGTAAATAATCGAGTCTGGACCAGACAATCCAGTGATTAACAACATCGGTCTGTGTAATTGGGAACCAATGACATGTATCAAACAAGTCAACATCCGATCTCGTTAGCCGCCTCTTTCGACAAGCATAGTCACCTTATATGGCAAGTATGGGTTGCTGAAGGCCTATGGATGTGTTCAGGATCTTGGCTGTAGATTTACAATCAATTTTGACCCAGACATTACTGAAGCAAGAACTGTTTATCCTTGAACAGACATAACTCTCCTTTGTCACCCAGTGTTCATTTGTGTCTGCCACTCAAAATCTGTATGTGAGATTCACACCATGACCCAGTTTGGATAAAAACAATCAAAGAGATCGATATCATGAGCATCAAGCCACTCATCTGGGGTAAAATGATGTGGTGACACCAAATCTCTTAGGTTTCTAGGGATCAGTGGTCTTACTCAGAATCCCCATGACGAAGAGATCGTTAGAAGCATCCAGCATCAGAAAAGACTGATAACCAAAATACATTATAGTTCAAAATTACACTGAAGACAAGTACACCGTATGCCTAATAAAAACCTACCATACCAAAATTAATATTTTAAACTATCCATGGATCAGACTCAAGAAACCAATTAAACCTACCTCTTGAGGAACTCACTGAACTGTATCCTGTGAGAATAACCCTGCCTCCTGATGCGAGTAGTCTCCAGGACGCCAGTATACTTGAGCTGAGTCATGACCTTCTCAGACTCAAAGTGTTCCGGATCCTTTTTGTCGTTCGGCTTGATACATCTGTTGAAGTAAATAAAATGTAATTTACTTTCCTCAAAATAGATTTCTTAATATCTTACACCTTATGTTATTTTTTCTTGTTTTTCAGATGACCTTGCTGTTAAGTTTGAATCAAAACTTGTATAATGTTTTACCATAACACGTTACATGTAAATAATAACAAATGACAGAATCTGCTTGGCTACCTGACAAAATGTGGAGATCCAGCCACCATCTTGGCCAGGAGGTCCATGAGAGAGAAGCGGAAATAGGTGGACACTGTTTGCTGGATCCGGGTCATGCTAGTAGATCCTGAGGCATTCTGGAACCGACATCACATCCCTGTTACAAATCCTTCTACACCAATCTAATGCACCTGTCACATACTGGAGACACTACACACCTTACAGTGAGTCCATGTTAATCTGAACACTCTCCCTCACAGATACTACTGTCACAAGCTTCCATGAGTGAGTGGGTGAGTTTTAACACCATTGAGAACAGTTTTCAAGGTATATAACATGTCAGTTTATTGTTGGGGAAAAATTCAACTTGATACTGGTCTCAGATATATGAAACTTTTATGCAACCCTGAGAATGGTGACAAAGCTAGCAACATAATTAGCAGCAACCAGAACTATAACTTTGAACCACAGGGTTCTTGTGTTCACAGGGGAGATAACTCTTCACAACAAATGTTAGAGCCTCAGCTGAATAATCCATCCATGCCCATAGTTTACTCTGTTCTCCAAAGAGTGAGCATGTTAGGATGATTCCTGAATACTTTAGCATCATTTCTGAGCAATACCACAACAGGAGACGGTTCACAATATGCACTGACATTTTAACTAGCCACACCATCATCTATAGTCCATAAAGATTAGACAATTTCACAGAGAACTCTCATTCTTATTAACCAGGTTTCATTGTAACATTAAAACTTACACTACATTGCCACCAATGAAAATACATAAATACATGAACAAACAAATACCATATATAATGAAACAGAAATGCATTCAAAACCAATCAGATCTTAGATCTCACTACCATTTCATAAAGATCAGAGGATACCCCATTACAGATGACATTAGCATAACCTGTCAGTTGACCAATTTGCCAGGATGAAACTACATGCCAAAAACACAAGAAAACAGCAGTCACTTTATTAGCTACTTCATATGTCACTCAGAATTCAAGCAAGATTATACTGATTCAACCTGTTATATGAAGTCCTCATTTAGGAGATAAACATCATGTGTTGGCCAATTTCCGGGTGTTATTGAGTATTTGAAGCACGGGAATGCATTTGGAACCGACGGCGTCAGCCGGAGGTTTCAAATGGAATATTCCTGTGCTTCAAATACTCAATAACACCCGGAAATTGGCCAACACATGATGTTTATCGACATTGTAAACACAAAAGTAAACCAAAGGGGTTTTAGTGTCTGCACTCGTTTACATCGAATACGGACACAGCAGTGAAGTGTCATCAGCTGGCCGTTTCAGCTGGTTCCCATGGTAGCATATGGAGTTGCTCATTTGTGACGTCATTCTAACTTTACGTCACAATATGATTTGAATGACGTCACCACTGTTGATGACACAACAAAACAATTGTTTACGTGTAAATACGCGGTGAATAGTCTTTCAGTTTCCGGGAATCTAATACCATTTAATCATGTTTTTCAACCAATTAGATTACAGAACACAGTAACTTTTGGTTTACAATTCTTTGTGTAGAGGTACTGAACACCAGGACCTCATTTTCAATAGGCTGATTCAAGACAAAGACCTATTGAGATTTGAATGCAAATTACATCCTTCTTAAAACTTACCACTTTGCATCCTATTCATTTGTTCATTTGTACAAGAATATTAAAATTACTGACGTTATTTCCAAATGTTCAAACTAATTAACACATCAGCTGCATAATCTAGTAAGTTTAAACATATTAAAGTCTATTTTGCTGATAAGAGATTCCTTGTAGTGCCTACTGTGAATTGTGCAATACTCCAATTATCAACCATCTACCATCATTACTACACAAGACTACTAACTCAATTTCAACACAATATTTATGCTATTGAAGTGAGCAATGCAGTAAAATATTGTTCACATCACAAAAATAAAATTTAATTACTATGCACTTTAATACAAAATTAAGTCAAATTTAGCACACTGTCAACTAAATGTTTGCTTGTGACACCATAAATGTTTTGCTATTTCTTGTAGATTGTATGTTTGTATATCTGAAACAAGACTGAAAAAATTATCCATCCAAAATATCATCCAATACAGAGACAAAATGTTAATGGAAGCAGAATTATAAGAAAGGTAAGATGATGCTCAATGAAGAATTTACTGCTCTCTGACAAGGGTCATATACCACCTTAAATAGTATAATTACATGTATACTGCTCTCTGACAAGGGTCATATACCACTTTAAATAGTATGATTACATGTATGCTGCTCACTGACAAGGGTCATATACCACATTAAATAGAATGATTACATGTATGCTGCTCTCTGACAAGGGTCATATACCACTTTAAATAGTATGATTACATGTATGCTGCTCTCTGACAAGGGTCATACACCACTTTAAATAGTATGATTACATGTATACTGCTCTCTGACAAGGGTCATACACCACTTTAAATACTATGATTATACTGCTCACTCGATATGCCATGTACTATTTTCAGGACAATACAACTTTTTTCCCTTTAAAGAAGTCAGATTCTACTTCAAATAAAATTACTAATTGCTCTTTAAGAGAGGTCAGTATAATCTCAGTATAATGAATTAACTGATCCGTGAGGTAATATGCGTCTTTCAAGGTAACATAATTAATGCTCTCAAATGATATAGAACAATCTGGTTGTTCCCTAAAATCATTAAACACATACTAACAAACCTATCTATTGGATGCTGGATTGGCAAACAATAACGAATAGTAATAAATTCCAAAACTAATACTGAACATAAATAACATTTTGATTGTAAAATTCTTTCACTAAATTAACCAAAGAGAAAAACCAAAACCATTTTCTTCCTATACTATCAGTGAAATTGTGTTTGAGTTTGAGTGATGTTTAAATTTGAATAAAAACATGATAATGATGAATGATGGCATGGAGAATACAAGGGTAAGTACACATGTTGGAAGGCTCGTAAGGAATACTGTAGGTAGGAGTTTAAGCCACACAGGATATAATTAAGAAATGTCTGTCTGCTGAAATGAAAGTTTCTATATGTCTATAAAGTTGCTGAACTCTGTGATAGAAAACAAGCGCTATTTGATGACAGATCACGGCAAACACAGAGACTTACAATACTTACAAGAGCATTCAAATAAATCTGTAAGACAGTACAACACAAGTCTAACACAACACAAGTCAATTACTACAACTACACATCATAAACACAAACTGAATCAAGTCGGAAGTTTTACTTCTGTTGATGTTGGATACAGAGACAGGATAGCGGTAGAGAGTGTGGGTGCGTGACTGAGTTGGGTGTAACCACAGTATGTTAGCTTGATAACAGAGTCCAGTCAGAAATAATTAACCCCTCGGACATTTACCACTATCGTGAAACCCCAACATAAACTGTGGTGCTGGTTCATTTCTGAGTAAGTGAGTATTGTTATACACTGTTTTTAGCAGGGGACACCAGAAATAGGCTTCACACATTGTACCCATGTGGGGAATCAAACCCAGGTTTTCAGTGTGATGAGCCACCACTTTAATCACTAGGCTACCCCAACGCTCCTCTGGTTCATCCAGTAACATGATCTGAGAGAATGGGATTCGGTCAGAGGTGTCTAGCACAGGAAACAGCAGCAGTACCTTAGACCATCAGGCACCATGGCACCATGGCATCAGGCACCATGGCAACATGCAGGACAAGGTCAACATGATGTGACTGACCACTATCACTATCACATCTGTTCATGTTTTCTCACATACAGTTAAACATCATTAATGTAAAGTCATCAACATCAATAAAAGATACAGGTAGTTAACAGTTTCCTTGTTCTTTTATAAGATTCTACTTGAATGCAATTTCAATTGCAAGTGACAGAAATTGTCCACCAAATACATTCATACGAAAGATTACAAATAGAAAAAGAGGTCTTTGTAGAAAACAACAGAGAAGAATCAGTAAACACAAAGAAATTACAAATTATCCCTCCTGTATGAATGAATGGTGTTAACCCCTAGGGAGTTACTGCATTAATTCACAAGGGAAGATTAGCTGTCATTTTGAGATTAAGTAGTTTATTTCATGTATGAACCATTGACATTTTCAGATGGAAAATGCGGCAATAAAGTATTATCTGTTTTTTAATAGGATATATATAGCGCACATATCCATGCAACTAGTGCATGCTTAAGGCACTCAAGTATGAAATGTTAATCCTGAAGAGCAGCTTCAGTAAAGGAAGTCAATTACATGTCAGTTTTGGACATGGACAATGGAATGGCTAACATTTACAGGAGCAAAAATCAGAAAATGATTAAACATGACTTACTTTACTCTTTTAAGTAAATTATCTTACGAAATTCCATATCTGTCCATGGCAACACAATACTTTTAAGATCTCCTTTCTTCCATCAACAAATACTTGAACACTATCACAAAGACAATCATATAACAATGGACTACACATACAAACAGTTCCAGTGCTATTACTATACACACCCTGCTGCCACCAAATGCAGATCTGTTCTGAGGTTGGTAACTCTGTATTGTGAAGCCACTGTTGGTGCTCATGGGAGAGTTAAATGCACTGGACTTCGTACTGTTGAAGTTGGACTTGAGACTACCCGTAGCCAAGTTTCCTGTTGAAATTTGGGATTTTTAGGAGAAGTTTAGGCATGGTCTAGTCTGTTGCTCAATATGGAAAGTAAATCTAGTTATATATACCATTTTAATCATAGTATATTTAGGCTGAGAGTCTAAGAATTATCAGCTGGAACATCTAGAATAAACATCAATTTTTAACACATCCTGGTAGACCTAAGGGATGCAACTATGTAGTGCAGCCTACATGGCCACCATATTCCTTCCTTTCATTAAGACAACTATTAGTACTTACAGATGAGTGAGAGAGTGAGTCAGGTTCTAAACTGCTTTTAGCAATATTTCAGTAACAACATGGCAGGGGGACACCAGAAAATACTTCAACACCCATGTGAGGAACCTAACCCAGGCTCTAGGCATGAGAAGCGATTATCCTAAACGCTAGGCTACCAGATATCCCCTGTTACAGAAGAAGAAATCAACTATTGTGCTGCTCTACTCACAATGAGTGAGTGAGTTTGGTTTTACACTGCCTTAACAATATTCCAGCATGTCACAACGGGGAACATCTGAAATGGGCTTCACACATTGTACCCAAGTGGGGAATCAAACCTGAATCTTCACTGAGATGAGAGAATGCTTTAACCACTTGGCCATCCCACAGTCCCTACTCATAAAGAGTTAAGTACCTGTTTTTGTGAGGGGTGTTTGGAAGAGAGCCTTGACGACAGGGTTGCTGGACTGACGCAGGATGTCAACAATCTCAACAGGAAGTCGATCTCTGTTCTTCTCCAGGAAACCAGACGCATCGTACGTCACCTAGTTGGTGAATATACATGTTTTTCTACTGAACGTGATATATCCCGGGATTACAGTCATCCAGTAAATGGATCTTACCATACAGGGTTTCTGACAACTAACCAGTCTGAGACAGTGCACCTTGTAATGTTTTCTGAAATATATTCTCCGTATGTCTAGATTCATGTTTTGCACCTACTGATTCAATAACTTTCATGTATGCAAACAGTGCCTTTTGTGCTGTTTGCAGCATCTATTTTCTTCCACATTTTCACACATAACGCCAACAGGAGGTCACAGGACCAATATTGTAAACTTGCGATGGCCACATAATCAACCACGAAAGTCATAGGTAGTTCTATCACTTAGCTTGTACTTCATCAGATATTATAGCTGTCAATAGATCTTCGCCAATTTCACATGTACATAAGCTGAAAAATCCTCATTGGGTATTTACCCATGCTCTTTTAATACTTTTGGGTTTCCCAAGAAGCAAGCATACTTGTTTGCAAAACAATTTACAGTAATTGGGTTTAAGCAATATTTTTGCTGAATTTACGCAGATATGCAGCTTACCTGGAGCTCTGTAAAAAGTTTAATTTAAATGACAATACCTTGCCAGCATAATGCTCAATAGCAAACTTGAGATTGTCGGCCTTTGGTCTTGTGTAGTAGGGTGAGTTGATGTTCTGATGGAACTTTTCTACAAAGACAAGAGACATACCCAAAAATGTGTTTGTTAAAAACTAGAGTCTGGTAATAACTCATCAAAAGGTGTCCATTACAAACTAGAGTAGTAGTATAAACAATGGGGGTATGGGACCACCACTCCTTCCAATACCTGACCCGAAGGTGTTAGTTACCACCTGCAGTCTGGCAATACCTCACCCAAAGGTATTCCTTATCAACTAGAGTCTGCAAAAGAGATCATCAAATGGTTTTCCTTACCAGCCAGACTCTGGCACCACCAAAAGGACTACTAAAGTTCATCCTTACCCACGAGAGTCTGGTCTGTGGACTTGGGGAAGTTGCTCTCTTCATCTAGCAGACACAGGACGCCCATGGGCTTCATCAGGAACATGTCCAAGATGGGTCTGTTGTCCACGTAGCTCACATCCTTGGCATCAATCCCTTCATTATGATACTCTTGCTGCAACACCAACATAGTCATCATTATCACCATGGTTACGTTGCAGGAGGACATTGTCAAACATAATATACATCAAATTTAATCACTATATTATTTTATTTTTATATTATTTTTCTAAAGAATTCTAGGTAAGAAGGACCAGGAAGGTCATGTCTGACATTATCAATAACACTGAAATACAAAGATACAAAAACATTTCCACAAATTAAGTCACAGAGTTTCAGCAACAGCTGAAGTCATCTCTTTCTCGAAGGAAACAGTGTGCTTGTGGACCTATCTACATCATAAAAAATTGACCTATTAAAGTATCCAAATAGTGGAAGCAGTGTTAATCCTGGAATCGATGTGTATGGTATTTGCAACAGTTAACAAATGACAGTCAACAATGCATTTGTGAGGAGTCTTCAACTATTGCACCTACCATCTCCCAGACAAAGATGTTCTGGTTGAAGTAATACTGTATTTGTTCGTTGGCAATGTTGATACAAAGCTGCTCAAAGGAGTTGTGTGTGAAGTTTTCAAACCCGAAGATATCCAGAAGCCCAATCACCAAGGTATCTTCACTGAAGAAGTGAAAAGGAAATTGAAAAAGCACAGTTTAATGAATAAAAGGCTCTGTAGCTTTCCAGTAAGTCCTAATCACCATTCAAATAGTGTTCAAAGAGTATATAAGAGAGTATTTTGCTTTGGAGCAAAATGTCAATGACTACAGTTATATACAGCACACAAAAACTAAACACGTATATACCAGTTACATTTAGGATAACCATCATATTCCCATGGTCAATCTCAGTGACAGTTGTCACATGCACATGAGTTCTACTTCAACAACTTTCTTCTAATATTTCAATCAAATTCTGTCACAAATGTCAATATGAAGGTTGAAATTAAAAAAACGAACAAAATGAGAAACACCTCTTCCCAAGGAACATATCTGATATTACAAATGGGTGAATGGTTGACTAAATGTCATACCATTATGTCTGCCATGACAATCATGGTACAAGTAATATAACATAAGTAATGGCACATTATACACGCAAAACACCTGCTTCATTGCTAAATATGGCATTACATATATGCTACTGAGATTTTTAAAGTTGATCGGGTGAGGACTGGGTAAATGAATGAACTCACTCTGATCTCTCTGTTTTGGCTGGTCGGAGGAGAGCACTTATTCTGTTCACAATCCAACTGAAGAGACGGCCATACAAAGCCTTTGCCATGGCATCCCTGGCGTTGAAAGCTTCACGCAGGTTGTTGTTGCGAATGATGAGTTCTCCCTTGGCTACCATTGCCGTGGAAGTAAGAGCTTCTTGGATGTCCTCAGAATTTACTCCAAGAAGTGAGGACACTGGAAAAAAGAACTGTGAATTGACAACAGAACAGAACGTGTCTACTCTAAGACAAGAAGAATAATGGAAGCAAAAAACTTGACTGATAGACTAGAGCATATATACTCAAAGAAGGACAGAACTGGTGTCCAGCAACACAACTGGAACACTACATTTGACGATATTAAGTTGGAAATTGGCTATCATACATGATTTCAAATGTTTGGTTGTGATTTTATGATGAGGCCAGACCAATCTCATTTCTTGTTTTGTGATCTTAGTCGTAAGTATTGGAGGGAATTTTATTAACAAAATCAACAAAGTAATATTCCTTATTAACACTAAAGGTATTTTACTTTTGGCAATTTATGAAGTGTATATCGGGCAAAAAACAATCTAACAACATTGTTCTCGAAAGTTTACATATTTGTCCAATACAAACATTAGGTTTTTATTCATTGAGTGGGGAAAATAAATTTTTATTCTTAGAAAAATATGACCGGCAAATCCATAATAAAAGAAATAAAACTGGTCTGGCCAGAGGTCAAAATGTCAGTGTTCAGCTTGGTAATTTAATACAATGGCCTACCTATGTCAAGCAGACTCCGGTCACTGATGACACAGCAGTCCCCAGTGTGGTCAGACAGCTCTTTCTCCTGGAACTCCATATTGCCGATGTGTAGGATCCCACAGAGTATGGCATACACAGACGACACCTCCTGTCAGGGATATACACATTATTCATCATAATGAGTGAGTGAGTGAGTTGGGTTTAAAGCCACTTTCAGCAATATTCCAGCATTATCACGGTGTGCCACACCAGGAATGGGCTCCATACAATGTACCCATACAGGGAATCGAAACAGGGTGTTGGGCATGATGAGCAAATGATTTAACCATAAGGCTACCCCACTGCCCCTCATCATGACGAACAACACAGGACAGCATATACTGACAACCCTTCTTTTGGGGAGAAACCTTATTATTAACATAGGACAACTATCATCAACCTAATCTTGATCGTCATGAACCACAGAGGATAGGACACACTGACTACAACTTCTGGCAGGGATATACACATTTATATCATCATCATCATCATCATCATCATCACCATGAACTAACTGAAAAGTAGATGAGTATCAGTGCAGTATTCATGTTATTGTCATTTTTGACATTTTCAAACTGTCCTTACATCTTTAAAATATTTTTCATCTTCATATTTTCTTTGTTTAACAACATTACCTAACAACAATCCTGTAGTAGAAAGTGTAACAACCAAAAATAAGAAATGAGTGAACAAGATAACTGTACCTCTTTCTGGAAACCAATCACATCAAAGCATGTCTGGATGGCCTTGAACTTGACCCGGTGCACTGACAACGAGGCTATGTCAGGAGGGGCACTGGTGTACTCCTGGAGATACCTAAAACAGACAGCACAAGTATGTTGAAGCAAACACAATACCTTAACACTGTTGAAAGAGAGTAATACTTCCTTCCAAACATGCTGAGGCAAAGCTAAATGGCCCACAGAGAAATTTATTAGAGTGTAAAAGGAGAAATCAACCATAAAATGAAAATTTAGCTCACTTGTAAACTTTGCTCTTCTTCAAATGGAACTTGTCATTGTCACTGGAGATAAGGCCGTCATGGACATAGTAGAAGATGTGGAAACTCTGCTCTCCTCTGAAGCACACACAACCAGAAGCCTCAAACTTTACACCAATCATACACTGCTTGGTGATACTGAATGTTAATGCTACACTATACATTCATTGAACCAACTGTGGTAAGCAAGATGTAACACAACATGGAAATTATGGTTCTTGAAGATGTCTCAAAGTTGATTAAAGAAAAGAATGGCAATACATCCTATTTCCTCATAAATTACTGAAGCACCAGCTTTCAGTATTTACATTGGTCCTCCAGCTCAGTGCTACTAAATTGTGAAAAGACAAGTGAAACTCCAACCATGGTACTCTTCATTGTACTGCAGCATTTCAGAGGTCCTGCAACTGTTGTAATGTTTCAATTTTGCTATGAGCATAAGCCACAGCTTTGGGTCGATCTGGGGTACTTCTATGTGAGATAAGGAGTAAGGGAAAGCTTTGGGTAGATCTGGGTAAATCTGGGGTACTTCTATGTGAGATAAGGAGTAAGGGAAAGCTTGCATTGCTGCCAGCCTCATCAATATTCCAGCTGTATAACAGCAGCAATGTCTGCACCTACAATCCAGTGATGAACATCATGAGTGTTGATCAACCCATTTAGCATTTGATGATAGACGATCAACCATGTGACCAAGAATACAATAACTATTGGGGGGTTGTTGTTTTGACCAGTATTATTATTCATCACTCCTATGTTCTGGAGAAGGTCATCTTGCTGATAAGGTAATACTCACTTTGCTTGATGAATGACACGAGACTTCTCCAGCAGGTACTCTGTGATTTTGGCTGAAATATACAAATAAACCATCAATATTGATTTCTTCATTGACAAAATAAGATTTCAGGAACCTCTTCTTTCAAAGACACACAGTGTTTCATATCACATCATCTGCTTGTGACATCATGATGGATTCCAATTACATTCTGCAGAACCCACTTCCTAATCAGCCAATGTCTAAAAAATCTTCCAATTCATGTTACAAGTGCAAACCACTCAGACAAGCACATCTGATTTCTAAGTCACAACGTAAAATCATGTTAGAAGTACAAAAAATGAATTGCCTGTATTTATACATCTTCAGCATCCTGTCCTTTCTGAACTTTATGACATCAACACAACCGATCAGATTTTAATGAGATGAGTTTTGTCTGCGCACCCACCTCCCATGACAGTCCCGTGAGCTGTGAAGAACATCTCCAGGTACTTCCCGAAGCGACTGGAGTTGTCATTGATGACTGTTTTGGCATTACCGAAGGCTTCCATCAAAGGATTGACTTGAAGGATCCTCTCCTCTAATGTTCTATTGGGTGCCTAAGTAAGAAAACATCAATATCAAGTTTTTTCCACATGATTGCATACTTTGCGAATGTAAGAATAAAAATCTATCAATATATGGAGACATTTAGTATCAGTGTATGTATGTGGCCCAGTACATACAAGGTCCTATGAATTTTCATCCATCATGCTGGTCCACTATTAAAAGGAACTCTGTCTGTACCCATTTGCAGTCCTTGCAAGTTCGATAGCTTCTTCATGATTAAGATTATATTTTTCCAAGAAATCGAGCAGTTGTGAGTCTTAAAACTATTACACAGACTGTCAGTTTCAAGGCATCCAGACCTTGGCACCATACCATGCACAGGGTAACGTTCTTAGAAAGGGTCTGCAGGCACGGAAAGGCAGGAAATGAACATATTTACCCTCCACACATGACCATCATCATCCCCCTCTTACCTTGCCCAGCTGGGTGAGCTGCTGGACCAGGAGGTTGGCACTCTCCGTCTTGCCAGCTCCAGACTCCCCACTGATCACAATGCACTGCAGAACACAAACATCATCATCTTTGTTAGTGCTCATTTCAGTTTCGGTATCAAGTGGCAACCAAATCACTATGTATATACTCACTTTCTGTGTTATATAACACTAGCCCTCTCAGCATATATACTAAACATCTATGTAGTGTGATGCTACTATAATCAAGATATATATCCAACATCCATGTCAAGTGATGCAACAGCCATCAAGATATATATCTGACAGATACCATCAAGATATCTCATATCCATGTCAAGTGATGCTACCACCATCAAGACATATATCTGACATCCATGTCAAGAGATGCTACTACCATCAAGACATACAACTGACATCTATGTTAGGTGTTGCTACTATCATCAAGACATGTCTGACATCCATGCCAAGTGGTGCTACTACCATCAAGAGATATCTGGCATTCATGTCAAGTGATGCTACTTACTAACATCAAGACATATCTGACATCCATGTCAAGTGATGCTACTACCATCAAGACATATATCAGACAGCGACTGCTTGTCGTAAGAGGCGACTAATCGAATCGGGTGGTCAGGCTCGCTGACTTGGTTGACACACGTCATCGGTTCCCAATTGCACAGGTTGATGCTCATGCTGTTGATCACTGGATTGTCTGGTCCAGACTCGATTATTTACAGACCGCCGCCTTATAGCTGGAATATTGCTGAGTGCAGTGTGAAACTAAACTCACTCACTCACTATATCTGACATCTATGTCAGGTGATACTAGCTCTAGATTTCCATAAAATGTACTGACAGTTGAACTAACACAGAATTATCCATGAACAAGAGAGAATGAGAGTGTTTTGTTTAATGCTTAACTTTCTGCATCTAAACAATTCAAGTCAAATGATGGCATGATGATGTTAATGTAAGAGAAAAGCTAAAACCCTAGAAATATAATCCGGGTAAATCTGCCACTGAAACCACAATCATGAAGTGCAGTGAATGAAATAAGTCAAAAACCCTGATCAGTCCCAAAAAGGATTTAACCAAACCAGACACCCTCTGTCAGAAAGCTGGCCCATCTCTGGCAGTCAGATAGGCCTTAATGCAATAAACTGTGAAGTGACTGGCAAACCAAGGGAGACAACCCTGGATAGAGAAAAGTGGTGACTAGGCAACAGTGGATGAGACACTGCTGAACTCACCTGGTTGTGCTTATTATGCATCATCATCTGGAAGGATTGATCGGCGACAGCGAAGATGTGGGGAGGCAAGCTGTCCTTTGGAGCATTCATGTATTTCTTAGAGTACTGCAACACAAAGTCTGTACCATAAACAGACGAGACATAAAGGTACAATGTACACCAAGTATGATCACTATGATGATTATTAGTACATACAGTCAAAAATTATGATTACACGATGCCATTTAGAAAGTGGTCAAATGCAACATAGGTCATATTTGGGATTTCACTTTCTTAGTAAAGTACAAATTCTAGTACTTTTTTCGGTTGAGTCCAAACCGGGATTCGAACCCGCACCCTCAGAGTCAGGCACCTAATCGCCAGCACACAAAGTCAGCCGCCTAGCCCGCTCAGCCACCGCGACTTCCACAAAAATGAAAGTCGGACAACTGGTAGTCTAGACTGCGTACTTTGTGTACCCCTCTGATGAGTGTAAATTGGCACGGCTCCCACGGCCGAAAGCTATGATTACACGATGCCATTTAGAAAGTGGTCAAATGCAAACACAAAGTCAGCCGCCTAGCCCGCTCAGCCACCGCGACTTCCACAAAAATGAAAGTCGGACAACTGGTAGTCTAGACTGCGTACTTTGTGTACCCCTCTGATGAGTGGAAGTGACTTTGTGTGCTGGCGATTAGGTGCCTGACTCTGAGGGTGCGGGTTCGAATCCCGGATGGGACTCAACCGAAAAAAGTACTAGAATTTGTACTTTACTAAGAAAGTGAAATCCCAAATATGACCTATGTTGCAGTCAAAAATTACTATCATGAACATAGGCATACACAGCAAATATTGTAGCCATACCCTTTAGAATCACACATGCAAAAAATGGCTCCCATAGGCAGATGCCTTAAGTATGTCTACCCACCTCATCAGAGTATATTGTCATGAATGTGAAGGGGTTGACAGCCAACAAGATGTCCCCAATGTAGGTGTAGATGAGATTCTGGCTGTACCTGTTGAACAGCTGGGACACAATCACCTCCTGAAATATACATTTAGAAGTAAGAACAAACAACATTCAATACTAATATCTTGAATGAGTGAATGAAAGCTAAGCAGCAACAAAATGAATGCCACACAACCAATCAGAAAGATCTAAATATGCCAGAATGCACTACTCAATGTGTGTATGCTGTTTTAGAGCAATCAGCAATATTTAAGTTTTTTTAATCAACCTGCTCAAACAACGTACAAGGGGTTCTAGACACCTTTCAGATACAGTTTCGATATGATTAGAAAACACTTTCTTTACCAACCAAACAAGAACAAAGGAAGATATTCCATTACTGGATGTTGATATTTTACATTCAGTCTCTATCAATTCAACAAAAGGTTAATCATATTCATTGCGAATGTATCTTTCTGCTCACATCATCCAGTGTCTCAAGAGATGCGAGGTCGTCTGCTGTCTGCACCCCATCCCGTCTAGACTTGCGACGTGACTTCATACGGCCATGTTTGGTTGTAATGTCTGGTTCGTGGATGGTCCGCTCCATCTCTGATGTCAACTGCTTCAGCTTCTCCTTGTACTGAAACATCAAGCAACATCATCTATAACTGCAACTACCAGGCAAGCCTGGTAAAGTGTTATCACACAACCAGGATATACTGATCACTATTCTTTAAAATATAACTTCAAAACATTGGCTGCTGTCATAGAAGTGTGAGTGAGTGAGTGAGTGAGTGAGTGAGTGAGTGAGTGAGTGAGTGAGTGAGTGAGTGAGTGAGTGAGTGAGTGAGTGAGTGAGTGAGTGAGTGAGTGAGTGAGTGAAGTTTTACACCTCACTTAGCAATATTCCTGCCATATGGTGACAGTCTATAAGTAATCGAGTCTGGACCAATCAATCCAGCGATCCAAAGTATGCGCATCAATCTATGTGATTGGAGACCAATGGCATGAGTCAACCAAGTCAGCAAGCCTGACTAACCTGATCCTGCTAGTCGCCTCTTACTACCAGCATGAGTCATTGAAGATCAGTTCTATTCTGGATCTTCATGGGTTAATAGAAGTAAATACAGAATTTCTGTTGATCCTATCACAAACCAAACTCACATGGACCACATAATACATTCCCCTTCATGATAAATATTTGTTCGCATTTGGCAAATGGTCACTAAAACGTTGCACTTATTCATTGAGTCCCTCTAAGATTTCACAGAGTGTCACACAAGCATCTTCACAAAAAGATTGTTTAAACAAGATCACAATATTCAGGGCCTCATCTAGGCTTTCAAAAGGTTTAAAGGGGCCTGATGTGGAGCAATTTCCGTGGACTGGTGGTTTCATTTGTTATTGTTTTTTTGTCCCATGAGTACCCGGATGATATCCCAGAATGGCTGGTTCGTGATCTCTGTTGCGCCTCCCATATGCGCAATTGATAGTTTATGTGTAGACTGATCAACAAAGATGAAGTGATTTTACTTCGTTATTATGAAAACAAATCAAACACCTTGAAGTTTACTCATCCGCCTGTGGTATTAAAAAAACAAAACGTCAGGACTGAAAAATAACATCAGTGTACGTCTTTATATTTTGTCTTATAAACCTAATTAGTTCCTTGTCACATTTGTATGCATTTTGAAAGTAAATAAATAAAAACAAATCCACACGGTCTGCTTATACTTACAGTGAACTTCTAACATGATTTTAATATATAAACACTGTATAGATTGCCAATGTGAATCATATTTCACACACACCCTATTAGCGACCTGGTGCATGTTTTCTGTAGTACAGGTTCTAATGAATGCTACAAGAAATAAATTAAAACAAAATGCAAATATCAAATTTAAGACAGACGAAAGTTATAGCAACAATGTCAGGCTATTACCTCGTTCAGGAATATCTATGTAAAAGAACGATATTCCATTCATCTGCAGCTGGTAAATAATCCTGCTCTATGTCTTATGTCTTTGAACAGTCTAATATGCGAAAAAGTGACACATCGTTTGAGAATATTTCACACTTGTGTATACATAATCTCACTGGCCACCCAGGACAGCGCACCTGGCAACTAACTGTATGATGTCCGCCATTAGTTAGCCAATAATGAGCAACAATCAATCAATCAAGGCAGTGGCCGTTAATTCTTTGTAGGAAGGATGTTGTTTTTACACTCGTACTTTGCGACAGGGTGTATTCAGTATAGATTACGTAAATCTACACTCACTGACAACAAACTAAACACTGCCTTTTCGACAAATCCGCTGTGGAAGTAATTAATCAATCAGTGTGTTATCAGTTAATCCTTCGATCAATTGTTTTTGTAACTCAGCTGATAAACCCTCTTGCATCACTTATATGCACATTTACACAACATTCAATATATTTGCCACTACAGACCTTAATTTATAATGTTGAGTATTTACTCCAGACAGGAGAAATGCCAAATGGGAACCTATGTCGAGTAATTTTAGTAGTGTTACCACTATTTATACCCGTTATAAATTCATTAACTGACCATCAAGTTAATGATGACAAATAACACGTGTAGGTGTATACCATCAAACGCGAGTTACAGCAAGGAAGACATAATCTCTGTGTCGCATGCAGCCTGAACACACTTATAGGCCAAAACTATTTTGAGGATACCAACGGAACTTAGTTGTTACATATCAAATGCACATCGGTATTTGCTGTGTGCTGGGTAAATGGGTATAATCAGTTTTTTTATGTAAGGATATTTTCAGATTTCTCTACCAATGGCAAAGTCGTTGTTTTTAGTTTACAAATTCAGATAAATCAGCTGTGTGTTTTTTATTATCATAGATAATAAGGGTCGTAGCTACCAAATTTTATGTATGATGTTTGTTATGACAGCTGGGCCAACCCTCAAAACTATCTAAATACAAAGCTTTGCAATCTTTCGGACTTACATGAAACAAATGGCTTGCTATGTGTATGTAGACATCATATTTTCACATGACATGATTAAATATCGAGGTAAAAAAACACAGAAATAGGACCAAATTGGATCAATCACCATACCATCCAGGCATCAGAAAAAAAACTACACTGCCGGGATATTTTGTTACAATCAGATAAGGAATACCATGGATATTTTTAAATAACAGCATGTGGCATCTGACCTCCTCACTTTTTAGGGTGAAGAAATTCTGCTAATGTGGACAGGAGCCCGGTCACTTTGTCCGTCACGGTCGAGGGAGCGGGTGCTGACCAATTTGCAACTTGGTTTCGTAATTAGACCGTTGGTGAGTAACATTATTCGCTCAACATCAGTGCCCCTTTAATGGTACACATACAGAGGATATTCTTCAAATGTCAACTGTCACAAAAATTGTGATATGACTCCCATTTTAACTAATTTTTCCCAAACGTTTTAGCTGAAGAGTAACAAAATGACTTGCCATTGCATGTGTTTATGACAAGTGGTTATACATATACAGGGCATACTTACCTTTTCACAAATACCTGGCATCATGACTTATAATAACTGATGGTTCAGAAATGCATAGTCAGAATCGTACAACTGATTCTCATATTAATAGATTTCTTATTATTTCAGAGTCTGTCACGTTTCTTCCTTCCATTTCTTACTCTTACATTATAATTCTCATCAAAACTAACCTCAGCTGGGTCTTCTGGCGGGTCCTCTATGAATGGATGGTTCAGAAGACCTTCTGTGAATGGCCTTTCCTCAAAATCCTTAATCAGGCATCTGTAGAGAAAAACATACATACAACTTTAACTGCATGTGTGTGTTTGAGCTTCACACAGGTTTCCATACTATCTGAATCCAGTTGAATAACCTGGTGTGGGAGGAATCAAAAACAATATGTAGTTCAGCATATTATATGTATTGGAGAAAACACATCTCTGAGGTTTTCGTAGATAATGTAAAACCAGAGAGGGAGGGATTTCCCGACCCCGACGGTTTTACATTGTCTACCAAAACCGAGGAGAAGTGTTTTCTCTATCATATATACTGTCAGTGATGGGTAATTACAATGTAGGTAATCATTTAATGAAGCTACATAATAATAACTGTAGCGCGTGTAAAATCAATTTAATGACAGTAACTTTAAGTAGGTAATCTAACCCTGCCACCTTCATCAGCCCGATGGCCATGTGGGTACAGCATCTGCCTACAGATGAGAGAATTGTGGTTCCAATCCCGCTTCAGGATGTTGTTGATTTTCATATAAAATTAGGAAAAGTAAACCCTGGGAAGCGGTCTTACAAACAAAAAGTAAAACCTGTTCCTCTAAAACAAAAACCTCAAATGCAGTTATACTGGAAAAACAAGAGATGACCTAATATATAGTGAGATGCACACTTTAGGTCTATACATGTACACCAAGGATCACTATATAACATGGTGAATATTTGAACATACAAAGGATAGCAGGGTGAACTTGGGTATAAACAGGAGAGAAAGGGTCACCATCACGACCGATGTGACTATCTACACACTTTTTAGGAGCCACACATACTATGTTGCAAAATGAGGGGTATATAATGAAATCATAAGAGCTTTAATTTGATTTATCACCTAACATGTTGGAATATCTGAGGTATACATAATTTGTTTATGTACCATTGAATAACTTTAATTAATGAGACCCATGAAGGTCCTGGGGTAGTATAGGCCTTCGGCTACCCATGCTTGCCACAAAAGGCGACTAAGCTTGTCGTAAGAGGCGACTAACAGGATCAGGTGGTCAGGCTCGCTGACTTGGTTGACACATGTCATCTGTTCCCAATTGCGCAGATTGATGCTCATGTTGTTGATCACTGGATTGTCTGGTCCAGACTCGATTATTTACAGACTGCCGCCATATAGCTGGAATATTGCTGAATGCAGAGTAAAACTAAACTCACTCACTTCAGTTAATGAATCACAATCCAGTATTTGCTGAAGTCATGGTAGAATAGTTACTATATCAGACAATAACAGTGTACTCTGTCCCACAGTCACGATCTAGATAAACATGGGTACATTGTGATTAATTGAGGGTAATCATCAGAGAATCTGGAAGTCAACCCAAGAACCAGTGGACCTGGCAAGAACAGGATAATAATTGCTAGCTGTGGCTCCTCAGATGATTGAGCCTACCTTAATTAAATTCTGACATTTAAAACATATCAAAACATTAAGTTAACATTGATTTAATAACTCGGAAGACGTGCTGGGTGACCTGACTTGATATGTATCTATCTCACTATCATACAATACAGAAGTTGACCATCCATAAAGACTTGTCATTTCTGTTACTTACAGCTTCCAGAATGCTTCTCAAATAGTTCACTTACAGGTATGTAAAAAACGGACATCAATGTTATGTAATACAATATTTTTGTAACAGGATGCCTAATCACAAGTACAGGGAACCTATTAAATTGCTAACATCAGTTCTATACACAAATCAATACAAAAATACATTTCTTTTTTATATCAAAAGCTTACTTTTTAACAAAATCTTTAAAGTTCTGTGACCAGAGATCAGGCTGCTTGAATGTAGGTGGCGGGGACCTGAAGCAGACAAAGATGTAATATACAATAAATCTCACACCATATATGATAGACAGGGTGTAATAAACAAATTGTCTCTTGCGATTATGACAGGGTGAAATATACGACAATATACAGAGTAATAAGAAATGTTTCAAACAAACATTCATCTTGGTCACTGATGGCCACCAGCTAGTGTACTAATCTACATCATCCATTATGACAGGTTGAAATAAACAACATACAGGGTAATAAGAAAAGTTTTTAAAAAACATCAATGTTGGTGACTGATGGCCACCAGCTCGTGGAATAATCTTCATCATCCACAACCATAGAAAAGGGTTACTGCTGTGCTTATCTACATCATTTCAAACAAAAGTATTACCTATGGATCTGTGAAATACATACATTAAGTAGTAAAGTTTCTGAGAGCAATTAGATTTTCAGAAAATGAAAGATGAGCCTTAATTTGCAGTGTTACTACTCACACGGAGAATATACGTACTTGACACACCGTAAATACCGCTGATCACAGCAGGTACATGTCCTTATCACAAATACAAGAATAACTACATGCTGTCACGTTAATCTGTCAAGCAACATTCACAATGATTCATACAGTTTCACCTGCTGCACAAAATGCTACACATGAACTAAGTCAGTCAAAACCTAAAATGACAAAGTCATTGATCAAATGAATAATCGACAAAACATGTACGAAATATCAGGAACTATAATCCAACATGCAACCTACTTTGATAAATCATGTCAACATGACCTGTCCACAGAATATGTAACCAAACTCTGCTTCAAATGACAGAAATCTGACATTACCCTTAGTCATAAAACAGTCCTGTGTGGATCCACCTCAGACTTCCTTCTTCAGTCACACACAATGAATCGTGTCACATTAGATCAGACTTATCTAAAACCACCAGCACAAAGAAGGCCTGAGCATGATTTGAACAACTATAACATGTATCTGATAAGACAACCTGTTACTGGGTTTGTGTCACACCCACATATCTCTCGGAGATTTCTCAGGTGTGTAACTTATACATTTCTATGTATTTCATAGATATGTCAAGAAAATTGCGAAACAAAAGGAAAGAGTTCGGAGGAATAAAGTTCGAAATGATAAATCATGTGAACATTTTTAATTATACATGATTTTTCTATTTTGTACATGATATCGTCTTCACCAGATGAATACACGAGGTACAGATTCTATATTTCATTGTTCAAGGGCAGATAGTATTCTATTCTACATTATAATTAGTGTTGATCTAAGGCACATTTTGTCAAACTCTTGAAAGAAATCTTAAAAGAAAGAAAAGAGACAGAATTTTGTTTTGTATTTAAATATATTTTCAAACAAGTATAGCATATTTTTTCAACATTTAGTACAAAAACATAAAAGAATTACTCACAATTATCATTATCAGTTTTCAGGATAGCTTTAAAGGGTAATGCATCTTATTAAACTTAATATCATTTTATTTTTCAGAGAGAGAACCTCCACTGCAAACCAACTTTAGACATATTCCATTGCCTGACTACACAAAAACTCTCTCCCAAAACACAGCAACTCAAGAGGTCCAAGCCATTTATCTTTTAGTGCACATAACTAGGAAGTGATTCAGTTGTAATCAATAACCTACATATATACAGAAGTGTGCACGTGACAACCATAAAAACATATACCCCTGACCTCTTATCAGCTCAAGATTGTGTTTCAGGTAGAAGTGGGGAATAAGATTGTGTAACAAATGACCTTCAATCTGACTGGTCAAAAATGACAAAATATTATTAGATCAAATCTGATTGGCTAAGAAATAACATTAGTTGAGTTCTAAATGCTAAAATTTGGAATTTTCGACATGTATTGATATGTACAGAACAGCAAAGAAACACAAATTTAAAAAAAAAATAAAATCTCATGAAAGTAAAAGTTTCTTGAATTGCATTTCTTTTGCAGTACAGAATGCTACTCAAGAATTGATAGGAATATTGCAAATATCCAAATGCTGGAGGAATCTGATTGTTCAGAGATATAGTATAAATAAGATATGATTTGAGCATGTTAAAATTTCATTTCAAGCATAAACAGACCAAGGAATACATGGTCTCCTCTAAGTTCATTAGTAAGTACAGTAACCTTATTGTACGTTGAGGAAAATCAATTTCTTAGTAAGCATATTTTGTATTTTCCTGTATTTGATGGTACTTAACATTGTACGGTTATATAACAAAAGTGAGTAAGTGGGGTTTTTTTTATGCTGTCTTTAGTAATATCCCAGCAATATTCCAGCAGGAGACACCACAAATGGGCTTCACATATACTGTAAACAGCCAAATTTTCATGGTTGTTTGATTTTCAAGAACTTCGCGTCAGACTTCATGGTGTGAGAAAAAAAACACACGATAATATAGATTCATATATAGAATCATTCATTTTATTCACACATGTCAACAACATAAAAATAATACAGGTGTCATTGCTCAGTCACATGTCTTGATCTTCCTGTGACGTTATGTGGATTAACAAGGCTCAATCATGTGTCAATCAGCACCTCACGAAAATAAGAAGGCGAAAAAAGGTTTAACGACCTCCACTAGCAAAAATTTAAAGGTGTAGAAATAACACAGGTTACAGTATATACTGGACAAATATTGTTAGGGATATATTTCAATTTTGAAATTTTGAATAATGATCTATTTATTCGTTGATACTCTGATAAAATATCAGTCATACAAATACCAATATCCCTAACTTATTTTGTCCAGTATATAACAATAACTCAATATCATAATTTTACTTGGGACCTAAACAACTTAATCATCTGCCAAGAACATTCGCATGGTAAGGTAATAAGAGTCATTTATCTAAACTGTGCAGTCTTAAAATGAGTAGCGTATCAGCTACTTTGTGAGATATTCAATATAAGTGTTGTCAGGGAGGACCACACATAGATAGCAAGTTGGATCAAGACATGGACACAATTATATCAGCCCTTACATTAACAGACTGACATGACACATTGGCCAAGATTTTCACATGAGAATGTTTCAAAATGTTTTAAATATATCTATTATTCCTTTCACAGCATCACACCTTATTTTCATTTTACATTGTGCAGTGTTGTTTGAGTGAGAGACTAAATCGTACTCTCTGAATTTTATTTAATTTTGATAGAAACAAACAATTCCGTTTAAAGGCAAAGTTAAAGGGCAGCAGCTTTGCAGAAAAGATTAGGCAGAAATGAAAATAATTTAGTTCAGGGACTGTTTGACAAACAGGTTATCTGCGTGAGTTTAGTTGGAAATTATAAATGCTAAGTCTGTCTTACTGAACATGTTTAATGCTGTTGAAAAAACTGTCATGTAATGTACATATACCTTTAACATGTATGTAAGTATATTACTTAATGTGCACGAAGCATATGATCAGTCAAATACGCCATGGCAGCATTAAACATCAGTGTTAAACATATTCCTAGTCTTATCTACTTTAATCTGGAATTACCGAACACTGCATACTTAGACTAACCCTCAACTGTTCTCTTCTTAAAGTCCCTGCAATATCCCGAAACTATAAAAATGCATTTTTTTCTGTTACATTTTAAAAAGTTACACAGTCGAACCCTGTTTATCTGGACGTTTTGGTTTCACTCGAAAATTGTTCAGATAGCGAGATGTCTGGTTAATGGACCAAACAAGCATCACATGACAATTAAGGGAAAGCAAAAAAATTTGATGTACGTATATCTATAAGTCAACAGTCAATAGTAATAACAGTGAATCATCATAACATATAAGCATACCAATAATACATGGAAGGCGGAATGCAGGTTACCATTTGTCAAGTTGTTTCAGACGTAATCATGTAGCGTGTGGAGCTTCAAGTGATAAGTTAGATGAAAAACATAAATCGATGACAAAAAGTCTCTATTTAACCACCTGCATATTCTCTTTTTTCAAATTTGTCCTCACACCCGCCAAATCCTAATGAACAACCAAAGTGTTTTGATGGCTAATTAATCAATTCTAATCAAATGCCTCCCAACAGATTAAGATGAAATCATTGATGTGACACATACACATGCACGTTTCAAAGATATCTCTGTCCGGATAACTGGATCATTTTTCAATGGAAACCTATGAGAATGGTTTGAAAATTCGCTGTCCGGGTCCGGCAGTGTGAGGTCCAGTTAAGTGAGTACAATGAATGAATGTACGTTTCGTTTCACATAAAAATCGTCCAGAACCCCGGCTTTCCAGATATGTGGGGTCCGAGTAAATCGGGTTCGACTGTGTTGTGGTTTGATTTTGATCACTGAAGCTGTTCCTGACAACTTAACTGACTGATTGGACAAGCCATAATGACAGTTTTATTTTACTGCATTACCCAAGATCAATTTTATTTCTTGTATTATGCATTTTTTGTCCCCAGAAAACTATACAGGAGGAAAAAGCATGAAAATAAAATCACCAAAGTAATATTACTTCTAAGCATTAAAAGTATTTTAATTCTGGCAATTAATGAAGTGTATATGGGGCAAAAAATAATTTAAAAAAAACAACATTTCTTGTAAGTTTACATATTTTTTTTCTAATTCTCAAAAAAATATGATGCATAAAACAAGGAACAAAATTGGTCTGGTCTTATGGTATGGCTTTGTTGACACTGGATTAATTGTAAGCTGCCAGACTCCAAAAATCCTCTTGTTTCCACATGAGCCTGACGTATTTACTCTTGGATGATGAGACTGTCCTCTTGATGCACAGTATTGAGAGACACCGTAAACAATTACTATAATGATTCAATAATCAAAAAGTCAACAGTTACTTTTCAGATATTTTTTTTATCTGTATCTTTTGTATCAGTTTGTAATCAGTTAAAAAAATGAGAAGTCAGACAAATATAATGAAAGGATAATTTAATCTTATGTTCTCAGTTGCTCTTTTTATCACTTGTTGGATGAAATCATTTACTTGGAAAAAAGAATAACCACAGGCCTGGTCTCCAAAGCAACACCATCCTTTAATATCCACTCAAAATGTCTCAAATATATTTTGTAGAAAATATTGTTTGCATAGAAGATATGCAGCAGGTGATAAATGACTCAAAATGAGACAAAACGTTATTCTGTGAATTCATGGATTTGTAACAATCGCTTGGGAAGACACTTGGCACAGAGAGCAAGACAGGAAATTGCACATGCTTGCTATGATTCTAATTCAAGAAGCATATTGTTTTGTTTCAATTTTGGATTTTGGAAATAAGCCAGAGTGAAAACTGAACATCTGAAAATAAACGTGCCAAGTTTCTCACTGGCAATTTTATCCCACTCATGTGTATGGCAAAAGACTTTCCAGTCCAGCATAATTGTCTATATGAACCTGTTGGATGAGACTTGAACACACTTAAACCCTGATAATCTGGATACGTTCTTTATGGACATTTCTTCTTTGGAAAAGTAAATAACTTTATAAAAATCTCCCATTCCAGATAATTTCACTAGGAGAATTTTAACAGGAGCAAGCAGCAATAACACATCCTACAGACGCTGGAGTACATGTTCCACCCTCTGTTTCATGCCTAGCAACATGGTTATGACAGGGCTGGATCACTCGACCCTGATTGTGGTTGCTGGAGGAAGGGAGACAACTCTATATGAGTAACCATGCTCAGCTTGTGGTGTTCCTGGTTGTTCAGGATAGGTATAATATTTTGTTTGATACCAATTTCATCACACATCCATTATCATGATATATATTTCCTGCAAATAAGGTTCAAAAGAGCCTTGACTCAATTTACATTGCCAATCCAACTGAACATATCAACAAAATAAGTAAGTGAGTAAGTTGAGTTTTACACCACTTTTAGCAACATTCCAGCAAACCTGAGGAAATGGACTTCTGACATGGTGAAAAGGCAGGTTTTTTACATGGCGAATAATGCTATAACCACAATGCCCAACGCCCACAAAGAAAACTGATATCAGTCAGTTAAAAGTAGAAAACAATTTGAGGTACTATCACTCAAGCTTACCAGGCTATCACTCAAGCTTAAGACACTTACACCATAGTTATTTCAATGTATATCTCATATAAATCAGCTCCTTGTTTCCACTATACCAGTAAACATGCAGGTAATAGGCAGGTCATAAACACAACATGCTTACATGTGGGTATGAGTTGGGGAGTGGGTGGGTGTGAGTAAGGTTTGACTCTGCTTTGAGTATTATTCCTTATACCAGCAATATCATGACCTTCACACATCAAATCAAGGTTTTGGGCATGATAAGCACTAAGCCACCCCTCTGCTTTCGTTCATATGAAGCAGATACACCATAAGCAGATTTAATATACAACACGCCTCAGTTTCACAAAATGATCAGATTATAATCACTGGGATTATGATGGGGTATAATCACAGACACCAAGCATGCATTACCTACCTATACATTACATATTCATGGATTTGAATTTAACTCATAAATTTGCTTATTTTTTTTTCTATAAGTGGTCCCTCACCTAAATGTCATATCCTTGTTTCACTGTAAGTTTACTATTCACAGAACTGTAGGGTTTCAAATCTGCATTATACCAAGTAGGATATCAATTTCATTCAGTTATCAAAATAATGATGAAACATAATTTTGGAGTCATCAATGCACTTCAGTTTCTTTAATGAACGTTCCAGAGTATTTGAATACTGATTATCACTGACATTATTAGGATATTTTTGTCTCCTTATAAGTATAATGAGGACCTCAGGGACATCACCAGCTCATTCAACAAGGCTACAGGCACAGGTCCATGTCCATGTAATGTCCATATGATGTCCACATGTCTATAAAATGTCCATATTATGTCCATATAATGTCCATAAAATATCTATTATAATGTCCATATTAACATAATGTCTATATAATATCTATATAATGCCTATATATTGTCCATGTAATGTCTCTTTAATGTCCATATAATGCCAATATAGTGTCTATACATTGTCTATATAATGTATATTTAATGTCCAGATAGTGTATACATATTGTCCAGATAATGTATACATACTGTCCAGATAATGTATACATAATGCCTAGATAATGTATACATAATGCCTAGATAATGTATACATAATGTCTAGATAATGTATACATAATGCCTAGATAATGTATTATAACGTCTACATTACGTCAATGTAATGTCTGTCCATGATTATGGTTTGAACTGATGAAGTAACATAAAAGCATACACAATATATGTTTGAAGCATGTCTAAAATCTCACCCTGTTTCAGGGGATGGTTTAATGTAGCTGAAATGTTGACATCAATAAGAAATATATCTTGAGTAACCCAATCTGATATTCATTTCTCTTGACACATATTCCAGGCAACAATATTGCTTGACCTGTCGTATACTGTACTGGTCATTCATTCAGCCTTGTAAGAATGTATATTTCTGAACTCAATAATGAAAACAAAACTAAATACTGCTAAATGCATTTCATGTGACAAGAGACTTCATGAATATTGCGATTCTCTTTATAAAACATGCATTCCATATTTGTTCTCTACAGAAGACTGATCTCTTAATAATACAATCATTCCATCTCATACACCTGTGAAGATCCATGTTAGAATTTGCCCATGCATGTCATAAAAGGTGATGATGAGAACAGGTGTAGGTCAATTAATGGTGTAGCCAATGCTCATGCTGTTGACCACTGGATTGCCTGATCCAGACTCAAAGATTTAAAACTTGCCATCATATAGCTGGAATATTGTGGCACTAAACAATAAACGGGCAAAAACAATCTCACACTTGGAAATACAGAAATAGAAATTCAGATAAGGCATAAGGCATAAGCATGATTAATTATGATCTCACCTGGCAATCTTAAAAAGGGCTCTCCGTGGGTCAATGTCCGATAGAGGGGGTGCTCCATCAGCCAGCTCGATGGCAGTAATCCCAAGGGACCATACGTCACAGCGGATGTCGTATGAGTACTCAATCTGCTGCTCACACGCTATCACCTAGACGATAACGTACAAACTGCATTAATCTACGGACATGTACACACATCTAAGGAATATGCCTAGAACCATCCAGTTCATCAAATCTCAATTTGATTCAGATATATACCATGGACCTAGCTGCCACCATAACTGCATCACAGCATGTCACAATCTATCCATTTCCCAGCACGCAAAGTTTTATCTTGCTCATCGCATCACTGATAAAAATGTAGCATAGATTTACAATAAAGATAAAGACCTTCCCTGAACAACCTGACAGTGTGCTTTAGTGATGTAAAAATTAATATACAAATGTTATGAACAGATGTTTCCCTTGTGTAAATATGGGCAAGGAGTTCAAGATAAAAAAACATTTATTTACAGTTCATTTTATGATTGTATGCAAAAATTTGAGTCAGCCACTGGTAGTATTGTTGTTGGTTGATTCAGCAATACCAGAACACTGTAATATCATTGGGCATCTGTCCCAAACATCATGTATCCAAATCAGGTTCAAAACATTAACCCTCCAAGTTATTCATTATTTATCCTAAGGCCAAATAAAAAAAGTGTTTCAGTTCCAATTACACCTTGAAAATGGTAGGTAGGATTTTTTTGTACATTTTTTGAAGAAGTAAAGTACAAACTAATAGCACATTCGTCAATGTGTAATTGTCTATTCAGTCAAGCTTGCAGCCATCATGTCACCTTTCTCTATCAGAATGACAGATGTTCGTCAGTACCAGGAAAAAACAATGGTAACTGAACACTTATTTTATTTTTTCCACTTAAAAAAAATAGTGTGAGCACCAGAATTCAAGGGTGGGCTGGTAATCGGAACTACAACATGTTTTTAAGCCAAATATGGAGATTTAACACACTGGATAAACAGGTGTATGTAACGCACACGTCCACTGAACAACCTTGCAATGCAAGTTACTAATCTGATGCAGCCCCAGACATGACTGTCAGAGATTTCGGGTGAGGAAAGAAGTCCTCAGCATCCCATGCTGTCGTAGGAGGCAACTGAATCAATGGACTGTCAGACCTGGTATCCCTGTTGAAGGCATGTCACCATATCTCAGATGTTTTTGCTCATTAAAAGATTGTCAAGCTAACTGCTACATCATCACACTGGATATTAACACATAACTAATCACTTGCAGCATCAGTATTTAACACTCAGGGAACCATCACTAACATCAAGGAGATACGCACCTCAGGGGCCATCCAGTATGGAGTTCCAACGTGTGTTTTTCGTCGCCCAAGTGCTCGATCCAGATGTCCAGACACACCTATACACAAACAATCAGACATATAACACCATTTCTCAGACCTATGAATATCGGGTAGCGCAGCTCTTCAGCAACCCATGCTTGCAACAAAAGGCGACTATGCTTGTTGTAAGAGGTGACAAACAGGATTGGGTGGTCAGGCTTGCTGACTTGGTTGACAAATGTCATTGGTTTCCAATTCTCCAAATTGATGCTCATTCTGTTGATCACTGGATTGTCTGGTCTAGACTCAATTATTTACAGACCACTGCCATACAGCTGGAATGTTGCTCAGTCCAGGGTAAAACTAAACTCACTAACTCACTCAACAGTTCTCTTGCCTGAAGATTCTTCATTCACAATCATTGAATTTTAACATTAGAATAACCAAGGCACTGATGACATTCCTTCCACAAAAATCATCCAAACGAACAAATTTAACTTACATGCATAAATAACAATGTCAGTTTGTAAGTACATACATAGCATGATGGTTCCATGTACATTTTCTTGGTATTTTGTGATTTAGATATATATCACTCTAAAATTCAGGATTGTACAATAACATATGATAAGTTACAGATTAATGGGCATTTTTATTTTATTAATGTCAATACCAAAAACATCAACAAGCCAAGGCTCATCACACCTATTTAGATTCAAGAGTTGTGATAATTTTCGAAAAATATAAAACATCAAAATATAATTTTGCACTGCAAGTCTCTCATAGATAGGGAGGGTGATCCCTAAATTAGACAACAATCTATGCAAGGGTCTAAAAGTTCAATTGGTTCAACAAAAATAGTTCAAAACAAGTAAATTGATGACACTCTTTCAAAAATTAGAAAATTAAAGTCAAACTGTACTTCTCCTTTTGACAAAGAAACTGTTATCCAAATTATGAATAAATTTTGATCAATACTTTTATAATAATTGGTTAAATACACATTTACAAGCTATTTTTTAAGTGTACTTCTCCTTTAGACAAAGGAGGCTGTCCCCAAATATGAATCCAGTCCAACCAATAACTTTGAAGACAATGGTTAAACAAAAAATGACCTTTTTCTCTCCCTAAGTTTCTTAACCCACACAATGTCCATTTAATTACTGTTCAGTAGGACTAAACAATCAGTGTGTAGCTTTGTTCCCACTATAGTGAACATTTCAAAACTTTCCTCTTGTTTTGATTTAAAATTATTTATATTCCTGTCACATTTTAAAGCAACATGAAAGGACTAATTTTAATAATAGTACATCTTATCCATCATCCCTTTTGACAAAAACAGAAATACAGAAAAAAAGGTCAGACGAAAAAAATGGGAAATGATGTCCATTATAGTTGCTAACGGCATTTTCATAATTTACACCCAAAGACATTCCATAAGCAAAACAAAATGTCTGGCCAAGTATATTGTGTCCATACCAAAGTCCACTAGTTTAATCTCCCCGGACTCTGTGATGAGTATGTTGTGACCTTTGATGTCTCTGTGCATGACGTTGTTGCAGTGGAGATAGTTCAGAGCCTGAAGGAGATATTCAGAATTGTGAACAACAACAATATAAGCAAACACATGCGTGCCAAATCAGAATAAACACAAACAACTGCTTTAGAGGCATTCTGTTTTAGAGGCATTAGAGGAACAATTGGAATGACACGTCAACTTCTTGACACACACGATATATTACAACACACACACATGCAAAATCAGAATATGCACACACACACGCAAAATCACAATAAGCACACACATATGCAAAATCACAATAAGCATACATGTAAGAAATCAGAATACATACACACACATGCCAAACCAGAATAAGCACGCACACATGCCATTTCAGCAAAAGCACACACATACACAAACTCAAAATAGACATACACAGAGGACACAGAATCGCTTAATGAACAAATCCCTATCTTTGGTGTCACCTACAGAACAAAGGAAACACAGGAATTGAAGAGATCCTATCTTCAGCCTCCAAGGACAAAAGTTCAAAGGATGAGGAGACACATTGAACCGATGCCTACCTTCAATGTCTCCCTGAGTATGTGGCCTATGAGTCCTTCTTCCAGTCTCTTATTGTCCTTGATGAGAGCCCGACTCAGGTCTGTGACAGTTCCACCACCACACATCTGAAAACAGACAATATTGACAAATATCAAGGGAGGACTACTAGGATATAATTAAAAAAAGTCTTCATGAAACTTTTCCACTTTCAGACAAAACAGCAGTACAGAGCCAATTGAGACGTTAATAACTATGACACATTCTTCTTAAGCTGCAGTTGTCCTTGTGGATCTGAAAACATAGAGAAATTGATGATTCGATTATTTGCAGGCCACCTCTTCTGGAGCAGCCTTTCATTCTACATGTCTACAAGCTCCGACAAAGTGTTCACACCTACCTCCATCACAAGCCAAATCTGGTCCTCAGAGTTTCCATCCCGCTTGAGATACATCCCGAAGAAATCCGGGATGTTGGGATGTGAACTGAGGTCTCGGAGGACCTGGAACTCCTCCTCTACCTCTTCCAGGACCTCATGGATGGACTCCATTACCTTTGCTGCAGCCTTGACATCTGAAGGAATAGCAAACACTGTTAGGTATATTTCATTACATGAACTGAGGGCGATTATAATTTGTGTTAAATTTGTAGAATGAAGTGGTAGAAAAAAGGAAAAAAGGCTAGATCACTCTATATAATTTTCAGTGTAAACAACCATAAATTTCAAACATAACAGATGTGAACACGCTATATTTGATTAAACCAGGCTTTTGAAAACTATTTAAGGATCATTCTTTTGAAAATTAATCTCAAATCAAACCTGACCATCATTTCTTTCATCATTCCAGTGACTTAACCCAGTGGCTAAAGTGTTCCATCTTTATGCTAAAATCCAGATTAAATTACCCACATGTGTACAATGTATGAAACCCATTTCTGGTGTCCCCCACTATCATAATGGTGGCATATTGCTAAAAGCAGCTGAAAACCTTACCCCCTCATCAGTTTCTATCTTGCTTCTTAGTACATCCAGAAAATACACCTACAATCTACTGAAGATCACCTATCAGATGCTATACTTTCAGTTCAGTTAACACATTGCTGTCATGAGAATCAACATAATTGTTTGGCACATAGCTGAATTTCTGTATATAGAATTTACAAACAACTGAAACAAATATTTCTTCCTCAAAATATCGCTTTTATGTACGTTTTCAAACTCTTATATCATTTCTGGACTTTCCTGTCAAACTGACTGCTTAAGTATTACAAAGTAAAAAATTATTAATAACATACTATAAACGTTTGTCATAGAGGTGACCAACAAGATTGGGTGGTAAGGATGACTGGTATGGTTGGTACATCATATCCCAGCTGTTTGGATCAATGGTCATGATGGCAATCACTAGATTATCTGGTCCAGACTGGTTATTAACCAACCATCATCATATACATGGAATATTGTTGCCTAGTGCAGCTTGTTACAACAACTAACATATGCTCATGGTTTTGATCATTGGATTTAGTGGTCCAGACTTGACCAACATCATAAATCTGAGATATTTCTTATTGTGATGTTAAACTACAAACACACAAAACACAACACAGTGGTCCTTACTTGTCTTCTTGTTCTTGGCCATGTACACCTCTCCATACGTTCCCTCCCCGATCAAGTCCTCCAGCTCCCATTCCTCCGCCGGGTCCGGGAGCTCAGAGAAGTTGATGATCTGGCTGTATTGTGTGTACATCTTCAGCATTGTTGCGGCCTCATAGCCACCTGCAAGAATGGCACAGTCAGGTCACTACACATCCACACATGTCCCCTTAAACTGGACAGGTCCATGACGTGCAATTCATTATTAATACCATTATTAAAAGGTCTAGAAGAAACTCAAAACAATCAAATTGTAAGACCACTGCAATGACCTCAATTCCCTGTATACTATGATCATGATCAAACCAGAAACCGCATAATATTAAATTATATGGCCTCTGATCAACCTCATGGTTTTAGTTAATGCAAACGTTCATTGAACACACGCTGATACTCTGATAAAATTGGTCTTTCAAGATGTAATATTATTACAATCCAAAATGTGACCTTGACCTTGACCTTGACCAAGAGTTAGGAATAAGTCAAAATGAGCATGATTCATACCAAGATGCCAAAAACCTGCACATGTGTGCTTCATAGAAAACCAACATAATATATCTACACAAACCCCAACACTCACATGAGTCATACCAGAGACCATATAATAGATTATAAGACCTCTGGTCATACAAGGTTAGTGGCAAAACTGTAACACATGAACCAAGCTGTGTTCACCTACATTATCCAAGTTAAATGCTTCTTGAGTAATCACAATAACACCTTTTATGATCCTGACCTACATAGTGACCTTGACCTGTGATATGAAGGTGAAAATCCCTTCCAGGTCATGGAGGATATACATACTTCATGTGACATCTTGATCAGTAAAACAAAAAATCAAAAGTCAGGTCACAGTGGCCTTTTGTGAAAACTGAAAAAAAAGAATGTAAAGCAACATTAAAATGTGCCATATATCACCACATTCTGTCATAAAGTGACCCCACACATAAGGTGACCACCTTGAACAAACCTTCAAAATCAATACTAATTTATATAGCCAGCCCAGATCAAAGCACATCATCAGAGTTTACATGATCCCTAAATTTGTATTGTTACTCACCATGGAAGATCCTGCAGTGTAATAGTTTTACAGAATTATTACACTAGTGTCATACCACTAGACATATGACGTAATAATGGTTACAGTTAAGACTGTATGCCTCAATACTAATGCTTCTGTTGCAGTCATATTAGACCTTGCTTGATTCGTGCATGATCGAGTCATCATACTGTAGGCAGTTTCTATCAATTTATGTTTCTAGAGTATTAAACAGAATACAAAGCTCGCTTCTGTGAAATACCATTTTTGCTAAACTCATGAAAGATATAGTATGAAACTTACTTTCTCTCATTTGATACCAAATCATTAACATGTTTCATACACTGGGTTTTACATGGAAGGTCATTTAGTATCTCTTTTAAATATATTTGTGTCACAATATTGTCTTAAACAATACTTGGCCATGTAGAACTCCAGGACATGCTGCCATTTTGTGTGCTGTGGTAACAGTAAAACGCTCTTTTCATTTAATTTCTGAAGTAAGTTAAATCTATTTCCTGCAATGTAATTGCGAAATGTCTTACTAGGTTGAGTTTCATCTAACTATAAGGCGTTTGTTTATTCAGCAAACAGTTACCCATTGATATCACTAGTTGGAAAAATGTGGTACCTTCTGCCCACAGATCTAGGTAGGAAAACTCACCTTAAATGCATCAATATACAGTAATCCTGGACATGAAATGTACCGATCACACAGATACTGTCTGCTATTACACTTAAACCACAATAAATAAGACATTCTACTATAACCATCTGTCACCATGTGAAAGCCATTAAGCTCGGGTTTATTTCAATTTCATTGATAGGTGGTGATATTCAAATATCCATCTGTAATTTAGAATTCCATCTGTAAACCATTTTGAAATTATATCATATCTAAAAGTTGAAAAGTTTATTTGTATATTTCTTGCAACTCAAGGGAAAGGTTTTTATGATTGTTTGAATTACCATGCAGTCATAGAGAGTACAGTCATTATAAAGTAATCTTGATAATGTCAGAATTTATGAAAATACTGGGAATATTCATGATGAAATAATGGGGTTTTTTTATGAATACAAAAACAAAGACAAAACATATCTAATATTTTACACATTAAACGGGCTGTTTTCCTTGCTGGTCATGACATAGATACATAGCCAAGCATGAAATTGTTTGTGTTTAACTAGTTATAAATGAATGACTTGAATCAAACTCGAAAAATAATCAACTGGCAAAAACCTAGCCCTATATGAAGCACCTTGCTCATACGAACACTCTTGACCATATAATTTCAAGCATCCCAAAGGCAACATGCAAATATTACACCTTCCTTATGTGAATATATACAGCTTATAATAATCTTGTCTTAACTGAAGCTCCATAATAACAAACGGAGCTCAGGATTTTCAGAATGGAATGGGTTTGTCTACTATTAGACAAAAGGCCATGGGAAGTACACAGACAATCACCTCTGAAAGTATGCTGGCAATACACTCTAACAGTGAGTGAGTGAGTGCGTGAGTGAGTGAGTGAGTGAGTCAGTCAGTGAGTGAGTGAGTGAGTCAGTGAGTGAGTGAGTCAGTGAGTGAGTGAGTGAGTGAGTCAGTGAGTGAGTGAGTGAGTGAGTGAGTGAGTGAGTGAGTGAGTCAGTGAGTGAGTGAGTGAGTGAGTGCCACAAACTTGAAAACATACTCAAAGTGATCTGGGGTTCAAACCATACATCACTGGTTCCAGCAACACCCAAGGGACACGACTGAAGTGCACAGCTTTCCATGACCAAGCTACCCATATCACCTACCAGCCAAGTCCAATAGCAGTGTATGAATTTGATAAGAAAACTGGTTTGTACACCATGGCACTGAAGAATATCAAAAGCATTACATTAGGTTGAGAAAACCCTCTTTACACCATCCAAATCCAATTGATGATTGCATCCTTAGCAGACAGCAAATCAGCACACACAGGATACTGAATATTGATTGGCCCAATCACCCTCAATAAATATATATCAAATCAATCAAATCAACACCAAATCAAAAAGGAACAAAAATCACAAAAATAGAATTAAATCACAAAAATAGAATTCAATTAAATCAGTGTCAGATGGTAATCAACTGGATCATATGGTGGGCATGATATAAATTAAATGAACGGTAATCAATTTCAATTTCACAGAAATATACAACAGTAAACTGTTTTATTGACGACAACTTGATATACAAAGTCACACCAAAACAACAAATCAGTCTGCATACAGGAATACATGGCTTGAAGAGGGCGCTCAAATCATTCCCGACTGACAGCCCATTATCACAAATCAATACCTATATGGTCCTGTGTGTGCACATTGCTAAAGCACTTCCATTGATCGTGCTAGGTCCTCACATGACTTAATGATATTAGTGGCTGAGCCTGAAATAAGTACATCCTTCACATTAGCAGGGCAGATATTTAATTGCAGATATGCACGCTCGTCTACTTTGGTGATAAAGGATGCTCATCAACAAATACTTAGATGTTCATAAATGAAGCTAATGATCATTTCTTTCCAAATTACTGTCAGGAATTAGAAATGTATGACATTGAGGCTGAGTGAGTGAGTGTGTTTAATTTTACTCCGCTGTTTAGCAATATTCCAGTGATATAACGGCGGGGGACACCAGAAAATGGGAAAATGAGGCTGATAACATTTACACAAAAAGATTGTAATAACAACATGGTAACCATTTGGATACATATATTAATTTGTAGCTATTACATATTTTGTATAATTTTCTACTTTAGGTAGTTGTGTTGTCAAATTCTTTTCGGCATAGGAACTTGTCTTATGAATCACTGTCAAATATAATCTGTGTTCGTTTTTATTTTGATCAAGGACATTCCATCTTTTTGTATCTTGGTTCTAAGTATGGTTACTGTGTAAACCGCATGGTGATGAGAGATTCATGTTGTACATGGGCGCATGTTTTCCCTTTTGTATAGTGGTGAGGTCAAAATGAAACACATCTGTCTTTCTGTCCATGTGTTTGTCTATGCATCCGTATGAAGAAATTGGCAACATCAGACCACTGAATCACTCACAAGACTATCTCTTCAGTGAAAGGGCTGTCGGGTAGCTTAAAGTTCGAAGCATCCACCCGTCCTCAAGAACGTCCAAGATTGCAGTATGTGAAGCAATGGTGTCCCATCAGAATATTGATCAAATATTGCACAACAAAATTGTCACTGCAACAAATCACTAGCACATTTACTGAATGGAAAAAGGTCTTGTGAAATATTTCTCATTATCAACCATGCATTTTTTTCTAACTTGTTCCATGAATTTGTGTCAACATAATGGCAAGGTGAAAAGAAATAACAAATATTGTTTTTAGATGATAGTATGCAATCTAATGCTGTTACCAGTGCCCTTTGAACACATGGATCTGGCCTTTAAAGGCACTATTTCACACCATACTTATCTGAAAATCAATAATGCATTTCTCTCAATAATACTATCAGCCCATCAGGGAGGCTACCATATGATTAAATGTTACGAAAAAAACAATTATGCCCTTAGATTACAATATTAAATTAAATGGATTGATGAATTTATGTAACGTTCCATTAAATCAGTTCTCGTTCAGTCTGCTTGATTAACCTTAACATTTCATTCACAACCCACAGAGTTATGTCCCTTGGAGTGCTTTGGCAAACTCTGACAATGGTGCATTTGACAGTTTTCGATGTACAGAGGAATTGTTTACATTCCATAACAGGCAAGTGTTCTCTGTTTGGAAGCTGTTTACCTCAAAGTTTCGATTTCAGGCTAGTCGTAAGGGATAATAGGTGTTTTACTGCATCAGCAGGAAGCTAACATGAGTGCACAAGCCCCACTATATACAATATTGGCCAACATTTTGTGGCAATTGTCTGATACTGAGTCTTTAAAGAAGAAAATACAAACAAGTTGTATCATTATCAACATATTTTCAAAGAAATATCATGATTTCCTATTCTATTTACTCCATCCTCAAAAAATTCTCTCAGAAGAATTAGTAGGGTTGCCAGTTTAACATGTTGTGCTCTCTTCATACAGCACTGGGGTAGCCAAGTGGTTAAAGCATCTGCACATTATGCTGAAGACCCAGGTTTGATTCCCCACCCTCAGCCGAGATATTGCTAAAAGTGACCTGAAACCATACTCACTCACCCTACATGTCATTAGCATCTTTACACATTAGCATCTTTACACACTAACCTAACAAGTCTAGACAAGCCCTCTGGGGAGATGTTACAAACAGCAATATTCCAGCCATGGCAGCCAATACAAGTCTGGTTGCAAACTAGAGGTTGAGAGCATGAGCATGATTTACTTTTAATCACCTCAAAAAGTCTGTCCATCTAATCCCAGTTTTAGTAAGCTGTAACAAATCTGAGGTACCAGGAACACATACCATGATGTGAAAATCCTACAGGAAAACATGCAATAAAATATGTCAAAGCATTACCGGTGTCAATACATCACAGACAATCCTCACCTTCCTCCCTGCCAAAATGTTTACTTAAGAACATCCTTATTTAACCATAAGTATTCTTCCCATGAAATCAATTCTAGGAGCATCAGCAAATTAGCCATTGTTGACAACATCAATGGGCGTGGAACTACGCAGGATGGGGACCGACGCTGTCTGGATGTATGTAGTAACGGCCCTCCGGCGCCGCCCTGATCAATTCCTATATTACCAAATATCAATGCTAAGGGTTCCTTTGCTGAGAAACAAAGACCCAGAAGCCAGATAGTGAAAAGTAGATAATTACAACACAGAACACAGTGAGACACAGAGAAAGATCAATGCAGTCCACAACTTATGTCTTGTGATGATGTATCTAAGTGAAACGAATAGCTAACGTCTCAGAAAATTTCATACAAAACAAAATTACAAAATTGCCATTGGTTCAGCATACTGAAATGCAATCCAAATCTTCATCATTTTTGTTTTACCATCATTTTATTAATCTTTTTAAACCTTTTCTATAATGTCTCAAAATCATTTTGTCAAAGTCTAGATATTTATTTGCTTGCTTATTTGCTCTTATGTACTGAACCAAAACGTACCGAACCGAAAGTCTTGTGTCATAACATGACAAGAGTGTACCGTCTGACCCCTGTTGAACATACCATATGAATAAAAACTTCTTTTGTTTTGTGAGTGCTTCATTTTGATACAGATTTTTGACAATGGTTCAGCATTGTACCTCGCAAGAAGTTTTCTTCTTTGATACATAAAACAAAACATAACACATGGGTGACAACTGATCGATGACCATTAGTGATATTCTTATATTCATTTGGATAGAGATCAATGCCGGAAGAGCTACATTCACCACAGCATGTCAGTTTGGTTGGGCTGTTTAATACTGCACTCAGCAATATTCCAGCTACATGGCTGTAAATAAGCATCAATCTACACCACTATGATACAATGATATGTGTCTATGAAATCAGCGAGCCTCTCTACCCGATCCTGTTAATTTCTTCTGATGACAAGCATGGGCTGCCAAAGACAAATTGTAACTCTGATCTTCAAAGGGTCTTCATCTTAAGTGGGATGAAAACCACCAGCACTGATTGTTGTACACGATTACTAATTTGTGAAACCTGCTAACATATGTTAAGCACCGGAAACCACAGAACCATAAATGAACCAAATCTGGAAAGAAAACCAGCAGAGTCTTGTCCATAAGGGAAATAATTCTTTCCCTATGTTTGATGCTTTATTTGGTGAATGTGAGTGAGTGAGTTGGGTTAAATGCCACTTTTAGCAGTATTCCAGCAATAAATGGCAGGGACCACCAGAAATGGGCTCCATACATTATACCCATGTGGACAACTGAACCATGTAAATGTTTTAACCACTAGACTATCCCACTGCCCCAGTTTCATTTGGACACTTTGTCATTGTTAATTTGAAAAAAAAAGTAAAAGTTTGATATATATCAGATTTGAAATCTGAATCACTGACAGCATAGTTCGGACTTCTCTTTCACTAAAGCTTGGGACACAGAGATTTTCTTCCCAAAATATTTTTCGACGCTTACTTTGAACATTGCAAAATCAATATTTCTGTATTTGGGAATTTATCCCTACATGGACATATGAACATCTCAACCTGACATCTGACAATGATTATTGTCAGCTTTAAGGGTGACGCAGCTGACAATCTGCTATTTCATCAGAGGTGGTTATAATGATTTGAAACCTCTAACTTCTCAGTCAGAATTTAGTTATCTGACAGTTAATTATATCATACAGGCTCTGCATGAATATCAAAGACTCATCTAAACAGAGGAGGGTATAACGATTTGAAACCTCTAACTTATCAGTCAGAATTTAGGTATATCCGACAACCTTCATACAGGCTCTGCATGAATATCAACGACTCATCTAAACAGAGGGTATGTGTTCACTACTCTGTGACAAACTGTTTATACATGTAAAGTGCAGACAGAACAATCTGGAGCTCGAACCCAGGATCAGCAGATCAAAACTAAGGGACACAACTCTACCAAGGAACTGTCAGATAAAATGACCACAAGATGTGGGATAAGTGATGTGACTAGAATCCTAGCGCATGTAACATGCAGCTTGGGTTATATGAGGTAAGAATGTGTTGTGCAAGCAGACCTGGTGTGGAGTCTGGCATCATACATATGAACGCATTATTTTTCCGCATAATAACATATTCATAGAAAAATGAATACTGTCTCATGTGCAGCCACCAATCCAGTCAAATGAGCTGGATCATGAGCCACTTCAACAAAACGTGATTGACTTTGCAACAGCTGAAACACTCCTTGAATCGGAATTAAATCAATCACATTTTCAACAACCTTTTGACATGTTTCATGGTAGAGCCGAATATTGCCAGTCAAAGAATATTTACGGCATGGGCAATTTAGTTTATCTACCTCAGATCAGGCTTGGAAGTGGCTATTGATCATGTTTGTCACCTTACATTCAGATGGCAGATTAACTACCTCAGTCTATAACTGAAGAATAGATTTACAAATCAAATTCAGACTGATAAATCACATCTATTCAAAACACAATTACAACATATATATATATATATATATATATACCCACATAAAAATCACTTACATGTCATCTAACAACATCCCATCATTTATACCCACCAACAACAATATCACATCGTTTATACCAATTAACAACAATATCATATCATTTATAACCACTAACAACAATATCACATCTCTTGTATCCACCAACAATATCACATCATTCATATCAACTAAAAACAATATCCTATCATTTATAACCACTAACGGCAATATCCCATCATTTATACCCACTAACAATAATATCCCATCATTCATACCCACTAACAATAACATCCTAACATTTATACACACTAACAATAATATCACATCATTTATAACCACCAACAATGATATCACATCATTTATACAACTAATAACAATATCACATTACTTATGTGCACCAACAACAAAATCACAAGATAAATGCCTGCATTCACTTCAACATCCTGTAAGTATATATCCCAATACACAAAAATATTTGTCATATATACATATACATACACATCCTCAAAACCTGGCAAATAATACCAAATGCACACTCATAAACCTAGCCCACCCTCACAACCCTACCCCATCACGTTACCCTAGCCCACTCTCACAACCCTACCCCCATTATATTACCCTAGCCCACTCTCACACGAATATCCCCATTACATTACCCTAGCCCACCCTCATACCCATACCCCCATTATATTACCCTCGACCACCCTCACATCCATATCCCCATTATATTACCCTAGCCCACTCTCACATCAATATCCCCATTATATTACCCTAGCCCACCCTCACAACCTTATCCCAACCTATACAACCATACCCCCTCACAACCAAACCCTTACAAGTTTACAACCACACAACCATACTCCACACCTATAACACTACTCCCACCTTCTCAACTACACCCTCACAGCCCAGCCTCCCCACTCCAAACACACAGTGTCACATCAGTCTACAATGAATACTGCCTTGTCTCACCTTTGACCCTGTACCTGCTGCCTGCCACCAAGCCTCCCTTCCTCGCCTGTTGTTTGTGATGGAACCAAACACAAACATCGACAGAAAACATCAGCTGAGATAGCTAGTCCGCAAACACAAGCCCAAGATACATCACAGACCACAACAAAATAAACGAGATGTGAATCTGATCACGGAGCAGAATTAAAATCCCTTGGGTATCATTACAGCAGTGAAGCTTCACAGTCTTCAATGTAATTAACTCACAGGCATGTCCGTGTCTTCAGAAGCCAAGATACACACAGGCTTTCTCACACTCGGAGCTACATGGAGAGGAGTCTATCAGACAATTTGACAGAAAACACAGCGAATTGATTTCACTTGGAAAACATTGACAAAACCTTGCTCCATGTTCACAGCACGACACAGCAAATGTCCAAACTTAAACATTCCTGCAGGAAACAGTCAGGACAATTCCTATCCAGACACTTCAAATTCTATTCTTGTTGCCTGGCAACTGCTCTAAGGAAAGGAAAATCTCCTAGAAATATCAATACCAAGACAGCAGAGTGTAGAAGTACACATGAACCTCTATGGTGAAAGCATAAGGTAAACCCGAACTGTATTGACATACGTATTCCATTCATGGCCATTCCAACACAGACATGTTGATAGTGGGGTCGCAAGGATTAGGCTGCAGCACCTGGGACCAGCACCCATATCGTATAAATTATCACCATCTCAACGCAACCTCGGTGAGGCTGCTTATGTCAACAACCTCCTGCACTTCCCAAACATTTAGAACACCACCCGAATGTATTTTTCTCATAAATAATACTGATATAACATTAAAAAAGTTAGTAACATTTAAATTTTTATGACAATGTCATGCCCTCAAGACAATATCACTGAGGGATAATACAAGTTGTTCACCGATCACAAGGATGGCATGAGTTGATGTACCCTCTATGTTTGTTTATGTTGTCTGAACCAGACAGATGCCAGTAGTCACAATGCAATGCATATCCTGATGATATGTGTGTGATACAATTTATATCCTGATAGGTACTCTTGTTTCAGAAGTTTATCGTCACTCTCTATTTGCTGGTGAATTACATCCATGAATCATATTTTGCAAATTTCAAATGTGATATTTTAAGGAAGGCTTATTCTGTGCAGATACTTCTACAGCAGTTGGCCATGAGTAAATCTTCATTAGTGTAAGTCCCATAGACTGGCATGTTTGTTATTTCTTGCAAGAAATATTTTGATGAATTTAGTTTAGGTTGAATTGTCTACTTATCTACCAGTTGGGAAATCATCTTAGCTGCATACACATAATTTCCATTCAATTTTCTGATGATTTTAAAGAAAATTATTCAAACAATACATATTAGACATACAAATCAGGACTTCTGTCAATGGGATAGATTAAAAATTGTACTTGATTTTGCATAATCAGGTGTCATTCAATAACTAATCAATGGAAAGATGAAAGAAAATTATGTACACATAGCTGAAGATGATTTCCAAGATGTTTGCAACATATCAGAATAAAATGACATCTATTCAATTTATGAAAATGATTCCAGACGCAGTCAATTAACATGTAAGTCTATGTAAATTTCACTAAAGATGACTCACTTATGGCCAACTACACCATTTGCAACCAGCCTGGAAATACTATATAAACTGGTTCTTGAAATGTTTCTAATACTATTAATGTTTTTACATCACTATAACTTGTAATGTAATCTATTGTATGCATAGAAATTCAAGAGTTATAAATCTATGTACTATATATCCTGAGCCTCGTATCATGATACTGCGACTCGTATTGTTTCACACCTAGCCCAAACTGAATTCCTTTTATTGCCCATCTGCATCTAGGGGTACACTAGGTGCTTGTGTGAAACTGACACTTGGTAACAGTGCCATAAAAAAGTAGCCATTAACTCCCATAGAACATAACGACAAGGAATTTATGTTTGAACAATCTGAATCAAACTTGTAGAGCTACCAATTTCCTGAACCAGGATCCTCTTTAAACATGATTTGATATCAGTTGCAGTATCTCTACATGCAGTTTAAAGAAGACCACTGCTTGTATAGATTACTGATAAATCAAGAATTCAAAGCCCACTTGCATGCAAAACAGCACCATAAATTTTCGTCTTGCCTACAGTCGATCGGACAGACAGGCTACACCTATTGTCGTGTCTCTGCCCTATTTGAACTTTCCGTGACTAGCGATAATGAGAACAATTTGAGATCCTCACCATTCTCGCTTTAGTCTTCGACTGATCAAATGCATAGTTGACTCCAATTTAACGTGCTTCCAATTTAACGATTGATTGCCATTACGAAACTGAGGTGATAGAGCAACGCTTTAGAGCTGATCATTATGCAGCCATTTTCCACTACTGTGGAACTCTGTTCCTAACCTTTTTCTGACATCGAGCACATAATTGATTTCTGGATAGCACAAAACCATCAATGAAAAGAAAAAACATTTAATAGACTGAATCATTGCAAGGTTTCTTGTATAACTTCAATAATATTGATATTTGGTTTAAAATATTTTCTCTAGCAAATCCATCTTTCCACATCGTTAGACTTGACAATATGTGATGTAGGATGAGTGTATTATAGAGTGAGTGAGTGAGCGAGCGAGCAACGTTTTACAGGCAGCTGACTCCAAACATTCTAATCACTATCGCTATCCCATAATCCCTTTTCTGCAGAAGGCTATGGTAGCAATGTGGTTCTAGGTGGTCTTGCTACAAGTCAATTCATAACATGAATGTAGCATAAGATTCTTTTCAGCATCAGTCGACATGAACTTGATAACATAGCGGTGTAAGAAAATATATATATTACTATAGAAAACTATACAGAAACAGATTCTCCAATACCAGCAGAATACCAAAACACAATATGTATGGAACCTGCACAACATGATGAATATTCAATAAAAATAATTTTTAAAAATCGCTTACAAAACAGAAAAAGGCTGAAATTCTGCAAATACAATTTGTTAAGAAAACAAAGACTATATCCCAAGGCCAGCCAAATTCGACGTTCTGGTGATTTCGATGATTGCATTGCTAGCGCTATATCGAGGAAGTATGTGCACAATCGGAGTGCACAAACAGTGTCATCAGTAGGGTGGATGCCAGTTCCTGTCATGAGACGTTTTATTGATGATTGAAATCATGAAATTAAGTTATGTAAAGAGCAAATAAACAAAAATATTTACCCTCGATCGTTAATACCACTTCAGATGCAAAATCAATTGCCTGTATAACAAAAAATAGCGAGCAAAATTCAACAAGATCAGTCGTCTGCTAGTGACAGGTTATGTATGAAACAGGAAGCCACGTGATCAAAACACTCTCTCGCAGTGCAGAGGGAAAAGTATGGCTCACCGTCGAAAACACATACAAAAATACCCGGATGTGACAAGCGACTGCAGTTTCGCCGATACGATGTTATGAAAGCTATTTTTGTTGGAAACACATGATACTTTTTTGTGAAATAGATGAATATACCTTTCTCACTCAAGGTTAGCAAAATCAAAACTTAAAATGATATTAAAGATAAAAATTATATTTTTGTCTTATACCATCGAAAACCCCTAACACTGGGATATTGTCAAAAAGTCTAATGTTTATATAAATGAAAGTATCAAATACAGTTCAAGTCATAAGCAGGTGGACATAAGCAGGTACGCAGCCATTCTTCATGATATAAGGGATAGTCCTGATGCTGCACTATACCAGTCTGATACACTTGCCAACAAGAACCAGTGAACTAGCAGACTTGAGGCTCCTACACAAAGCAATCATTTCTAAAGTTAACCTCAGTCCCATTCTTTCACACTGCACTATAGTTAACTTAGTGACGTACGATTACCTTAGTGACTTACGATTACCTTAGTGACTTATGAGAACCTTAATGACTTACGATTACCTTAATGACTTACGATTACCTTAATGACTTACGATTACCTTAATGACTTAAAATTACCTTAGCGACTTACGATTACCTTAATACATTGTGAAAGGAGCCCCAGATCACCAAGCAGCACCATGCAACAGGCAGAGGATAACCATCGTACATCCTCAATTCTGACTTTCTTGAAGACCTACTAAATAATGCTCAGTTTTGACGGGGTTTTTAAAAGGGAAGGTGACTATATTGACAAATGTTTAAAAATCCTTTGACTCTTAGAATTGACATTGATATGGTCTTGCAATTAAGGAAGTATGAATGCGAAAAGCACACCCAATAAAATGCAATGGAATTACGGCAATATATTCATAATATAATACATTTGGTGGTTTTGCACAAGGAGTTTCTTTCCAAACAGCATTCCTAAATACATTCATTTAATAACAGTACATCTCAATTTTTAAAATGATATATGATGATTAAAGTAAAGTCATGATCAATGGTATTACTGACTCAAAAATACCAATAATCGGAAAGTACCAACAGTAAAAGATAAAACTCTATTGTCCATGGTTTGGCCAGGAACCGTGACTGATTTACGAGGATGCTCGACGCAAAATGAAACATTGTCAGGTGATTAGGAACACCCAGTTTACTTCAAACTGCCCCAACCATATTAGAATCAATATCATGAAACAAAAAAAAATTGTTTACATACATTAATAGTATTAAACACTTAGCATTAAAAAGCTTCCACTTACAGTGAGTATGATTTTAAACTGTTTGTACAATACTCCAGCAATATCACAGCGGTTGACACCAGAAATAGGCTTCACACATTGTAGCCCTGTGGGGAATCAAACCTGGGTCTTCAATGAGACAAGCAAATATTTTAACTATTTGGCTACCCTTCCACTTCCAGGGAGATAAAAAAGTAAATTGTTCTCAAAAATAGCATTTATCCACTAAATTCCGTTTAATCTGAAGTGACAGTGAGGCAATCACAGTGATGACACAGCCTCTTGAGCTCGTCACCTCCATGAGCCTGTAACTGGTATCTAATCTCTAACAATGTGTCCCACTTCACTACTAGACATCACACCCATCTCACAGTTCAAATACCTTGCTGTACAATGTTTGTCCAGTCTTGGCTATACTGTACTCCAAGTGAGGCTGTTATTTTGGACAACTGTAGCGAACACCCATCACCCAGCCTAACAAGCTTGTATTCCAGCTGGCTGGCAAGTGTCAGGCACTGATATCAATTAACTCGACAAATAGTCAGCATGTGCAGGTTACCTTGCATCTAATGAATGTCTACAAACCTTAACCACATGGTATTTCTAATAACAACATTGTCTGTCTAAAGAATACTCCACGTTAAATCTTGTAGCTCACGAAGGTGAGGGGAAATGACATTTAACGTTAGTATACGTACAAATGGACAATTGCTACGACTAATGACACTTGTCAACTTTACAGATTTGTGAGCCATTTCTAAGAAATATCTGTTGGCATGTATACTATTTTCACAGAGTACACTGCCTGTCAAAGATGTTATTTATAAATGCCATTATTGTCATCATCGTCGTCATCATTGTCATCATTGTCATCATCGTCATCGTCCTCCTCTTCCTCATCTTCATCATTCAAATAAAACACAGGAACAAAGTAAAGTTTTGGGTGACAGTATCATTGCTGCACAAGACAAACATTATGGGATTTTCCTTGCATCTTCATCAGGTGAGTTCATAATGCAATAAAGGAGATGTTGGCTTTTGATAATTTGTTTTATACTTGAATACCAACTTCCTCATCCTTCTCAAGAACCTCAATGTCATTGTTATCATCATTTTTATTACGTTTAAGGATGATTACATTTTACACATTGTTAGCATAACCATTATTCCAAATGATACCATGGGGCCATCTGAAGCATAACACTACATTCTGCAATAGCTACAGCATATGACAGCTGCAACAAATACCTGAGTTTGGACCTGACTAACCTGCAATGACAAAGTCCATGTTACTGGGTAAGCTATCAACCCAGTAGCAAACCAAACCTGTCTATTTGATCTATACAATGACTGGGTCTTTGAATGTCATTTAGAAGTGAAAATACATAAGAATGAAGATTTTTTATGGATATCAACTTCTTTATGAGAGAACACAACGTTTCGGAGTTAATGCTTACACCTGATGAAGGAGTAAGCATTAACTCCGAAACGTTGTGTTCTCTCATAAAGAAGTTGATATCCATAAAAAATCTTCATTCTTATACAATGACTCAAAGACAAACACAGACTTCTAACCCAGAGTACCTGGGGAAACAACCTCGCCATATCACAACTGGAATACTGTTTGCACAGACAAAAACTGAAACTTAATAATATGACACAGGACTAATCCAGGGATTAATCCCAATTGACAGTCCACCATTGCCTTGAACTTTACTGTGTCAAAGTAAATGTTTGGTCAATGCTCATTACTCTTGTCATCATCTTTGTTGTGACATCCTCAGATGATTCAAAGTATTTATGCTAGTTCCTTCCACTTCGACATACCAGTCTGTGACGGTATATGCCACTGTTTTCGGCCACCTACACATCAACCGACAAATATCACATCAACGTTCAATAACACATATTTCGTATCTTCAAAAAGGATTTATGTTGTGAGCAGTGCCTCCAAACAATATCAGGTCTACAAAGTCATACTATGGATAGTACTGAAACCCACAGTACTATTCACCATGGATTACACCCTGAATGAACGTAACTCTATGATCTTTTGACATCAATTGTTGGAGCATTTCAGGTCATTAATACACTTACCCATCTGAGAGTGACACCTTTTTTATGGCCACTGTAAACATTTTTGAAAAAAGTAAAAATAAAATTTTGCAAAGTGCTTTGACTGTCATAACTACAATACTGCAGCATGGACTGATGGCAGTCATATCACTCACTACAACAGCTTTGAGAGTAGGTGCCCAGACTGCCAGTTCTGTACTTACATGTTACCTAATTATCTGATAAGCCAGACACCTTGCATGAAGATGTGTTTGAATAACTAGTAAGACATGAGTGAGTGAGTGAGTGAGTGAGTGAGTGAGTGAGTGAGTGAGTGAGTGAGTGAGTGAGTGAGTGAGTGAGTGAGTGAGTGATCACAGTAGGGGACACTAGACATGTTGGGCATCAAACCCCATTCTTCCGCATGATGACTAAGTGAATAATTTACCCAATAGGCTACCCCACTGCCCCTTACTAGCATCTAACACCAGGTTTATCTGCACAGCAAGTTTCAGCCAGAAATACTCAACAGTTTTCGAGCTATGCTCCGGAAATGAGCACCTCATTTTCAGTAAAGTCCAACTTTTAATCATGGAAGTAAGACAATAAACTGAGAGGAATCAATAAAAAGAAATAATCAAACAGGCACCAGTTCAACATAATCTGTTCTGTATACGAAGTTTCAGCAAGAAATATTCAATGGTTACTGAGTTCTCTAGAAATGAAAAATGTACTTCAGAGAGAGACGCACATGCTGATTGCCATATCCTGACCATTTTCCAAACACAAGTCAAGAAAAGGACAAAACAAACATGAAAAGGCACAACACTATGAAATAAAACCCCTCTTACTCTAACTCTAATTCAATCTACATTTTAAACAAAAAATGAAACTGAAAAATGACAACCTTGACGTAAAACTTCTTCATGTCATTTCCCTTATGTTGAACTTCCTTATTGAATTTCCAGCCATACAACAATAACACTATGGGGGCGTACTGAAAGTCTAATACCATTACTTCCAACTCAGCAGGCACTTATCCAACTCGGGAAGGTTCAGTAAAGAACTAATCAATAACATTAGAAGTTGTCCCTCTTTTCACAAAGCAGCCAGAGCACATACCACTACAAGGGAGGTATACATGTTCTTCAAAGATATGTATGTTACTTGTCTTGTATGTTTGTATGCCCTTTTTGAAACTTACGTTTCAGTGTCTGTATGCCAGGGGGCATGTGAAATAGGCAATACATGTATTTTAGAGAACTAAGAGTTACATATATGCATTGTACATGTAACATCTGAATTGCACTGAGCGAAATAAATACTAATTCGGGTATATGTAGCATGTATTTTACAAAGAGTGCCACAAATATTAAGACAGATATAAAGAGTTTCATATACAGAGTAAAATATAGCATGTACTTTACACAGAGCAAGACATAATTGGATAGAATTAACATTTACATAAACAATGTTTATGTATAACATGTACTTTACAGTAAGTGCAACAAATACTAAAATAGAATTAAGAGTCACATTTATGCTGAATTTGGAACTGGTCAAGAATACAATGATATAATACAATGATATAAAATTACTGACAATGTCTGATACATAATTACACTAGAACTCCAGTGATGCTTCTGTCAAACCATCTGTTTCAGTCAGAGGTGGTTCTGACAATTTGATACCTCTTAATGTCAGAATGAGCAAGCTCCTAATTCATGGAATAATGTGGTACGATGGAATTGAAAGCAGAGAATACATATAGCAATAGATCAGATGATGACACTACCATTGATACAACACATTCACAACCTTGTAGACATACTGCCTTACATTTCAACATACTTCCACACATTTCCCCATAATTCCACACAGAGTCCATGACACCCCCTCTCACAATACAGTAAATACTGTAATACTGCAGTCATGAGTGACTAACAGGTTTTTGTTTAAAGTGCCATGTATTGCAGAAACAACCAAACTGAAGCCAACCCTCATTGCTTACCAGAAGTATGGTGCACACAAACCTGTGATCATTGTTTAAGGCTCATCTTAAGGACATGATCTGCAGCCTATGGCTATCCTTGCCACTCTCTCGTGACAGGGAGGGGGTTTATGCGGACACTTATTTCGGCAGTGAAAATGGGGGCCGTTGAAAGTGAAAAAAATAAGAAAGGGAAGTGTGTCTCTGATCTGTTTTTTCTTTCATGTTCATGGTTTCTTTAAAAGACAGACCGTCTTGAGTGGTTGTATAAAAAGTGTTTTGAGTATTTTTAATGTTTTGAACAAGAAGAAGAAATGAGTTCCTTTACATATCTCACATGTGCCTGTAATATAATCTCAATGTATGTACCATTTGCCCTTAAATACACTATAAATGTCTGTTGACACACAGTGTCATGTTACGGAATACATGACTTACCTGCAAGTAAAGATGCTTCACATTTCAGTCTAATGTAAGCTACACTTGTCTTGTGACCTCATATGGGAGACTGTGCAACTATGCAAATACAGGTGAGAAAGTACAAGGTATATACACCCTTACAGGTAGATTTAGTTTGGTATTTACATATTCCCAGGTGTTCAGGTGAGAGACGGACACATTAGCTGTGGAACAGTCAACACAAATTATAATATCTGGACTTATTGCTTTCTAAGATTTTCCTTCTGCATAATAAACATTTTTTTCATTGTTTTACACATTTTTAAACAAACAACTACCTGATGATGGCTTAACAGTACATTAGTTCATTGTAGGTTAAACTTAAAAACAACTTAATGTGTAGGGTTTACATAAGTTGAAAGTTGTACATATTTCATACAAGACTAATACACAAATGAGTGAGAGAGTGAATATGGTTTTATGCCACTTTTATCAATATTCCAGCAAAAATCCAGCAATAATATGGCAGCACACAATAGAAATCGACTTCACACGTTGTACCCATATGGGGAATCGAACTCATGCCTTTGGCGTGACAAGTCAACACTTAACCCACTAGGCTACCCTACTGCCCCTCTAATACAAGAATTACAATAAATGCAATCGTATAAATCACAAACTGGGTAGTACAAGATCAGCTGATACACAGCTGCTCCTTACACATTATATCATGGAATATGCAATGCATTTATCACAATACTAATTTTAGCATACAAATGAAATATTTTGTAATTCTCAAGTCAACACAAACCAGTTAATTATTTCATGTCAAGAAATTGGTTTGACATCAAAGGTTATTAGCATGTCAAATCCTTGGGCTCCCATCATAAGATGGTCCCAAGACATTCAAATACCTTATAGGATTGCATGATAGGGGATTTGTTTGGTACTGTTTTTCTCAGACAAAGGGGTGGTAGGTTAGCCCAGTTGTTAAAGCGTTCATTTGTCAGACCGAAAGCACAGGATCAATCCCCACATGGATACAATGTGTAAAGCTCCTTTCATGGCATTGTTGGAATGTTAAAAAAAATGGCATCAAACTCAACTATCTCACTCAGTGGCAAAACACACAGGAAATTATACCAATACATTAAACCATAGCATTTTGAACAATGACCTGATCACATTCTTACATGTGTTGACCTCTGATTAATCATGTTGACGAAAGATCAGCAGTTTCAATTTGGCAGGTTTGAAAATTTGACCAAGACAATTACTTGTTCATGAAACTGTATTAGAAATCAGTGCATGAAGCAGATGGTGAAGCAATAAATGAGGCTGATTGAGGGTTCAAAAGTTGGGGTCAGTGTCGTGTCATATTCAGTATTGTGTTCCATGTTTTGAATATAACTTTGGAATAGTGACGGAGTATAGTTTTAGGTCACACTCAGCAGTATTCCAGCTATATGGCACTGGTCTGTAATTAATGGAGTCAAGATCAGATCAACAGTTATTATGAGCATCAATCTATGAACAATGTGACATAGACTGGACATGTGAAAGTACACATTTCATCAGTGTAAGTAAACTTATCCTCAGTACTTTTCGTTACACTCCACTACTGAGTCTAACAAAACCTTATGGGAGCTTACCAATTCGCGAAAGTGCACATTCGCACACACCGGTTGAACTTTTGAACTTTTGAACAGCGTATGTACAACCATGACAAAGGTGAGTAAACAGTCACTGATAATAGTGTTCTGGCAATATTCAAGAATGTCATCTTGCGGAAATATTAACTACAGGTAACCATGTCAACAGAAACCCCAAAGCGTATATACTGCAGGTCAAATAACAGTGTTATATGTGGATTTTTGTTTGTGGAAAGATAGGTGTCAGTGACATGAATATTTTGAAAGTCCCTCTGATCCCTAAATAGTAGCCGTTGTCTGATTGGTTAAACCTATTTAACGGTCTCACATTCGATTGGACTGTCATTGGTGGCTCAAAGGTTACCTGATGCAACCTTTTACTAGGTTTTGTTAGACTCAGTGGTGGAGTGTAACAAATAACACTGAGACTAAGTTTACTTAGACTGACATTTCATTGTTCTTTTCAAAGGTATACGTTTTGGCAAGCTGATATTCTGCTGTTTTTGCCAACAGAGTTTTCCTGTCCAAGCTAATTTTTAACAGCAAAATCTTGCAGTTCTGACTGAAAACCCTGACATGATCACATCTATTTCAAGCCAACATCTGGACATAAGGTCAAGCCCTGGCTGACCGGTAGGCTGATCCCAGCTGACACCACCTACAGATGTCATACCGTGTAATATGGCTGAACAGCAGTAAACACCATGAGTGTAGGTAACAGCTTAAATTGTTTTAATGTGACTTTTGTCGGAAGAGAATTGGAATAAAAATTAGAAACCATCAATGCCAGCTGAGGCCAATCCATTCCAGGAAATCTATATAGAACATAGTTTTCTGAGCCTTGAAGGTAATAGTGAGAGTGAACTTAAATGATTATCATAGTTAAAATCTGACTCATTCACATGCTAAGAAAGCATTTAAGTGTACTCTAAAATTTCTTTCCCAGCTCCCAACATGTGAAGATCCATGCTAAAATTGGTCTCGATCGCTGACATCGTCATATCCCAATTGCACAGTTCGATGCTCATGCTGTCGATCACTGGATTGTCCAGTTCAGATTCAATTATATACAGACCACCACCATATAGCTGAAACATTGCTGAGTGGAGTGTTAAACAACAAACAATAAACTCCCTGAGGAATATACAGTCTACATTGTCTTTGAGGAGCTAGAAGTCAATGTCACATTACCATCATATTCTGTTTGGTACTAGCTAGCAGAGGAACAGAAGAATACTAAGTCACTTTTCCAAGACAACATGCTCACCAATCTAACAACTGAGATGCATGACCAACATTGCTTAACTCCAACTGATTCTTAACCTGGCCACACTTCCTTATGGTCAGTTTAATCAGTTTTCCTTAGAGTTCTCATCTAGAACTACAGCTACAACTGTAGACACATAAACATGACTCCTACAATAAAACAACACACATGCAGAGCTTTCTTAGGCCTTTTGGAGGCAATAATCCCTCTTTTAAAGGCTGAAAGTAAGATACAAGCATGTTTTCAAACTGATTAATTGTGACATTCTTCTTATTTCAAGGTGAGCTGTCTGAACAAACAAAACACAACTGAAATATTCAAGATCACACCTTGTTACCTCAGTATAATATATTGATCATTTATCATTGTTACTTGATCATTCCACATAATCGTCAAAACAAACAATTCCATACATTTACTGAACAGTAGTGTAAACAGTGCTTGGAGAATCAAATACTTTTACAAGGGATTTTATTGAATTTCAAGGTCTTTCCAAGGCAGGTTCTAATTCAATGCTGTTATACATCATGTCAATACAGGCTGGCATCTGCAAAGGTCTTCCAGATGCATTTTCACTATGGACTGAGAATAGTTCCCTACTCTGCTCACAAAACTGACAAACATTATCTGTAGATGATGGATGAAACATACAGTAGCATCCTTTATCATTGGGCTGGATGAAGATGTCAACAAGGGCCATCCACATACAACTTGTTTACCATGTTCTGTTTTCTTTTCCCTGAGCCTGACCAATTTTCAATTTTATACTTTGTTTTACTTTTTCAAGAGTAAGAAAAAAATCATTTCCCATGTTGAAAAAATAAAATCCTAATTTTTCATTGGTCACAAATATATACTCACAAAAAATGTTTTAGATTGCATTTTGACTCATAAACACTTCATAAATTGCCAAAAAATACTTTAAGTATTTAAAAGAAACATTATTTTGAGTGGTATTTTCATGACTTTTGTTTTTTTTGTGTTTCCTTCTGCCTTAAGATTTTCTGAAGACAAAGACCCATGAAGGTCCGGGGTAGAATAGGCCTTCAGCATCCCATGCTTGCCATAACAGGCGACTAACGGGATTGGGTGGTCAGGCTCACTGACTTGGTTGACACATCATCAGCTCCCAACTGCGCAGATCAATGCTTATGCTCTTTATCACTGGATTGTCTGGTCCAGACTTGATTATTTAGACCCAATATTGTTTGGTGCAACATAAAACTAAACTCACTCACTCACTTTGAGGACAAAAATCTGTAAAACAAGACATAAATCGCTCTGGTCCGAGCTTGAAATATGTAAGGAAGACAGCACACACAAGTTTCTTATCTTTATGAGACACTTGTTTATTCTTCACACACTATATATTGTGACAAAACAATGGGTAAGTGGGACGGTAGCTTGTCAAAGCACATGCTTTGCTCAAGTGTTCTTTTCCTAGAGCTAATTTGCCTAAAATATTTAATATATGTACACTGGACATTACTTTTGTTATTTCTGTGTGCAATTTAGTTTCAGTCAGTTTCTCTGATGGGTGAACAGCTTTTATGATGTTTAGGTGTGTCAGGGTAGCCTGTGGGTAACAGCACTGGAAGTCTGGATTTGATTCCACACATGGCTACAATGTGTGAAGCCCATTTCTGGTGTCCCCCACCATGATATTGCTGAAATATTTCTAAAAACGGTATAGAACTCAACCAGCTGTAACATTGCTGGCATATATCACTAAGTGAGTGAGTGAGAGAATGTAGGTTTCTGCCATAGTCCAACTATACAAGTTATCAAATGTGGCATATGTAAACCATTCTCTAACAAATTCAGAATCCTAGTTTTGAGACTACATCATTTGGGGAATTAAACCCAGGTTCTTCAGTGTGATGAACAAACCTGCTTAATGACATGACGTTGACCCTAACTTTTCAGAATCACTGCATGTAAGCATAGCCGATAAGTTCATTGAATATAGCGTTTATCATTCAATTCATTCTTATAAGAATAAATCCAAGTTTTAGTTTCAACTAAGGCTGTTCCTATTCCAATGAACTCTAGTCACTGACACTGTGATCATGAGACCTGTTTGTGGTAAAGTTGTGTTACTGTAACTTTTCAACGAATCAAATCACATAATCAGCAAATGAACCAACAAAATTACATAAATCTGAAAATCACAATCCAGGAAAGGGATGATATAAGAAACAGATGAAAATGTAATTAACCCCCCAAAATGTAATTAAACTCCCATGTGGCTGATACTGCACAATCTAATCAGCACTTCCAGGCACCGAGGCTTACACTATCATATTATCTGTGGCACCACTGGTGGCAGTTATGTCACTGTGTTGTGCAGAAAGGGAACAGTGTTATGTATTCAAGTGTTGTGACTCCAAGTCTTCAGTGAATGACTTATACCAATCCATTCAACAGAATCTAAATATCGCATGGCTTCCCAGGTCAAGCCCACAAACTTCATTCGACAATGATGACCAAATGTCATAAATACAATTTCACTTCACCTTGTCAAATTTCTTTGAAAGGAAGTATTGTACCTTCCTAGCCAAAAAAATTTCACGCCACTTTTAACAATATTATAGCAACTTCACAGCAGCGAACACCAGAAATTTGGCTTCACACACTGAATCAATGTCAAGCGATGGCTATAACACTGAGGTCTCATCACCTTCATTCATTATATATTCACCCATGAAAATAATAAGGGTTAGAAAAGTTCTTCAGTGACCCATGTTTGTGGTATGGGGCGACCAATAGGATCAGAGGATCAGGCTCGCGGACTAATGGTTGACGCCTGTCATTCTATTCTGATTGTGTAGATGAATGCTCATGCAACATTGTCTGGTTCAGATTTGACTATTTACAGACTGCTGCCAAATGGCTAGAATATTGTTGAGGGTGGTATAAAACTAAAGTCACACACTGACCCATTCAACCTTGAGGATAACTCCCTTTATCCTCCCTTTGGCATGCTGTTGACAAGACAAGATGTTCAAACCCAACTCACTCGCTCACTCACTCACTTATAATATTTCTGCATATATTTACCTTCAGCTGAACGATTTCATCCTGTTATGATCAAGGAACAAAATAGATTATCTCCTTTCATAACAGCTGAGTTATTTGTAATGTGTGCACACAGATTACCACAAGGGTTGATCAATGAACCAAATTTGTTACAACATTATTTCATTAGCTCCTAATTTACTCTATAAGATTATCTGAGGAGATCAATACATGGTTGCCACATTATGCAAGGTGTTTACAAACTGGTGTTGACAAACTGGTGAAACCTATTCTAGAGCTGTGTGGTTTTCTGACAGCAAATATGTAAAAGTGGGCAAAATCACAAAATTGCACTGTGGAATACAATTGAGACTTCCTCTCATGCTGAAGGCTTGGGTTTGATCCCCGGTGGAGGCAGCTAGGTTGGGGTCCCAGAATGGGCACATTTGTGTGGTATCCTTTAACAAGATACTTTGATCCACATTGTCTCAGTTCACCCAGTTGTAAAATGGGTACCCATGAGGATGTGATGGCAATGTGAGTGTTTAGTTCAAGGGCCTAACAGGCAGTTGTCTGATCCCCAGGGAGTGGAAAAGGTATTGGAAAGCACAAAAGAGTCCTATGACCAGTGAAAGGAAGGTACATAGAGCCTTGAGCAGGCAATGTGCCTAGATATGAGCGCCATGTTAATTGACTAGTACCATTACTGTTTCAACAGCAAAGTGAAAAAACTCCACAGTCCCTGTCACACTAACAAGTTCCGCTGAACAACACGTTTCCTACTGAAGACACTCCATCTGAAGCTGTAAGGACTGACAGTAATCAATACTGCTGTCACACTGGTTTCATTTGTTGTTAAATAATCATGTCAATTTTTACCTGAACTAATTAGCAATGAACTGACATCAGAAAATGAACTGAAAGTTTAATACAATATTTCAGTTTTCAAATTAACAATTCGGCCAGCTTGGAGACAGGGCAGTGGGGTTGCCTGGTGGATCAAACATTCACTCGTCATGTCAAAGACCAAGGTTTGATTCCCACATGGACATTTTCCCATGGACAAAAATGTATGAAGTCCATTTCTGGTGTCCCCAGCGATGATAATGTTGGAATACTACTAAAAGCTAACCTCACTCACACACTCACTCTCACTCACTCACTCATTCATCTTATGGATATCATAGACCTATTTACATCCATTAGTTTCATCATATTCAAAACTGTCAACAGACACCATATAAACTCATTACACAGTCTCAGATATCAATGGCAGAAGTAGGCGAGCAATCAAATGACACTTTCTCGCTACAGAAGTTTTTTTGGATTACACAATGATACATGTACTTCACTAAGGAGAGAAGTCCAGAGGTGGTGTAACAACCTAACAATACAGTATTGTATCTCGATATGAAGCTCACGCTATAGCACAGCAGTTAACAACTACTGTCTCACAATACATATGATTCCTCACATATACTGTTGTAAAAACATGAGAATGATAACAGCCACTGTTCAAATACCAGTTTATGCAGATTCTTTAGTAGTTCTTTGTTGGTTAAATCGCAGAATCTGCACACAGACACCAAGTTTACATGTTTCTCTACTACAATATCCATTAAATTACCTGACACATAGATGCTGTTTTCTGATTGGCTGAGTGCTTTTCTATCATTTTCAATATACCCTGCTTATAAGCGAGTAACATTTCTATGTACCCTGAAGGGAATGATAAACTCATTTGTTACTTCTTGGTAGTGATTCTGTATGTAGATTAACACTGAATTGCATAAGACGTACAGAAATTATCGATGTTTTGCGATTTTGCAAATCGATGGAAGGGAGATAACTCTAAATCTGTTTTTCTTCTCGTCTGCAAAATGTAGAGACGGCTACAGAGAGATTTGTACTCATGCCTTGAACAATAAAAATTAACATTGAGGTGTTCAGTAAGAAAAATACATTATTCACTGGCCACTTTGGGACATAGGTTGATGTCCCCTCGTGACCAGTGAACAACTTATAATATTCACTATCTGTACTTATCACACCAACTAAGGCTTTAAAACACTAGATGGAGGATGTCTGTAGCTTCCTTTCATGGTTATCACAACACACTTTCCTTCTCTTCACTGCATTATATATGCAGTAAAATTTATATTTGTTTGTTGTATAAGACCTCATTCAGTAATATTTCAAGCTGTAAGTAAATGAATATGGTTCAGACAATGGGCTGTGATTGACATCGTGAGCAATGATCCACATTGTCAGATTATACTGACACACATTCAACTGAGTGAGTGAGTTTAGTTTTACGTTGCACTCTGCAATATTCCAGCTATATGGTTGTGGTCAGTAATAACTGAGCCCAGATTACCCCGAGATTGTCTCTTACGACAAGAGGAGCTCTGCACAACACAAGTATCATTGCATTGAGCTCACAAACAGAAGAGCTCCTAACAACACAATGAACCCACAAACAGTCACTCTGCACAACACAAGTATTGCACTGGACCCACAGAGGAGCTCTGCACTACACAAGCACTGCACTGGGCACACAAACAGACGAGCTCTGCACAATACAAGCGTAGCATTGGGACCACTAACAGAGGAGCTCTCTTGTACTGTGTTGGAACAGAACATACACCGGACAAAATAAGTTCAGGATTCTGATATTTTCATGACTGATATTATATCAGTATGTCAATGAATAAATACATGATTATTTATAACTACAAACATCCCCGACTACTTTTGTCCAGTATATATACTCAGAGAAATTTTCACAAAACATAAGTGTTTACAAACTAACTGTCCTAACCAGAGTCACTCTGCCACTGCTACCCAGGAGCAGAAGAACCTACCAAAATGTAAGTACTGGGTTACCAAAGGGCCACAATGAAACTAAATCATGGATTCAAAACTCATGATAAGACAACCTTTGAAAAGTAGAAGCCACCCAACCAACCACAGAGAATCATTATTGCACAACCTCTTGCTTAAGATTTCACAATTATGGAAAATTGCTTTGCCGAAAAATAATATTTTCCTGAACACAAAAAACAATTGGTACGATGCCGGAATGTTTTACTAAATGGCACTGGTGCTTCAAGACAAAAACTATGAAAAAACTGATAAAGTGACCATGTTAAGCTCAGTCAAAAGATAACGGTGTAATGCCTGCATGTCTCAAATTTGAATTCCTTTCAGTTCTCCAAAAACATATCCTTTAGCTTAAGCGTGTGTGAGTGTCCACAATGAACACAGACACAAACAAACACATCTTGTTAAAGTGCAGACATAACAAAGAAAATATTGGAAGTGGTGAAACAGAAAGCGACAACTGAGCCACAACTAACTGAAACTGCTTGAGTATTTGATCAAAGTCAAAGCTTCAAAGTCTGTGTTCTGACACAAAATCATATTCACATACCTTTACTGACAAAAACTGAGTCACATTATCCATAGTCCATAGTTCCATTGAAATATTACGTCTGTCTTAGCTCCGAATAAAATCAACTCGAGAGAGCAACTCGAACGTGAAATGTAGGGGCATAGAGCTGCAGCAAGTGCAAATATTAACCTTTTATGTACTGCTTACGCTAGAAACCTATCACATGAACACACAGGCTAGGCTCAAGTCAGCATGAATGGGCCTCCAGCCTGGCTTGTTTACCTGAGCACAGTCCTGGGAAGGCTCCTTACCTGTCAACACTCGAAGCAGTTGTAGCCACAACACTGGACCTCCACACTAGCTCTCCGCTGGCTAATTGTATTCCACATGTTACGCACAATGTCTTGTAATCTCAGTCAGATATTCTTTCGTGGATCAATCGTCAGATTGGTAATAAACTTTCTGACAGCAGTGTTGACTCTCATCAAGAGGGAAGTGCAGGAGCTTGCCTTGGCTGTCCTCTATCTGTGGACTCCACTGTCTTGTGGGCTTTCCTCCTCTACCTCGTTCTTACTCTCTCTCTCTCTTTGCATGGTGGATGCTGTCTCTTTCGTTGTTTTTCCTCTCTGTCTCTCACACACTATGTCGCTGTACAGCGGATACTGTTTCTCCTCTCTTTTTCTTCTCTCTCTCTTTCCCTTTCTCTCTCTGTTTCTCTCTCTCTCTCACACTCTCGGTCTCTGAACAGTCAGTGCTGTATTTCCTTCTGTAATATCCCAACAGTTTTCCTCCATTTTCAGTTTCATAAAACTATCCACCTCGCTGTGTGTATCTGCACCAGACCTCAGCAGCAAACTCACTGATTAAAAGTTCATCAAACAAGAACACAGTTTCACTACAGACCTCACAGATCAATACTGACTCTTGGCCACAGGTAACATTGGGACGGACAGCACACACAGGACGTTTGTTTACCGGCCGGTCGGAGGGGCTGGATTCAAAGAAATTTCCTATGCTGGTACACAAATTCCTCAGATATGATACAAGAATATATTTGAGATAACTGCATCACCCTCTACCCTCCTGGTGCAAGATCTATCAGCTATGCTGGGAGACTCAGAACAGGAACTGAAATGCACAGTTTTGCTTTGTTAGGGCACCTGTTTAAAGTTATTCAACTTCAATACAAATATATTCCACATTCCATCTGAGACCAAGGGGTCATTACGTCCTGCTGATTGTAATCTAGAATGCCTGAACTGAGGTCAAGAAAATGCCATCTCACATTGTATACAATTGAGTAACAATGCTTACTGACACATGTAACTAATGGCATGTCAAATCCCAAAGTTACTTGCTTCAAAATTGGTACTGATTATGGGATTATAGTTCCTATTTCTTGCATTTTAGCTATGCATTCAATGAAGTAAATTTTATATTGAATCTTTTCTCTGTATTGCTCCTGATTGAGTTACGTGAAACGGAAGTACAATCTTTGATTTATATGTACCTTGTTAACATGTATTGACACTTAATTTCAATCAAAAACTTTTCAGTGACATTTCTGCAAATTGTGGCCCAATTTAACCCTCAATATCAATCTGTAAGTATTGAACAACCATAAATATCATAAATTTGGTATAAAACTATAATCTTGTTACCATAAATATATCCAGTGTTTTAAACAAAACAAGGATCTGTCTTAAAAAGAATTAAAACCAACAGTTTGTTATGTATAGTTCCTGGTTCTCTTTACTGTTCCTGATTCAAGTTACCAGTAGTGTTTGGAATTGGTTGAAATCTCACAACTGTCTATTGCTTCATTACCAACAAACAATCATCGAAAAAGTTTGGATAGTGTCATTTTTCAGATTTTCCTATCACGGTTGTTATGGCAGATCTGTATAATATCATGCAACGTAAAACTTTAAAGTGATGACTAATATATCATCAATATACACTTCCTGGTGTCTTCAAGAAATATTCAGTCATGACTTTTCAGTGAACTAAGTTTTGTAAGAATTGAACAAGTTTTCAGGCCCTGACAACTTTGAAGATATGTTCCATCATCAAGTGATTAAAAAACTATAACAATAGTTATAAATATCTTTGTGTTCGATTGTGAGAAACTGCAAATGATTGCTTGGTCATTTAGTCACTGCAACCAATATTTGATTATTTCAATTAATCGGAACACAACTAGTTACCAGTTAAACATAACCACACCTTTGATCAATATTTATTATGCATTGTTACTTTATTAGCATGCACACATATGAAATTTAAATTTGAGACTTTTAACAAACATTTGCCACAAATACAGATAAAAGTTTCACGTCTCTACGTATCAAAGAGCCACAATCCAATAGCAATTTTATGAAACTGTAATTTTGTACCATATACACTTCCAATGCTTTGTACAAAGCAGCGATCTGTTTCACAAAAAATTAAAATCAATAGTTTGTGATTTCAGTACTTGTATCATAGAAGGACGAGTTCTAACAAGGAGTGCCTACTCTCGTAATTACAGTTCATTTGAGCATGCAGCTGCCAATACCACTCTGTACACGAGGAAGTAGAGTAGATCTCAACAAACACATGAATACTGCATGAACAGTGGTCATCTCCACTGTAGGATTTATCTCCCACTCCAGTCCACTGCACAGTGACACTGACACTGGGTAATCTTTTTCATTAACTCTCTCAGTTCCCAATAACACATGATCGCTCTGGTGACCATTGTCAAAATTCAATTACAACAAAACACAGATCTCCTGGTACATCTGGTCAATGTCATGCATTTGTCCATCATTAAGCGCCATAAAATGTGTAATAAGCAATTTGACTATACTGAAATCTTGAAAGTGAGTGAGTCTAGCCTGGATCTTCACAGGTCAGATGAGTGAGTGAGTGAGTGAGTGAGTGAGTGAGTGAGTGAGTGAGTGAGTGAGTGAGTGAGTGAGTGAGTGAGTGAGTGAGTGAGTGAGTGAGTGAGTGAGAGTGTTTCAGGCCATGGTCAGCATAAATCACTCATCTGGCCTGGAATACTCGTAACAGATGTTGAACTGAGCCACCATGTGCAGAAGGCATGAATCCAGTTAAGTATGTATCCAAACAGGGCTACAACATGTAACACCTGTAGTTATCTCTTGATAGGATGTGGCCAGGGTACTGGACAGGGGATCGAACATGCAACCTTCCACTCTAAGGCAGCAGATGATCTATCGTCAGCTTCAAGCAGGTGGCCAGGGTACTGGACAAGGGATCGAACACGCAACCTTCCACTCTAAGGCAGCAGATGATCTATCATCAGCTTCAAGCAGGTGGCCCGGGTACTGGACAGGGGATCGAACATGCAACCTTCCACTCTAAGGCAGCAGATGATCTATCATCAGCTTCAAGCAGGTGGCCAGGGTACTGGACAAGGGATCGAACATGCAACCTTCCACTCTAAGGCAGCAGATGATCTATCCACTACTTCAAGCAGGTGGCCCGGGTACTGGACAGGGGATCAAACATGCAACCTTCCACTCTAAGGCAGCAGATGATCTATCCACTACTTCAAGCAGGTGGCCCGGGTACTGGACAGGGGATCAAACATGCAACCTTCCACTCTAAGGCAGCAGATGATGTATTCTCAGCTTCAAGCAGGTGGCCATGGATTAAGCCATGAAACTTAACCACCAGCCTTCGATTCTCAAGGCAGATGATCAATCCTCTACTTTACGGAGGTGCCTTGGGATCAAACAACAGACGTTCAGACACGTCAGGGTTAACAATGCCCCTTTCAGACACAGTCAGGGTTAACAATGTCCTTCTCATACAGTCAGGGTTAACAATGCCCCTCCCATACAGTCAGGGTTAACAATGCCCCTCTCAGACACAGTCAGGGTTAACAATCATCAGTGTCCTTCTCATACAGTCAGGGTTAACAATGCCCATCTCAGACAGTCAGGGTTAACAATGTCCTTCTCATACAGTCAGGGTTAACAATGCCCATCTCAGACAGAGTCAGGGTTAACATTGTCCTCAGACACAGTCAGGTTTAACAATGCCATACACATGGTATACCCATCCCAGATACATTCAGAGAGCAGCAAACATAATGTATCTGCATCATTGGGATATATACTGCTAGAATTCCCTGGGGATACTCCTATAACAGCAACTGCTTCAGATGCACCAGGATGATGAACTCAATGTCCTCAGGACAAGGGGATGGTGCCATCATTCCAGCTGTATAGCAGACAACATAAAACCTTTCCTGCTCAAAATGAAAACATAAAACATTGTTTACATTCCCACTTGAACTTAAGATGCAAGCATTGGCTAATGAAGAAAGTGAGACTAGATTTCTTTAGCAAAAAACATCTTTTTCTGCAAGCATATTTATGCTTGAGCACCAAAAACTGTTAGTTATCTCTGTAACTGATCAGTTTATGCAGCATTGATATTCCTCCTCACTTAGACCTTGTAGCTAGTACAATAGCTTCAAGATGCCAGCATGCTGTTTCCGTCTCAATTCTATCAAATATATTTCTAGGAAAATTCATTTTTTGGAACTACAAAAATAACCCTACCCTAGAACTTCCCAGTACATCCTGCCCATGACGCATGTAGAATGTGTCTTCTGTAGCACTATCATACAAGCCTTAAGTTTATATACACACTGCCATGCAGCAAACAGTTAAGATTAGTAACTCGCCAACCTGTATCGACCTGTTCAGTATCCCCTATACACACAGCCATATCTAACACTTAGCCTGTAACAAACACTTTAGTATACGTTCACACATCTATGTCTTATATACTTAAGGATACCTGCACAGATACCTGCATCTAATACTTAAGTATACCTACTCACAGACTGGTATGAAATATTTCAGCACACTTACACACAAACCTGCTTTTCCCTGCATTTAACAAGTATACACAGACTTTCATTTAGCACTTACACACATTCTTGTATAAAGCACCCTTACACACAAGTCTGCATTAACCACACTTACACACAAGCCTGCATTAACCACACTTACACACAAGTCTGCATTAACCATACTTACACACATACCTGCATTAACCACACTTACACACAAGCCTGCATTAACCACACTAACACACAAGTCTGCATTAACCATACTTACACACATGCCTGCATTAACTACACTTACACACATACCTGCATTAACCACACTTACACACAAGCCTGCATTAACCACACTTACAAACCTACATTAAGCACTTACACACAAGCCTGCATTAAGCACTCTTACACATTGACCTGCACAGTACACTTTGGTATATCTACACACAGAACTATAAGCTGATTACAGGCTCACTTAAGGATAAAGCAGAAATTCATTTTGTTCCTCTGGGACCACTCAATGAAACAGTATGGAAATAATGAAAGCATTATTCCCATAAAACTGATTGATATTTTCCAATAAAAACAGCAATGAAAATTACAAGGCAGGAAATTGCAAGCAAATGCCTAACCAGCCCTTTCCATCTAAGCAATTGCAGGAATAAATAAAGCCTTGCACTCTAACCCAACATATTACTGTAATAGACACAATGAGACCTATACCAACACTGGCTTTAGCCGATCACTCTCAGTAATGACACCAGCGGTAGATGATTTAACATGTATATCATCTATTTGTCTCCACCACTGAATACCAATACTGAATACCACAGCAAATAGTTAGCATCAATAACTACTGTTCAGCACTATGTAACTGAGTTGGGTTTAAACACTGCTATGTACTGACCTTTAACTGTCTTTGTATGCTGGCCTAATGAGCACCATGCAGTTAAAAACAGATTCAGTGTTGGAGATTGGAGATTTTAATCCTGTATCTGGATTTTTTGTTCGCATGAAGGATTTGAATCCTGAATCTGAATTTTAGGTTAAAAACAGATTTTGACTGGGGGTTGGAGGTTCAAATCTGAGTTTTTTGGTCACATCCAGGATTCGAAATCCTAATCTGAAATTTTTGTTTAGAAATAGATTTGGATTGGGCATTAGGGATTAGAATCCCAAATCTAAATATTTTGTTAACATTTGGGATTCGAATAAGAAATCTGAATTTTTTCTCATATTTGTGATTTGATTACCAAATGATCACATCCCAACATGTGTGTATCCTGTTCACAAGACACACACATTTGGAACCATGACTGACAGATCCTAGTACATCAATGGCAGAGAATTCTACAAAATTAATTGTGGTATCCTAGACATCTTAGTTGGTGCTGGTAATAGACAAGATGTGAAAAGAACATGTGATAATATTCAATCTACAGCACATACCACTATACAAAAAACACTAGACTGGGACGTTGGTCAATGGGTGATTTCCACCCCTGAGAGGGGTTTCAGGAAAAACAGTTTGTGTGAGAATTAATGTCCTTGGCAATAGTGGGATATGATTCACATTTTCTAAATTTGGCCCACCCAGTAACTGTCTTATAACTGTAGCCAGTCATGTCAATAAATGTTCATTTCCTTTAAGGTATAAAATAACGCAAAAGAACTAAACAGATTCAAACACCTTTTTGTCAAAGTTGAAGCTACTTTGCAAATATTTAAATGAGTTAGTTTGGTTTTATGCCACTTTTAGCAATATTCCAGCAATATCATGGTGGGAGACACCAGAAATGGGCTTCACACATTTTATTATCGAAAACTGTGTTCGACAGGAGACATTGCTTGTGTGAGATCAAACAATATCATTTTGACAGTAGAATCTGAACAATGCCCTGACAATGAAATGAACTGATGCTGTCACAATGACATCACTGCACAGCAGTATCATGTGCAGAGATGTACATTTTTCATTGAAAACTAAAGAAGAGTGATCTTTGATGATAAATAGAATCTCACCTTCGTGTCTTCTGATATCAAATACTCCAACACTCGTTAATGAAAGTAAAAATATCCTTGAAAGCCTGAGATATTTGTACCTTTGTCAACTCATGTTGACAAATTTGATATCAAAAGACACTAAGGTGAGATTCTCCATGTATCCATGAGGGGAATCCAACCCAAGTCTTCAGTCTGAAAGGCGCACATTTTAGCCACTGTGCTATCACACTGCCCCTGCAAATACTTCAGGTTATCCACAGTTCAACACACCTGAAGAGACGACAAAACAAGATCTATACAAGGACCAACATGCAAGAAGTCTGACACATCAAATGGTTTGGCACAATGGTGTATCACACTGCTCAGCTTACAGAAAATAACATCCTTTAAAATAATAACATATTTTCGCTAAACCAAGTGTGAATGAAACTAGCCACCAATGAAACAACTAGAAAGTCTGATCCCCACACATCTTGAAATTCTCCTACCTTCAAGGATGCCATGTTAAACCAAGTATCCACAAGCATCTAGTTACGACAGCATTACACAAGCACCTCCACTTCCCACTGAAACTTCTAGCTCCAGCAAGCACTCTGTTTCAGTGTGCTTAACCTGTGGTCCTCGACATATGCTCACAGACAGTCTTAGAGGCTCTTTTTCCATCCGATTGCCAGATTTGCCATATATACCGGTATTTACATAATTCCATGAGATAAAGTACTGATTAACTCAGGCCATCAGTCCAGGGGATGACTGTATGTCATATTGATTTGTCGTTCATATTCGAAAGGAAATGCAATTACATGTACGAGCTCAAAATCAGCTACACAGTAACTTTCCACTTTTAGTAGTAGAAATTACCAGTTACATATGCATAGTTTCTCAGGCTATTGTTTCTTCAGACTGAATATTACTGCAATTAATTCCAGAGCATGGGAACACTTGATTGTTATCACTGCCTGACTCTGAGCCTCTCCATCAGCACATGGCAAACCAATTCACTGGACCCATCCTGTGGGAATGCGATGTAGCTGAATTTCTATAGAATTCAGGGTGGTGGGGTAGCCTAGCGGTTATATTTCTCCATTTCAGTACAATGTGCATGGACCATTTCTCATGTCCCCTTCACAGATATTGTTTGAATATTACTAAGATCAACATGTAATCAAATTCTTACTCACTCCAAAGTGTTCATGGCATGGATGATCCACATGCCACGTAAATCACTGCAATGGGTTTTGTACCTTAGGAGGGAATGAAAGTACTGTCATGTCCCCATGACTATGAGATTCATCACCACAAAGCCCAGACTTTGTGGTTTCAACTTAGTTTTAAACACTTACATCCTTCATTTCTTAAAACCTTTCTCCAATGTCAACCTGACATGCTGCCATGCAACTGAAATACTCTTCAGAATGGCATTAAACCTATCTCACTCAATCTACTCTATCTCACTCATTCTGAATGACCTGTGCTGAATATCAAACTGAGTTCAATGAGTGATACATCACTCACTCACTCACTCACTCACTCACTCACTCACTCACTCATGCAGACTCACTCTCACACTCACTATCATAAATGATCTGTGCTGAATCACAGAGATCAATGTGTGACATATCATTCACTCACTCTACAGTATTCCGACATTAATGACCTGTGCAGAATATCATACTGAGATCAATGTGAGATATCCATTCGGGATTGTACCTGGATGCTGCTTGATTTCACTGTGACATTGAAAACATAACATCCAAGTAGGTTTTATGCTGCTTTTAGCGTTATGTCAGAAAAGTCTCAGCAGGGACACTTGCAATAGGCTTAAAACATCTGGCTGTTCTCACCACCACTCTCTATGCACCTTATGGATTTAGGCAGTAGTTCCAATGCATATTGTTGTCATGTATGAAAAAGTAAGGTCAGACAAGGTCATGCAGTGAAGGTCAGTCAAGGCCATCTGTGTGAGCACTACATATAATTACTTGGGGGCTGCTGATACACCTAATGGTCAACTGTATAATTTCGGTAATGCTTACTGAAAACTACTGAAGTGTTTCTTGGTGGAAAATCAATTTTTGTAATAGTTTAGTATATCCTTGAAGTTGGCACATTCTGATGATTATACAGAATGATGTATCTAGATTCATATTTGTGAAGACCATGTTGGTCTTCGGCCACCTATGCCTCAGTGTATTTCGTTACACTCCACCACTCCACCACTCCAACACTGAGTCTAACAAAACCTAGTAGAAGGTCGCATCAGGTAACCTTTGAGCCACCAATCACCATCCAATCAAACGCGAGATGGTCAAACAGATTTAACCAATCAAACAGCTACTATTTAGGGATTGGAGGGAATTTTAAAAAATATTCAGATCACTGACACAGATCTCTCCACAAACAAAATCCGCATATAACACAGTTATTTGATCAGCTGTATATATGCTTTGGGGTTTCTGTTGACATGGTTACCATTAGCTAATATTTCTGCAAGATAACATCCTTAAATATTGCCAAAAACACTATTTTCAATGACTGTTTACTCACCGTTGTCATGGTTGTACGTACGCTGTGTGCATCACTCAGAAGCAAATGTACGCTAAATAGCATTCGGCTTCGTTCAGATACGAACCTTTTCGAGATAAAAAGTTAAAAAAGTATGTGCGAAAGTCCACTTGCATGATTTGGTAAGCTTTGTTCTGATTGGTCAATCTCAAAGGTTACCTGACGCGACCTCCCATAAGGTTTTGTTAGACTCAGTAGTGGAGTGTAACGAAAAGTACTGAGGATAAGTTTACTTAGACTGGTTTAAATCTAAATTGCATAAATCACTGGATTGTCTGATTCAGGTATTATATTCATATTCATTTTGCTGGCAGCGGCAGATCCAGGATTTTGGAGATGGGGATGCACTTAAATCATGAGTCGAAAGGTTCAGGGGGAAATGCTCCTCTGGGAAAATTTTTGGCGGGGAGAGGATGGAGTCTGCAAGTCCATATCCTCCCTTTGGATCAGGCCATGGTTGGGCTGCTGGGAGAGTGTGGGTTGAACAACAACTTAACGATGGCATGCCCATGACAAACTCTAAGTCTTGAGGAAATGGCAAATGGCAGCTATAACTAATGCAACTGATCATCAATGCACCACAATACATGTGTTCTACCAGCATGCAATAGACACACCTTGATCAATAGTCTAATATAAGCCTCATCTCTCATTTACATGCATACCTGGGTCCCATTTAACAATGCTCTCATGACCCTTAGATCTTGTAACTTTTCTTGTAGCATTCTTACCTTGTACACTGTACAAAGTTACGAATGCTACAGGAAAAGTTATGAGATCTTAGGTTTAAGAAAGCTTTGTGAAATGGGTCAACAAACATGCTCCCAAAACTGCACAGGTCGATGCTCATATTGCTGATCAGTGGATTGTCAGATCCAGTCTTGATCATTTACTGATGCTGCCATGTAGCTGTAATATTGTGGCATAAAACTAAACTCACTCACTCATCAAATTATTTTACTATCGTACATAAAAACAATCGACAGTTTTCATTCATATTTGGATCTCATGTACCTAATGATATCAGAACTCTGAAAATTTCAAAGAAAGAGATGAAAATACACAAATGCACAAAAGTTAGCCGCCACCCACTATTTCTGTGATCTGCTACTTTCGATACTCAATGGTAACTATCATAACGAGATCTATGCCTGTCATTGACATCATTGGTTTGATTATGTTTGGCAACTAAACAGGTGACGACGCTGTGATGACGACCCATTTGCCTTGCAATTGCCCTGCATGACATGCCACATTTTTCATGCCTATCACCTGCCATCTCTCAGCGATAGTTAACTTTCTCCTCACCATGACTGATTTTCTAACTCTAAGGTAAAAGGACAACAGACCGGTGAAATGTGCATGTGTATATGTAAAACCTGTAAAAAAAGGTTCAAAATTACTCTCTCCAAAACATGACTTCATTTTTTCACTCTTATTCTAACTATCCCATTTTCTTTGAAATATATATTCTTTGTAATATATGTTTCAAGAAAAGCTAAGGAAAATGTCATATCCAAGAATATAATGATCTCAGGATGAGGCAAATAACAGGGGAAACAAGACAACTGATCTGCTAAGGATCATGCTGAGGAGTCAGTTTTACCGTCAATGGCTGATATACACATTCAGTTTTTGCATTTTGATCGTGACTACATCATAACATATCCCACTAAAACATTTTATGGTGCAATGCTTTGAAAGTTAAAGGGTAAAATACTGATCGACTTTTATTTCTTCTTATTCTGGAAACACTAAACAATAAATCAGCTTTGAGACACATGTAAGAAATAAACCTACTGGTTTGAAATTACAGGTGGTAGAGCTCTAAATTTGATTCTTAACTGAACACGTTTCTGTGATTTGCACCAGTAATGAGTCAAGCTCATCATCCTTAAATCCATCATCAAAAACAGATGCATTCTTTCCAATAACAAAATCGCCATAATCCACTGATATATCGGTTGTGTTCAATGATACCCATATTGGTGAGCAATTGAAAAAAGCGCCTTACCCAAACCATATATAATTGTGCACAGAAAATCAAAAACCTAAATAAATGACTATATACCTGTGAATATATTTTATTAACCAATCACAATCAAGCATTTACCAAAGTCATGGTGGATACTGACTTAATGTGAAAGACTGAGGATCTGAGGTAACTGAGGATCAATCTAGCATGTCTTGTATTCTGTTAATGAAATCACAAGACAGTACACACAGACTCCATAAAAAAATTTAGAAGTATACCAGTACATCATAGGCAAATTTTGGTTGTAAAGGCAATTACCAGCTATACTTATGACACTCTATGTATTGAAAAATACATATTTATTCTAAAAAAATCAAATTACACATTCATTCTAGAATCATGAACAAGTGAGTGAGTTTAAAGACATTACTTTTCTGAAAATACTATCACACCTAGATTTCTTTGTTCCTACTTGTGTTAAAGGGGCACTGATGCGGAGCAATTTCCGTGGACTGGTGTAAACTTTTGTTATTGTTTTTCTCCCGTGAGTACCCGGATGATATCCCAGAATTCGTGACTGGTTCGTGACCTCTGCTGCGCATTCCGTAAGCGCAATTGATAGTTTAATTATAGACAGATCAACTTAGGTGAAGTCATTTTTACTTCATTACAAATGTATTATAAAAACAAATGAAACACTTTGAAGGTTAATCATCTGCCAGTGGTAGAAATGGTAAAAAACTATTAGGACGGGAAAATAACGAAGCCAATGTACGTCTCTATATTTTGTCTCATAACTCTAATTAGTTTATTGTCATATTTGTATGATTCTGGAAATTAGTAAAAGAACACACGACCTGCTTATACTCATAGTAAATTTCAAACATAACAGCAACATTTATACATTGTATAGATTGCCAATAGGGATCCTATTTCACACACATACGCGATCTAGTGTGTGTTTTCTGTCATACAGATTCTGCTGAATGCTACAACAAATAAGTTAAAACAAAATGCAAATAATGAATGTAAAACAGACTAATTTTATAGCAACAATGTCAGGTTACTACCTTGTTCAGGAATGCATCCATCAATATCCACGTAAAAGAAATCGTATTCCATTCATCTGCAGCTGGTAAATAATCCTGCTCTGTGTCGCGTGTCTTACAACTGTCCAGTTTGCGAAAAAGTAACACATCGTTTCACGTCTTTCGTTGGTGAAAACCAGATAAACCTCTCATTGGTCTCCCAAGATAGCACACCTGGCAACTAATTGTATGATGTCAACTATTCTAAGTAATTTAGTTAACCAATAATGAGCAATCAATCAATCAACGCAAGGGTGGTTAATTCTTTGAAGGGAGGATGTTGTTTTTGCACTCACTCTTTACGACAGGGTGTAGTCATCTACACACACTGCCTTTTGACAAATCCGCTAGAAGATAAAAGTAATTAATTAATCAGTGTGTTATCGGTTAATCCTTTGATCGATGTTTGTTTTTGTAACTTAGTTGATAAACCCTCTTGCATCACTTACATGCACATATTACATAACATACAATACATTTGCCATTACAGACCTTAATTTATATTGTTGAGTATTTACTCCAGACAGGAGAAATGCCAAATGGGAACCTTTGTTGAGTAACCGAAGTGGTGTTACTACTAATTATACCTGTTATAAATTCATTAATTGACCAACCAGAGAATGATGACAAATAACACGTGTAGGTTTACACCATCAAATGCGAGTTACAGCAAGGAAGATGTAATCTCTGTGTCGCATGCAGCCTGAAAACACTATTGGGCCGAAACTGTTTTGAGGATACCAACGGAATTTCGTTACATAAGGAATACACACGGGCATTTGCTGTGTACTTGGGTAAAAACGTGAAATAAGGGTTTTTTACGTAAGAAAATTTTCAGATTTCCCTACCAAAGGCAAAGTCATCGTTTTTTGTTTACGAATTCAAATAAATCAACTCTGTGTTTTTATTATCATAAATAATAAACCATTGTAGCTACCATAGCTACCAAAATTTTCGTAAGATATTTGCTATCACAGCTGAACCAACACTCAGAATTACCTAAATATAAAGCTTTGCAATCTTCCGTACTGAAACAAATGGCTACGTGCCTGTAGACATCATATTTTCATGTAACATGATTAAATATCAGGTTAAAAACACAGAAATAGGATCAAATTGGATCAGTAACTATACCATCCAAGCATCCGAAAAGAACTACACTGCTGGGATATTTGGTTACGATCAGACAAGGAATACCATGGATATTTTTAAACAAATGGCATATGATGGGCATCCGGCCTCCCGAATGTTTAGGTGAAGAAATTCTGCTAATATGGACAGGAGCCCAGTTCCTTCGTCCGTCACGGTCGAAGGAGCGGGCGCTGACCAATTTGCGGTTTGATTTCGTAATTCGACCGTTGGCGAGAAACATTATTCGCTCCGCATCAGTGCCCCTTTAAATACTGTGTATATATTCATCATAGCACTTGGAGCAGACACTTGTGGAATATATAAGCACTTTAAATGTTCCCTCATTGTTATTATCATTAGTTTAGTTTCATGCTGCACGCAGCAATATCTCAGGTGTAAGTTGGCAGTCTGTAAACATCCAATCTGGATCAGACAATCCAGTGATCAACAGCATGAGCATCGATCTACACAATTAGGACAGGATGACATGTGTCAACCAAGTCAGCAAACCTGACCACTCAATACCACTTAAAATCATGAAATCCCAAATTTATTCTTATATCATGAAAATGCACATTTATTCTCATGATGAATTTTTTCTTTGCACTGGTGTTGTTCCTGACACTATCTAGGGTTGTCATCACAATACCCATGCTCCGAAACTTCCCCTGCAGTAGTCTGTTGATTCACATGGAAACTGTTCTATTTCTAGAAACTTCTAATTTATGACACTCAGACATTGACAATTTAATAGAAAAGTTGATGTTCTGATCATATCGAAATTGGCTTTTAACAGCATTACATTTACTCAAACAGCATTTTTGCACAAACTTTGATGCTAGAGCTTGCTTTGTTTGAGTAAAGATAGATTATCAATGTAAACATATGTGCCAGTGTTTGGCTGGTTCTGAGACAAACATTCTGTGTTTTCAACATCTAATTTCAAAGTTTTCCAATTTTATCAGATATGTTCAAATAGTTCACAACTAGCGTTTTTCATTCTTAAAAATTCAGGTTTGCATGCGTAATTAGAAACTCAAATGCCCTGAAATTTTAGTTGGAACTAACAGCATCAGTCAGAGGTTGTACACAATAACATTTACTAAAATCAAAACTCAGTGCCTCCATCACAAAAACACATAATACTTACCAAAACTGTAAAATACACAACATATTAAAAATTCCGTATGTTACAAACATGCACAAAATCAGAGAAAAATATAAATACTTATAGCTGGAATATTGCTGAATGTTACACAACAAGCAAACAAACAAATGAAGTAAACAAATATCAAGCATATACTCATATACAACACAAAACAGTTACAACACATACGACTTCAAATCCAAATGTTTTCCAAATAATCAAACAGCAGCACACACCCAAATCTGTTTTACAAAAAATTGTTCTGAACATTCATACCCTGGTCAGTGTATCCTGTCCTGTCTGTAAGTAAGAGTGAACAGTCAGCGCAGTGCTAATCTTCTTAGGGCTATCATGACCTCCTAATTTCCTGTAATTAGGGTCATCATAAACCTCTCCATGAAAGATCAGAACTTGTGTATGGTATAAGAGAATGGTAGATATCGACAGAAATATCAACCATCTCAATTATCACCCTTGCTAATTAAGTCATGGGGATATCTGTTGTTATACATTCCAATACATAGCCAACAATCAAGGTAACTGTCAATAACTGACTGCGATCGTTTATATTGATTTTTCACACAAATGCTTGCACTTCGATACATTGGCAATGTCTTTCTGGTGAAGATTGATTGCACTGTAAATATTGAGCATTATTTGAATCAATTCTCATAAAATATATTTCAGGTTTCAGGTGGACTCGAAAATGAGGACAAGACGACATTGAGACATTTGTATGGTCAGGGTATACCACATTAACAGCAGATATTGTGAGATTGTCTAGAAAATCTTAGAGGTGGCATTGAATTGAATCAGTGTAAAATGTGGAAGTAGTGGCAAGACCCAAGTCAACTCAGCAAATGAGTTGTGCCACGTGAGTGAGTGAGTGAGTGAGTGACATAAGCTCTCTGAGTGCCAGTGAATGCCACGAGTGATGTCAGACCCACGAGTGAATGAGTTCTGTGAGGGAATAAGTGCTATGAGTGAATACCATGAGTACCGGGAGTGCTGTGTGTGCTATGAAAATATGCTGTGTGTGCTGTAAGTGAGTGCTATGAGTGAATGCCATGAGTGATGTGAGACCCATGAGTGAATGAGTTGTGTGAGGGAATAAGTGGTATGAGTGAATGCCATGAGTGCTGGGAGTGCTGGGAGTGCTGTGTGTGCTGTGAGTGAATGCTGTGTGTGCTGTGAGTGAATGCTGTGTGTGCTGTAAGTGAGTGCTATGAGTGAATGCCATGAACACCATGATCGCCATGAGCGCTGTGAATACCATTTGTGCTGTAAGTGAGTGCTATGAATGAATGTTGTCTGTGCTGTAAGCGAGTGAACGCCCGTGTGTGCTGTGAGTTTTGTGAGTGAATGCCATATGTGCTGTGAGTGAATAAGTGCCATGAATGAATGCCATGAGTGCCGTGATCACCACAAGTGCTGTGCTGTGAGTGAGTGAATACTGTGTGTGAAAGCCTTGAGCCAGTGTACTATGAGTAAAATATTCTAAAACCATGTCATCTTAGCAAATTTTACAAAACAAGACAACGTTGTCATATCAACAGGATGCACTGTGGTCAACAGGAATCCAAACTTTTCCATGCTGAATACTGCTTCATGAAAACCCTCAAAGAAGATCAGCACCTGACTGACTACCATTCAGCATTAAAAGTAATAACAACCAGACTTAGTACACTTCCCCAGGTCAATACGTTCACAATGACCAATCAGCATGTAAACACCACAGCAATGGAATCCAGTAACCCCTGGTATTGACACTTCAGAATAACGGGAATAGTTCAGTCAGAAATGAAGATTTCCTAAATACCTTACATTCAGCAGACAATCTGCCAAGGATTCATACTTACCTGATGAAAATACCTTGCCACACATTTCATATCAGTTTGAGCTGAAGTTATTTGAAGTCGATAAAATTAGTGCACATCCTCTTCACCAACATTTTCACAAATAAGACAGGAGAAAACACTAAAGAAATATCTATTTCAGGTTGTTTTTCATGTGAAATAATTCTAAAAATAAATGCTAACATATATTCTATTAAAAAGTTGTCTCTGAAAGGGACTAAATTTTCATCGGTGACAGTTCTCTGAACAAACAAATACATGCGAAAAAATTAGGGCAAGTAAAAAAAACCAAAATGTCAGGCCTAATCTACTAGCTAGCTCCCTCATGGCAAAGGTAGGAATGACACCAATATTGCAAGACATGGAATACATGGAAAGGTAAATAATTTACATACATGATTACTCTGGGGTGTGATATAGTCAGTTGCCACCTGTATCTGGTCACAGTTTGGGATGCAGTATCTGCTGCTCATGGAACCAAACAACCTAAATTATCAAAGAAGCATATTTAAAAATGTCTGTCCGACAAGTCAATGTACCGTTCATGTCAGTATGATATCATCTGAAGATATCTAAGTGAGCTGCGATCAAATAAAGCCCTGAGAGGAGGTTAATGGGTTGCTGTCTTGATGATCAAATTAAGATCAAGCCTGGCCTGCCATACCAGCTGAGCTCATTACCTTGATGGAGAAGCCAGGAATCTAGGTAGGATAGAAATGTGGGTCCAGGAAAATGTGGCACTTGTAGTTACTTATCCTATGTATTCAAATAATTACTAGTGTTATTACTTGATTATTAATAAACAATATAGATATCAATTTCAATGGTAAGATGTGAGGTGGCCATCTGTGTGAAGTGTTAGCCTGAAAAATAATCAAGTTCAGTTCCTCACATGGTAGCAGTCCTAGAATTCAGTCTTTTCCTGATATCCACAACCTTCAGACACATTGTGCCGCATGTAATAACACAAAAGTAATCCGACATAACATGGACATTTCTGTACCTAAGAAAATAATGAATATGGAAAAACTATCGAATTATGTAGAATATTTCAGAATTAGATACATATTACTTACATTCTCCAGTCAAAAGTTTATCAAGTTTTTCTTTTCATGGTTGTAGTGAAGCTGCTGCCAATACCACTTCATGGAATTTGCGTATTGTGATTTCATTCATGTCATGGCAATACCAGAGTTTATTATGAAATAGAACATTCGTATAAGGTGGAAGAGGTCAGTTATAAACTTGATTAGAGGTAAGATAGCACAATATTCCTTTAAAGTATGTAGGACTTATTACACAAGATTACAATCACAGCATAGAGGCTACTACTCAAATAAGCTTATTGTTTTGAATACAATAGATCCAAAATTTGTAGTTAAAGGTGAGTAACAGAGCATACTGTCAGTGTGTAAGTCATATGTACCAAGTCCCATATCCTGACCATCCAATGATCTGGTTGCACCTCATGAAAAGCATAGGACACTTCAGACATGTTCCTGCCTGGAACCCCTGTTGAGGACTGAAGCTACCAGAGCTCAGCAGTGTTGATTTATATACTTTATAAAGTTATTTTTATCAGTGGGTGTAGGAAACCTAGAGGTTTCTGAACAGTTAAACAACAACAAGTAATCCTACAGTTATGCAATTTGGGGTTGTTGATTGTGTATGATTATCAAATTTAGATTCCTTAGACATGTCAAAACTGGTTTCCAGGAAGTGCTATATCTTCCATGTATTGATAATGCTATTTATGAAAAGTTACTCAAGCCAGTTTGGATCTTTGAGTGAGTGAGTTTAGTTTTAAACTTAAACATTCAGCAATAATCCAGCTATATGGCGGCGGTCTGTAAATAATCAGATTTGGACGTGACAATCAAGTGATCAACAGCATGAGCATCGATCTTCGCAACTGTGAACCGATGACACGTGTCAACAAAGTCAGCAAGTCTGACCCTCCAATTCAGCATAGCCGGCTTTTATAGAAGCATGGGTTGCTGAAGGCCTATTCTACTCCGGGACCTTCATGGGTATGGATGTTTTAGGCACAATTTTTAAAAAGAAAATGAAAGAATGTATATTAATGAACAAAAAGTGAACTGACAGAAAATGTAACTTCATTTTTCACACAAAGCAAAGATTTTCATGAACATGTATGAATACGGTCATAGCAACATCTATTTAGATTGAGATGAGTGGAGACGGTTCGTGCATGGGTGACTGATGTCTTCAGGGACCATCTGCAATATTTAAGTGATAATCACAGCAGTCTATGCAGATACAAATCTAGGCCAGTGAATGATGGCATGAACACCATCAATGCAACTTACTGATTTTCAAAAGTAAGTCTTTGATACAAACAGGGGAACTTGGTTTCCCTCTGGAATGCCCACAATGGTAACTGAGACAGCCTATAGAGCTCATCAAACATACATCTCCAAAGTGTATAAACAGAACACCAGACATCACAATGAGCCTCCATGCCAATGTCACATCTACTTGGTGATATTCAAGGATTGATTCCATTCAGGAAACCTCAGCAGTTCGCTCAAAGCCATCAAATCCCCTGAGAGCAGGACCACTGCAATTACTTAACATTTACAGTCAGCCAAGTCACATGAAAAACCACTAGCGCCAACATTGGTAAATTTGAACCCAGGAAGTTAGTCCTCAGCCTCCCTTGACAACGATCTCTGTGGAATCATGGGCAATCTCAACACACACTTTATAGACCATTAGACATTAAACCTGCCTCAATGACACTGGTGTCTAGATGGAACACATGGTCTCATGGCCACCAGTCACATTGAACTTGAGGGTTTATTGAAATGGAGAGCATGTGGAGCATGTGGAGTTCACAGAAATCTTTGAAATCTTTCGTTATGTCCTCAGATTGTGATTTGAAACAACCACAATAAACTCCCTTTGATTCTTTGATAATGTCCCATTTGGGGCATTTAAATGGGATTAGGCTTGAAATAAATTTAATATTTGTCCTTATCAGTTTTCGAGTTGAAGGCAACGTAAGGTGCTATATTTTTTCTTTTTACAGCATGCATCAACTTTTATATATACTCATGGGCATGAATAAGGGAACATGATGAAAGTACAAGTGTTCCTTTATTCTTATCCAGGTTTATTTCTTTCTTGCACAGTGGGTAAACTTCTGGAAATAAATAAATGTACACTTGCACTTTCTTGTGTTTCCCTTATTGGTATACACCAACACATAAGCTCTCAACAGATGGGCACAAGAAACAAACAGATCGAAAATGTTAGGAACTATGGTCTGTTCGCAGTGAAAATGTACTCAACTGAAAATGTAAATCTCAGAATTTTATTCATCAAAGGATAAAAGTTGTTTAACAACTGATCATAGATTCTTATCATTATTACTGTCTTGCATTACATTAGCCCAGTAGTTAGAACAGTGAAACAAACGCATGTGCAGTTTATTACTCGCCTGTTGAAGATACTGCAGTGTAATATTTTTACGGCAATATTGCACTAGTGTAATACCGCTTGAAGTATGACGTCAAAATGGTTTAAAGTTGTGACATCACAATGTTAATGCCGATGTTGCAATTTTACTAGACCTTGCTTGACTCGCGGAAAGCTGAGAGTCCTCACACTGTAGGGAATTTCACAGCAGTTTCTGTCAATTTATGTTGGCAAGCAATAAACAGAAAACTAAACTCGCTTCCGTGAAATATCATTTTTATTAAACTCGTTAAAGATTTAGTATCAAACTCGCTTTCGCTTGTTTGATACCAAATGTTTAACTTGTTTAATAAAAATGGTATTACACGGAAGGTTGTTTAGTATCCTCTATAACTGCGACCAAGCCCACATGTTCTCGGTGCATCATCTAAAGTGCATACCCCGTGTATTACCAATAGCAGCCATTTGATTGTTTGTTATCCTAAGTTGAATCAACTTCAATGTTCAGTTGGCAAAGTCACATTAAGAGGATTCGCAATCTTCATTTCACTTTAATTGATTTACCTTTTTGTTTAAAGTGAAATTCATCAGTAAGTGTTACCTGAAAACAGACTACTGGAACTGATATGATTCCCTCAATAATATGTGTCTGGTGCTCAACAATGTGAAGGAATTATCAGCTGTAGTGTGACTTACCAGTCCACGCCTGGGGCACCTGGTACCCTGTAGGCATCCTGCAGCGCCTAGCGTGGTCTACCTTGGCAGCTTCATACTAGCAGCACAGCAGACACACAAATCTGTCTCTAGCAATTCACATGGCACATTCCTGAAAATGAAAAGTATTTAATAGCTCATAACTGATGGAATCTTAAAAATAGTTCTAGGTTCAGAAAGGTATGTTTTTTTCACATAGTGGTATGCTTGTATATTGTGAGCAATGTAAATGTCTAAAAACACAAACATCTCAAGCACTATTACCCGGTAGTGAAGGAATGGAATGAAGGTCTGCAACCCCTTCTTTTGAAGCACACCAATTATGGTAATATTAAGTCAGTTAATGAGGATGGTTGTTTTTAGGCAATATGCCTGTGATATCATCCAGGAACTGTTACTAAGAAATGGGCTGTACCCAATAAATACTTTGATGACTAGGCTTATTAACACCCATGTAGTTGGATATCTTGGTGATATGACTTCAACAGTTCATGACCTCGGAAATCATGACACTTCTTCGTTCAAACATCATACCCTTTGCGTTACTACCAACGCAAAGTTATAGCTGAATGAACACAGTGCGCCTCACTCAGAGGCTCTGACAAATTACACAGAGAACAGGAGTAACATGGACATTCTTTAATTTGGACACATATAAAAATATAAATAAAGTTATTTACAGATTTCATGTCTATTCTTTATTATACATTTTATTTAATTCATTATTAAACTGTCATTATCCATGGTAAATCACCCTTCTGTCAGTCTGTCTTCGAGTTAAAGATAATTTGAGAAGTTCAGATACATGGTCTGTGTAGGCGATGTTCATAAAACAATTATCAGAGAGAGTCGGTTTCTTTGAAATGTATGTAAATCCCTCAGCATAATTTCTGCAAAGTCTCTTGTTTCAAAAGCAATTTTAAAGCAAATTCTAACAGATCAGTTTAATAAAAAAATGGGAAGAAGATAAATGTTCCACCTCTAAGAGATTTTATCATCAATATTGTAAAAAAACATAACACTGGCCCTTGAAAAATTTCTCTTATTTCCAAAATCTCACATCTAAACCCTCCGACCAAAACCAGCAGACTGCAGAACATACCGAGAGAAGAAAGATTATGTAGACTATGTAACCGTAAGTTAGTTGGTGACTAATTCCATTATCTTTTCAAATGTATATCACTTAATTCCTACAGAAACTCATTCATCCCCCATTCATCACAATTGGGCCAATTTATCAACACTTAAAAGGTCATATCGCCTGTGAATTTTAAAGTTAGCAAATGTTTATCACTTTTTATCACTCACTTGTCTAAATTGTTACGTAAATAACTCATCATCATGATGCATGTTTACATTTATGTATATTTGTCAGTACTGTGTATTCTTTGCTGTTATGCCAGTATCAGCTGGTTAAAAAGTAACAGCATTAATGATTGCACACTAAATCACCTAATTTTCACTGGCAATGCTAAAAAACTATCTTGATTTTGAAAAAATCTATCATAAGAAAACTTCCATACAACAAACAAGGTAAATGTGTAGACTTTGGAAACAACAAAAATACTGTATGTAATGCTGTTTCAAGACATCAAAGAATTTCAAGCAATTTTGGTGGTATCAAGAGTTTGTTACACCATGATCGCTATTTCATGAGTGCTCAATGACTCTAGGGCTGGATGCCTACCTGTTCAGGTGGTTCAACAAACATTCCAAGAATAATAGCTGAAAGGTATTCCTCAGACAAACACAGAACTCCAAAATGCAAGCAAGAAACTACAAATACAGGCAATGTCTACTTCACTGCTTATCTAATGAAATATGTAGTAAGAGCAGTAAAACATATTTGCTCTTTGATAAGTTTTTGGTGGTTTTTTGTTGTATCAAAGACCAACAATTGCATTCAAGGAAACAGGAAGTACACTATAAATCAGATTTCATTCCTGATAAAGTCTCAAATTATCTTTGTCAGTCCTAGTGTCAGATTGAGGGGCAATGAAAATCAATAGTCTGCCCACTTCTTTTATTATTTATCACCAGTTAATCACTCCCTAGACTGAATGCTTCACCTTTCAGAAGGCATTAAACTGGTCATTTCTAATACACACCATGGAATGGTATAACATTTGTTCATGATAACAATGGTCATATACCATTAGCGTGACCAATACAAGTCTCATTTCAACTAATGCAATTGCTAAAAATACCTGTGACATATGAAGGTCAAGGTCTTGTTTGTCAGAAGAGATGATTCAAGACACTGGGTTTCTGGACCCATTTTAGTTCATGTCTGTAATACTTTGATCACATAGATTGATGCTCATGATGTCAATCACTAGATTTCCTGGTCCAGAATTAATTATTTTCAGAGGGACTCAAATATTACATATGTTACAATAACTTAGTAGTTTATCCATTTCAAATATACTGAACAACAACAAAAATGCAAGTTTAAAAAAATTGAAATCTCATAAAAGTAACCATTCATGTTTATGTCTTCTATTTAAATATTTGACAAAAAAGCAGAGTTATGTTTCTTTTGCTGTTCAGTATATTAATCTCATCTTTGATGAAAGCTCAGAATGTGCAGTTTTCAGGATGTTCACGTTCACAGTCATTAACATGTTAAGTTCAGTGAACTTAGCTCTTCAGAACTTTACAGTAACATTAGGGACAATGCTCTAACTGCAGCCAGCTGCTGGTGTCTGAAGAAACCAGGAGCAACTAATCAAAAGTAACAGCTACTTCACATTGATCCATGTATAAGATATATGGATGCACCTGCAGCTGTGCTGATTACAACATTTGGAAGTGTCAATGAAATAATCTATGAAATATGCAGTCATTGTGAATTTAGTTTTCATTTCAATTTCGTGTTCATACCAACTGACGCTTACAATTTCAATGAAAAGCTTTAATATTAGAACTGTGAAAAGACAGTTTTTGTCGTGACTCAGACAAAAGTTCAAGGTTAAATAACAGTGACTAAGAGACACATGTTCAAGGTTATGTGAGTTAGAGTGATGAGTTATACACTACTTTATTCCAGCAATATCATGAGGGGACACCAGAAATGGGCTTCACAGATAATGTACCCATGCAGAGAATCAAACCCAAGTCTTTAAAGTGACGAGCAAATGCCTTAGTCACTAGGCTTAACTACTTACTCAATGGTGCCTGAGACACAAGTTCAAGGACAAGTAATGGTGACTGAGACACAAGTTCAAGGTCCAGTAATGGTGACTGAGGCACAAGGTCCAGATCATAATGGTGACTGAGACACAAGTTCAAGGTCAAGTAATTAGTGACTGAGACACAAGTTCAAGGTTAAGTAATTAGTGACTGAGACACAAGTTCAAGGTCAAGTAATTAGTGACTGAGACACAAGTTCAAGGTTAAGTCAAGGCCCACTTGCACAAAGCAATCTTAGCTCTACAACTATCTTAAGCCTGTGTTGGTGACAGAGATTTACAATCATTATAGTGCTCAGATCGTTTTATGCAAGAAAACCAAGATTAGAGCCAGATTGAAAAAAAAAAAATGAAGGATCTCAAATGGCTGAAGGCATTTCAATTACCATGCTTGGGCTTTCCATGGATAATGACAAGCCCAAGAAAAAGTATGTCACAGAAATACCTTCCACTAAGTTTGTCATATTTTGCGATGCACTTAGGCACAGCAAAGTATTCTGCAGAAGTGTGCACTGATAATAATCCAATGACATTTTTTATAAGATGGAGAACAAAAAGCAAAGAGGAATGAGTCTTTGAAAAGGGTCTTATTCTGAGATCAGCACATCAAAGGCCAACATAGTTCATGTAGAGTACATCCTTGGGTTTGTTTAGCACACTGGTACAATGTTATAAATGTACTTTGATCTTTTAGTTGTGTCTTATGACAAATCTTTTATGCATGATATTTGGGATTTTTCACCACTGCTTTCAAATTGTTTTTCTCTTGAAATGGTTAGTGACAATAGAGACAAAGTGTATAAGCAGTGATGTAAGTAGCCATTATCAGACCCATGATGGTCTCAGGGTAGAATAGACCTTCAGCAACCCATGCTTGCCTTTAAAGGCAACTGTGCTTGTCGTAAGAGGTGACTAAATGGATCGGGTGGTCAGGTTTGACACGTCATTGGTTCCCAATTGCACAGATTGATGCTCATGTTTTTGATCATTGGATTGTCTTTCCAGACTCGATTATTTACAAACCGCCGCCATATAGCTGGAATATTGCTGAGTGCAGACGAAAACTAAACTCACTCACTCATGGTCAGCGGAAGCAAATCATTGAAGCTCAATAAAATGTCCTGTCATCAGGATTTGTCTGTAGAATTCAGAGCTACCTGCCCTGGTTGTTGACAAACTGGAAGTAATGATATTTCAAGAGGTTTGGGGACCAGGCAGTTTCTATAAGTATGACTACTACATTCGAGGAAAATGAGAAAAGTTAAAAGCCACTTAAGACCTGATTTGCATATCACCTTTGTGAGGAGAGATGATATTCCTTATCTGAAAACACAGTCAGGCCAGTCCCCAATAATCTGATTTTCGTGTCATACAACCCCTTCTACAGACTGCTATTTTTGGTCCTCAAATTTGGCTTCCCTTAGGTAACAGCAAGTATATCTTCCTTTGTTTCAAGTGAAAGGAGGGTATCACTAATGCAGTACACAGGCACTTGTGTATTTGCAAGGATTAAAGATTTTTTTTAAAAAGTATGAAAATTTTTAGATGACCCCTGACTTGAAATGCTTCACAGTACAATATATCTAGACGAGGCCAGACACTTTGGTGTACCCCATCTGCCTGCTTAGCCGATCACTATGCTACCATCATAGGCAATCGATTAAAACTTCATCTAAACATAATCATGGGTGATTGGCCTATCAATTTCCACTCATGACACCTACCAGTTCTTTACTGTTTTTTCTACAATTCAACTAAACAATCTTGACACAAATGGCTGACGATAGCAAGGACATAAGGCTGCATAAAATGGTGTGTGGTCAAAGCAAGCCCTCTTATTGGTCAACGCTTGCTATCGTCCACCATTTGTGCCAAGACCGTTTAGTTGAGGGTCAAAATTGGCTTTCAATTGACTTGTAGAAAAAAACAATAAAGAACTGGTAGGTGTTGGGGTACACCAAAGTGTCTGGCCTTGTCTAGATATATTGTACTGTGAAGCATTTCAAATCGGGGGTCATCTAAAAATTTTGATAGTTTTTAAAGAAATCTTTAATCCTCCCAATGAAAATGAGCACCTGTGATGCAGTGTGGCGTGGACCTGCCTCAGCAAATTTAACCTTTCACTATCTGAACCTTTTTTTTTATGAAAAACATCATTGTTCGGATTAACGCGTCCTGACTGTACCAAGTTAATGAGACCCTCCTTGGATGGTAGATCTAAAGGCAGGGCTCCATTTCATGTTACTTGCACAGGTGCAACTCAATATCACAAACTGTTTCCTACTTATAAGCCAAACTTGCATCAGGTGCAACTCAATATCACAAACTGTTTCCTACTTATAAGCCAAACTTGCACAGGTGCAACTCAATATCACAAACTGTTTCCTACTTATAAGCCAAACTTGCATCAGGTGCATGTAACTTTTTCACAAATAAATCAATAATAAATCTAACATCATAAGCATAAGTATGTCAGCTCACTTTTCTTCTAAACTTTGAATAGCTGTGACACGGAAACATTGCTATTTATTGGCACGTCTTGGCTATGACAGCTCTTGTAAACAGGGATCAGTTGTGTCTCTGTGTTGCTATGGTTTAGTGGGTATTACATCACTGAAATATGTTAATATGCATGGAAACCTCTGACATTTTAACACACTACACTGCAACTGAAGTTTGGCTTGTTCAACTAGGTTTTCATCTCAGGTTGCACTTGGTGCAAATAGATTAACATCTCTTAAATCTCTGATTGGGATGGGTTGGACTGTGATGGTGGCACTTTACTTTTATCTACTTAATAACACATAACATTTAAGTGTGTATCCCGCACTCTTCAAAAACCTGAATCTGTCGTCATCACCTTCAATACAGTTCCAACAAAACAAAATATGACTACCATATCAGAGGAAGGTATCAGTACAAGAAACACCACCAAATGATTTCCCCTGAATAACAGCATGTAATGGATATACAGTGGAAGCCCTCTAAACTGGCATTTGTTGAAACCGGCCAAAAATGCCAGTGTACAGATGGTGTACCAGTTTAGTGGTGTTTTCCCATTGACCCGCTTGACTGGTCTTGACACAGTGAGTGATTGACAAATTGTGACATGACAAATAATCTCTAATACAAGGGACACATGTCACTCACCAATTTGCTATACCTACCTATAGGCCTTATCCATACTCCTTATATCAGGCAACATCAATGAGCTTAATGCCGATGATAATCCACTGTGTTGTTAATACGAGGTCCACCAATCAGCAAATCAATAGGAGAGCCGAGATACGAGATGCCGCTCTACATAGCATTAATTACTGTACAAACAGTCAATCGGGCGTTTTTTGCTGTGCCATCATACGGAATAGACTGATGCCGGAGTAGAAGATGTGTAAATGATCATAAATTAACTAACTTCTGCCAGGACCAAATTCTTGTGCTGATATTGAGATTAAGCTGGATTGGAGGACTGCCAGTTCAGAGGTCTTCCACTGTAACATATGATATATTTGGGTTTAAACTTCCTTAGTTAAGTACAAATTCTATACTTTTCTGAGTTGGGACTCAACTAAAAAAAGTACGAATAAAAGTACTAAAATTTGCACTTTACAAAGGAAGTGTATTCCCAAATATAACATATGTTACATTTGACCACTTTCTTAATGGCATTGTGTAATCATAGCTTCCACTGTAGTTTTAAGCTGGGTCGAGTGGTCAGAATTGCTGATGTGGTTTACAAATGTCATTATATCCCAAGTGCTGTTAATCATTGGATTGTCTGGTCCAGACTCAAATATTTAGAGACTGTCGTCATATAGCTGGAATATTGCTGAGAGTGCTGTTAATTAAAAGTAATCTCACTCGCTCTCCACAGTTTTAAACTTATGGGCTGACAGGCAAGATACAATAGACAACAGATTTTGTCTTAAACACATTTATCCTTTAAACAACAGAACCCAACTGTATTAGCAAACAAGTCAACCATGTCATTGCTGCCCTAATGTTTGATGTCATTGCCACACCAATACCGGTATGTTAAAAACAAAACAATAGACCATGGACACTAAATGCCCATCCCATGGGGAGTTGGATAAGAATCATTTCCTGAGAGTCACATCATGCTAGTCATGGAGCTGACCAATCAGAGGACAGAATGTTCACATGACCGACCTTGATGAATGTGATTCTTTCAGCCACCACTGCATTGTCATTGTGATGCAGGCCAGACAGAGGTGAAATGGAGGTGAATGCTGCATTCAAAATCATTGTATGCTTGTTTAACATGCACGTGTGTGTAAGAGGGGATAGAGAAGGGGGACGAAGCTAACTGAACGAGTCTGGACTTAATCTGCTCCTATGCTGCCAACTTCTTTGAGAGGCATCCTACAGTGCCAGTCCAGTGATATACCATGGCACAATTTAACATGGATACCTACTGAGATATATTAAACTGATTGTGCTATGACCAATTCCTGCTTTATAGCCTGAGTGGTCAGTGCCAGGTGTGAGTGGTCAGTGCCAGGTGTGTACTCTGTTGATATGATACAGACATAGAATCCACCCACTATCCAGTATGACACTCCACAGAGCTCAAAACACGTGTTTAACACCAAGTAACATTTTCCCATAGGTGCATAAGATACGACTAGCCTTGACCCAAGGGAATAACCTTACACAGAATACACAAAGAAAACTGTCAAGTGAATGATAAGATGAGAGTAAACACTCAAAGGTCATAAAATCATCTCAGGATGTGCCACTTGTATTTTTGTTGATAAAGTAAATTCATTCTCCAGTCATTCACACAGAAACAAATATTTCCTATTTGAGGTAACGCTATTTAGTGTATAACAGGTACTTTTTTATATTATATATAAGGCCAGACCAATTTTCATTCTTGTCTTATGGATCTGCCAGCCACATTTTTTCAAGAATCCCCACCCCCTAAAATTTATTGGCCAACTGTAAATTTAGAAGAAATCATTTTTCAGATTTTTTTGGCCCATATACATTTCGTAAATTGCCCAATATAACATACTTTGAGTATTAAGAAGGAATATTACTTTGATTGGTTATATTTTCATTTTTGGTTGGATTTTCTTCTCCCTCATGTCTCTAGATTTCTGAGGACAAAAATCCATAAAATAAGAAGCATCATTCATTTTAATAAAAGTATAACATTACTCAATTTAATAAGTACACTGCCATACAGGTTTTAAAATCTGTCACACTTGACATGAATACCTTCTATTTAGTTCCTAATGATACGCATTTAAACTAAAACAAAAAAGAAATGAAAAGTAAAAACAAAACAATTTGTTATATTTGTCAGTTTGTCGCAAGCATGTTTGCATGGTAGTTTCCCATATTGGTTTCACTGTAGCAGAAAACAAACTGAGAATTATTCCATCTTAAGGCAAAACAAACAAAAAAAATGCTGTGGTTCCTATTACACCTCTTTAAACTTTAGGGTATTCAGGTAGGATTATAAAAATTTCTTTTAGAAGTAAAGTTCAAACTAATAACACACTTATCAATAACCGTATGTTCAGTCAAGCTTGATGCCATCATCTCGACTTTCTCTATCAGAATGACCGATGTGCGTTTTATTCATACCACTCAAAAAAGATAGGGTCAGCTCCAGATCTCAACGGTCGGTTAGGTAATCTGAACCACAACATTATTTTCAGGTCTAATCCAAATATTGCAGATGTCTCAGGTACAGTGTTTTACATCATTAATTAGAGATACAAATTTGCAGATGTTACTAAATCTTGCAATTGTAATGCCCACAATTCAGCAGTCTATGGTGAAAATTGTAAAATGTACATAACATATTTGTAGGGTACAGACATTGATTCATGTAAGGAAAATTAATTGTCTGGGAAGTTAATTGAGTGAGTGAGTAAGTTTAGTTTTACTCAGCAATATTCCAGTTATGTGGCAGCGGTCGTAAATAATTGAGTCTAGAACAGACAATCCCATGATCAACAACATGAGCATCGATCTGCACAATTGGGAACCAATGACGTGTCAACCAAGTCAGTGGGCCTCAGACCACCCAATCCCGTTAGTCGCCTCTTACGACAAGCATAGTCGCCTTTTGTGGCAAGCATGGGTTGCTGAAGGCCTATTCTACCCCGGACCTTCACGGGTCTGGGAAGTTAAGGAATGTACCTTACATGTTAGCAGAGTATATGTAACAACAGAAACTGAGTATTCATCATTCATTTAAAGAAAGTTGAAACCAAACGTTTTCAAGTCAGCCTGACCTAAGCTGAATAAAGTAATACATCCAACACAACAAGGCCTATCAACAACAATAAACTCCACAATCACACAAATCTTTTCTTAAATACACAAATATTAAACTGAGAACAGAGCTCAACATTCCGCCATCTTTCAGTGAAGACTTAAGACAACATGAGACCTCTACTCAAGGGGATTACCCACTTTGGACACACACACCGCCAGTAAAGTTCAACTATGTGTCCGTTTCTTTCCCTCTGAACACATCCTACAGCTAAAAAACTATCAAAAGCTGATTACGTAACAGCTATGTGTAAATATTCACACGAGCACTCTTAATTCTCAGGACTTCCTTCTGTTATATTTATACTGGCTCTGACTGTCTCCAGAGATTTAGACCAGCTCATGCTACTGTTGCCAAGAAAAATATTTTGTTTTGATCATTTTTTCAACATTTGACATTACGATGATGCTGCAAATTACTTAACAGGATATATCAGGCGACAGTGTTTGATGGATCTTACGCTCCCCTTGCTTCTCATTTTCTTAGGACTATGACAAGAGACAAATGATTTTTCACCTTTCTCATGCTACATGCATGACATGTATCCCCATGTACAAGGAATGCCTTAGAAATAGGAGATGTTATGTGTAGACAACTGACTTTGATTGTTTCTCAGGCTAGACCAATTTAAGAAAAACCTAAAGGCAGGAGGGAAAAAAAATAAATATCTCTTATCAAAGCAAAAAGCAGTGTTTGCGGTACGATTTGTAAGAGTGTCTGAAGAAATACAATTATAAATATGCAGTCCTCATCTTTTCCGCGTGAAATTTTCACTACAATCCTGAATCATTTCAAAATTTCTTATGTTCTGTATGTTGCTGTTTTGAGGTACTTTTTGAAATTAAATAGATTAGAATCTATGCATCCATTTAAACACACACACAAAATATTTTTTGCCTGTTTGTATTAGTTATGTTGCGTGAAAAATGCAGGTTTCTGCATAATGAGGTGCTTGAAACACTGATTTCTAACACAAATAATGTTAGATAAATCAGTTCCAAACTCTAAGAACAGATATCAATCTTTTAGTGTCCAAGAAACAACCTTACATAATCAAAGTCTCACTCCCATATATCTTAACATTAGGATTATATTTTCAGAGTGGGAAACTTTTTTTGTCTTTATTCTCTAAAAGGTATGACCAGCGAATCAGTAACATAAGAAATGAAATTGGTCTCTTAATATGGAACATATCCACCCTGTCCATTAACCAGTATTTGATGAATGTTTGAAAGTACTCAGGATGATGTTTATGTTAAAACCACAACATCTCACCACACTTATCTAAAATTACAAAATGAATTTCTCTCTATAAGACTATCAGACCTCTAAGGAACTGGCTACCAAATAATATATTCAACAAAACGAAAAATTACGCATTTAGAAAACAATTTTCAAATTTTAAAATTTGCATGCATTAATGCAACACTCCATTAAATCGACTCTTGCACCCTCTACGGGCCAAACATTATTTCATGCGAACACCACAGAGTTATTTCCCTTGGAACCCTCTTTATGAATATCCTAAACACAGATTGTGATTGAAACTAGTACGGCTAACACTGACAACACCATGTGGGACAGTTTTCTATGCACACAGCAATCACTTACATTCCATATATGGCAAGTGTTATCTGTTTGGAAGCTGTTTGCCTTTGAAGTTTCAATTATCGATTTCAGGCATGTCACATAAGGGATGATAAATTTTTTATTACATCAATAGTAAGCTAAAGTAAGTGCATGTGCCTAATTTATATGATATAGGGCAAAATACGTCTTAAATCAGTGACATTGTGCTTCTAAGAAATGGTGGGACAGAATACTCCACTCACTGTCTCAGACTGATGACGTTCTATTCTTCTTGGCAAATTTGGTGATCTTTGATCAGAATGTGTTACTTTCAGGCTTACAAATACTCTTTATCATATCATGGACAGATACAAGATTTTGACTCAATAAACCTTTAAGCAGAAAAGCAGTTGAAAAAAAGATCAGGATAAGTACAAAGTTACCAAGTCTGACCAATCAGCTCAAAATTGTTCACAAACATTGTACCCTTACTTATAACGTGCCAATTCCACACACACAAAATGCTAACATGATACTGTTCCAAGGATTTGCACAATTCATTTAGACTTATTCTTATAAATATTGGAGGTGTTCTGTAATAATATAGTATTGAGCAAAAGGGGCCTTTACGCCACAGATCAATGAAAGAATTAATAATGAAAGTATCAAGCACTTCAAAATCAGCCTTCAAATCTCAGCAAGGGAATACTTGTATATACTCTGCCATTATCCAAGGACCGAATAAGAACCCATCAATATGTATTAATGAACTAGGTGTTCCTGGATGCAAGACTGATTGGATCTGTATGTATATTTGGGATTGTTAAGTTACGTCTGCCAACATAAATCCTAGTTAATGATATTGAGAACATCTGTCCATGTCGATACCTCCTCCCTAGAACCACACCTTGTGGTCAATACACGTTGCATGTGGCTCTGTCACAATGGACGATTAACCACATCAACGGTAATCACCTTTGTCATAAAGTCATAAGACGATCAATAAAAACTGGGAGAAAAATGTAGTTTGTGTCACGCGGGCACTGAGATGTTTAAGTTTGCCCTTTGGAAGTGAGTTGAGTTTTACGCCACTTTTAGTAATATTCCAGCAATAACAAGGCAACAGACACCAGAAATGAGCTTCACACATTGTACCCGTGAGGGGAATCAAACTCAGAAATAAGCGTTACAAGCAGATGCTTTAACTTCGGCTACCCCACCATCAACCCTCTTCGGAACTTTAGTGTCCCCACCTTGAGAATGCCTAATAAAATAAATGGGTTATACAAAATTCTGTTTGAGAGTGTTCACATATATTACTCCACTTTTGATTATGAAGATCAGACATGCTGTTCTCTCTAACTAGTAACAGATTTGACGTACAAGAATCAGATCTGTGAATCACGGACAAAAATATCCCTAAGAAATGTTGAGCAGTGTACATGAAGTCTCTTGCATGTGCAAATGATCTGACACTGTTTCACAAAAGAAATATTGACCTAATTACTAGTCCTGTGAATTGCACTGTATGCCTTGTGAATTAAAATTCAATATTCAAAGTCACAAGAATCATATATCAAAGAAGTGTTTCTACTTATACAGTTTTATAGATAAACACTTACCCTATAAATCAAACACTCTTTATGAGAGAGAATAAATTGCGAAAAAACATCATATCCACTCCTAAATGCACAATATGGTCATGTGTAAAGGTTCAATATAAAGTATCAGAACATAAATCCTGTAGCAATAAATATCCATAATATTTAACCACTTTCAACTTTACTGGTGTATATCCTGTCATGCTTGCAATACAAGATGTATAATCCCCTAGGCCAGCTCTCTATGAACACAGTGTAGACTGAGAAAGGCAATACATCATCTGTCATGTTGCAAATACTGAGGGCACTGGTGGCTATATCATCTCTAGTGCTGGAATTGGCTTTGCAGAGTTGTGTCCCTTTGGCCTGCAAAAAGTGTCAGATCCTTCGTTTGAATCCAGAGTGTTGATGATCAACTTTTGTGTCTCCTTACGTATGCAGAAGACAATAACTGCAAACAATTACTGTAAACAAATATTAATACCAACCTTGACTTATTTTGTTAAAGGTTCTGTAAAGGTTCTGTAAGTTCAGTTGAGAAGATCCAGTATGCAGCATGTGAAACACTAAAAGGAATTTTCATGACTTTGAACATCACTGCGTTAATGTATTATGACAATGTCACAATCACTGCGTTAATGTATTATGACAATGTCACAACTCGGTCCAAAGGTTTGTTTGACATGACCATAAGGGGCCTTGACAAACTTGAAACAAGTGAAACAATAAGTTCATGCATGCTTTTATTCTGGTTTGCATTATTTTGCTTTGCTAAACATCAGACAAGATCAAGTTTCAAACAGTTATGAGAATGAATTGATTTCATGAAGGGGTAGAATTCAATTCACAATTTTGTGAATTGTCTGGACCCTTGTTCATTTTTACCACTGTTCCAATGGGCCCATGAAGGTCCGGGGTAGAATAGGCCTTCAGCAACCCATGCTTGCTTATTATAAAAGGCAACTAAGAGGCGACTAACGGGATCAGGTAGTCTGGCTCACTAACTTGGTGAACACATGTCATCAGTTCCCAATTGCGCAGATGCTGTTGATTGCTGAATTGTCTGGTCCAGACTCGATTATTTACAGACAGCGCAATGCATTGAATCACATATTCATTTGTGCCCTGGCAATGTCTTTGTTACAGAGACCACAATCACCTACTGTAAAAATGTCATTAAGAATGTGTCCATAATAAATCTGAAGCATGTTCACTATATTACAATCCAATGCAGGGGTTCAATTTTTGTTAAAAAGCCACTTCCCACAGGGAAAGTGACTTAAGAAAGTAACTTTTCCTGACTAATTTTCCACTTGCCCTGATTGTTATGACATAATCATGATGATGCAATAATGAAAGAATAAATCAACACAGTACTTGATGTTAATGTTTAGTGGACTATTTATTGAGAAGTGATAAATAGCAAAAAAAGATACCTCTACTTTATTATCATTGTGAAATAGCTACATTTTGAGCAGATGTGAAATGAAATCTAAGTTAATTTGTAGTTTGAAACCATAAGGGAAAGTCCATGGACAAGGAAGATACCATTATTTGATTGCCCGAAATGAAAACTGACTTGTCCCAGGCATTGGGCAATAGGATTTTTGGACCCCTGGAATGTCTAGCCAGAATACAACCAAACCTGCATGTGAGGTGCCAGAAGACTATCACTCATAATTCCAACCCACAAGGTAGGGACTGAGAAGCACAGTGTGTGATTTAATACACCAAAGTGAATAAGTCTGTAGTGAGTGTATGGGTTGAATTTTACTCTGCTGTCTGCAATATTCCACCAATATCATGATGGAGGACACCAGAAATGGGCTTACCACATTTCACCCATGAAAGAAATCAAACCCAAATCTTTGGCATGACAAGCAAACACTTTTACCACTAGACTAACCCACTGACACCAAATACTAACAACACATACAGTAAAATGTGGGTATAATAAACTCAAAAAGACCATTAATTTTACTTCATTATAGCTTAAGTTCAATTTGTAAATTTTGACTAAAATATAATAAATTGCCAGAACCAAAACATTCACATAAACATACATTTGTACACTGATAAAAATCAAGCAAATGTTGACTGCATTAAAAGTGGGGATTGAAGTGGGCTCTATACAGAATTCAGTGGAAAAACATCCACCCACTGCACAAAGAACTAGCTCTTCAAGATAATCACATTTTCTTATTCATAAATAGCAGACATCAGACAAATATTTGATCAACCTACTTACCAAAAACCTCTTTCCACATTTTTCATGCTGCCTATTTTCAATTTGTTTTGTGTTCAAACAGAAAAGAACATGTCTGCTGTCCTCCTTCATTTCAAATCCCTTACCTGAGAAAATGAATTCTTTCTTTAAGTCTAAGAACTGACATGAGAACTCATGGCTTTGCTTATGATCAAGTTTCATCTGTTGGAGTTCTATTTCAGCCAGGCAGCTGACAAGGGAAGACTTTTTATAGAAAATAAAGCAAGACATGTCAGTGGGACCTGCATAAAATGTTTGAAAAGTCATAAGCCAACGTTGAAAATATATAAAAAACCCAATCAGTCCTTGCGATGATAAAGCAAATCTCATAAATGAAAACATTAAACTAATATTATCTACATGTATCCTGACCTTCAGGAGTTGCTCTCTGAGAAATGAACTATGCATTGCAGGGAAAGAAACCTTTCAAAATTTCCCGCTAGACCAGTCAGTGTACACAGTAACTAGTGGTCCTATCATAACTTCAATGGTCCAAAATAACATTTGTGGATAAACATAAGTATCAGTACAAGTCACTAGCTACCCGGACTACTGCAAACTTATCATTTAGTAAATCCTAATGAATTTTTACTAGTCAGGGACCACAAGACCAGTGTATTTAATTTCCCACACTGCAGTGTCAGCTATGTAATGGGAGCTCAAACAGACAAGTGCATCCTAGTGTGATGTTATTAGTCCCTATCCAAATACAATAGACTTTATCCATCAACTTTATTCATGTTTCAGATTGTACATTGATAAGCAATCAAGTAGCTTTTCATATAGAATATTTTAACCATATCACTTGTCAGGTCGATCAGATGTGTCAAACCGCCTCTGACTGAAACAGCTGAATCCAGCATATAACAGTACTTCATCCTCAGTCACTGATTTTAGACATGTTGACTTACTATTTGTAATACAATAATGGCACAGCGATTTGCTGTCCAGAGTTGTGTCCCTTGGACATGCCAGGAATCTATGAACATAGGTTTAAATTCTGCTTCACCCTGATCATGTGTCCAGGTTTATAGGCACCATTTCCATTGACCGTGGGCTTCTAAGGCCTGCTTTACTTTGGACTTTTCTTCAAAACCATGTTAACACACCCTGAAATAACTGGAACATCGTTCAAAGTGGCATGAAAGCTGGGATATTAAGCATACAATATAACACAACAATTAAGCTTAACATTAGAAAAGCTGTGATTTTACAGCATTCTCTATGGCTTTGACTTATATCACAATTATTATCTTACCCATACGAGATCATAAAAGATAATATAAACAGATTTCAAAGACATTCTAAATGTTTTCACTCACACAACGGTGTAGTGCCCACATGTGTGTTGTGGGATACATGGTGCTGCCATATTACCAGACCACTGAGATAACGCCACAGTCTGACAATAATACCCTCCTCAGGGTGACACACTGACCAGTCCTTGTTTGATCCATTGATGCGTCAACACAAGGTAGGTTAACAACAAATAACATTTTTTACTGTCTTTTGGTATGACATGGAGAGGGGATCGAACCTAATCACCCTGTCTTAATCTCCAAACAGACACTATCCTCTATACCACTGCAACAGATGGATCGCCTGTCATGTGTATAACTGCTGTTACAGTACACTAGTTCTGCTGTCAAAGCAACATCCAGAGTAGCACATCAGATTTTTAAATCTAAACACTAATGATGGTCTGTTCCAAATGAAAAATAGCGTAATCTTCTGGCCTATCATGACTATAAAGTCACTGTCTGAACAAATCCTTTGTGGATAAGGACCCAGGACTATCATATATTTCTGAATGATTTATGCACTCTGTAGTTGCTGAGTGTTGTGGTATCGGCACTCAAAATCTTGTTCATAGGTTGAATTGGCATTTTTGATGATTTGTTTAGGTAAGTGCATACCGAAAGGTTTCAGATTCTGCAGCGTTATGTTTTACATTGCAGGTGACCTTTAAGAAAATGAAGCAAAATGTTGTGCAACCATTGTGTTAGGTAACTGACTACACATCATAGTGAGTGACTGAGTTTGATGTTGATATCAGAATCTGCAAAGTAGTGTTTTATGTGCATGTGACCTTTAACAGCAATGACCCGTCAGTTAATACAGCCAGTGAATATACAACACTTCGTGAAAAGCACAGGTAACCAACACATCCTTGGAAAGAACTTCAGCTGAGATTCAAAGCATGTGAGCAAACACCACTACAATATACTTACATGCAATGACGTATTGTATCAGTAATGATCAAAATTCAAGTTTAGTCAATATTGGACATGAAAAAAATATTTGTGTGAATTCAAATAAACTCACTTTGTGTGATTTATATAGACCATATATTTTTTTGTTCTTTGCAAAAGACATAACAAAAACAGGAAATTAAGAAAATGAAACCTTTTGATAGTTCAGTTGCTGCTGTGTTTACAAGAAAGTGCTTTATAAAATATATTTAACAGTCTGTCAAATTTGTAACCTCAATTTGTAACACACAGTAATAAATTGGTGAGTCCAAGACGTGAGGTGGTCAAGAATTTTTCTTTACTTGTTTTCCAAAACTTTAATTGACAATCATTGATGGGGGATTTCAAAGTTTGATAATCAAGGATCTAAACTCTTGAGCAATTCTTAATGGATCTGACATGCTACATGTACCACGTAATCTACAATTTTTATTAGTTTCAGTATTTCAAACAAATGGTTGGCATCATCCATTACCCAATTTAATGCCTGTCGCAGCACAGGAAGAAATGTGGCCCTGGTAAAAACATGCACCTCAAATTGTTCAATGTTTATTGCTGCTTACTGTAGTACTTGATCAGTCACTGCACTGAAAACACTGGCTGTGTAATGTTCTAAAAAAATCTTCTGATGTTCAATGATTGTGATAACACATTGATGATGTCATAATGGACCAAATATCAAGGTGAACAATCGTTTTCGAATTTTGACCTTTCTTCCTATCAACGCTTCCTCAAGACAAGTCAGATCAAATGACATCCTGATGGGATTATTGACAAATGACCCTGACACTGAATTATGCATTATATTTCCTATCTGATAACATACTTGGACAACAATGTAACATTTGTAACTGTATGCAAACAGAACAATTTATACTTTATAACATACAAAGACTGTGAGTGACTTGGTAGCAACATGGTGGAATAACAACATGTATCACTCTACTCCACAACATATCACTGTGGTATATGACAGGGCATTTCATAATGTACTGTGACATCTGCCACATTCATAGCTATTTAGCTGCAGCTTCAGGAAAACAGTACAAACACATAACACAGTGACTCTCCAATAGTCATCCTTGTGGTATGTGACACAACTGTCAAAATCAAGTGTTGTTTTTTGCCAATTTAAACAAATAATCACTTTGATAATCATCTACGTAAGGGATTTTCGCCCCATATATTTCAGAGTTATATCTTCATGGAATCAGAGGGTCATTTCTGTCAGGTCCAAGATGGAATATTGATGGTCCATTTTGAGAGAGAGTGAGTGAATGAGTGAATCACATTTGGCAATATTACAGCAACATCATGGATAGTGACACCAAAAATGAGATTCAGTATACCCATGTAAGGAATCAAAGCCAGAATTTTTAACATGACAAACAAACAAATTAATCATGAGACAACCCCAGCACCAACACTGATGTCACCTAATGTCCTGATTCTGTAACTAGTAGGTATCAAAGTAGCTCCTCGTTTCAAAGTAAAAATTATTTTTCTTTGGTGAACAAGACATTATTTCTTTCAGTAGGGGCAAATCAGGGGATAAGATGATAACATGAACTTTCTCTTGTCATGAAAAGTAAGACTGAGCGATAGCATCACACCAACAGAAACTGCACCCCAGTCTTAATCTTTGCATATCAGTGCACTTATTGACACCTCAACAACCCTTTGTGATAAACTTAACATCACATGAATAAATATTGCTATGTGTTACACTTATTCATATATGAAAGATGACATGTTAATGAGTCCAGTCATTAATCTCTAACCAGTGGATGACTGAAATGACAATTAATATTTTCAACCAAATGACGATACTGTCTCCTAACACTAACAGTTTTGGTGTTTATGGCAAAATGTTAAAACGAAATTTACCTGTTAATATCTGCTATTTCTGGAACATTACCACATACAACATTATTGACATTGTTAATGCTCAACCCATGTCACCAGCCTTCATTTCATACAGTGCACAAAAGCCGGTTCTCATAATTCTATTTTAGTAATTTCAATGCATGTCGTGTTTACAGTTTGAATAGCTGTCGATTTGGTCGTGGGACTCTCAGGACATAATAAACTCGAATACAGACCGTTGTCATATTGTACCTACTTTTGTTCTTGCGTACTCGTGGTCACAGAAATATTATCCCAATCACATGTCTTCACATCCGGATATTCATACCTTTGGTAAGACAGACTCTCCAATATCGTCAGGTAAAACGATTTCAGGACAGGTGTTGGACCCGTTTATCCACTCAGCACCTGTATGTAGTAACTGGATGAACGAGTTTACAGGTCGCCACACGCGAGAGGATTTTATGACAGAAATGTCTTTCGGTAGAACGACCGTCCACGTTTACTGTGGTGTAAGGAGGGGAAACTGTGGTCTTTTGGGTATTTGGGTAGTTTTTTTTCAATATACAACCAACACTGGGAGATACCATATGAATGTCACTCACATATTTCACTCACGTTGGGAATAGAACCCGAGCGCGTCGTCGCCACGAGAGAACGCTTTTACACATTCGTACAAGGCTTTTTTAGTTAATATAAACTGTAGAATCACTATTTCACGGATCCTTGCACACTCTTTCTTACAACGAAACACGACAATATTCCACACTTGTGACATCATGATTTATTGGTGTTTTCCATACATTTGTTCGTCTGGTTCTGCCGTTTTTACAATTACCTCATTTGCCATGATATTATTCCAGCATAGGTTCTTCAATGCACACTATTAAAATTATTGTCAGTGTGTGGACCGCTGGACAAACCCAAATGAGGTTCGATCAGCGGGCATTCCGCCTTGTGGGCACAACCCCTGTCCACTGCGCCATGAATGACTTCACCGCACCTAATATGATGCACTGGACATTAATTTACACCTCAATCTGGAAACAGTGATGCCACGTCGTGAGAGCTTCAGAGCTGATCTGCTGAAAGATATCTTTTTATCTTGCTTGTGTGGTAAACCCAGTTTACAAAATCACTAACTCACTGGAGGCCCGGCCTTGTCGCTTGTCACCTTTAATGAGTTTATTTCTTGTGTTCCCGCCATAATATTGTTTGAAAAAAAAGAAGGTATATCCATTTTACACCTTTTTCCTTTACCCGGTGTAAATATATATCACATTTCTGTTCTGAAAAAATATTGGACTTTAATAGGCTGACTTTATGTGCGTGGTTTGCAGAATATACTGACGTTCAAAAGAAAGTATATAGGCAAAATTTTGCTTAATAGCAGAAAAAGAACAAAAGTTCGAAATATAATTTCACTTGTGTATTGAGACACAATGTCAATCAGAAGTTCTTACGTCTACATGAAACATTTTGAGAGTGTATTGCTGCACCAGTGACGTACAGTCAAACATGACTGGGACCAAATGACACTTAAACTCGATTAAACGACATCCGAAAGTCACAACAGCAGGTATCCCGCTCACTACCATTGTATGGACATCGATGAATGCCTGTAAGCGTTTTCTCATGGGTAACGTAAGTCGCCCGATGACGTCAATTGGAATTCTTGCCCATTCGTCACAGAGAACCTGTTCGAACTGTCGGGCGTTGACTGGGTGTTTTTCTCGACGTAGGAGTCCTCCGAGATGGTCCCACTTATTTTTCATCGTGTTGAGGACGGTGAACAAGATGACCATGGCAAAACGTCAATAATACCGCTTTGGTCAATTTGGATTTTCACCGACTGCCGATTCAACTTACGAAAGTTTCTCTATAATAAAGTATCACAATCAATACACATATTTTCCTTAAAAATACGTTGAAGATCTGGACTTAAATCGTATATGGGTACTATGCGCGACTGCCCAATCACACTCACTCATTCGACGGACTTCTCTGAGCATGACGAGCTTCGCTTTTCATGACATCGAAATAGTTTATGGCTCTACTACCTGCGGCTTCCACAACGCTGACGAGTAGGTCGGGTAGGTGCCTGGCTCTGAGAGCGTGTGTTCGAGTATCGGATGGGACTCAATCTATCTAAAGTACTAGAATCTGTACTTCACCGAGAAAGTTTAAGCACGTGCGTATAACCAATAAAATACTGATGATCAGAAACATTTTGAAAACAGGGAAACCATAGCATTCTTCTAAACATTCTTCTGAACACGAGATAAAGTCAAGACACACTTTGCAAAATATGCAAAGAATGAAAATAAACATTACACCCGCGGGTCAAACTCAAGCAGACCCTGACCCAGAAGATATTAGGGTGTAATTCTTTATGGATAACAACTTCTTTATTGCATAGAAGTTGTTATCCATAAAGAATCTTACCCTCTTATCACTTACCAGCTTCTAGTAATGCCAATCAAACAAATCACCAGAAGATGTTGTTAATACAGTTACAGTGTATGATCCAGTGTCAATACCAACGGAACCAGTCTTAATATTCCTCAATTCCACCGGCCCAGCAGAGACAGAAGATGCTATCTGAGTGTCTGATATAACAATTGGCGAGGAATCAGTATGTGACTCAGATAAAGCTGTTTTGTCAGAATGTGTTTAGGAACACTGGGTACTGCTGTCAGGAAAAAACGAGTGCTGCGGTCATTTTGGTTGTTTAACGAAGAAACAATCAAATGTAGGTGAACGTTTTGCAGATTTCTTACTCGTTTACGCATATAACAAAAGATACAATACTTATAAAGGGTAACTAATTTCAAAGAATAGATTATCGAAGCTGCCTGTAGACTAAGCGATTTTGGACTGAAGCGTCAGTCTGTTTTCAGACATATTTTATTGCATTGTGTAGACAAAGACATATTTTTCCATAAATGATCCGTGAAACACGGAACTATACCAGAAACCCCTCGGAAACATGACAACAAACTGAATGTGTTCTTGTTTTTGCTGAATCGTCATCATAAAATCTTTGTTTTCAATTTTAAAATGTACGCACGAGCCTTTTGTGCTACGTCACTTTAATATCCCATATGTAACATGTGTCAAATTATAACTTTTAAAGGCTATCATTTGGTATCAGACTCGAATTGTTCCGAATTCGTTATGTTCACTGTTTGAAGCATTCTTTTATTAACTAAGCGCATATGCCACATGTGATCACTCAGGTACATGTTTTTCCTAAATGTGGAATACGGGATTGGACGTTATGTCCTGATCTTGGGCATAACCACATCTGTGGGATATTTAGCGGGTCGATAACAATGTGATGGTTACAGGTTATCTCCCCTGTGTAGTTACATGCGGAAAAGATCGGTTAAGTCCGGCTTGCCTCCAACGCAAAGCGTGCACGGAGACTTTTAAACATGCAGTGGCATGCCCTCAATGGCCTTGATGCAATTGAGGAAGTAACAAAGCTAAAATGTAAATAACACCAAGAAAGGTATGCAAACGGTTTTATTTGTAAACAATTATCTAATTACAATATAATGTACATTAATATACTTGTAAATTTTCCGACTTGAAACACGGTTGTCACATGAATTGGTACTGTTCCAAAATCGCATTTTCCGAGCACCTTGACCAAGATGGCGTCGGTCAAAACGCCAGATTGGCATTGTGCATATTCAGAATAAAGAATTACTCATTTACCTATAAGCTATTCTTCGGGTGGTAAACAGCACTGTTTTATTAAATAAATTATCGGAAATGTCATCAACAAAACAGTATCCTTGATAAGGAAGTGCAAGGTTGAATACGTTGGTAAACTCACAACATGAAAACAATCCACGCTCATCAATTTGGTCTCATAACAAGAGATCCAGTTAGTCCTAGGCCAAATGCTAGAAAGGTCCCTATCTTTTAGGATCTTTCAGCAGCAGTAAACGTGTTATTCAGTAATTAGTATGACACCTCCCACCCTCCAAAAATTCTTGTTGATGTGGAACTAGCTACAGGAGATATGTTACTAAAAGCTAAGTGGGTTCAGTTCAGTCTGTTGAAATAGTGTCCACATGTTCATAAACAAACTGCTTGAGAATTGATCACATTGTCTAATGTGTGGTGACAAGCACAGGTGTTCAACATAGTCAAGATATGCTGTATAGGTGATAAGGCTGGGTGTATCATATTACCTGATTTTCATGATATCTCTACATTTGGCCTAGGAGTAAACTAGTAACCTACACTGCATAATCTGATAAAGTCTGGGGCTAGAATGCAGTTTACCGGGCACACCACCAGCCACCCCTACATAGCAATTGTCTCCTCCCCTTACGATCCTTATAGTTAGGGTTAGGATTAGGCACCCTAGACAATCCTTAGGGTTAGGGTTAGGCACCCTTGACAATCCTTAGGGTTAGGGTTAGGCACCCTTGACAATCCTTGGGGTTAGGGTTTTGGGGTTCAAGCCCCTGAAGACGACATATGAAGATTTACCATCGAAAATTAGTGTCGACTCTGTGGGCATCACCAACTATTATTGCGCTTGGCTGGTTTCACCCTCCACTGACTTAATCTCCTAGATAAACAGTGAACACAACAAGGATTACCACTGGTTCACATTTAATGGAATCTGAATATGTGAAATGTTCAAACAAACTGAAAACATACACTTTACGAGCATGACCAACATGTGTAAAATGTATAAATGAGTGTTTCATTGAAAACCAGCATTGATACAACCGAACAAGCATTAAGGTACCCACATCTGCATGTCTGCAATGTCTATCCCAGGTGTGGGAGAGATGTATCAGTTTCAAGTCCGATCTTTTGGACACAACGCCATTTACACTATGTGTGGTGGAAACAACAACAACATCTGTGGGTTTCAGGGACGACAGCAGCAACAGCATTTTGGACGCAGGCTCAAAGTCTATTTGAAAAGTTGTTGGAACCAGCTGATGACACTAGGTTCGCTGTGTCAGTGTTTTAATGATAGGTTGATAACCAACTTTTAAATTTCTTTTGACAAAAATACTGCAAAAACTTTACAGAGTGGGTATGATGTTTTGATTATGATCAGATTTTCATTGAGTATTTTATATTTATTAGTTTTTGAGTTAGATTGCAAATCATCGGTCCACTTGTGAGCCAAATGCACTATAATGTGCATATGGACACTGCATATACCTGAATAGACATAACATGATTTAAGTGAAAATTACTTTACATCAGAACTATCATGATTAACTACATTTATAACAAATGCCGGGGAAATATAATGTTTAACTGTTGCATGATTACTCTCAAGTGAACATCATTACACATACATGTATGTAGGTAGAGGTTCATCCAATTACCAAGTTAACACTCAGACTCACAAGCAAGGACAAGTACATTTACCCAGTGGCCAGTAATTCTATTACCCTACGACACAATTCAGTTTCGTCAGAAGTGAAAATTATGCAAGTCATATCACAGGCATTCTGTAAATCATGTTCTTGCTGTCAAGCACCAGCAGCTGCCATGTTTAAAACTTTACTTACTGTTATTTATTACTCACCCATTGAAGATACTGTAGTGTAATATTTTTATGGCAATATTACACTAGTGTAATACCGCTTGACGTATGACATCAACATGTTTCAAAGTTGTGACGTCACAATGCAAATGTCACTGTCACAATTTTACTAGGCCTTGCTTGACTCGCAGAAAGCTGAGAGTCCTCACACTGTAGGCAATTTTGCTCTTTTGATACCAAATCATTAAATCGTTTAATAAAAATGGTATTTCACGGAAAGTCGTTTAGTATCCTCTGTATAACCTATTATGAACAGGTTGTCAGATCACATTGTTCATTTGAGTTTATGAACTACAGCCTCAGCTACTGATGTATTGGCAGTATTGTTTAATTTAACTATTTAACTTATAAAAGGCAAACATAATCAAGCTGGAAGAACAACATGTTTGTGTCCTTAAAATGTTCAATACTCACTAATGGTATCTAGTACCCCAAAAGTGTGGTAAATTGTTAAACTGATCTTGCAACCATATAGTGTCAATTCTTTACAATGGAGAGTGTGTAACATTCTCCTCCTACAGAGGTTACTCGTCATATCTTCCTACGTAACCTCTGATCTAATACGGCCCCTTCATGGTGCGAGTGTTCAAGACTTGCGATTGGAGGCATTCATATTTAGGTGTGCAATCAGAGACGTTGTTTACAAGAGTGATCGTTCACAAGATCTCGGTAATTTCTGAATGCATCGGGAAAACTTGCCACTACCAGTTTTTGCTTCTACAAACACATCCTGGCGATTGATCCTTTCTTTCCTTCGCACGTTGATGAACCAACTCCATGGTTGCCTCAATAATGGAGCTAAGTCTATTTGATACATTTTCTGATTGGATAGTAACAAGGGAGATCATTCCTGTTGTGATTTTTTTGCCGCAAGGGGATTTCTCAATGACTGGGAAATATGGCCGTATTAGAACAGAGGTTATGTAGGAAGATATGACAGGAGTAACCTCTGTGGGAAGCGAATGAGTGTGTATGTGAATTGATTATGTCATGGACATTATACACTCTTCCAAGGTAATGTGGGTCCACTAAGGACAGCAAGATGGAAAATACGTTTTTGCCAAATGATTTTGTTGTATGTACTTTCATCTTGTTTCAGATTCAACACAGGAAGATACCATACATCAGAGAAGTGCTTGCTGTGTGTCAGTTATTGCAAAGCATCACAATGTCTGATAATCTTCAGAAGACTCTAGCATCATCACTGATATGTGTCCTACAGGAGACCAACATCCTTGGTGATCATGATATTGAGCTGAAAGTTGGTGTCCACGTAGAAGAAGACCAGAAACCATCCTTTATAGATCTGGTCAAGACTGGGGTAATTAAGTGCAGCAATTTGGGTGTGGGTGTCATCCAAAGGAATGTCTGCAATGGCTGTAGTTCATGTGGAAAAGACCTCATCTGCCTGGATCGACAGCTTGAGTTGGTGTTTAATGTCATGGAGAAAAGGGATCTTTGTTACAACTGTCATGCAAAGACACAGAATACTCCAGAAAAAAGGAAACGTGGAAGACCAAGGAAAAAATTAAGGCTATCAGTGGAACCAAATGGTAACACACAAAGTATTGATATACCTGAGAAAGGACAAACATTGCAGGGAACATCTGATCTGCCAAGCAAAGATGAAACATTAGATGGATCATCTAATATGCCCCCAAAATCTGAAGTATTGCTTGTGCCGTCTAGTCTGTCTGAAAAAGTTGAAACACCCCATAGATCGCCTGATATGCCTGAGAAAGATAATGCATTGCAGAAGTCTTATGACGCTCTGTCTTCACTTGACCATTTAGTGTTGATGCCTAAGGTGGTACTTACAAGAATTAGTGATGTTGATAGAAAACGTTTTGAAAGACCTAAACTCCAAACACCAGGCCCTCCACCTGAAAATGTGTCAACACCAAATGTTGCTTCATCTCTGAAAAGTGACACTGTGCCACGAGGAGATGCAGCATCCTTCTCTCCTCCAGGTCCCTGTTCTGCTCCTCCCAGTACAATCAGGAGATCAGCTCGAACCACCAAGAGCAGGTTCAGGAGGAATTTTGTAGTGAAGAATGAAATGACTCAGGAATCGTCTGAAAATCTTGATACTGGTAATCAAGCAAAACCATCAGCTCACTCACCAAAGGGCAGCATGAAAACTGAAAATCTTGTTGATACAAACAGGGCAGATCAATCTGCAACCTCACTGAACATTAGCGGCAAAGCTGTAAATGTTGATGTTGCTAATCTTGCAGAATATTCAGCTCTTAGCGGCAAAACTGTAAATGTTGATGTTGCTAATCTTGAAGAACCTTCAGCTCTCAGCGGCAAAGCTGTAAATGTTGATGTTGCTAATCTTGCAGAACCTTCAGCTCTCAGCGGCAAAGCTGTAAATGTTGATGTTGCTAATCTTGCAGAACCTTCAGCTCTCAGCGGCAAAGCTGTAAATGTTGATGTTGCTAATCTTGCAGAATCTTCAGCTCTCAACGGCAAAGCTGTAAATGTTGATGTTGCTAATCTGACAGAACCTTCAGCTCTCAGCGGCAAAGCTGTAAATGTTGATGTTGCTAATCTGACAGCTCTCACACCAAAGGTCAGCAGCCAAAGTGGAAATCTTGATGATGCAAATAAGGATACAGATCTATCTTCTAGCACACAAAAGGTCTGTGATGAAACAGAGAACTTGGAAGCTGCCAATCAAATGGATCCATCAGCCATCACATCAAAGGTCGGTGGCAACACTAACAAGGGTTTAGCTTTCTCCACTAGGAAGAGGCGGGGAAGAAAACCTTCATATAAGTATAAACATCAAGATAGTCCACAAGCTTTGACACCACTGAAGAGAAAGAAGAGAAGCACTCTGGATGAAGATATTCTAGTTCACTTTGAAAGTGGAGATGAGGAACTTCTTGATGATTCAGAAAAGGATCCAGATTTCGACATTTCAACTGTGTCGGAAGAAGTGGGAGATCATGAATTTAAGACTGTTTCTGATGACAGGAGTGTTGCACCTGAAACTACTATCCTAAAGAACACTCCTAATGAAAAAGAAGTAATAAATGACAAAGCTATGTCACCTGTTCAGTCCGATCGTGCAGATGATGAAACAACAAACTCAAACAGCAAAAGTCCAAACACAACTAAAATCGTAGTAGTTCCTGTGGCAGCCACACCTGGAGGTTCAGCTGAAGTACACCAAGAAGAATATGCTTGCCATGTTTGTCATAAAAGCTTCCCATTAAAACGGTACCTTCTGCGACACATTAAAAAGGCCGGCTCTGAGTGTGTGCAGTGTGATGTCTGTGCAGCAGGCTTCCATAGTGAAGCTGAGGTTGAACAACATAAATTAGCCCATACAGGAGTTCACCCATATATGTGTGAAGTATGTCACAAAAGCTTCCCAAATATAGCAACAGCGAACAAACATGTGAAAACTCACTTGGCACCTCATGAAAGACCATTTATTTGTTTGAAATGTGGTAAAGGTTTTACGGAGCAGCATTCTCTTCGAGAGCACGAATATATACATGCTGAACACCGTCCATATGAATGTGACCAGTGTGATTCCAAATTTGCTGCCCGATATCTTCTTAATGCACACATGAAATATCACAGTACAAAAAAGTACCGATGTTACACTTGTAACAGAACATACAAGGTGTATACAAGTCTCATCGAACACCTCCATGTCTATAAAGATCACTACACTGAGGACACAGCAGAACCTATCCAAAAAGCACCAAAAGGTCCAAAGTTGCTACACAAGAGGAAGGGGAAATTGCAAGAGGAAAAGAAAAGGAGGACCTATCTTAAGCAAAAGATTAAAGTTGAGAAAGCAATGAGGGAGTCAGTGGGATTGAAAAATGAGGATACAAATATTGATGCAGATGCAAATGATTCTGCTACTGACAAAGCTGATCAATCTAACGTTAGTCACGGTGAGTTTGAGAAAGAGAGTCTAGATCTTATTGTTTGTAAAGGGGAAGAGGATGGTGGTCATCCAGACATAGATAATGGTCAAGTGGAGGAGAGCGCAAATGATGCAACAGAGGACACTCAGAAAACTGTTTTTGCCACTCATAATGTGAACAGTATCAAAATGAAAGGAAATCATTTAAAATATGGATGCAAAATATGTTTTCGAAAATACCTTTCAAGTGTGACCTTGGAGAAACACTACCAGAAATATGGAAAAGTGTGTTTCCCATGCAAGCAGTGCAATGCAAAATTCCACTCAAAGGAGGCTCGGGAACAGCATAAGCTGCTTCATGATGGAACAAATCCGTACGAGTGTAGAGTTTGCTTTAAGAGTTTTAAGTGCCTGTCCAGTTGCAAAAAGCACACCAGTACTCACTTACCTGTAAGCAAGCGTCCGTACACCTGTGATATTTGTGGGAAGGGTTACATCAATAACAATGAGTTGACATACCATAAATGGAGTCACAACCAAACTGGGTCAAACAAATGTACAATTTGTCAAAAACTGTTTAGGACCCGTGCCCTCCTGAAGAGACACATGGACAGTCACAAGGGCAGGATTTACAAATGTGATTCATGTGACAAGGAGTACAGGTATCCCAGCAGTCTCAGAGACCATCTGATCAAATTCAAACATACAAGTCAGGATGTTGTTACCAAATCCAGGTCAGAACAGCCTCTTAAGAAAAGTTCAGAGAAGAAACAGGACAAGGAAACAATGTGTGATGTTTGTGGTCTGACCTTTGACAACATCATCTCTTTCAGAGCCCACATAAAGAGTCACATGAAGGAGGAGACAACTGCGCAGTCAGAAACTTTGAGAGAATTTGCTTTCAAAAAACATGTTGAGAGGATAGCAGCCCAAAAGGAAAGATTGAAGGCGTCCACCAAGAAAAGTGGCCTGTTCAGTTGCTCCAAATGTGACAAGAAATTCAAGCTGCAACATTCTCTGAGACGACACAATATTATGAAACACAGCGTCTGTAAACATCAGTGCAGTGTGTGTAAAAAACGGTTCTTTGTTCCAAGCGAATTGAAAAGACATATGATCAGGCATGAAGGCGAGAGAACATTCCAATGCCACCTATGTCCACAGGCTTTCTATCATGACTTTGGTCTGAAAAGGCATTTGAAGGTGCACATTGCGAAAGAGAAGCTGGCCTATGGATGCGAATTGTGTGGAAAGAGATTTGCAGAGGCCTGTTACCTCCGTGAGCACATGATGAAGCACACTGGTGAGAGACCTTTTAAGTGTGACGTGTGTGACAAAGGATTTATCTCAAATAGTTTGTTGAAAAAACATAGGCTGTGTCATGGACCAAAGACTCATGAGTGTACAGTGTGTGGGAAATGTTTTTCTCAGGCCAGCAGCCTGAATACTCACATGCAGACCCATGACGCTGTAAAGAGAGTTTACCTCTGTGATGATTGTGGAAAGTCTTTCAAAAGCAAGTCAGGGTTGAACAGACATCAGGTGAAGCACACCGGTATCAAAAAACATAAATGCCAATTTCCAGGCTGTGAGCGAGCATTCTTCTTTAAAGCTGAGCTCAAGGTCCATGAATTGTGCCATGGAGACGTCAAACCATTCAAGTGTGGGACCTGTGGAAAGTCTTTCAAATTTAGAACTTCCTTCAAGAACCATATTCAGTACCACAGCAAGACCAAGAACTTTAAATGTAGTATTTGCGACAAGGAATTCTATCTTGAAAACAAGTACAAGCACCACATGGAACGTCACCTTGGACAGCGTAATTTGGAATGTGAAACCTGTGGTAAATGTTTCATCAGAAAATCAGACCTGGTGTACCATCAGAAACAGCATAAGGGCAAATTTACATGCCCGGAATGTGACAAGGTATTTTCTTTGGAAACTCGGCTCAAGAGTCATATGAAAGTACATGAAGGACCTGACAAAGTTAAATGCCCTCGTTGTGGAATATACTTCCGAGATATGTTATTCTTACAAACAACTCACTTAAGAGAGTGTGATAGCAGGAAATGTTGTCGATTTTGTGGCCGAAAGTTTAAACGTGTTCGCTACCTGCAAAGTCACATTGGAGTTCACACTGGAAAGCGTCCATTTGAATGTAAAATGTGTGGTCGAGCATATGGCAAAGAGGAGTATTTAAGGGCCCATGAAAAAGAACATGAGAAGAAGAAACATGCTTGTAACTTCTGCGACAAACGCTTCGATCGGAAAGGTGATCTGGAGAAGCATGAGGATTACCATAGGAAGAAACTGCGAGAGAATGAACTGGTCGAGGCATTGAAGAAAGACCTTGAAGAAACATCCAGTCAACGGACTGCCACACAAACATCAGCTGAACATTCATGTTTCCTGAACGAAGTGTTAGCCAGCGAAAAGATAAAGTCGGAGGAGCAAAAGGAAGATAGTTTGGCAGAAGCAACTGCAAGCATCAGTGAGATTCAGGAGTGTGATGTGCAGGTGGTGCAGGACATGTCTGAAGTGCAGTTTATACAAGATGAGATGGGGAATTATGCCCAGGTGGTATATCTCGATGGAAATGCGTACATTCAGGAATCTGCTTTACCGATGGTCAGTTCTGAGCAGATCATACTCACCACCATCGATTCAAGTCAGTTTCAAGCTAATGGTGGGGAGAATGAGATCATTATGGTTGCCATGATACCAGAAACACAATGAGCAATGATACTTCCCTGTTTGGTGGGACAGCTTCAAACGGGTAATAATGCCAAAATTTATCACAAGTCAGTTTCAACTTTGTGATGGGGAAAAGTAATTAATTTTGGTGGCATAAGAAAACAGACTGAGCAATGACATTTCTGTGTTCTGTTATTGGGACGTTTCGAGTAGATCATTTCATCACCACAGATGTAAATTAGCTTCCAAGTTGCAAGTAGTTGCAAGGAGAATGAAGTTCTGGCTGCAGACCACAAGCATGACTGCATATTTACATGGAGAAAATCATGGATGTGTTGTTAATTTGTCTTCAGCAGTGTATTGATTATGGGCTTAATGGCATTATTTTAATCTACAGTTAACATGATGAAAATATTATGCTCTTATATCAGGGAGATTGTATCTATTTGACACATATGAAGAGATTGTGTTTATGTTAAAGTGGACAGGTGTACTTCAATTTACCAGTAAAATCTTGCTGAGTATAATCTGAAAACTACAATGTACAGCAGCATTTTGAGGATAAAAGCCTTTTCCATCTACCACCTTGGATATAGAAATGGAAGGAAAGGTTCCAATCCTGATTGAGGATTAACATTAGACTGAGTGCAGTTATAGAAACTAAATAATGCCATGCCCTTTTGCAAGAGGTCATTGACCCTATGAAAACATACCAAATGACTGTTATGCGCCTTACGCTTCCTGCATGGTTAACCATTGTCACTCGCAATAGGGTGCTTGACAGTTGTGTATTCCAGTCTGTTTGATGCCATGCACATTGATAAAATTACAAAGAACAACTATTGAACAAGTGCCTGTGTGCAATTTAGATTACTTACTTAAGGTTTATACTATTCATCATTCTCTTCCCACAGAGGTTACTTGTCATATCTTTCTACAAACCTCTGTTCTAATACGGCCATATTTCGCAGTTCTCATGAAATCCCCTAGCGGCAAAAAATGGCAGCAGATTTATCTCCCTTTTTTCTGTCCAATCAGAACACGTGTTACATCGACTTAGATTCAACTTGACAAATGCAGGCAATGTGGAGAAACAAATATGACATGACTGAGTTCTGTCTAGAAGAAACGTTTGAGTATCGCGCTTGGGAAGAGGTTCTAGTTCTCACGATGCATCCGAAAATTACCGAGGGAAGAGAATGACTATTCATAAGATGACCAATATTTCTGGTGTTCCCCAACATGATATTGCTGATATATTGCTAAAAGTGACGTAAAACTAAACTCATTCACTTAGACAAGATGATGACCCAACAGACTGACTATTGTCAGATAAAAGAACTGGGTTTCCTGTAACTTCCTTTGAGTAGAATATACCATGACTGTGGAGGATTATATCTGTTTGATGAGGATGGTTTGTGTGTACAGATATTTGGTTATTCTCCCTTTGTTTTTTTTAAATTGTTTTTCTTGACTTTTTTGTGTTAATAATAAGATATCCATAGTGTAAAAAACGTATCCTTACGTTCCTAAGTTCTTCATACCTACACTGTGTATAGCATTGTTTGGGGTTTTGTATATGTCAGGATATATTGTTCTAAATAAGTTACTCCTGGATGAATTTTTCAATTGAAGTTTATCGGTTATATCCCTGTATCAACTGAACTGTAATATGCTACTCTAAAGAAGTTGATCACCCAAATTTACATATTAATCCAGTAAATCTACAGCAACCTTACGTCATTTTGTGTCCTTAAGCTTCTTTGAGTAATATATTTTCTCCAAACATAGCTCACTGCCATCTAAACTTTGGAATATTTAGCAGTAGACATTTACTGGCATCATTTTGTAAGCTAAAAATTCCATTCCTGTCATAACAGTTCTAACATCAGTAACTGATCAAAAGTCTTTAAAAGTATGACAAAGAAAGAAAACTAGTTATTGTTAACTCTTACTACATGATACAGAGAAATTCCATGCCCAAAGATGCAAGCATACAAAATACATGACAGCTGAAATGTATGATGACTATTAATCACAAATTATATGAAAGCAATTGAAAGCAAAATCTTAAACATATGATTTCAGATTCATGTAGTTTCATAGTACAAGAATGTGGAATGGGAAAGATGCAGCTACTGTAAGAAACTCAACACACTCAAGTGTGTGACCTAGGAATGACTCCTTAAATGGTCTTGAATGAATGATTTGATTGTTGAAACTTTTTTCTTAGTAGTAAGTGTAGTGGATACAGTCGAACCCTGTTTATCGGGGCGTTTTGGTTTATGAAATTTGTTGTGAGTTTAAAGACATGTTACAGTTCAGGGGGTGCAAAAATCCCATTGCCTGACACCCGGGACAAGTAAGTTTCAAATAATGGTATCATACTTGTCCGTGGGCTACTACACAATTTCTTCTTACAGTTTCAAACTGCAAATGAATTCAGATTTCGTTTCATGTGTGCTCAAACTGTAGCTACTTAATGTCACAATGACCATGAAGTAGAGTTAGCTTTCTTTGCTATGTATCATGTCTCAATAAATAGTCCACTAAACATTAACATCAAATAGCATGTTGATTTCATAATTTCATAATTATACCAATAATGATAAGAATAATTCACTTACATGGCTTCCAGATCTGATTAGTTGCTCACTGGATGCTGTTATCAGAATCTGATTATTATTATTACCCTGGATAACACAAGCTTAGGTGCTAGAAGGGTATAGTCACATGACTTTATCTCACCGGGTACCCATTTTCTGCTGGTTGCACAGAGGCAATTTTGAACAAACTCATTTGCCTATGGTGAGACCACATGTATCACATGCTTTGTTGTGTGGCATGACTGAAGTCCGAGAAACTCACAGGAGTTGCCCTGTTGGCTTTTAAAGAAATTTTGAACTCTGGCAGTTATTAGTCATATTTTAGTAATGTAAAATAAAAGGTAATTGATATGCCCAGATGACTGAGAAAACCTATGTCAGTTTGTGTATACTTCTGACAACCTTAAATATGTGGCTAAAATATTGTAGAAAAGCTGATTTAGAGTGTTCAAGGAAATGTTTTGGACACACTCGGTAGGATGAAATTGTACTTTGATCTGTTTCACAGGCAGCTTGGATAGGTCATACCTCAGCAGAAATGACAATGAAAGCAACATGCACACTGGTCCTTTGACTGAGGAATGTTGTGACACTGAGAATGCTTTAGGGTGTGGACTTGGAGAGTCATAAACATGAACATTATTTATATCATTACAGTATGTTATTGGCATCTGTGAAATACAGATGGTTTTTTGTAGGTCTGGAACGAATTACAACCAGAACGTGGTTTGATCATGAATGTGATTAAGGAATGTTTTTAAAAGATTTGACTGCACCATACTCAAACCCCTGTAATCATTGTCTTAGTTGTTAAATAAAACTGACACTAATGAATATTTTGTTGAATTGTTGCTAGCTTGTATGAGAGAACAGTTAAAACATGTTATTGTGCACAAGCCAAAAGTGTTGTGCACATATGTCTCTGGCACACTTCTGTCCAGAGTTCTCAAGGTCAGACTTACACCTCAGCAAGATGTGTCAACTGGGACATTACACACTGTCCATTTAGTGAATTTTCATTTGCATATCTATAATTTTTTTTACAGTGGTTGTTGACCCGTGATGATCCGGGGTAGAATAGGCCTTCAGCAAGCCATGCTTACCATAAAAGGCAACTATTCTTGTCATAAGAGGCGACTAATGGGATCGGGTGGTCAGGCTCACTGACTTGGTTGGCACATGTTGGTTCCCATTTGTGCAGATCGATGCTCATGATGTTGATCACTGGATTGTCTGGTCCAGACTCGATTATTTACAGACGGCAACCATATACAACATATGTCATATTTGGGATTTCACTTTCTTAGTAAAGTACAGATTCTAATGCTTTTGGAGGATTCGGGATTTAGGATTCGAACCTGCACCTTCAGAGTCAGGCACCTAATCGTCAGCACACAAAGTCAGCCGCCTAGCCAGCTTAGCCACCGTGACTTCCACAAATGGAAGTCGGACAACTGGTAGTCTAGACTGCGTACCATATAGCTGGAATATAGCTGAGTGTGGCATAAAACTAAACTCACTCACTCACTTACAGTTGTTGTACTTCAAGCATAGACAGGTTCAGTGGTAGTTTGATTGTCAATGTGAAAAGATATTCAGTTATGGTCTTCACAGTGGCTGTTAAAAGAAGCATGTCTTGATAACTTGAGGTGGAGGGGTAGCCAAGTGGCTAAAGCTCTGCTCATCACGCTGAAGACAAGGGTTTGATTCCCCACTGGTGTACCAGTTCTGTTGTGCCCTCCCACTATACTGCTGGAATATTGCTGAAATATTGCTTACTCGCTCACTTGAATACTACATGAACACTACTTAACTGCAGAAGTTCCATCTATTTGGAGTTCAGAATACCAGAAAGCCAGTAGAATACAGGTAATCTGACCAGGTGACATGCATGTTCACTTGTGACACAGGTGTAATGGTAAGTCAGCATGGTGTATATGTTAGAAACTGGAGCAAGTCTGTTTCAAGTAACGAAATGTATCAGGATCACCTGAGAATCAAAACAAGCATCCGTGAGCTGACTGGATGTGCAGCAATGTCTAGCTAAGATTTGGGGTCAGGGTCCCACATACCTACCAGTTATACAATTGGTATAGCTGTACAACAGTCATAACCCTGCATGTCAACCTGCAAGTTCAACAAACAATTCCACTAACATTGTTCTGAACAACACCTGTATAAAACGTTTATTGATTCCAACTTACCTAAAACACAAGTGTTCTGATTTTCGCCTTACTCTTTCCTTCAAAATACATTCAACAGCTTACACCAATGCAATAACTATTTCCTGAACCAGTACTGAGCAAATATTTAGCTCTTAAATGACTTTCTAGTTAAGTCATTCAACTGTCATGTGAAGTGACCTATATGATGATGTTAAGCAACATGTATTTTAGGCTGACAATGGTTCTGGCAGTGTCTAGTACTGAAGAATGGCAAGGTGGCTATAAAAATCATCATGATGAGTAACACAGTTAGGTTTCAGTATTTGTCTTACATGGCGTTGTGTCATCTAAGCAAGACGAAAGGGTGGTGGTGTAGCCTAGTGGTTAAGGCATTCACTGGTCACGCTAAAGCCCCGGGTTTGATTCCACACATGGGTACATTGTGTGAAGTCCACTCCTGGTGTCTCCTGCAGCAATATCCCTGGAATATTGCTAAATAGTAGTATAAAACTAACCTCACTATGTAGGTGGAATCCTTACCACTTCGATGAAACCCACAAACACAAGGCAATTTGCCTTTCAAACCCATTGTCACTGGTTCCCAGACATGCAGCTCATCAAACAACTGAACCATCGATGTTCATGCTGTTGGTCACTGGACTTTCTGGTCCAGACTCAATAAATTACAGATTATTTACTAGGGCAGAAAGGCGGCATGTTGAGTGGAATATTAAAACTAAACGCATTCATTCATTCATTTATACTTTCACTAAAGTGCTGTCTTTTCCTGGAGTCTCCTTTAACTGAACCATAGACAGTCAATATCAACACATATTAGATTGCTGGACATCAGCTGACGGCATCATCCATTGCCAATATTCGACACATTGAGCAGTCTGGGTATGCATAAGGCTATTTATTTGTGTGGAAGACAGTGGTGTCCTGTATGTGACGTGATGTTGTCTCCAGTAACACAATCCCATGATATTTGCATCAACAAATAAAGGAATAAGGATATCATGCCATAGCCTGACTGATATGGGATTCAGACCAAATGCTGGTGAACAAATAGACATAACTCTTCAAAGAGAATTGTGGCAACACATACTATTTGTGGCATATAGACACGTCTTTGTATCCGTGTGCATCGATGCTCATGATGTTGATCACTTGTTTGTCTCGTCCAGAGTCGATTATTCTCTGACCACCGCCATACAGCCGGAATGATGCTGAGTGTGGCGTAAAACTAAACCCACCCATTCAATGATTGAGATTAATAATTGCTAATAATGTTTAAATTTTCATGTAAATAATCTCAAATATTCTGTAGCCGCCAATGTTTCCTATGTACCATCTTCTTCAAGTCATGAGGAATCATTCTCGTTACAGATTATCATTTTGTACCAGTTACGAGAAAATATTCTGTATCGCGTCATAATTATTTTCTAGTGTACTGTACAGATGTACACGTCATGACTTACTTCCCTTCCTTTGAGTTATGTCCCTTGAACAAGAAGTGTTGTTGTTGTTTTGGACCTTTGAATTCTGGACAGAGGAATACACGGACGAAATGCAAATCATGTTTACGTCTTTATTTTGTTGGGTGCGTTAGAAAGCAAAGTACCGGTAATTTTGTTTGTATATTTACGCGTGGAATGTTATTATGACGATTACTGAGCTTGAAAATTAGTTAACAATTTCCTTGTTGATTTTGTTAAAGCGTCCGTTTTGTACAAGTTTTAGATTTCCCTTCATATGTCATTGTGAAATACCTTCGATAAAACACAAGCACAACTGACAGTAATTTTCTTATATTTCAACGATCTCACCTGTTCTAACAGTCATGCTGTAAGAGTAAGGGACGTTTGTTTTTCAGGTTTTTAGATTTTTCTGGATTTTTCTGGAGATTTAAAATGCATCAAGCATATAATTTCTCTATAATTTTGTATCATAGCCTAGACTAACATCATATTTACTTGATGCATACTGGCATTTCCTATTCTCATGGTACTTAGGATGTTGGCTGAAAAATAATGCAAACAGTTTCATCGTATGAATGCTTGTTGGTTTCTAAATGAAGAGGCGAAGAGACTCCTCTAACATCTGCTCTTGAGCTTGGTGAAAAACAAGGACCGACAATCTCCCATTTTCGCGACAAAGAGAGGAAGTAACATTATAAAGTATGAGGAAGTGGAATCCTGTCAAAAACTGAGGGAAAAGTTACGATTTGTCCAAGATGGTTAAAACTCACCAATATTCATTACACAGCAAAATGTTGATCATTTGCAGACTAGGGCTACTTCCTACTTAGCGGTCAGTGATGAAAACAACCACTAGGTATTTTGCATTGGTGATCTCATCATAAAATATGTTTACTGTGATAATAGGAAACCCAATAGAACTAATCCCTCACCTACCTAAGTACTGATAACAAATCAGTGTTAGATTTGGGTGAAAGTTTGAGTGGGTCCAAATTGATGAAAATAATGTTTCCGGACCCCCTCCAATGTTAAATCAGGGAGCCTGTATAGAAGGGGAGAAGAAACTCCCCGAAAAGCCGCTGAACGTATGTCTCGGGTCGTTACGTAATCAGTGTAGCCAATATGGTGGCAGCGTAGTATTTAAGATTGAGTCCGGTGTATTTTCAACAGCCGATTTAGTTCACTGAGTGTTATAACAACTGAAATCCAACATGTATAAGACAGGTTAACTATTTCTTACTTCAGTGTAAGTCAAATAATTGGCATTAGTGTCCGTATTAGGACAGTAGATTTGTAGTAAAGTTTCAGGTCGGAAAGTTATAGCTTTTCTCGATTCACCGATAAAAACTTCTTTCACACATTCGTTTAATTTTTAGAAGGAGAACATACCTTTAGTTGAAAGGTATTCGCAAGTAATGGTGACAGTTTTATGACTTAAATGTTGTTAGAGTGTAATTGAGGTGTGTGAAAAACATGACATTTCACCATTGAAATGCTATATGCCGTTGTTTGAGTATTCCTAGTTACTTCCTCAAAAACATCTTTCACATGCACCTTTAATTCATATGAGGGGAATATACTATCAGATGAAATGTGATTGCAAGTAATAGTGATAGTTTCATAATCTAAAAAGGAATGTTAGGGTGTATTTGAGGTGTGTGAAAAATGTGACATATCGCCGAATTGATCTGATTCGCCATTATTGCTTGAGGGTTATAGTTCCATCACTTCTTTCTTTCTTGTTGATCTTATTATTTGACAAAACTGGAAAGGTGTTTTAGAACGCTTTGTGACAGTTTTACACTTTATTTTTAAGGGCAGTGTGACAGTGTCAGTTAACATTTTGTTAATGTCCATTCCATTCCCCACATGCAACAAGTTTCAAAGTAGACAACTGATGTTAACACGTGTTATCGCGATACTTTAACATGTCTTGGGAGGGAAAGCCGCGGTGTATCATTTATTCTTTCATTCATTCACATATGTACTTCTTTCTTGTATTCTTTTACTGTATTTCGTTCATTCATTCACATAATTCTTGCTCTTAATTATTACTATAATTCATTCATTCATTCATTCATTCATTCATTGTAAAAATCATACTGATACAATAGACTGGCTGAAGTTCTGTTAAACCAGGGATAATTTACAAAGCATATACTCTATATAGGCTCCCTGGTTAAACACAACTGAACGAGCCAAATCATTTGTGTGCGTTGGAGCGTGACGAGGCACACGTTAATTAGTGCAAATGGTAAAGAAAGCGTGCGAGTGACCAATCCCTGTTGTAGAGTATCCCTGGTTAAATAGATGGGCAGATGTAAAATAGAGGGTGTCCTCACTGAATTTGATGAGTCTATACACTCAAAAACCCTCTCTTGAGACAACACTGACAAATTTTCTACTTTCTTGAAGTGTTTTATTTATTTTCAAATTACAAGCATTTGTCTTCAGTTATGAGCATGACAATTCAAGAGACAATCACCATTTATGACATTCATGTACATTGTGTATACATCGTGTATTACATTTGATATGATCAATCTGTTTTAGAACAAGCTGCAGTATCAAAGCTGTGGGATATGTGGGATCTGGGTTAGAATTGGCCTTCAGTAACACATAGTAACGTGGTTTTGAGTGGCTTCAGATTGGATCAGTGGTCAATATTGCTGACTTGGTTGACACGTCATCTTATCCCTTTGCATAGAATGATGTTTATTATGTTGGATGTCTGGTTCAGACTTGAATATTTAGACCGCCATCATGTTGCTTGAATATTGCTGAGATTGGCATAGAGCAAAGCTCACTCAAAGTTTTCCGCTTCATCTATGCTATCTGACATCTTCATCTCAATTACACAGCTACATATCCTGCTACAGATGTGTTCTAAGAGAATTAGGCTCTCATGATGAATTTGCATCAGTAATCACAAGCACTGGTGAGGCATTCAAAATAGAGGTCACTTACTTTTTGTAAAGACAAACCTGGAACAAAATATCAGCTTTGCATTTTGTAAAAGGTTGTTGGCAAAAACCTCATATGGCAATATTTGAAGGTTCTGTCAAATGTCTAAGCTTTCCATTTGTGTTTTGCTTGCAGGTTTTTCAAAGAACTGAAAGAACAGTATTCCTTCAATGAGACAGGACCAGAACATTTCTTAAAATGAGTGTTATGAAAGAAAATGATGACTGTATGAAGACTTTAGTGTCTGCTTTAGAATGCACTCTTGTGAAAGCACATATGGTTGGTCCAGAAGATCTGGACATTAACTTCAAGGTGAAGGTTGATGGTGCAGATTCAAATTGTTTTATGGAGATGTTTGGGGAAACGGGCCTACCAACCCTTAACACCAGTGGTGAAATAGTGATGGATTCTGTGAAATGTGACTGTTGTCGTAAATTCTTTAAGAAGATTGTAACTTTAAAATTTGCTCTTATGGACAACTGTGAAAATACCTGTAAAGACTGTGGACCAGTCAGGCGCAGTACTAGAAAAAGAACCCAAAAGATATATGGTGAAACGAATAGCATTGAAAGTAATGTTCGAGAAATGACTTTGATTCAAGATAATAGTAGACGGTCTAAAAACCCTCCAGAAGACTCTAATGGAGTATCATGTATTGACAACATCGATGAAAACTGTTTACCTGAAGATACAGCTGCCCTTGATACTCTTAAAGACATTGTGTGTGAAATTTGTGATGAGTCATTCATCAGTGAAAAGGTATTTATCACTCATCTCATGAAGCACTCTGGTACAAACTCCTGCAAGTGTGCAGTATGTGGTGGCAAGTTTTCAAGCAAGTATGTCCTCAAAAAACACATGAAGAGACATATTCCTGAAGTGCACAGGACATATAAGTGCGATATCTGTGAAAAAGGCTTCACGGAAGCTTGTAGCTACAGAGAACATATCAAGAACCATTCTCGAGTAAAACCTTTCATGTGCAAGGAATGTCAAAAAGGCTACTCCAGTTCCACAGCACTGCGGCGACATATTCGTGAGCATGCAGTCGTGAAAGGTAGCAAGAAAACAGCAATGGTCATAGTGGGCAAACAGACAAGGCAAGGAGAAAGTTTGACTGACATAGGGAATAAGGAAGAGGTGTCTCCAGCACTTTCAACAGCTTGCAACAGATCAGAAAAACAATCAGACACACACAGTTTGAGTGAAGATTGTGAGGATGATTGTGTTGATGGTGTAAATATTGAGGGTGAAGGAGAAGATGACTCTCTCACTCATCAGGACAGGTACAGAAGTGAATCCAAAATTTCAAATAGTTGTGATGAGGAAGAAAATGAGGAAAACGGATCAAGGCAACAGAAAAAGCAGTTTAAATGTGACATATGTGGAAAATCATTTCAAGTCCTTTCAGTGTTCATGCGCCATAAAAAATTCCATAATGCTGACCAAGAGACAAACTTCAAATGTAGAATTTGTTCCAAAACTTTTGAGTCTGAGGTGCTCCTGGAGGAACACCAGAAGCGCCACTCTGATGACCGTCCATTTCCATGTGATGTTTGTAACAAATCTTTTTTTAGCAGACAAGTCCTGGAAAAGCATTCCAGCCAACATATTCCACGTGACAGGTGGGAGTATGAATGTGAAGTTTGTAAGAAGAAGTTTTCCCACATTTCCTATTTCCGTGATCACAAGTGGACCCATGAGACTGAGAAGCCCCACAAGTGTGAGAAATGTGGCAACAGATACGCCAACAGCCAGTCCTTGCGTCGGCACATGATGTCTCACAGCACAGGGGTTCACAAGTGCAGTGAATGCAACCAACACTTTGTCTCTGCTCATAGACTCAAAGAACACATGTACACTCACAATGGCATCATGCCTTTCAGGTGTGACATTTGTGGCAAAGAATTTAAGTCTTACCAAGTTTTCAAGAAACATTCAAGAATTCATGTGACAGTTAAACCATTTGGTTGTGAGAATTGTTCAAAAAGGTTTTATACAAGAAAAGACCTTGATGTCCATATGAGAGTTCATTCTGGTGAGCGCCCTTTCCAATGTGATGTCTGTGGCAGGACATACACATCTAGAAACACCCTGCAGCATCATGCAGTAACACATACAAAGGAATACAACATCCTGAAACCTTGTAAAGTTTGTGGAAAAGAATTCAGAGGTGATCGAGCCCTGATACGGCATGTCCAGACTCATAAGTCAGAGAAAAAGTTTGTCTGTGAACAGTGTGGAAAGAGATTTCCTTCTTCCAAGTCGTTGTGGTCTCATAATCAAACTCATAAAGGTTACAAGCCTCATTCCTGTAAATTCTGTGGTAAAAACTTCCGGAGTAGCACGCACTGTAGAAACCACATGAAGATACATACTGGAAAAGATCTTGTTCAGTGTAATCTGTGTAGTGACTGGTTTACAGATATCAAATATCTTCAGAAAGTGCATCCTAAATTTTGCAGGAGTAGAAAAGTATATTGTACTGTGTGTGGGTTAGGTTTCCCCCACAACCATGCACTCAAGAGCCACATAGGACTACATACAGGAGAAAGACCTCATGGTTGTGACACATGTGGACGAGCCTTTGCAAAGGAATCCTCACTAAATGAGCACAAGAAGCGCCATCTTGAGGCCAAGTCACACTTATGTAAAACATGTGGTAAAGGTTTTAATTGTCCAGCTGATCTCAGGAGGCATGAAAACAGACACAGAGGGCAGATGAAAGCAGTGCTTCCCAACAACATGAAGCCTGGTTATCCAGAGCAGAAACTGATGGAATCAGGAGCATCTAGTGAGTTTCTAACTCTGTCTGGGCCTGATACAGTCATTGAAGAGGTTCAGGACATCACTGAAGTTGGACATTTTCCTGCAGAATCTAGTACTATTGTCCTAGCAACTATAGATCCAAGTCAGATGAGACCATCACATCATGCCCAGTTTAACTCTGCTGAGGTGCAGTATAGTACGGAACCAGAGCCTCCTGCAGTTCATTATCAGGAAAGTCAGCAGAACATCCGGCAGCAGCAACAGCAGCTGCAGCAGCAAGAGAAGCAGCAGAACCATGGACAGTTAACTGCTGACCAGAATGTCATCATGCTTACCGTTGTTCAGAACAATGTCATGTAGCACATGAACTGAGCTCTTTAGAATTGTGTTAAGCCCATGCAGTAATGTCTCATTAAAGCAATAAGTTGCTGATAGTAGTGATGTTGGAATAAGGACTCGTTCAACAAAGTGGCCTCAGCACTAGGACAAGTAGAACTCTGGACTCTGTTGAATATTTATTGCTCAAGTGGCCTGTTGATCAGGTTAACTGTGGGAATTACATAAAACAAAAAATTGCCACTGGATCCTATTTGTTTCTATATTTACTCATCATCATACCTGATCATGAGTAAGGTTCCATCCAGAAAACCCATGAATGTTTGTTCCAATCCAGGTTACTCCAAGTTATGTTTCATGGTTTCTCAGCACCATACACTCAATCCTTGATTCCACTCTAGTTGTCAAAGTCAGAGACTTGCATTAATTTGGGTTTTCGTACCAATTTATGTTCACATGCTGTCATAAGACTGGAATACTGTTAATAACCTAAAATCACTCAGTTACTTCCTCCATTGTGGGTAAGTGACTGCTCCTTTGGCAATCCACCTGTGATGGTCCAGATTAGAATACTGGTCTTCAGTAACCCATACTTATTGTATGAGGCGACTAAGGGAATTGGATGGTAAGGCTTGCTGACTTAGTTCACACATGTCATCGGTTCCAACTGCACAGATCAATGCTCTTGCTGTTGATCCCTGGAATGTCTGCTCCAGATTGGTTTATTTACAGACTGCCACCATATAGCTGGAATATTGCTGAGTGCAGCATAAAACCAAACTAACTCACTCACTTCTTTTACAGTCCAAAGCATGAACAGATGTCCATTTGTGAAGCTATGTACAATCATTTAGCTATGCAATGGATGCTTGTTGTTTGTTGTGTCAAGACAGCCTCTTGTGCTCCTAGTTGCATCTTAATACAGTGTTCAAACTTGAGAGGTTCCTTCAGCTTCGCCCCTAAATCTTTACAATCATAACAAAGGACCACAAGCTTTTCATGTGTAACTTTAAAACTGTATACATGGCAGCAGATTATCTGTATACAGTATCATGTAAAACTAAACATGCATGTAAAAGTATGTATGGGGCAAAGTTGTCTTCCTTGAAATGATAGATTCATATACAGTAATTGTAGGTTTGAATCATGGCTAGCCTGATCATCATGATCATAAGATCCACCTAAGTGGTGTAGGGCTGAGTCATGCATCACACTGGACATTTCTCAAACATCAAACTTATGTGCTGCTATTAGGGCTGGGATGGTATTCTCAGCTCAGAGACTACAATTTATGTTTTTTCCATATCTTAACCATGTATTATTTTCAAGACAGGTGACTTCATAATTATATCTAAATCTTCAGTGACAGTACAACTATTTATTCATGAAAGAATGACATATATTGTTTAATCTGTTAGTCACGTTATCTTAATGGGTCTGTCACTGAGATGGGAACTCAGGTTGGACTTACTACCCACCCATTCTGGGTATCTGGTTACACGTCCCAGCCTTAGCTGTGATTTTGTATTGATCTACACAGATACTTATTAAAGTAAATCAACAATTGTTATTTTGGACCAGTGAAGTACAGATTTGGACCAGAGAAGTACAGACTGGAACATTAATTAATGTCCACTCACTGGTCCCGTGGTCTTGTGGGAAATTTCAAACAGTTTCTTTCCCTGTAAACTTGACTCATTTGCTCACTGCAATACAAATTGAAGTCACAGATTATTCATTTTCCACACAGCATTTGTTACTGCCAATACACTTCCCAGCTTATAAGAAACCAAGCAGAACTATGTTTAACTTCTGTGAGAGGCATATTAGTTTTAACAGAAATATCTTTGTTTTGCTTGTTTATTCCATGAATGTGCATAATTCATGTCTATGGTAAATGTTGTTATCAAGCATTTAACTTCTGTATTACATGTATTTACATCAGCTTTTCGTTGTATAATAAGTTCATCTTTATTTGGTACATGCAGAGACCATATAATATCTATTATATGGTCTCTGGTATATGTTGTGTGGGATAATAGGAGCTTTAAAGTAATAATACTTCCAGACAACTACTGTTCATAATAAAAGAATGATACTCTTGTTTTGTTTAACCTTTCTTTCACAGCTGTTCCAGAGTAGTCTTGATCAAAGTATTCACTTGCCATTCCTAAGACATGGGCTCAATTTTCCATATATGTACAATGTGTGGATCCTATGTCTGGTGCCTCCCATCATAATTATGAAATGATGAGAAGCTGCATAAAACGCACTCAATCGTAGCTGTGCAACCACAGCTGATAGCTGTAGAATTATCCTTGGTCTGTTGAGACTGATCATATGTTCACCAAAGTTTAAAAAGTGATATTTTATTTTCGAAACAACAAGGTTTTATATATTTTTACTGTGGAAAAGTGCAAAAGCTGTACTGAGGGGCCTTGTAGTCATGGTACAATTTGTTTGCAAACAAATATGTGACAGTTAAACCGAATCATTGAAATTTGTTATTTTGTAATGGCGTGACAACTCTTTGAATGTTTGTAAGGTTTAACATTACATTTCTAAATTAAAAACGATTGAACAACTAAACTGTATCATGACTGAAAATGGGTGTATCTTGTGAATGAAAAAATATGAGTATTTGAATGAAAATTGTAGATATTGTTTCACAGTAAGCGTTTATAACTCATGGAAATCAAGTGACGGGTGTCATACATCATCTTCCCAGGATGAATTTTATCAAGGCCTGTGTTTCTGTTGTGATGTCCCCACTGAGAATGGTGTGTATTCCACCATATACAGGGGATTGGATTTCTATAGCAACAGGAGGATGGTCCACCTTGCAACATTGGGTAATGATATGCATCACTAGGATATGCATCACTAGGATATGCATCACTGGGATATACATCAAGATGCTTTATTCTTCTTTGCCACATATCACATGCCCAGCTGTGTGTATCATTTGTGTTTTTTCCATGTGCTTCCTGAGATGAGATAATGTGATGTGGTTTGGCTGACCTTGTGCCCAGGATATTGATGCTTTTCAGAAAGTCCTTTCCGGTTGGGCATAGTGTGTTTTTAGCAGAGGCCCAGATGAGCTGTGTGTGGGTAAATTATGCATACAAAAAGTTACAATTGCGCACTGAAAAAGAATTCGTGCCTACCAATTAAGTATTTAAAATGTTAGATAAGCGAACAGTATAAAACATATGGGTACGAAATGCATTCATGAAAATCTCTAGCATATTGAAAAAAGACCTTAATTGCTGTCAAGTAGTAATGTCAACATAGGATGATTTTTTTTATTAAAGGCAGTGCAGCACACCTGTTTGGTTAACTTACTCAGTGACATATACTTAGGTGAGTAGAGTCATCACTGAAACTCCCACGTGTCTGAAAACAATGGGTGAGGGAAAATGAAATACCCACTTAACATTCACAATACCCACTCCAGAAAAATACAACAGTACCCACAGGAGCTGAATCTTACTTTGGGCCCTGTTTAAGTATAGTTCCAGTTTTAAAAACTTTGGTCACAACAAGAAAAAATGCATCAGCTGAGTCGATGAACCTCGATCCCGATCTACAAGCGTTCGTAACCTTACGACTTGTCGTAAATCCATAGTTTACTTACGAATGTAGGAGGGCTACGAACGCTCTTTGAGTCGGAACCCGGGCCCCATTTTAAGCCTGCGTTACAGTATAGGTAGTACGGCAGTCGTAACGCTACAACAGATTTGTGAAAACGGAACCCTAATCGTCATGTCCGTAATCTCTTTAACAAACAACAGTACCAGCTCCACCCGGATCTACTGAGTAGAGAGAACCTCCCCTGTGGAGATCCGGGTTAGATTACGTCCGCAGCCATCTGCTACTAATCAGATGAGTTGGTAACAGCCGGTTTTGTTTGTTCACTGTCAAATGCATCACCCAGCAATATCATATCTCTAGGGCGACGGGCTCAAGTGTACGGCATCCGGCATCTTACAAACCAGGAACTGTTTTGTTTAAACAATATGAGCCTATGACATACAAACAAATCATGCACGTAGCAAGCTAAGTATTTCGTGTAAGCCCAATAGGTTTCTTAATAGTGTGCACCCCCGCTTTCTCAAAAAGCTGTATCCACCCCTGGGTTTCAAAGCTTTATGTTTAGATAGTATTGAGGACTTGCCCAACCTTTTTAGCAACAATCATGTGTTTGCCCGGGCATTTTTCATAATTGTACCTACGCCCCAGCAAATCACTGACCAACTGATCAACAGTCATCTCATCTGACAAGGGGTGGTTAGGTAGCCTAGTGGTTAAAGCGTTCGCTCGTCAAGCCGAAGACCCGGGTTTGATTCCCAACATGGTTACAATGTGCGAAGCATATTTCTGGTGTCTCGTGCCATGATATTGCTGGAATATTACTAAATGCTTCCCAAAACAAAACTCACCCATTCTTCTGACATGCGTAAGTAGCTGGGGACCTTTTCAAACACCCATCATCATTGTTATGTCGTTCTGATTGTTTTATTCAAGTTCTGATTGTTTTATTCGTAAAAAAAACACTAAATGACTATACATACTTCTGCGTTGGAAACAGTATTTATTTCAAACTGATTCACACACTTAACTTCCAACGACAAAGATTGTAGAGGCACTTAACCATAAGAAAGCAATCAGAAGACACAATTTTAAGCATTGCACATTATAATGGAACCAAAGAACACCATCATTTTATAAGGTACAGTGATTTGAATGTTGTTAAGTTGCTAAATAGTTGCTGTTAAGTCAATTTATAGTGAATAAACGCAATGAACAGTTTTTTTTGTGGTTTATCCCATGGACAAACCAATATTGTATTTGAGTGTTTACGTGTACTAAATTCCAGCTTTGCCAATTTGGTTCCATGGTAGACAGGTAACGTGGATGCCATTTGACAACGAATGACAAGCCTTCTGTAATCAAGATAACCACTCAATCTTCATGACATACCGTACTTCTTCACTAAAGTGGAAGCTGTCTAAACCGGCATTCATCAGGACCAGAGACATTATCCGTTCTAGACAACGTGCCGGATTGGAGAGCTGATGATAAATGTAAAAGCCACAAATGGGACTGAGATTTTGATACCAGTGTTGACAGCTTACCGGAATGGACGGGTGCCGGTTTGGACAGCTTCCACTGTGTATACCTACTTTGTATAAACGCCTGCCACGAATATATGTCGAGTTATCGATTAGTCAGCGATATTTAATTATGCCAATATCTCAACCAATTTAGGTCTCTCGGACGTCAGGCTGCATATATACCGTGTCAGTTTCAGGTGCAAGAACGTGAGGGAAAACACAAGGGGTTTGATGTGAAAATATTGATGGAAAAATATACGCCTACATTGAACAAACGCCGGCTTCAGTGGCCTTCCGAAATCAACTGTGTTCGTCTACTTAATAATCAAGAAATACTGTTTGTTCTAACTTCTATGCATGGTGGAACAAGGTATAGTTTTGACCTGTAGTATTTCAGCGTCAAAGCACTCTGGCGCAGGCACGTGGCCATGTGTAGTTCGCGTAGTACTTAGGTCCCTGTGCCTTAATTAACGGTGAAATAGTTCGGGGCTAAACTATAAACTTTGCTGTTCATGGATGTAGAGCGAACTGTGCTTAAGATGCCATATTTAATATTTTGTAACGATTAATCTAAGAAAGAGAACGAACAGAAATAATATTGTCTGTGACATAAATGAACGACCTTCATTCAGAGCTAAACTGACGCGCTGTTCAGTTTATGTGCCTGCCCCCGCCGTTAAGGCGCACGATTTACCAATGCGACATATGATAGCAAGTTTCAAGAAGGTTCACGTCTAACCCATGGTTAACATCTTCTCTTTGATTTAAATTATTTGTGAGCATAAACCACTCGGATTAACACGAACGCCGTGTTTTCCTCGTTGTATACTACAGTTACTAGATTGTGGTAGATGGAAACTGCAGTGCTCAGTGAAAACATTCTCCAAATCTTCTTTTCTGCAAAGTGTTTCATCCAAACCCATCGGACAGAGGTGACACCGCTATAAAGAAGCTGGGATACCATTATGAGTGAGTGGGTATGGTTTGACGCCGTTTTAGCCACATTCCAGCAATATCACGGCAGGGAGACACCAGAAACGGGTCTTCGGCATGGCGAGCGAACGCCTTAACCGTTAACCTACACCACCGACCCCGGAAATCACAATGAAAGATTAGTATACGCTTCTGTTTGTTGTTATCAAGCAACAATGTATTTCAGGGCTTTTGCTTGAAAATGTAGAATGTGTAAATGTGTAAATAATGTATAAAATAATGTATAAAACCATAGAGTCCAGGGAAAAGAACGAATGCGTCAATGCGAAAACCCTCGACCTAAGTAGTTGTCATTTATGCTTGCGCTTCCACACAGATAAATATTTACGTATCTAATGTTGCGTGCAGCCATTGAGAGTATTTATGTGAATGATGACTATGAATATTTGCATGCAACCACATGGCAGGTAGTGCTGGCGTTCAGTTCTCGTTTTAACCCAGGTCTAACAGATTTAAACGTCAGTCGAATGAAGCTGTGTCGAGCAGGCCAGGTGCCCTGTCCCCGTTTGTAACGGTACACATTGTGTTTAGGCCAAAGAGTTGCCTCCCCTGTATAAATCATGGCGAATCATTTCAAGCATATCTCGAAACATACAACATCAGGAATACACCGCGAATGCACTGAGTAACCATCTTATACTTGAAGTACTATTTGCGTAGTAAGTAATTACCATAAAAAGGCATGTGGTTACTTCTAATGCCAATTTTTTTGTCAATGATGATTCTATTTGAACAGCTGATCTTTACGATGATCTTTACGAAATCTTTAACTTTAAGATTACATGTGATCAGGCATAGTGTTGGAATGTGTACATATGTTACATTTTCGTTAGATTATATCAGTGTTTCCAAAAAGTGAATGTTTCCCACCTCTCATCAAATCAACAGCTGCCAATTCTACTCCGAACAGATGATATAAGACAACAAATAATAGTTATCTTTCTGTTTCTATTCGTGACTATATTACTTCTCAATAAATTATGACAGATAACTTTCCATATTTCCTAAAACAATGTGGAAGGATTTCTGTGAGTGACATTTTTCTAGAAGTTGGATATGTCTTGCAATGTTCAGATACAATTAAAGAAACATATCAAAACTCATCCTTATCAGATGAGGAATATATTTTTAGATGGTATGATTTGACTAGAATGAAATTTCACTCAGTGAGGTATTGTATGAGAGTAAAAGATCAGATTTTAATTAGACTGTTAAACTGACTCTAACTACTGTTATGATTTCAGTTGCATCAATCTATTAAAAAGCATTCAAATTTCAGGATACTATGATCCAAACATGATGTCTGTATGCCAAAAATACAAAGATAACTGAGACAGGCTCTAAATATGGAGGTGTCCTTTACTGAAAGCGACAGTGGAGATGAAGAGCCCAATTTACCCATTTGCCAGGTAGAAGATGGCAAAAGAGAGAACCAGTCTGAAAAGGACAGTCACCTAGTAGACCAGTTGGCCGAAAGTCTGCAAGTGATGGAAGTGGCGTTTATGTGCCATGTCAGACAGACAAAGGTAATCAATGAACAAGACGTTGATCTGCAGATCCGAGTCCATATTGAAAAAAATGAGGTGATACCGCATTTCATGGATATGCTGAAACAGGGTGTGATCCAGTGTAAGAGCTCATATTGCAAGGTTCATCAAATAGCTGGGAACTGTAAAACATGCAGAAATCATGTTCCTCAAAATGCTGGGGAAATAAATATGATCTTTGAATTAAGCGATAAAAGTCAATGTGATCATTGTGTAGCAGGGAAGGCTAATGATGAGAAGCTGCAGTGTGATGCAGTCAGTGCTGTTACAGATGATGCAGCATCGAAAGACGATGGTTTTGGAAGAAACACAGATGAAGCAGAGGGACAAAGAAGGGGGACCACAAGGAGGAGGAAAACAACAATCAAAATGATGGAGATGTTAGATGTCGATTCAGATGTCCGAGAAGACGGGGATGACGATGTTGAAGATGATAAAGATGAAGATGATCAGAGGAGAAAGGACGACACAAAACTCTTGACTAGAAAAGCCTCAAGTCCATCCAAGACTCCTTCAACAAAGGCAAAGCCTGCTACAAGGCCACAGAAAATGAAAAAGTTGTCCAAAGAAGTGGAACTTAGTCCAGACCAATCTGATGATAAGACTTCCATGTTCAAGGAAGTTGTGAAGACAACTAGAAGATCCAAAAACAAGAAGTTTGAATGTACTGTTTGTGGTAAGAGTTTTATGTCAAAGAATGAAATTCTTCAGCATGTAAAATCTCATGAGGTACCTAGTAGTAATCCGCTGACTGATTATTTGGTTGAAGCCAATAACGCTGGGAAAAGTGCAAATAAGACAGATGTGACTAGTGAAAATAAAGTAGTGAGTGAAAATGTAGATGTGAATGAAAACAAAGGTTCAGAGGGTAAAAATATTGAAACAGAAAGAGAAACGAAGAGGAAAAGAAGCGTGAGTGATCTCCGCCCATATAAATGTGCTGTGTGTGGGAGAACTTACCAGATGCTGAAGACTCTTAAGAGTCATGAACGTGTTCACAGCGACAGTACGGAATATGAATGCAATATTTGTGGCAAAGGTTTTCACATCCCAAGTCGACTCAAGTACCACATGAGAATACACACAGGTGAACGACCTTTCCAGTGCACAATATGTGGGAGCGCATTTGTCAGGAATGGCCACCTGACCCATCACATGAAGACACATGAAGCTGACCGGCCTTACAAGTGTTCTGTATGTGGTAAGGGCTTCACAGAAGTATGTTACCTAAAGGTACACGAACGCAACCACACTGGCGAGAAACCGTACCAGTGTGACAAGTGCGGGAAATGTTTCACTAACTCTTCATCATTTCACATCCATCAGCGTGTACATAGCAGTAAGGCTGTCAAATGTGAAACATGCGGTAAGGAATTCCACTCAGAAAAAACTCTAATGCAGCACCAAGGAATCCATTCCGGTGTCCGACCATACGTGTGTGACTTTTGTGGTAAAGGCTGTCTTACATTGTCACGATTAAATCGTCATAAGCGGACTCACTCTGGCGACAAGCCTCACAAGTGTACGATCTGCGACAAAAGATTTTTTGATGCAAGTGACCTCAAACTCCATCTTAGAATTCACACTGGGGAGAAACCATTTAAGTGCGACGTGTGCAACAAAAAGTTTACTCTGAAGGAATCCTTGAATCGTCATGTGGTTGTGCACATAGACGATAGACCACACAAATGTAAAGAGTGTGGGAAAGGTTTTGCAACTCCAAGGCAGCTAAGCAAGCACACCAACATTCATTTTGGGACAAAGAAGTTCATCTGCGAGCTGTGTGGGAAGTCGTTTTTGACATCAAATGCCCTGAAGTCTCATAACCAAACCCATGCTGGGTACCGACCACACAAGTGTGACATCTGTGGACGGATGTATCGCAGTTCCTGGTATCTACAGGTAAGTTTCAACATTTAGTCCATCCAGAGACGCTGTAATATGCAAAGGTGGCTCAGTCATCTGAGACACTGCAGTTCACTGTGCAGTATGTCAAATAGTTTCCTAATTTTGCTAGCCGGTCAGGCTAGGTATACCTGAAAATTACTAGTCCAGAAACTAATTCACAAGCCCGTAGTTTGAATGTAGAAACTAAACAAAAGATTACAAAAATAGATGAGAATATGATATTGTTATTGTGTCAGCATGACACAGGTTTCATCATTAAGCTGTTAATATGGTCATTTTATTCTTGCATGATTTAGATGTGTCAGAGAGAGTGACATATTATAATTCACAAAAACACCCCATGAAAATTTACCAGCCAGTGACTGAGGAGATTTACTGACCCAACTGGATTTTTGCTAGCCACATTTTAGCGGACCAGTGGCTATTACACACACTGCTGTGAAGAGTTATATCTCTTCTTGCTTCTAAACCATGGTGATTTGAATTCTAGTTAACCCTGCTTTTCTTACCAGATTTGTCAGCATCAAAATCCTGCTTATGAGTTGTACCAAAGTGGCAAATTGTCTTTAAGCCTTTCCGCCACAGTCAAGCTGACATGCTGTAATTTAAATACTGGAAAGACTTCCTCCCATCCCCCCATATTCTTTCTTCTGCAGACTAACAGAGGCAACACTAAGTGGTTCAGCCCTACTTATTGTACTTAATTTAGGGTCTTTTAGTCATTATTGTAAGTCCTCTAGTAATTGTTGTGTTAGGTTTTGTTAATAATTTTAGTAAATATCAATTTATAAATATTATTTGGGATTGGGGAACGAGAGGTTATCATACTGAAATACTATTTAAGGTAGTGTTAGCTTACTCACAAATCTATTGTTTGCTATCGTGGCTGCAAGTAATTCATTGCTTAGAAAAGTAATGGGAACCCTTGTAGGACATTTAAGTTCAAATTTAGTTTCAGCATTTATATATCTTAGTCATGTAAACATTTAATGCAGTGGTTTTGGGGTACTTTCATGTCATATGCGTTATAACTTTTGCTGTGTGGATACAGGTCTGAAAAGCCTTCATGATCATGTTTTATTAGTAATAACTGAAAACTTCACAGTGATCAATAAGGCTGTTATGAATCACTCACATATGTATTGGATCAAACCAACACCCCCCTTTGTGAAATAAGTTCGTTATTCGTGGTCATCAAAACTAAATATTGATCAGTACTTATGATTTTTGTTAGGGAGTGTGTTCTACTTGAAACTATCTGTCCTTATTTCAAACTCAAAGTGAGATATACAGCAATGGCATATGTACTAGCCTTGCAGTAACACATGTGATGTTAGTTTGCCAAGGCTGCACATGGTTCTTTTGACAATAACTGTTGCATACCAAATTTGAGTGTCTTGAGATCAGTTGTTGTTGTGACGGGTTAACACTGTCAACATGGGCGGTCCATACTGAGCATCAGTCACTTAACTACAATGTATCAATCTGTGGAGTTGTAGAATAGTGTGTGAATTATTATCCTTAGATATATATCAATCCTGATTTTGTACTAATGGCGTTTGTGTGCTTCAGGTCCATCGTAAGACTCACACAGGGGAGAACCTGATTCAGTGTCACACATGTGGCGATTGGTTCGTCAATCCGTCCTACTTCAAGCTCCACCAGCAGAAGCACTGCAAGGGGAGACTACTCTACTGCAGCGTCTGCAAACAAGGCTTCTCTAACAACAATGCCCTTCAGAGTCACATGGGCATCCACACTGGTGAACGTCCTTTTGGATGTGATATTTGCGGAAAAGCTTTTGCAAAAGCAACATTGCGTCAGGACCACGTGAGACGCCATTCGGAGCAGATGGTTCATAAGTGCAGCTTTTGTGGCAAGGGGTTCAAGAGAACCAATGATCGGAAGAAGCATGAACTACGTCATGAAAGAAAGATGCGAAAACTCCATCTTCCTGACAGACTGAAGCCTGGCCACAAGGACAACGTCGCTGCCCAGCAAGAAAGGGATATCTTGCAAGAAGCAACTGAGAGCATCCGAGATGTTGAAAGCACATCGGTGATGGACGTTGAAATGGGAGAAGTTGAAGAACCTCGTGTTGTGACAGAGCATGCTGTGCTCACAACGATAGACTCCAGCCAGATCTCAGAGCAGCAGGACCTGTCTGAGGACAAAGAGAGACCCACTCATAGGATGATGGTGGCAGTTGATCACTCGTATTATTCAGACAATAACGTTCCAATGGTCTCTGATCATGTCCTGTCAACTTCAGAAGGAATTCCCATCCACACCCTGGCCTCTGACCCCAGCACGATGTTTGCCACAGGTAACCAACCAGGATTACAGGTCGTGTCTGGCCAGCATGCTCTGTCGCAGGTTCAAGGTCAGAATGGTTTGGTTGTAGGTCAAGGATGTCTTCAGCCTCTAACTCCCTTGCAGCCAACTGCCCTACCTCATTCCAGTCACCAGGGGATGGTGGCATCTCATCCCGATCAACGTCTGCCTCCCAACATTGGGCACAACCCGTCCCTTCCGCATCCAATGTCAGCTCATTCCTGGATGTACTGAAGCCACAGTTGCTTCTACCTGTCCCTTCGATTGACACTACAGTCTGTCTTGTGCACATGCTTCTCGAACACCTGACTGTCACTTTGTTTTGCACTCCTCCCTTGCAACAAACAGTCAATATTTTGATGATAGTTTGAATAATTTTTTTTTTTTTAATGTTTTGGACATAAACTCTTTAAGAATATCACAGAGTTGGTGTGATGGTTTAATTAAGATCAGTGTTTCATTGAATATTTGAGCCAAAGGGACTGTAACAGCTCCTGCGGTCAAGCCAGGATGGCACAGCCACATATTCTGGCTGCTTGCTCACGATGATGCCATTGTCACTGATAGTGTACCTTGACTGTTTACATGATGGTGTCATATTGCTCGAATATTGCAAAACAGCGGACCAAACACCTTGAAAAGTGATGATGATTCTGATGATGTAAAGCATCCAATCCTTCAGTAAGCATGCTCAAAGCACTAACATTATTACCCCATTCAGTGGACACTTAGTGTTCATTTTCATCTCCCTGGGGAATATACAACACTGGTTTACTTGTATTGCACTTGACCAATTGCATTTGTAGGCACACTGTAGCGCAAACAGGGTTGTGCAGCAAAGAGAAAATGACCAGTCTGTCTACATGAGACTGAAGTGAGCAAAGGTTGAGGATGAACCTTCGTGGTTTTACTTCAAAACATATTTTTGATATCAAAATAACATATAGCAACTATCAAAGGTAGATGCCCTTTCCCTGACAGGGTGCTCTCAGATTTCCAACCTCATTTATTTTTTTATTACAACAATATATTTAATTCAACATTTTAAGCATCACTCATGGCATGTCAAACCATTCTTTGCTTCCATCACCCCTGCCAATTTCTGGTTCAATTTATGAACACTAATATACATTGCACCAAATTCGTACAAGGAAATATCAAGGACGTCATACTTGTACAGTAAATGTTTATACGCACCGTTGAGGTACAGTATCGATGGAAGTGTTTTAATATTGTTAGTTTGGTACACTACCTACAGTATTCCATCCTCGATATCTCAAGGATATATGTTCTGATAAATCTCCACTATACCCTTGATGCATCTATGGCTCAGCTTGAAAATTTTGTCACCTCCCTGTGAAGGTTTGTTCACAGTGCAACTCATATTTTTAGAAATCGTACAGACAAACTGACATGACTGAAAAAAAAATATGCAAGATCTTGTTGTACCTCTTTCAGAGACCTCTGCATGATTTGTGTTGCAAAGTTTAATCGTTTAGATAATTTAAGCAGCGAAAGTCAGGTTAGGTACTCTCAACTTCCCAGCATGGACACCTGATTGGATAGAAAGCCATCCAGGTGAATAAATAAATTCATCGGGCCGAGTCATGGATGCTGATATCAAGTATTGTTGAGTTGTGAAACAGTTCTGTTTTCTTTCTTCTCTCAAGGAGATGGAGCAGTCAGAGGAAGCGTGTATTAATTGAGGTCTGCATTGTTAGTGCAGTACAGCGTGTAACAATAATCCCTTTTCCGAGGACTGTATTAGTTTATTATGGAAGTAAGGGCTGAAACAGTCAACTGCAGTATCAGTATTTTTCCTTTGGTTCTGTATATCGCCATGCAAACCCAAACCAAATTCTTGGTTTTCATGCCATCATTTTATTAACCTTTTTAAATGACAATTTTTTTCATTAAAAGTAACAGAGATTACGGTAATTTGTGTTTCCATTTTATTAGACTGTAAGGCTTGGATCTAGTGTTCAATTTTCTGCATAATGATCATATCTTGTATATGGAATTGAAACATGAACCGGGACTAAACCAGACTGGTAAGAGCATATGGTTTCACAGGGATGGAAATAATTCTTGAATTGCTTATGTACCCCAGTATGTACCCCAGTGGCACTTGAAAAATCACTTGCCCTGATAATTTTCCCACTATACCAGCCAATATTCTTGTTGATTATTTTAAATAAACTACATAATTAACAATGGAAAGTCAACTGGACACAGGTACGTCTCCAGGAGTTCCTTGTTATTGCCAGTTGATGATTGCTTTTTGTGCCAACATGGAGAAAATTTGTATGAAGTCATGTCAAAGTTTACATGTTAGTTACAAGGTTTTAAGGTTTACACTTATAATGCTGTATTTTAATATTATATGAGCAATATTTCATAAGCATTTTGCTGTTTTACTGCCAATTTAATTAATTTGTTAATGCTAATGATTTGTGTAACAGAAGTTTGTTTATGCTATTCAAATGTTGTTTTTTTCTATGTTGTTTTGTTATGATGGGTAAAGGTTATGTTTGGCAATTTTCTCATTGCTACCTTTCCAACTTGTGATTTAGCAACTTAAAAGAAGAAGAAAAAAAATTAGGTTTCCACCTTATTGTATAAAAGTTATGTCATGAAGGTATCTGTCACAAATTCATTATAGAAAACACTTGAAGAAAACATCCCTTGAAAGATGATGTTGGTAGATTGAATGCTTACAAATGAAAGTTATTTTGTTCAGATTTATGTTATAGACGCAGATTCATAACATGGCATATATACAAGTACATAGAATATTTTGAGGTATTTCTGATAGATATTGGTTAGATATTTAAACAGCAAAAGTTTCTTTTGATTTATAGCAATGTATTTTGATATTGTTTATGAGGTGATGTACTCTTGTAAGATAGCTACACGTACCTCTCACATGACTGCCTCTCACATGTACATTCATTGTACCAATTCTAATCAAGTTTGCCACAAGAAGTTATCTTGTAGCTACAGCAGTGGTATTTTAAAACTTTTCATATATTGGCAAAAAAGACATAAGAAAAATGTCTCCTGGCGAGATAACTCGTAGTGGCAAATTCAAGCAGACATTGATCCTACTGTTATACCCGTGGTGGCAGTCAAATGTTAAGTATCGGTATATCAGCATTTGTGTTTAAAGTTGACACCACCTGATGCTGATGTGTGTTTCTATGTTTCTATGAAGCATTACCTCTAGTTTGGAACTAACCCCTGGGTTAGAGGGTAATACACACAGACACTGCCTGACCCTATGGGTTAGAGAGTATTGCTGCAAAATGTATCAACAGATACTGAGTTGATTGTGTCAATATTTATTAATATTTACTTCGGTACAGAGCAACTGGATGAGAGGGTGATGCTCACAGACACTGCCAGAGTGTTTGTTTAAGAGGGTATTGCTACAAAATATCAACAGAATCTAATACTTAAGTTAGTTTCTGTTTTTGTCAGCAATTTTGTGTCACATTGTCAATATGTTGTTATCATGTGCACTGGGGTGTCCATACTGTTGTTTAGTGTGTAGTATCACATCTTGTTTGATCAGTTGGCTGGTTGTGTCTGTATTCTTGGAATGGTCCAGGCAAGTTTACGTACTTTAAGATGAAGTATCATTCATACTGTCAGTTGGAGATTTTCTGCAAATCATAAGACAAGTGAAGGTCCCAGGGTAGAATAGGCCTTCAGCAACCCATGCTTGCCATAAAAGACGACTATGCTTGTCATAAGAGGCGACTAACGGCATCGGGTGGTCTTGCTCGCTGACTTGGTTGACACATCATCGGTTCCCAGTTGTGCAGATCGATGCTCATGTTGTTGATCTGTGGATTGTCTTGTCCAGACTAGATTATTTACAAACCTCCGCCATATAGCTGGAATATTGCTGAGTGCGACGTGAAACTAAACTCACTACAAATTATGTAATATGTAGATTTCGAAGTTTTCACTCATGAGGAGACACAGCTCATAGACATATATTTGAACTGATTATGATTATTAACTGCATAACAGCTATTGTTACATGTATGGGTTAAGAGTTTCTTCAGTCGGAAGAAAATATCACATTGTTTCTGATTATGGCTGTAGTGTCCGAATCAACATATATCCTGTGACTATTGTCACTGTGACTGAGTATTGCGTAAATCTGAACTCGCGTCCTTTGACCTGTTGTAGTGGTAGTGAAGTATTAAATATGTTTATATGTACGAGGACACACAGGCTTTGGTGTTAACAACTGAGGTTGTGTCATTAAAGATGTATCACTTGTTGAATTACGGGTTGATTGACTTGTTGCTAAGATCTGTATTTCTGTCACATGACAGTAAATTATGTATTGACTTTCTGGTCTTTAATTTTGCTTTCTGAGTAATTGAAAACATACTCAGAAAACATTTGTGACATGACATTTTTAACAGCTCTGCACATACTGGATGAGCTTGAAGCTTGGAGTAGGGTAGGTATGTAGTTAAACATTAGTTTGTTTGACTAACAGCTGGGTTCAGTTCCCAAGGTAGCAGTGAGCCAAATCCCATATTCACTTTTCATATACTAGTAGTGTGTACTAACTGCTGCTTTTAAACATTGAAAGTTGTTTTCATTTAAGAAACTGCATCCCTTATTCACTCTATCTACTTGGGCAAATGCACTGAGACTGTTAAAGGTCACATGCAACCAAAAAATCAAACATTAATAAAACACATTTATCACTTATTCATGACATATAATATACATTGCTGCTTTTAAAAAAACGAATAAGCAAAATTATAAGCGTACAATCGCGATTCAAAAGTGCAATATTTTGTACTTGGGCTTATTTCCCTCGAAACGAAGCCTGCGGGAGACCGAACCCACTCATACCGGGTGGATATGCACTCAAGTGTAACGACGGCTTCCGATTGGCTGTTTCATTTGCTGATACGCTGAGGGTTCATTGTGTGTACAGAAAGATGATCTGTTTGATGGGCATTTTAGAAGTATAGCCAGTAACAAGAAAGTAAGATTCTGTATGGATAACAACTTCTTTTTGTGTACTTGATGCGTCGTTTCAGTGTGGATTCATATACTGTTGTCAAACAAAATCATATACACGAAAAGAAGTCGTTATCCATGAAGAATGTATATAAAGATGTTGGGTTTGGAAAATACATGTTCTCTGAATTTGCGCTCGATCCAATAAAAAATCATGTCAGTAGAGATGGTCAACTACTGCGTGACTGGAATCTGTCATTCGTCCAAGTACAAAGCAGGACTTGAAACTGACAAGAGTTTTCACCACTTTCCGTCAGATCCAGTCATCCGAAAAAAATGAATTTAGTATGTTTGCAACCCAAAGACATAAAAACCTGTCATGTGTATCACACGTGCCTAATTACATAATGTGGCAGACACGGGACTCGGGTGCACGAGTCATAAATCAACTTATTTTCTTTATGTCGTATAGTCTGATAGGTGTTAAGTTCAAATTGCACGTGGTCAATGATTGAAGCTGTGTATTGCATATTGTCTTTAGCAGACAGGCAGGCAGACATATAGGTGTGAAAAAACCAGACACTGAGCTTTCTCTGTGACAGAGACTGCTTACCACAATCAACAAGTTTTTTTTACGCAACGAGAGGATTATTTAATTGTTTGTGTACACAACCAAGATTAGACTACTGCTCACAACCTCAGACGCTGGGCATGCATACTGTTTCGAGCTCCGCGAACCTATTCACTGCGCATGCGTCACCGGCGCAGCGCAGCACAGCTGTTGAAACCAGTTTTCCCCCCAGCGCTGGGGGGAATTTAGTGAAACGTTTGAACTCTGATTTCGCGGGCTTTTTTTTCATAGCGTTTCTTTCAACTTTATAGGTTGAATTGGCATTTTTTATGATTTGTTTCGGTAAATGCATACCGAAAGGTACCAGAATCCGCAAAGTTGTGTTTTACGTTGCATGTGACCTTTAAGACTGTGTTAGAATTGTTCTTCTGCATCCAACGCTTGCCACAGAAGGCGACAATGCTTGTTGTAAGAAGTGACTAATGGGATCAAGAGGTCAGGCTCGCTCACTTGGTTGACATGATCAGTTTCCATTAGCTTGCTGTCGATCACCAGATTTTCTGGTCCAGCCGTCATATAGCACTGCTTGTGTTGTAAAAATATACTCACTCACTCACGCTACTTAGGTAAATGCACTAAGACAGTTAAAATTGGGATAGAATTGATAATTAACATCCCATGCTTGTTGTAAGAGGCCATCACTGGACTTGGAGGATGGACGTTGTTGTGTCCCAATTGCAGAGATCAGTGTTCATGATGTCAGTCACTGGTGATTATTTCCAGACCTAATCATAATAACCTCTAAATTACATCTATGTTCATTTTGAACATACACCTCTCTCTCTTGATGCCAGGTAGTTGCAAACAGGTGAACAAATAACAAACACTGGTTCACATCATACATACTTTAATATACGGCTCCCAGACCGAAATGAAGATCAGCAATATAAGAATTGTCTACATACAAGTGTTTGCACCTGAATTTACAGACTGTTTACATGGATAAAAACTTACAAATTTGTATTTCTAAGAAATGATTGTGAAATTCAGTTTGGAAGTATAAGAATTTAAGACACATTTTTTGATGACGAGATGCCACAAAATCCAGGCAGTTTGAAGTTTCTATCCCTGTAAACTTTCTTACATGATCTGCTATAAGTGAGTGCAATCATGATATGTCTGAGAGTCTCAATCATCGAACACACACCAGTCATTCGAACAGAATGTTCAAAGCCTGCTGGGATTGTGCCAGAATATGTTCCCATGCTTAAGGGCCTGTTTCACAAGGGAATCGTAGTTCTACGATCATCGTAAATCTGGGCTTAAGTCTAGAATTTCCGATAATCGTATTGCAGCGAATCCTTTGAAACAAGCCCCTGGATCACCATCAGCAGGACTGCAACATCTACACTAGAAAAGGTTGCCCAGTGGATATAAAAATATGAAAGTTTTTTACAGTTGTACTTAGCAAAAAAGGTAAAGACAGCATTGTCAGCATTGGCATGTGTGAAATAATTTGTTAAGATTGACAATTTCATATTTCATGTGAAAAATTTGAATTATGTATTCACAGTTTTGTTGTATCTAGTCTATTAGTCACACAATGATGAGCATCCCTTCTGGATGAGTGAGTAATGCATGTAGGCACTGCCTGAGCCTCTGGGTTAGGGAGTAATGCATGCAGGCACTGCCTGGAACTCTGGATTAGAGAGAACTGCATGCAGGCACTGCCTGGAACTCTGGGTTAGAGGGTAATGCCTGAGCATATACTACTAGTTACACAACATGGTTTTTGTGCTTAGCACAAATCAATAAGGCGCTTAATTACTGGCAACAAAAGGCTGGCAGTCATCTAGGCATCGTATATGGGTTTGGACACAACATTGCTGACACTGGTACAGATACAGTAGTCATTTGTTAGCACACGGTAAGATAGAGCGAGTACAGACTCTTTCACTGACAGATGTTAATGCTGTTAGAGCAGGACACATATTGTTACAGACAGGCATTATTCAATGAGGGTCTGATTCCATTGGTCAGTTGATACTGACCTTCGTACCTGACCACTTCTATTGGACATTTGATAGATACTTCAGTATGCATTCAAGCTTGGATAGTCTCAATCATTCTGAAACATCCATGATGTATTCATTCTCGAACACCTATAATTTTTTTTTAAACGTCCATGACTTAATAATTTGTAAACATCCAGGACTTAATCATTCTGAAATGTCCATGACTTAATAATTTGTAAACATCCGGGACTTAATCATTCTGAAACATCCATGACTTAATAATTTGTAAACATCCAGGACTTAATCATTCTGAAACATCCATGATTTAATAATTTGGAAACATCCATGACTTAATCATTCTGAAACATCCATGATTTAATAATTTGGAAACATCCAGGACTTAATCATTCTGAAACATCCATGATTTAATAATTTGGAAACATCCATGACTTAATCATTCTGAAACATCCATGATTTAATAATTTGGAAACATCCATGACTTAATCATTCTGAAACATCTATGATATAATATCATAGGATGAATTTAGTTCCTAGGGCTAGGAAGTACATTTCTACCTGTTTTGTTATTGCATTTTTCTAGATATAAGTCAGTACAATTCCCATATGATGATACTACAAAAATATGCAACTAGCTGAGTGAATTTTGATTATACTTTCATGAAGACCATACACAAACATATCATGTGGCTTTCCTCATGTACTACACTGAATCCAGTTGTATGTGGTGAGACATAAAAATTCAGGATACATAGGAGTGTTTATGATCATATGATACACAGTGAATACAAGTCTCGATATATAACCAGTTAAAAAGTCTCCAAGTGATTCTAGTGACCTATACCTTGTACATCTTTACTTAGCCACTCGCTCAACAAAAATTGAGCATTACCAGCAGGTTAGGTTTTTAATAAATTCATTGTGTCTACCATATGGTGTTCACCCTTGAAAAACTGTGTAAACAATGGTTCAACCACATACACATGTATATTCAAATCTTACCATTTTGCTCAGAAAATTTTCAGTTATTCTAATAATGCACTCTGATGTATATTGAACACATAATGAGCCATTTTGAGTACAAAAATGTCTATGAGCCTGCATTGTCATAAAATAGCTATGTAAAGAATAGTTGTAAAGTTGACCAAACAAATCCCATTAAACAGAAGACTAAAGACAGAGAAGACTCTCTTGTCTCACAACATGAATGTTAGCACTTGGTCTGGTAGAAAAATGATTGCATTAGTTTAACAAGGCAATTTCAACTTCTTTGGTTCATACAGCTCTTGTGGAACTGGTAATCTATGAACGACCCACTCTGGGACTTTAACCCAGGACTGACTCCCTACAGTCATACAAGCTCTAGGGACCCTAGTGTCATAAATGGAACAAGACTTTGCGAATAAGAACAAATCATGTTTAAAATTTAATTCAGGAAATAAAGTACCAACATGGATACACACCACGTAATTAATAACAGTTGACTTCAACACGCAACACAGACAACAATCAGACGCAACAAACAACATGGTGGCATACCGAGGGAGATAACTCAAGGTGCAATCAAAGCCTGTTTCTGGTGGTGAGGATAGAAGATTCAGTCTGTGATGTGTTGTAGTTTGGTGATCTTTTAAAGTTTTAAATAACACAACAAACTTAGTGCTGTTTTATATCTAGGTGCACATAAGTATCGTTGGGTATGAAGAGATTGTTAATGTGTGAGGAAATGAAAAAAAAAATGGATCATACCATGGTAAGTTCACTATTATTGGGGGCAACTGAAAACTAGAAACTGAAAACATGCAGATAAACCAATTTCATTTCTTACAGGTATACATATTTCGTTGAGTTGTCTCCCCTGGTTTGACACACATTATTGAACATCGCAGTTGAGACAACGGTAAATTGTGAGCAAATCACACTCTTGAAAATGTTTAATTTATTGAGCATATTGTTATCTACATCACAATGGTTTGTCTCCCTTGTCCAAAACTCAACACTATTAACTGTTTCATAGCACTCACTTATCAAGTAATGGTCTAAATGAATCTCTCTATGCATTGTTCAAGTTTTGAGCATTTTCGTAAGTTATCATTTCTGAAACTTTGACATGGCATGAGAACCTATACCTTCAAGTTTGTAAGATAAACATATATATTTTTATGTAATGATAACCTCACAAACCTGCCTTGGTATGTTTTATGATGAATGTTCTTGTCACACAGAAAAATGAATGAATATGTTATCACTGTGACTGTACATTCTGAGACCTGGCTGTCAATTAATGGTCAAAAGTTGAGACAAACAGTGTCATACCTCAGTCAAGGATATATCACCGAAGGTCAAGGTTACACAACATGGGGTCAAGGACATTAATACAGGTCAAGGTTAATAAGACGTTTGAGGTTACTAGGTGAAAGAAAAGTATTTGAAAACACGATTACACCGGATCCTGGATAAAGTGACCCTGACAGAAAATAAAAAGATAAGTTATATTGATCTGATTATCTTACAAACAGACTGAGTATACTGAACTGTGACACATGAATACTTCTCAAGGTACTTCACTCAAGCAACACATCAGTCAGAAAGGGTATCTGGTTAACATTACATTCATTTCCTCCAAATATGTCTGTATCAAAGTAAACAGAAACTATACTCAATAGAAACAAATAAGGGAACAAAATTTAATGAAAGTACAATTAATTGTTTATCTATTTCCAGAATTTCACCTACAGTGCACCTACAGTACCTTGTGAAGAAACCTGGTAAAGAACAAAGGAACCTTGTACTTTCATGTGTTCCCATATTTGTTTCCATGAGTATATTCATGATTGAAGAATCCATTCTGTCAGGAAGAACAAGATTTTCCTAGTGGCATACAGGCTTGGGTCCATTCCGTGCTTCTTACATGGATTAAGGCCTTGTGCCGAATTAAACATTTCATTTATATCACAGCAGGCGTCAGAATAAGGCTGGAATTGACGCGACTGTAAAACGTTGCACCACAGTCCAATGTTCAATCAATCAATCATCTTTCAAACAGGATTGCGTAAATTGATTTAACTTGAAAATGAGGATCTCGATTATTAGCAGTTTCATCTACTCATAAATTCATGTCATGTGACCAGAAATACTACATCCCTAAAAATCCTGATACTGAGTGTGATCGTTTGGCAACTGAGTTGATCGGCCTTCATCTTGACATTGACGTTAGCTGTGTATTACACCGATATATGTAAAAAATGACAACATTGCTCCCCTATGAGATGAATGGATTATCTAGAAATCAATCAATGATGTGGTTTCATGATTAAATGTTACACAATCACTTTGTTGTACATGTTCATACAATTTGCTTTTTATACAGATTCTATAATACATTGGTATATTGCATGGGTAAAATTCGTCGAGATGTGTTGACAAATGTACCACAGCATGATCATGATACAAGTTCAGCACAGGAAAAATACAATCCAGTGATCGATATGACCTATCTGCAATGCAGCTCTCAATCTGTACACACTTCAGGATATTTGTTGCTGATGGCTTGCTGGAGCATTCTCTCCAGAGTCACTGTCATGGGTAGATCACTAAAATAACCCATCAAGGGTTTTATCACATCCCATGTGTCAGATACTATACGACCAGTTTACAGGCATTCTGGAGTGTACATACACGACTGTACATACATGGGAACTATCACTGTACTGATAATCACACTTGTGACACGTTTTAGTCAGTCGTAGCTGCAGGTTTTCCTCGACACTGATCATCTGTTCATCATTTCAGTCATGTGACCAGGTTCCACGAAATTCCTCATTTTCCGAAAAACAGGAGGAATGGTCCTATTGACTTTCTTGGCCAATCAAATGTGTCCATTTCACTTTTCAGCCAATCACAGCTGCCTTTGAAGCAATCACTTCTTCTTCATCTGCTTCTTCTGTTCCTTCTCTCTTGCCTTCCTCTCCTTCTCTTGCTGTTTCTTCTCCTTTTCAATGGCAGTTTTCAGTTCCTTTATCTTCTTCTTTAGTAGTTCACGATCTTTGCCATTGGTAACCCCAAGACTCTGCAACACGCAGGAAACCCATATACGGAAGAGTTCTGTTTTAATTATTTAATTCTCATCTATCTATTACGATTACATTACATATATCTATATATATCAACATACACACGCACGCACGCACGCACGCACGCACGCACGCACGCACGCACGCACGCACGCACGCACGCACGCACGCCATATGGGATTGGGTAGTCAGATTCATTGACTTGGTTTACACATGTCATCTTGTCCAAATAGCACATATCAATGCCCATGATGTAGATCACTGAATTGTCTGGTCCTGATTATTTAAAGGCCACAGGCTAGTGCCACTGGGCTTGAATATTGCAGAGTGTAGCATTAACAACAAACAAGCACCACTAAAACAGGAGAAAGATGAGTACTCCAGCCCAGTCAGTGAAACAGAGGGCAATGATTGCAACAAGCAGTCAGGAAGCCTGTAGTTCTAATGACAAGCACAGGTAACTGAGGAGCCATTTTAACACAGAATCCTTTGTGAGACCAACCTTGAGTTTGGATCCATCCATCTGTAGCAGCTGTGGTCCCGAGATGTTCCTGTCCTGGAACGCATCATTGTACTTGTCTAGCTCCAGTAGGATGAGCCAGCGACACACATGCTCCGATGTCCAGTCCAGCGGGGGCACTGATTCAAACTGGTTTTGGTTACGTTTATTGGGGGCTACCATCTCCTAAGAAGGATAAATAGCTATGTGAACATTTGAATCATGTAAATGAAATACTCTAAGACACAATTTCTATAAAGAATTATTTGCTCATAACCAAATCAAAAGTTGAGTTTTTCAGTAGCGTGGTATGATGTTTATGTTTCCATTTTGACGATTGATGTGTGTTTTTCCATGTTTTTCTGCACCGTTGGAAAGTTTTCTTCGGTAGGCCTGAAAACTAGGCATACATAATTATCACTGGCCAACAACCAACAAAGAAAGCTCGGATTTCCACCCACTGCCAGCTTCTCCAGGTTGTTCTTTATTTGCCCACCTTCTTAAAACATCACTTCATGGTCTGTTGACCACAGATTCCGCAATGATAAATGAGTGTCACCCCTATGATCTCAATGTGGACTCTTCTATTTGAAAGAAGAAAAAGAGGTATAAAATGACTTTAATTATTGATATAATAAGATATTTAATGTCTTAATGGGAAGAAATATTAGGAAGACGATTTCCCTTGTATGATTGGGATAGATACTGTTAATGCCCAACAGATGACCACAGAGTGTAAATTACATGATTACTCAGAATATTTTAACAACTAATACTTATTTACATATGACTGGAAATAGAGAATCATCATTATGTAGAGTTTGTAAACATGTACAAGAGTCTGTATGGCATCTGCTGTTTGAGTCTAGTTTTGTAAAGGGAGTGTGGACTAAATTGTCCTTCTGGCTCAGGATATCATTCAAAGGACAAATTGAATTAACATTAAAAGATATATTATTTTGTTTTAAGGGGTAAAATAACAACCCTCTAAACACTATGAAACTTATAGTAAAGAGGAATATTTACTCTATTAACAGAAGGGAAGTTAAACCAAACTTTCACCAAATCATAAGTGAGATAAAACAAAGACTTCAAATCATGTAAATTTATTGCCTCTGCAGACAGCGACCAAGCTAACATGTATCTCTTGGGAAAAAAAATTTGAATTCATATTGGATATACTTATCTTCCTGCTCCACTAAATATTATTATAACAACAGTCAATCAAGATCACTACAGCCCTGGTGAGGCGGTCTCATTATAAGAGTTGAGGTATTTTTCATCCTAATTAGACAGCTTTGTTTTTTATGGCGATGGGAGACAAATACAGATGTAGGCTATCAGAGACTAAACTGCTTCTCATGATAAGCTCTTCCAAGCTTCTCCTTGTTAGTTCCACACTTACCCCAGTGGCAGGTGTCCCTGAAATGTTGAACCTGCTTGACTTCCCCTCATCTTCGGGTTCAGATACCATCAACGATGACGAAATTTCACTAGTTGAGCTGCTGCCACCTAACAGAAACTAACTCTATGAGCACTGAGTGCATGTCTTGGTTTCAAACTGAACAACAAATTATAGATCATCTCTTTCGTTTAATTCCAGAAATTTTCAGAACAAGTACATGTTAAACATTTTTTTTTCTTTCAACATACATGTATACTTTAACCATCTCTGCCTATCATTTTATACATAGAACTGTATTCCAAACTTGAATCCCCATGATCAGGATTTCAAAAGTTGGAAACGTATCAGAAACATATTCGAGGAAGTAAGAATGAGGAGTAATAACATTCAGATATACAAGAGTCAAATGGAAAACAAATTAATTGATATATAGATTCTTGTTTTCTTTAATAAATTCAGAGGCAATCATGTTATCAGTGAAGATATTTTAAGATTCAATATCATAAAGTGCTCCTGTATTAGACTGAACAGGCACATGATTTCTTGAGCTGAAAAAGGCTGTTCCACATCACAATAAATGTAAGTTTGATTGATTGAAAGTGACATGCACATTCCTACCACACAAAAGGATCCCTATACTATTCATGCGAAATAAACATTCAGTTAGTCCATGGAAGGGTTAAATCCTTTCCCATGCAATATAAATCCTTATCCACTGAGAGAAAACATGCCTGAATGCCTGACATTATTTAAAAGAATAATTTCAACAAATAACACATATAATACACACTAAGCATGTAGCAATCACAACACATAGAAATAAACAATGAAAGTCAAGAGTTTGTGAGAAATACAGGACAGATTCAGATCAAGATAGGAAAAGTATAATCAAACATTCCCCATTAACACAGGAATATGATAATTAGACTCATAGAAAGGTCGAAATGTTTATAAAATTCACTTAACTTCTTGCTCATTTTACAGAACTGTGTCACAAACTTACCGTCATAATCATGCAAGCCTGTATCTATTTTTTTTTTAGAAATGAGAGTTATCCCCCCCTGATCAGTGGTGGCAGGACTGTCACGTGGTCGGTTAGACAGCAGCACCACCCCACTGCTGCTGGAACTACCCCCACCGGAGGTCTTGGGCTTCAGCGAGAATTTAGGAAAACCAAAGCCTGTATGAGGAATAAGTTGTATGTCAAGTGAGGTATATTCTGGTGGGTCGGGCAAACAAACATGGCAGCAGTTGGTGTGGTGTGGTGTTTTGTGGTGTGGTGTGGTGTGGTGTTGCGTGGCACTGAGTATCATGATGTGTCGTAGACTGGCATAGTGTTGGATGCATCTTGATGGGTTCCTCGAGATATGCTGATAAAAATTCAAAGCCATAGTGGATAAAATACTGAGTTCAGGGTGTTGGTACAAAAACTGAGATCAGGGGTGTGATAAAAACGGAGATCAGGGCATGGATAAAACCTGAAGTGAGAAGTGAGAATAAAACCTGAGGTCAGGAGTGTGGATAAAAAAACTGATGTCAGGATGAGGATAAAAATTCTGAAGAGGCATGTTGGTATCAATTCAAAGACATAGTGGATAAAATACTGAGTTCAGGGTGTCCATACAAAAACTGAGATCAGGGTTGTGGACAGAAACTGAATCAGGGCTGTGATAAAAACCGAGGCAAGATGTGTGATAACAACTGAGATTAGGGCATGGATAAATCCTGAGGTGAGAAGTGTAAATAAAAACTGAGGTCAGGAATACAGATAAAAAATAAAACTGAGGTCAGGAGTGTGGATAGGAAATTGAGGTCAGGATGTGGATAAAAACTGGTCAGGATGTGGACAAAAACTGTGGTGGTGTGACCTATGGTAAGGAGAGATGGTTTATTGGTGTTAAGATGGTTTCAAGAATGACTGACGGGATAAAACAAGAGAATCCAGATGGACCAGGACAAGGCAGCTGAACGTTGCATATGCAGCTGAACTGTGAGCTGTAAACTCCAACATTAGTGTCTAAAAACAGGAAATGTTAACCAGTGTTAAACATAACTATGTATACAGTGAGTCAACACATGGTTGGCTTAGAGGGGTGAGTTGTGTGAATGATCGTAGTCAGTAACATAACAGTTATATTAAAGCCATCCGAGGGGATCAGTCTGTACTGGGGAAAGCACATGGCTGTACAAGAAACAGTCCTTTCTCACAACGACACAAAATACACTCTACATCCATATTGGAGCTTTTTGATCTACACATCCAAACTGATTGACATATTTATCCATGAAAGAAAAGGATTGGGCACAAGTTTTCAAACTTAAAAAGCCTATCCAAGACGTATTTCAGACAGCTCATCCCAACAGTGACCAAAAAATGTCTTCTGAAAATATGTAAACCACTTTCTATCCCAGGAATATATATATATGTAATTCTGTCTTATTTTGTTAATTGTTAAATCCAGCCCTCAGGAATATGTCACTTGTATGAATGTGACCTGTAAATATATGAGTCTGAACTGAGCATCGTTAACATCACCTTCGGTGATGACTATTCATCAACTAGTCTCTGAGCCGTTCTAATAATTTTGTCATCTTTTACAACCACCACTGACTGCTGATAGGCCAATAACCAAGTATTCTTGGACAAGCAGTTCCTCAAATAACCTCTGAGGATATGACAACATACTGACTAAAACCAGCCTAATTCACTAAAATAAGTCAAGGCTGTTTCAAACCCCACTTCACCTTAATCAACACATAAATGACCTGGATGGGAGGAAAATCTGAAGTCAAACAGGTTGTAGGTGTTTATTTCCATTTTGATACCAACAAGCAAGGCTGACACACCAAAAATCAAAATCAAGGCAAATCTTGGATTCAAACTCACAGTTCCCTGGCACAGGGAAGTACCTTGTAAAACTGAGCCACCCATGTCCCCATGAATGAAATGAAGAGATGAGGGGAAGTGAAATAACACGACAGAATGTCCCAACGACCTCAGCAGATTGTGAAAAGACGCTAAGAATGATGACGACAATGATGACGATAGGAGAATGATAAAATGAATGATAAAACCAAGGCCTTGCTCCACCAAACTACCTTGGCACTACACTGTCCTGATACATACTATATACCTACAACTATATACACCAGGATAGTTTTGTGGAGCAAGGCCCTGAAATGAAGGGAAACATATAGCTGAAGTTTGTTGAAAGGATAGGGCAGCATTTGTGTGTTATTTGCTTGTACAGATAACAATTACAGGAAAACAATAAATTCAGAACCAGAGACTGCAGTTTGAAGAGCAAGGTATCACAATGTTTCACAAAATATTTAAAAAAAGAAACAAACATTGTACAGTTAGTCCTAAAACCAATTACCGGATCAACAGAGGAGAAACATTTTGGACAGAAAATTACTGAAAAAAATATGTACATAATCAGAATTTTTTTCAGAAATGCCAAACCTTTTCAATCCTAAAAATTTTGCTCTTAACATATGCATATTGATAAATTAGGACTTTGCATATTGGAAAGATCAAGATTCATGCAGACTCATGTCCAACTGCAGCCTAAAGTTTGGAAAGTACTGTTCTTCATTTGTGCTTATCTTGACACAGAAAGCTTTTCTCCAGGAAACAATCATAACCCTGTTAGTACATTTGTTATAAGTGTCTACAAAGGGAATGTAACACCTAATAGGTTAGTGATTAATATCCACATGTTACCCATGTGAAATGTGAATTAGTGCATACTGTCAGTACATTAGCCAACAACTTTGTTTCAGTTTGCTTGTGTGAATATTATAACACTGTTGCTCGTATACATATTCCAAGTGGTTTAAAAAATTAAATGGAGTTTGTTAATGTATTCATACATATATATCGACAATTCACATATCAACATGGGTGATCATAAATAACTGAATAAAGATTTCAAAATATCTAAACAATATCCATGCTCAACAAAGTCATATACATCAACATCACAACTCAAAGTTAAAACAAAAGATAACTCAAGACACACTGTTAACTGAAAACAACTTTTGTATTGAGGTGTTAATTCACTCTATAAATAATGCACACCAACAAATACTCACTTGCATCTCTATCAGACTTAAGATTACCATGGGAAGACATTTATTCCCATCTTCATGAATATTTATAGATCCACAACAAATATACAATAGGATGTAGATATCAGAAAAATACAAACACAAACAACTGATTGCTATTCACCGTTCGTTACAAGACAACACATGCTGTAATTTCTAATCTTTGCATCATACACATTGCAGAGTGTAAACAAATTAGAACGGAGAAGGTAATCAATCTTGTCTAGTAATGTTCAACACGTCATCTTTAAGATTAAACTTTTTTAGTAAAGTACAGATTCTTATACCCTTGTAATGTGTAACTGCAAATTTGATGTCTTCACTTACAAAAGTCATTTTTTCTCCTGTTTTTTCACATGTAACAATAAGATGCTTCATGTGATATTTTTTCATCACCAGAAAAACAAGTTTGATGAAAGTGAAACCAGTAGACAAGCTAACTCCTTTCTACAGACTGCTTTTTTGGTCTTCAAAGTTTGACTTATATACTGTCATATGTGGTATTCATTAACAGAGTTCAATAACATCTGAACATAAATGCCTGCCTAAGAAAAGGAGACAACAACCTATCTCTGATTACACGAAATGGATGATTAAACCTATCTCACAGACACATTCAAAAGTTACTACATTTATCTAGAAGCATCCTCAAAACTGAGTAGATGCTAACAGAGTCGTAGGTACCATACATTAATTTATGACTATCTTAGTGCCTTGAAAATGTCATTTATCTGTAATCTATTACTCACAGGCCGAACTGATATTCAATATTTGTATTTTTTTTTTTGTATTTTTGTATTTTTTTTTTTTTAACATCTTCTTCCTAAATATATGGGGCGGTGGGGTAGCCTAGTGGTTAAAGCGTTCGCTCGTCACGCCGACGACCCGGGTTCGATTCCCCACATGGGTACAATGTGTAAGGCCCATTTTCTGGTGTCCCCCGCCGTGATATAGCTGGAATATTGCTAAAAGTGGCGTAAAACCAAACTCACTCACTCACTCACTCCTAAATATATTTGTTGTGGATCTATAACGAATCATGAATGTGAACAAATATTTCTCCATGATGCAATGTTAGATGTGAATCTGACTGAGGCCATCACTCCCATACACTTCTGGTGAAGGTGACACTCATCATGCATATGTCCTTTAATGTCGGACGATCATGCATATATACACGCGCACCACTTGTGTCAACTACTGTGTATCCAGTACTGTCTGTCAGAGGTGACACATAAGACATCTTTTCTCTTGGTTCACACGGACGGAGGCAGTGAAAATGGAGGTACATTTTTTTAGAAAAAAAATAGTCGGTTTAATCTGTAGAAATCTAAAGAAAGCTTCAATATTTTCATAGGGCTAGACATAAAACCTATCACAGTTTGATTACTACTATGATATTTGTTGTGATCAATTCCTGTTCTGTTGATGGTGTGAGATGTTATAATTTCAACTGCAAATTGGGAACAGCGTTACTCAAAGACATGATCTTCTTTTGGTAAAATTCTTCAAAAGTTTTTCTGTTCTTTAGAAATCACAGTTTTACAACCTCTCCCCATGTCTGAACCAAGAGTCCAGAAATCCCTCTGTGCTCCCTTCAGGTTTAGTTCAAGGTGAAGAACATTACCACAGCTTATAACCATTTCTTACCCTTTGGTCCAGACACCTTGGTAGACACCACAGTTATCTCCCCTGACTGACTGTCCCCCGAAAAGTCTGGAATCTCACCATCCATATTTCGAAAATTAGGCTGCGATGGATCATAGGATGTCTGAGAAACTGATGAAGAATTATCAGAGTGGCTCCCTCTCCTGGAACAAATGTTGGTGACTCTTGGGTTAGACACATAAACATTGTCATAATCAATAAAAAGTTCAAAATGATGAAGATAATCATTTTAGATAAACACTTGTTTCAAGTGAAAGTTTAATAAGTTCACATCAAGGAGTTAGCTATACAGTGAGTGAGTGTGGTTTTAAGCCGCTTTTAGCAATATCACAGCAGTATCACGGCGGGGTACACCAGAAATGGCTTCAAATATTGTACCCATGTGGGAATCGAACCCGTGCCTGATGAGCAAACACTACCCCAATGCCTCACATCAAGAAGGAATAAATACAAAGTATAACATATGTAAGAAAGAAATCGTTACCATTACAAGATTACCCTTTCCACAGAGAAGAGAATGATAAATATACTAAACAGGATGATAGTGCACACTATTCACATATTGGTGACAACACAAGGCCAAGTTGTAAATACAGCCGTGACTTACAGAAACAGAAAGTAGGCAAACTAACAAATATCACAGATACCATAATGGAAATGAAAATACATAAGGATGGCAAGTGACTCGCAATGAAATATTTGCAAAAAAATGGCACGCAATGTAATATCTGAAACAACTGGCAGTGAAATGTATGAACAGCATGGACGATGATTTATGATGATGAAAGGACCTATTTCTATGGGAGAATTACCATTTACTCTAAATTTGAAATGTTTTCCTGTCAACAACTTTTGTTTCCTGAACAGCCTACTTATTCTCTGGGAGTTGTAAACATGCAGATATCCAAGTTGGGTTACCTAGACCGTGACGATTGTTCAGAATTATTATCACTCTCATTCACAGGGGGAGCCACCTGAGACGAAATGGGCGAAGGAGGAGGATGAGCAGAGCGGGGAAGCGGAGGTGAAGGAATTGCTTCGATTGGCTGAAATGCTCGACGCTTTTTAGCATCACTTTTCCTGACTGTGCTGTCGCTGTAGATAGAGGCGTAACAGATACCAAGGAATGTAGATCAAGACGGGGTTGGAACACTTAGTTGGTGAGACTTAAATATTTTTCATAAATCTGTATTCCCTCAAAATTGAATTTTGATTATTTCTTTAGATCTACATTCCTTGTGAACAAATAGAAATGCAAGCAGAAATAAAGTATAGCCACAGAATCTGATCACCAAAGAGCTGAAAAACGTTAAAATGATGAGGCAAGATTGTAGCTCAGGATAGAACTGTTTATATTGTTATTGAGAAATTTTGATTCTCCTGAATGACATAATTCAGTTTGAATGCATCATTTTAACTCAAAATATTTTAAAATGAACTTTTACAACAAACAATACCAAAATAAATTCGGCAAATACAGCACAAACTGTCTCAAATATGAACACATACAATGACATTTCACTGAAACAAAGATATTGTAAGAGCAAAATGCAATGTACTAGTAAATGCACATGTAAATGCACAAGACTTCAAAGCCTATTGCATGCAGTAGCTAAAACTGTAAGGCTTGTCATTCTCTACAAGACTGTTAGCATTCTTCTAAAATAAAAAAATACAAATCTCAAAATAATGTATGTCAGTAACTAACAGTAAATTCTGTATTCTATGTGAAAATGTATACGTCTATTCTTGTTTAATATTATTACCTCTCCATGATACACAAGACCAATTTTAAAAACGTGTCAAGTGTTTTTCAAAAGAAGTGACAAATGTAACCATTACACGGAAAGTGAGTGTTATCAAACAGTATCCCAATATGTTAGTGCTGCAAGTCAAATAAAACTTCAATTTTTCCCACAATAGATATTGCTTGAAAATGAAAATAGGATGTTATGTTTTAATGACAAGTCTTACAAGAATGTATTACTTACAGATAGATGAAGGCTGGCAGTCTAGGTGAGCAGACAAAGAGAGAATCACTATCTGCCACCTACATGAAACACTAGCTCTACAGGGAATATAGCCATCTTTATACAGATGCTGTGGCTAGCATATTCAAAATGGAGTTGATAGTGGAACAGCCCTGCCACTGCAGCACCAAGCTGATGAAAATCACGTGTGGCTACTATGTAATTACATATAATTACTACAGGTAAATGTTTATACTTGAAGTGAAAATGAAATTATTTTAAAGTAAAACATCAAGTATGATACTCAGGACAACCAGGTTAAAAGCAGGGACATTACTCTTGTGTTCCAATGACCTTGACCCTCAAACTATATTTTATTAAAACTTGGAATTGGAACAACTGAAACTCCAGGATTGGAATTATACAGCAAATTACCAATGATAGGTATGTAAGGATTATGGATTAATGTAATGCATAAATGATGAAACAAGGTTAGCGGATTAGAGACACACATCAAGATTAAGCAATAATGTCTTATCTCTTAATCACAACACATCTAACTCAACAAGGATGAAACATTCATGGGTCAATTATCAGATGGGAAAGAATATGGGAGATTCATTTTAAAAGATGAATAAATTATCGCATTATGTTTTGAAAGCACATTCTCATGCTGGTAGAATGAGGCAGTTAAAGAAACACATCTATCTGTAATACAACTAGTTAAGGGAGCTCTATTCTTCCAGTGCTTAAGGTACTGAATGAGGAATGTATTATTGGAACATGATGAAGGTGATGATGGGTGGACATGCACCAGATGAGCAGATGGCTGGTAAGAATGCTACAAGGAACATTAAACACATTCCATGTCAGGCACGGTTAAGCTATCCTGCTGACACAGTGGACTCATTGTCTTTAAATATTCATGACAACCGACCAACGTAATTTTGAAAGGATAATCTTCATCAATATCTTTAATATCAAGATTAAAACCGAAGCTCTATTCATGGCTATTTCAAGTAAATTTTTGCAGTTTTTAAAAGTAGATGGGTCCTTAATAGAAAATGATGAATTGGCAATGCATTGTTAATGAGTGTAAACTTGTGAAAGCAAGAATCATGTGTGAAATGCTGTATTTAATATCTCAGCTTTAAGGTATGGCTTATGTATGATTAAAATTGGTCGCACAGACGTGCACAGTATTAATATTCCTTCCACCAACAGCATCAACAGCATCAACAGCATGTACTGTTCACAAGCAGCAACATCTAAGATGTTTACATTGGGCAATGCTGCCAGACGGGGTACCATGTCAAAATACTAGTTCGTTCAGACTGAAGAAGCAGCCTGTGAAGCTGAAGATGACTCAGGTATCTTTAAATCTAGAAACTGTACAGTATTATTATGTACACAAAACAAGGATACAAGATTTCAATGCATGTGTGAATGTCCTCAAGACTAATTCAACATGGTTTGATAACAGCGTGTGACATCCATGATCTTGGAGATGCAAAAATCAGCTAAGTTCTTATAAAAAATAAAGACTCAGTTCAACAAGAGAAGTAGGGTACAAACTTTCATTAGTTTATGTTTCCAACAGTATCCAGTGAAATCTATTTTTGTTTATGTTCCCTTAATACAGACTGCTTTTGACATGGTCCCTTGACACAGACTGCTTTTGACATGGTCCCTTGACACAGACTGCTTTTGACATGGTTCCTGAGCTGATGATGTCACAATGATTATGATGTCACGGATATCTAGCAGTGAGAGAGTCACACACACACACACATGTTGCCCCTACCTGTCATGCTTGATCCAAGTTTCCAAGCCACTCTCACTGCCCTCATGCCGTAGACTGTCTGTGTCATTGGTGTCCTGGTCACTCTCCGATGACTGAAAACAACCACATCACAAATAATTGTTTGGGAAACCCATGGAGATATTCTCTAAAACACCTAGCAGTGTGGAAACAACATTCAATTTGCTGATAATCAAATCAAAAGTCATGTAGGTATCCAAGCAGTGTGCAAACAACATTCAATTTGCTGATAATCAAATCAAAAGTCATGTAGGTATCCAAGCAGTGTGCAAACAACATTCAATTTGCTGATAATCAAATCAAAAGTCATGTAGGTATCCAAGCAGTGTGCAAAAAAGTCACTGGCCCGCTAGCCTCTCAACAGTCACTGGCCTGAAATGGCTAGTCTGTGGCTTGGAGGAATCCAATCAGGCCAGTAAATCTCAACAGTCACTGGCCTGAAATGGCTAGTCTGTGGCTTGGAGGAATCCAATCAGGCCAGTAAATCTCAACAGTCACTGGCCTGAAATGGCTAGTCTGTGGCTAGGAGGAATCCAATCAGGCCAGTAAATCTCAACAGTCACTGGCCTGAAATGGCTAGTCTGTGGCTTGGAGGAATCCAATCAGGCCAGTAAATCTCAACAGTCACTGGCCTGAAATGGCTAGTCTGTGGCTAAGAGGAATCCAATCAGGCCAGTAAATCTCAACAGTCACTGGCCTGAAATGGCTAGTCTGTGGCAATGAGGAATCCAATCAGGCCAGTAAATCTCAACAGTCACTGGCCTGAAATGGCTAGTCTGTGGCTAGGAGAATCCAATCAGGCCAGTAAATCTCAACAGTCACTGGCCTGAAATGGCTAGTCTGTGGTTAGGAGGAATCCAATCAGGCCAGTAAATCTCAACAGTCACTGGCCTGAAATGGCTAGTCTGTGGCTTGGAGGAATCCAATCAGGCCAGTAAATCTCAACAGTCACTGGCCTGAAATGGCTAGTCTGTGGTTAGGAGGAATCCAATCAGGCCAGTAAATCTCAACAGTCACTGGCCTGAAATGGCTAGTCTGTGGCTAGGAGGAATCCAATCAGGCCAGTAAATCTCAACAGTCACTGGCCTGAAATGGCTTGTCCATTTTCATAGGGTCTTTTCATAAATATATCACTGTCTTTGACGTATAAAGTTATTATACAGTTTTAAATCATGCAAGATTATGGCATGATAAAACTGTTCAGCATATTAGTAGCGTAATTAAATCCATGTCATGCTGACAATATCTTATTCTCATCTATTTGTACTATTTCAAGTACTTTTTACATTTAAATTTTGGGCTATAGAAATATTTTGTGGCCAGTAGTGTTCAGGCACAGCTAGCCCACCTGGCTAGCAAAATTTGCAAACTAATTCCCACACTGTATCAAAGTCACTGAGCCAGGCAACCATGTCCATTCGGTCCCCCCATCAACCCCACATAGCTGGTGTTCCGAATGTGAATGGGATTCACAAAATTAAACTTAGTAAACCACAGGAACTATAGTCACAGAACAACATCCAGCTGTAAACAAGCATTGTATGTCCTTGACTTGTACATGTGTCAGTGACTGAGGATCCTTTCTGTTGCAAGCAACACAGAACATACAGTGGCTGAATGCATTAGGCAGCTGACTTTGTGTGTTGGCGATTAGGTGCCAGACGTTACATTTGACCACTTTCTAAAGCAAAACTGAAGCCATACTATTCCAAAGAATTTAAAGGCCATCTGATTCATTCATATTATTCTTGTTGATCTATGTTGCCAAATCTGTTATATCTTTCTATGCTATAATAGACTATCTTTACTCATATAAAAAATCATGTCGCCCTTCACTTCTTTTGGATAGTACATTTTGTCTAGGCTTGTGGAATGAAAGTATGAACACTGATAAACAACTTGTAAGGGTAAATGCTATTCCATGGTATTTGTAGAACCGCAATATTTTGTCTTTGCTTTGGTATACTGTAATGTAATCCCAAATTCTGTATTTTGGTTTTTGTACCGTCATTTCATTAACCTTTCCTAAAATGTTTAGAAATCAAGCCACTTTAACAAAATCTTTCCAGGTTTGGCTTTTATAAATTTTACACATTATGATATCTCATATTCCGAACTGAAACAAGCTGAAATGAACCAAACAGTAGACCTTGCTGCAATACGTATTGTACCATGGTAAGAGCATACCGTTTCACTTCTAACAACCTGATGATACCAGTCAAAGAAATCACAAGGCTCAGGAGAAACATACAGTTGGACTTATTATGAAATTGAATTTTTAGAACAGATATCTAAAGGGGTCACCATATCTCACCTTTGACCTCTTGGTTGGGGGCCTCCTGGCACCCATACCACTAGCAAGCTGAGCCTTGGCGCGGTGGGCGGAGGTGTCGAGGAGTGGGGTGGAGGGCACTGACCCCAGATCCTGAGTTGACTCCGATTTGGTGGGGGACGACTTCTCCATATCATTGAGGATATCTGAAGATGGCATATCACAAGTATAAACTTATCTAAACACACGGATCGTTACTAGGTTCCAACATCAGTAAGCGAGTTTTTAGAGTCTGCAAAATCACATATCCACATAGCCAGGTAGAGGATGTGAGCATCGACCCAGCTTCAAGCAGAACTAGAAGATGGAGTCACGTTCCAAGCTTAAGTGTTCATTACCAAATCTCGGTTGCAGTCTTCAAAACCTTCATGACAATATGACAGACGGGCAACACTAAACATGATGTTGATTGCAATCATTGATTAAAGGTTAAGTAGCAAAATATTCAAGAACAGTTACTAATCAACAACCATAAAAAATTTTGGAAAAATAAAAAAAATTAAGAAAACTTTCAAACATATTTTAATGCATGCTTTCCAGCACCACAAACAATGCACCCAGCCCAGTGCTGTGTCAACACAAAGTGCTCTACATATTTCTATATGACACATACTACACATTACATATACACTTCACATCATATTCTTGTCAGTAAGATCACTGAAATTCACTGGACATCCTTAACTTTCTATTATTCCAACAAATCTCTTTCTCATTGCTTGTAATTCACCAAGGACAGCTGACATAAGATCTCGGGAACCCCTCAATACACGAGAGTTGTATAAACTGTCATATTAGCAACACATTCATGAACATGTGAAACTGAGCATAATTATGACGTCAGAGACCCTACAGTCCATCTTCGTAAGCTAATATGATTACATCCATCAGCTAAACATGGTCAAACATTTCTAGTCATTGTCATTTAAAAATAATTCTTTTGGAGAAGAAATTGTGTACGAGTTGAAGTGCATACGATTGTTTGACCTGCAGCCATAGGTACTGGGACTTGCCTAATGGAGGTAACTCTCCACAGAAGCTGACCTGATGCTCTAATAGCCAATACTGATCAGATTAATTTCTAAGAAGCTCTAAACGGACATCAGTACCATTTGATTTCTGGTCATTGTTAAGTGCTGCATGAAGCAACAATTTTGTCACCTGCCCGTAACAGACTGTGTAGAAAACAATCCATTATTCCATCCGTTGAGCAATGATTCAATGATTCACGATGACACTCATTCAACTAAGGCACAGGGTTGACCACCCAATCCACAAGTCACCTGTTATGATCAGGGTGCCAATCCACAAAGCATTCACAGCACTATCAGGATTTGTAAGCCTATGACAAACTATAGAGTTATGACATGTCATAACGTTATGAACTCTTTGTGGCTTGGCTCCCTTCACTGGCTTCATATGAACTGCCCAAACTGGTCTCAAAGTGTCTCTGTGTAATGAGTACAAGTTTAGGATCAGGTACCTGGCGTTGTGACTGGTTCTGAGTTGGAATGGTCGGACCCTGTAGATATTTCCGAGAGGTCATCCCTCGACTGTTTGGCTGACGATAAACTTGATGTGGTGTCTTCTATAAACACAAAGCTGGTAGTGGGAAGTCTGTATTTGACATAGGCTTTTTCCCTATCAATATTTCTTTGAGGGATTTAAAGAAAAATGCATCTACTTCCTTGAAACAAATTATATTTACACAAACAAAACACAAGCTACAAAGCAAGTCACTAGGAAACACAAAACAAACACTAACTAAAAGCCCCTGAACCACGTTATTCCACTTGCACAAGTGTGCCAAAATAGTTAGCCAATTAAAATTAAAGAACTGTAATATCTTTAAAAAATATACTATTTATCACAAGATTAATTGAATTTTGTTTAAAAAAATGACAATACCTACTAAAGAATTAACAAAGGTGACTTTAAACAAAAACAATAAAATAAAAAAAAAAGTTGTCAAACATGTTCAATTTGAAATAATGCTGCAAACTGGCAGATATATATATGTGACATGCTAACAATGTGCAGAGGTTTCTAAAGGAACAACAGTCAGCATGATACATGTCTATCAAAAACCTTTCTTAACAAGATGAAGACGCATCACATGTGTGACTGTGGAATGATATAAGGCAGCTGAACTGTTAGTAATCTGCAGCTTCCACCATCAGAACTTACCAAGTCCATTGGACGTGATGACAGCCTTCACGAATTCCGATTCTTCCGTATCTCTGGTTGTGTCTCTGGACAAGTCTACGGGCAGACCAGCTGCCTTCTGCGCCTCAATCAGGTCCTTCTCAAGCTGGAATATCTGTACGAGGAAGGACAAAGGATGAGAACTTTCCTTCCATTGTAAAGATATCAGCAGAAACCCAACAGCTGCACAGTCTCATAAGAGGGAAGCAAACAGGGCTATGGAATTAGAGGCAAACAATCTTTCAAGGTTGGTTCTCATTAAAGAAGTCCCAATAATTTGCAAATATGTCTATATTGTTCAAGTACATGATTGAGCTTCAAGCTCAAACAGCTAGACCAATCTGTTGGCCTGTGGATTCATGGAGAAACATGTGTTAAATTCTTTACATGGTATCTTCAGGTATGTATTTGGTTTACTTGTGAATTCATGTGTTAATATATGCAGCAATTTCCTACAATCAGTGGTCAGTGCAGACAGCTTCTAACATCCTGATGGCAACCAGGCATTTCCAGCCGCGACCTACCCTATCCTTGAGTGACTTAACCAGAGCGTTGTACTGCTGATCCTTCTCCGACTGCAGCTGTATCAGAGATTCTCTCTCCTGGATAAAGTCTTTCTCTCTGTAGAAAAACAGCAGAGTACGCAGGCTTTGTGAACATCAGAATATATGGGAGGAACGGCGGCATGAGGTTATTACACTGATGTGAGTGAGTGCAAGTAAGTGAGTTTAAATTTACACCTCTCACAGCAATATTCCAGCTGTACGGCTGTGGTCTGTAAATAAATATGTCTTGACCATGGAATCCAGTGATCAACAGCATGAGTATGATCAAGAATGTCCGTATGTCAGCGAGCTTGACCACCTAATCTTGTTAGTCGCCCCTTATGACAAGCATGGGTTACTAAAAATCAATTCTAACCTTGATCTTCACAGGTAATTACACTGATGTAACGAAGTGATAACTGCTTTGACCAGTCTGGTGTTATGCTGATTTAAGAGTGCTAACCCACTGGCATACAATGCTGGTTGTTAACATGGACCCCAAACCAGACACAGTATACAGACTACTAGCATATCAGTCATTGTCGTACTTATAATGTATGCCAGGCAGGGTAACATATAATAATATCTTTTAACAGATGTGGCATGACCTTGCTAAAGATAGACTTACAGGCCTTCCACAATCCATGTATAAATAAGCTCTATCCACTAAACCAGACACAGCAAAAAAAAATTGCTCACTAAATGCACTCAAAAAGACTGAAAAATCAGAATGAAATACATTTACAGAGACATCATTTGGACTAGCATGGACACTAATTTATCTTGATAACAAAGATGCAGACATTTCATTTTCCATTATCATGACAATCATCTGGTATGTATAACAGTTCCCAAAGTATTGGACATCAATACTAAAGGATTCCCAAGAAAATGTAGTGTTCCCCCTAGGGTTCAGAAAGGGCAGGGTAAATTCATGGAAAAAGGCACTTCATAATCTCAAAGGGCAGAGGGTGGGGATTACTGAAAAAACAACAAAACATATCTGAAGTCAAATTGTCTTATGACTTCAATTCTAAAGATTTTACTCTTCTCAGATTGTATTTTAAAATTAGAATTTGAAAAAAGCATTTCAAATCTGGAAAATACACACTCGTCATAGTCAACGACAGCGATTGAGGCAAAAAAGGGCAGAGCGCAAAATAAAAAGGGCAGGGCGCAAAAGTGAAAGGGCAGGGTGCTGCATCCTCCTAAAATGCATAAGAAATAAGTACAACTTATCAACTTAATAACATCAAGTTCATCCATTCAGAATCCCTGGAGATCCTGCAGCAGACGCAACTGTTGAGGGTGAAGCATCTTACCTGATCTGGTAATCTTTGATGAGCTTCTTGGCCTTGTGGTACTTCTTCTCCAAGGCTGTGAAATCAGCCTTCATCTTCTTCTCCAGCATGATATACTGGCCCTGTGACCCTTCCATCAGATCCTGGAAATAAGGCATTTGTTTGGGATCTCAGTCTTTGATCATCCACGGTATCTCCAGGGTATATGTTCTGAAAAATCTCCACTACACCCTGGATGCTTTTATGGAAGATAATTTTATTACCTCCCTTTGCTGGTTTTGCAAACTCACACTAGTCAATCAGTTAAGCTTGCCAGTGTCAACTAAGATGGGTCGCAGCTGCCAAAATTTGTTTGCAGCGTGATGAAATTTTGAGGAAATCATGCACACAAGTTGTCAGGTCCGAAACTTCAAAAAACATATATGCCAGAAATGCTTCTACCTCTTTCAGAGTTCCTCTACATGATTTGTGTTGCCAAGTTTTAGAAAGTGAAAGTGAGTTGTGATTGGTACCCTCAACTTTCCAGAGGGGACGCCTGATTGGATAAAAAGACAGACAAGGGAGGTAATAAAATTACTGAGCCAGGACATAGATGTGTCCAATGTATACTGGAAATTTATTGGAACATATATACTTTAATGAGCAGTTACATAAATCAATAAACAAATAGCCTGAAGTAATTCATAAAATGCTGCCACTTTTCCCCTTAATTATGCATTACCTAGATATATTGCAGACTCCTATTCCACTACATTCCTTACATTCATAAAACCATTCAATGAATTAGTAAAGTACATGTGAGTCCTACCTGGTAGTGAGCCAGCTCCTTGCGGGTGTTTTCATGGGATTTCTCCCCCTCCTTCAGCTTCTGAGCAAGTTCCTCTGTCTTCTTCTCCTGCAGCTTCTTCTGTGCCTCTGCCTTGTCCAGCAGGATCAACTGAGGGAGAATAATACAGATACAGTGAGACCCTGCTACTCCGGACATCTTGATACATAGACACTAAACTATAGTTATAATAACTAACAATACCACCACCCTCTATCTTGATTGTCATCAAACCACAAAAAGCTCTTTTAACTTCTTTAACTGTTTCAGAACAGTAATCAACAGTGCGTTCAGCTTTGCTCACTTACTTTCATATTTAGCAATATTCCAGCAATATCACAGCAGGGAATAGCAGAAATTGGTTTCACACATTGTACCCATTTGAGGAATTGAACCTAAGTTTTCAGCATGACAAGCAAACACAAAACCACTAGGCTATCACACTGCCCCATCCAGCAACAGACATACAATTTTGTTGGGATTTATACACAATGGTATAACCAGGATTACTTTGTTTCCAGGATTCGAACATTGTCTTCACAATAATCAGACTGTCACAAATTTGCCACATCAGGATGGTTACTTCAAGGCAACCAAGATGTTAATATTTGGAGAAATGTCTTACCTTTGCCCTCAATTTGGCCAATTCTGCATCAGCAACTGCATTCTTGTACTGAGACTGAATGAGAGATGATCGTTCAGAACATCAGGAATTATTCAATTTGTGTAAGTCTCCGCTAAGCAATATTCAGGCTATAAGACTCAAAACTGCTCCAATGATTGATATCATAAGCAATGAGCCATATCATCAGATAATGTTGACATGCTATGTACTATAACTGCTGAGCCTGAAATCCAAGGCATTAATTCGTCTCTAACTGCAATCAATAAAGTTTGTGTTCCCAAATGAACCCTATCAAGCAAGACATTATCTCTCTCCTGGTAACATGGAACTTAATCATTATGTGGTTGTTTATTGAATTCATATTTCATTTGAAAGTAATTCCCTAGTCAACTTACTTATTAGAGGCCCTCACCTCTTTTAATTTAATAAACAGTGCCTCTGGCTCCATGTCTGGTGAGATAGAGTCACTACTGCTGTCTGGCAGCTCAAACACCTCCACAGTCGGCTTCTCAAAGTCTTCCTCTGGAGAACTCATATCACTGTCCATCCCAGAGGGCATTGACATCGGAGTTGCCTCCCCTGCAGCAGGTGCTCCCTCTACCATATCTAACGATGTGGCCTCCTTTTCTTGGTCCTCCACAATGCCCTAAATGAAGAAGCAGTGAGTGAGTGAGTGAGTGAGTGAGTGAGTGAGTGAGTGAGTGAGTGAGTGAGTGAGTGAGTGAGTGAGAGAGAGCAAGGGAGCGAGGGAGCTAAACTCACAAACATGAAAATCTCAGCACTGACAGTTTGAGACCATACAAATTCTATAAGCATTAAGTTATCAGCTCAAATAGCATAACACAATTTGGATCATTCCAAACCCACGAGTATGTGTATGGTACTAAATAGTATCACACAAACCATAGATTCTAATAATGTCAACCAAATTTCAATACTTTCACCCATTATTTTTAAATGAAAATCTTAAACTTTGAAATAACAATGTGAGAAGTACAGTAATATTCAATTATAACGAACTCAAAGGGACTGTTGTTTTCACTTCATTGCGAAGTTCATTTCAGGAATGTTCGTGAATATTCGAATAACTTGAATCCTCTTCTGCTTCCATAATCGGCTGACTGCAACTTTGTGATGATCGCCTCCTTGTCTTCAAGTATGGTGTTTAATGGGGACTTAAGAATTTTAAATTCTGCTGCAATGTTAGACTTGGATTTACCGCCTGCATCTACAGCTTGGATGATCTGGTATTTTGTGTTGAGATCTAGAGCTTTACTTTTCCGTGACAAGCCTTCCATGCTGACTTGAAAGAATGACTTTCCACATCGCTATTTATGCCTTGACAATGTTAACAAGATTGACAACATTAAATAAATGATAAAAGTTCACAGGTAAGTTTATTTTATTATCCCCTTGATTCCATGTGAGGAAGCCTGTTTGTTTTCACAAGTTAACTGGTGACAGTCGGGACTTCTGAATTTGTTTGTTGTAACCGGCAATTCATTGTAAGCGTGTACGTTATAAGTGAACTTTACTGTAGTTATGGTTAAAAAATGTGTTGACGAAAATAGAAACCTAAAAATTAAGAAGCAGTACTCCTGTCAATTCAACTTCAAGTCCAATTCAATTTCACTGGATGTATATTCATTACAAGTGACCTAATCATCTTCTACCTATTCAGAAACCATAAATAGACTTCGCCAGGACAGAATACGAGTATCTGACACCAGCATCCTGATACGTAGGAGGATGATCTATGCATTTGGTCCTGTGCATAGAGCTCAGGTGACAATCAGGAGAAGCGCCAATGATGGGCACAGACAGTGCTTGGATGTGTGACCAGCAGCTTGATTCTAGGACCTAAGTCCTGCCCCACAACGAAGCACATGTGATACATGTGGTCACACCTTAGGCAAGTGAGTTTGTTCAAAATTGCCTGTTCAACCAGCAGAAAATGGATACCCGGTCAGAAAAGTCAAGTGACTATAACCTTCTAGCACCTAACAGGCAGCTTGGGTTATCCGGGGTAATAACACGCCTTGCTTTGACTGTTAGTGCTATGAGTATTCACCTTGGGAATGGAGTTTAGTGCAATATAAATGCACAGATTCTTATTGTTATTATAATAAATTGTGTGAATCACAACCTCCTGTCAATCCCTACCTTTTCTGACTCTGACATGTGACTGTGTTGGCGTTCCATCTCCTCGTGATCCTTGAGTTTGTGTTCCAGGACCTCATCTTTGGGAGTAAACTCCTCTCTCATCCTCATCCTCTCCTCCTCCTTGCGCATGCGTTCCTCATTCGCCCGACGTTCCAGTTCCTGTCTCCGTAGATCCTCTCGTCGCTTGTCCTGTTCCAACGACTGCTGGATCAACCTCGCGACCTCACTCTTGCTCGGATCCTTCTCTCGACCAATCAGAAACCTGGGCAAAATGAAAAACAGAAAATAGAAACAAAATACAAAATACAATGGACAATGCATGGATATAGCTGAGTCAGCCTCAACACCAACAACATAGACTTTGGCACCGACATTAGTCAGATACTCCGAGATGAGCAACAAGAGAAGACTTGGACTATGCTCCCTGATCAACATAAATATCCAAAAATATTTGCCTTGAATTCCTGACTATATGGATTTATTCATTCAGTATACATCTGACTACACAACTAATTATAGTACAAAGTGACTGCTAGTTTATACAGCCCTGCTTGATGCAGCACTTACTTGACAGTCCCTTGAGTATTTCGAAGAACATTTGCTGCATATGCCTGGGTGACCCCAACAAGGCTCTTGCCATCAACCTCGATAATTTGATCATTCACTTGAATTCTGAAAATCAAAAGCATATGCTAAAACAAAACATTTCTGGGAAAATATTTAAACTTTCCTCCAGTTACCTGACATATTGAGTTGCTCTGAGCTTGCCTTGTCAGGTCATTATTGAAATTGAGCAAACAAATGAAGAACAAAATCTTGCATGTACATGTCTAGATAGTGAAATGCTGTATGTTCTATCTTACCCTCAAGCCCCACCCCTCCACTCTCCACCTCAACTTCCTGAACCATATGTCATATTTGGGATTTCACTTTCTTGGTAAAGTACAAATTCTCTAGTACTTCTACCATCTGGGACTTGAAACCTGTGCCCTCAGGCACCTAATTGCTGGCACACAAAGTCAGTCGCCTAGCTCGCTCAGCCACCGTGTCTCTGAGGGTGCGGGTTCAAATCCCAGATGGGACTCAACCAAAAAAAGTACTAGAATTTGTACTTCACTAAGAAAGTAAAATCCCAAATATGACATATGTTGCATTTGACCACTTTCTAAAATGGCATTGTTTAATCATAACTTCCTGAACGTTTCGGATCCGCCCAAACTTCCTTGTTTCATTTGCTGGTGTTGCTGAATTTATCAAACCACAATAGATAATACAGCTAAACAATGCTGAGCATCACAACTGAAACAGTTATCTATAACAACAGGTATTTTTTAACTCCAAATACAACAAAAGAAATGTATGTGTATTGTTACATCACAGCTTCTGTGATTAGCTAGATATTGACCCAGAGTGGTGTTTTTCATGACACACTTAAAACAAAAAAATGTCAGCATTGCTTTGAGGCTTATTTCTTAAAAGTGGTCTTGAAATAAAATAAAAACCAACAACTGCTTTAAAATACATTTTCAATCAAACACAAATGGTTTTTTTTTATACCTTTTGTGTAATCATAGTAGTCGAAATCAAACAAAAACAAAATATATTGGCAACTGTGATATCAATACTGAATTTTCAGTCCTTTTCAGAGATCACATGACACAGAAGACAATATTGGGCAAAATGGCTACTGTCAAACTCATTACAAAGAATATGACAGTGACTTATTTACGTGAACACAAAGTTTTCATACTCAGTATAACAGATGGTCAATGACAGAAAGAATAGGAATCATCTGGTGTGCAGACGTGTTGTGATGTGTCTACGTCTGCTACAAAATGGCAGCCATTTTGTAAGTATACTGTGTCCCCTATCATGAGACCCTCAACAGTGAGAATCAAGGGAGATCTTTTATCGTACTATAATACACATGAAACTTCAGATGCTATTTTCAAATTCATTAGACCTGTAAAATACAAAAGAAAATGATCAGTATGTAGACTAAGCTTGTTGTCTGAAAAAAAACACCAACCTCTTAAGTCTGTGCATGAACAGATACTTCTCTGTGCAGTGTAAAAGAATAGCCAAATAGTTTTATTATACCTTTGAGATGTGAAATGTGAACCATGATCAAAAGAATGCACGGTCAATTATACTTTCAGACAACCTGCCTTCAAAGCATCCAATTGAAGCTAATACAATTCAGTTCTACCAAATCCAGGGTAAGTAGAAGACATGTGAGGAATGCTGGCCAGCTGGTCAGCAGGTCACTCAGGTCAGTGTTTCAACATGAAATCCCACTGAAACCCTTATTGCTAGTCGGTCAGACACACAAGAAATATATAAAAAGCAGTCCAACTTAAATCTGACAGATCTAGTAAATCTCCATTCCCTAAGGTCTAATATATTCAAGTATTGTTCTTGGTGCCATTTCATTTTTTTTCTTTCATTGACATAAATATTTATACAGAATAAATTGGGAACTAAGTACTGATTGAGAGATATATATTTTCTTCATCTCAAACTGAGCTGGCAGATATTGCTATGTAAGGTCAAGTTATGTATCTCTTAGGATAATTTGCAACAATGAAACGACCTCAAAGTCACAGTCATACTACTGAAGCTGGTTAGCTGCAATATCTATAGATCCTGTGATTGATATAGCGACCACTTCAACCATCAACCCATACTGAAACAATCAAGTCTGACCTCAATCTACAAAGATGCTTGGACTGTTCAAGACCTTTTCTAACTACAGGATAATTCCTGATTGATTGATTGATTGATTGATTGATTGATTGATTAAGTGGGTGGGTGGGTGAGTGAGTGAGTGTTACGCCACTTTAAACAATATTTCACCAATATCATGGTGGGGGACACCAGAAATTGTTGTTACAAATTGTGGGGAATCAAACCTGGGTTTTCAGCGTGACAAGCAAATGCTTCATCCACTACACTACCCTACAGCTCCACCTAGGAAAAGAAAAACACAGCTAACAATATACATTACAGGCGCCATAATGCTACAGCAGCCCACAACAGATGCTGAAGCCAGACACTATATCACCTACCTGGAGTCTCTCTGAGCGGCACCACCTTCAGTCAGAGTCTTAATGAAGATGCCAAGTTTCTCCAGACCAGCATCAGCACCGACGCCCATACCAATAATACTGAGACCAAGTCCCTCCGAGCCTGTGAACAGGGAATGCATTCATTTATATCATTAATGTGCGATATGATGTTTTGAACAGGTTCCAATGAGCTTCCAACTAGTTCATATCACAGACTTCTACTTTTGTACTTCCCAGCCTAACCATTAACAAGATTACATGCTGTAGAAGAACTTGTAAGATAAGGGATATTTTGCAAAGTGAGGCTGGGGAAGCACCGGGATGTGAGCAACAAAACTGTTCTGCTATCAGTGTAAGTACATTACCAGACTGTTGTCATTGTTCTGTCATCAATGCCCCACCATTGTCATACAGTCATCAATGTCCCGTCATTACTGTCATGTAATCAATGTCTTGTCATCACTGTAGAGTTATTTCATTGTAGTGCATTGTCAGTAGTGCATTCTCATTACTGTACCACACTGCTGTTGTCATCAATCTTCTGTCATCATTGTACTGATTCACTGTCTTGTCATCACTGTCCAGTCATCACTGTATTGTCATCACAGTACTGTTATCATTTTGTTGTCATCAGGACATGGAAATGTGCCATAAACACATTGTGAGTGACTTCTTGTGCATTTGACCGCATTCAAGTTAGCTCACAGAGTCAGAAAATAACTGATGAGTGAAAGCTTGCAGGTCAGATGTAAAATTCACCATTAGATTTTTGGCGCTAACATACTTGGGTGAATAAAGGATTTGAAACAAAACAGAAATAAATTCCTGGTACAACTGTGCAATGCAATTCTGCCACCCCCTCTCTTAATTTCAACCAAATGCCATGTAACTGACTTATTCTTGATACAGAATAGTCACAGGTATGTTGGGGGACCTGCCACACGTTGGAGTTTGTCTGCATATCGCTATTATCTTGGAATCTTGATTTTGCCAATTCCATTCTCTCTTACATTATGAATTAAGGATTGTGGAATACAGTTCTGTCGCACTGAAAAACACAATAAAGGTAAGAAGCTGTTATCACCTTTCTGAAGTTCTACAGGGAAGACATCCATCTTCTCCACCCTCTTCTCCAGCTCATACTCTGCTGATGCCGCCACTGGGTCGACATCTTCGTTACGGCGGTCATAGTCGTCCGTGGAGTATGTAAAGAACACCTGCAACCACCAACTACATAGGTCAAATCTGCTGGTTTCATTCACCATGCTTTTAGATGTTCAGCTTCATGGGTGATCACAAGTATCTATAAGTCTGTAGGGAGATGGTATCTCCAAAACATCCAACCTACAGTAATACCAACCTACAACTTATTCAGGTAATTGTCCCCTTTTGATGATCTAGATGAAAATACAGGTCAAAAAATCTTTATTATGAAAGAAAATTGATTTTCTTTTCTAACGCTGATTTTTGCTCATGTCTACAACACAGATTTATATGTGGTGCAGGACAAAATGTTTGATAATATCATGTGATGAAGCTCCAAATTACTGTCCACAAAGTCTTCAGTGTGTCTTCATTACTTTACCAAAAGAAAATTAACAATCGTCACAGTAGATCTGATGTCAATTACAAAATTAAATCTCACAAATGAAAAGCAGACAGCAGTGAAAAGAATTATAGAAACAATTGCTTGGTACAGCAAGATCTTAACAAGGTACAACCATAAGTAGCTGATGACCAATCCTAATCGGGATCTTCATGGATAAGTAAACTACAGAATACTGTCATATAGGCACCTACAATAAGCACGGATTGTTTGTTGTTAAACGCCTCACTCAGCTAAATTCAAGTGATATGGCGTCTATAAATACCTGACTACGTAACAGACAATCCAGTGATCAACAGCATGAGCATAATCCAATGCAAATGGGTTATGATAGCATGTGTCAACTAACTCTGTGAACTTGATCTTCCCATCATGAAGGTTGCCTGTTATGACAATCATGGGTTATTGAAGATCAGTTTTAACCCAGATCTTTGAAGGTACTGCAATAAGCACGACTTAAATGTTTGATAATCACTACAATGAAATTTTGTCCTGAAAACCATAACCTGATAACCCTTTCCCCTATACAGATCTTACTGGGCAACGTACATATACGAGTACTCGAGTACTCCGTAATCATATCATTCCTTAGGATCTTGAGGAATCTGGTGAGAATGCTCCGCCCAGATTGATACATAAAAGCAATACATTTCACTCACCCTGATGGGATCCCGGCTGAATTTGATTTTGGAGGCCATCTTGAAATCAACTTCATCCTCACTGCTGTCTTCATCTGTGCTAGACAGGCCGGGCATCTCAATGTACACAACCTCCTGCTCAGCTTCATCGGTGTAGGCCTCACCTACAGCAACACATGGTGAGTGAGTTCATCATAACGGAGGATAATTTGCTGGTTCTGAGATCAGAACCCATGACAACTCGACACTGAAGCCAAAGCAGCGAAACTACCCTGTAACTCAAGCCAGTTTGAATATAACACGCCAGGAACAGAGATAACTTTTCAAACTTTCAGTTTCAGTTAGAAGCAGTTGGGATGACAAAGGAACACTAAAAACAAATGTGTATCAGGATGTAGACCAAGGATGTAAGCAAAACAAACTGTTATTCAATCCATTCCCCGGAAGTATACATGTCTAGGACATAGCACAAATGTAAATCAGTTTAAAAACAACAACATTTATTATGAATATGGGAAAGTTTTAGAGTCTGTCATCCTTACTTTTGGTACACAGTATTCTATCTAGAAAAATCTGTCATCCCCGAATGAATCATTTTCCTTTACTGTTATCATATAATCACATTTCCATCATATGATTCGGTTTTATGAAATTCCAATACTAAAAGAAAGCCTGGTTACAAAATTATCCGAACTATTAGGTCTTGTAACTACTTTTGATCCCTGTGTCTGCAAGTGAGTGAGTGAGTGAGTGAGTGAGTGAGTGAGTGAGTGAGTGAGTGAGTGAGTGAGTGAGTGAGTGAGTGAGTGAGTGAGTGAGTGAGTGAGTGAGTTTGGTTCAACTTTGCTCAAAACTATTTCTGTGATTTCTCTGGCTTTCCTGTTAGGAAATCCTGAAGGGATGCCAGTCTTTGTGGATTAACTATTTGAAACATACAAGTATGACTACTGGACCAACAAACCTACAAAACTGGGATTCAAACTGGCAATCAAAAGTTTCTGGCATGACTACAGTGCCTTAGAAGACCGAATCACTTGTTGCACACTGGTGCAGATTTGCCTTACACTTCCATCTGGTCAGTTCTGTATTAAACTTGCTCTCAATATACAAAGGCTCATTTGCACTGAGTGAACTTAGCACTACAATGATTGAAACTCCCATCCTCCAACACAGGCTTAAGACAGTCATAGCTTTAAGATCACTTTGTGCAAGTGGGCCCTGGTCACACATAATCACCTTCAGAGCCGACATCGATGATGTTACTGTCAGGGTCCTCGTGTCCATCCCCTTGTTCTCTCTTCAGCAGCAGGCTGTCTGCATCTTCCAGAATATTGTGCTCAGAACTGCAAAACAAACGCATTCATCAGACAAAGCATCCTGAGCTTTGCAAGTAAATTGAGATTTCAATGATGCATCAATGTCTTCTTTGCTGGAAACCAGAATCTCTATCTTCCAGGACAATGTGGTGTAAGCTATAAAGCAAATATATTAACCCTTCAAAGCAGATGTTTGAAAGTTAAGTGTATTATTTCTGAGAGGCATAGACTGCTGAGAAACATCAACATAACTTCAGGTCCTTTACTTCATGCAACCAGCACCCAAATTCAAATAAATAAAACCAAATTAAAAAATATATAACTCATATACAAAACTAAACACTAACAAAACTCACATATTATTTCAAACATCCTCTTTACTGTACACAGCACTAAATATTAGTCACTCTTTTCAACTTAATGTGCGATATGATTGAGAGTGTGAGCCATCAAAGCTTGCAGGTCGCAAGTACAGATTACAGGACCAGAATCTGGTCTTTAACACAGTAAGCCAAGGGCTTGATACAACATGTCAGATTGTCTGATAACATCCTCCCCAAATTAATGGCTGCCATGCATGATGCTCTCTCATCAGTACAACACTGAGCAGACCGGTTCATCTTGGTGTGTGTAGATTGAGGAGTCATTTCATTACACTGTCAGAGATGCTCATCTGAGAATCCTACATAATCTTGTCCTATCTGCATGTCTGCACTGATCTGATATTTGAAGGAACGTCCTTGTAAAATTGCATCCATGATCGCCACCTCCATCTAGATCAGAGTTCTAGTTATTTTAGCATTAAAATTAAAAGGAATGAGCAACATTTAACATCATATTGACAATATTGCAGCAATAAAGTGATGAAATCAAATTCATAGTCTGTTATTACAAATTATTCAAACATTCATAAATAGGAGTGAGTGAGTGAGTGAGTGAGTGAGTGAGTGAGTTTAGTTTTTCCAGCTATATGGTGGTGGTCTGTGCATAACTGAGTCTGGACCAGACAATCAACTGATCCACATCATAAACATCAACCTGCGAAATTGAGAACTGATGATATGTGTCAACCAAGTCAGTAAGCCTCACTCGATCCCGTTAGTCATCTATTATGACAAACATAGTCGCCTTTTAATGCAAGCCTGGGTTGCTAAAGGCCTATTCTATCCTGGACCTTTACGGGTTTCATTAATAGGGCTGCAAGGTATTGGAGGTGTACTGCATAGGTTTAAACTTGACATATTGCAATATTTTTTTCTGAGAACTTATATTTTTCTCATTAATTTTAATTCATAACATTAAACAAATACAGCTGTTCAGTTTTTCCATAAAGAAACAAGTTAATACATAGTATTCCCCCCCTGGTTCCATATTGCACTTCTACCCAAATGAGTTTTTTTTACAAGAAATCTTATCCAGTGAACAAAACAATGTATAAAAATCAAAGTCACTATGTAATAACTTTCAAGGGCAGAAATGTAACAGTTCTCTATAAAAGTAATCCCTAGGGTCCTAAACTAATGCTTAGTCCTTGAATATATATATAATTGTGATAGTAAAAAATAAACCGTTTATACTGAAAAGGACCCTAGATGAGTTGGGAGATTCAGAACCTGGGGAAATCTGGGGAAGACCTGCTTCATTTAGGGTTTTTGCAATGAAGGGCGAGCTTGGCATTAAGGAATGTGGTTCAGGGACTGTGAGACAGTACCAGGGCCCCAAAACCCTTCTTTAGGTATCCCACATATCTTATATCTGAAGAGTTCAACTACAAACAAAGAAAAATGACTAAGTCTAAAAAAATGGACGCATTCACTTCACTTGTGTTTTTGTTTCAAGTGACACACGCTCCTCAGGTTCCATGTCTGAAATTGGAGTGAGTCTGCAAATTAGCTGGTGATGGTAAACTGGCATCTGTGGTGCCATGTGTAGGCCATGCCATACATGCCCCAGCATGCTTCATTCATGCCAGTCTGGTCGGACCTTGCCAGACACAACACTGATTGCAGCATTAGACTTGCATCATGTCTATAAAGTAACAGTCTCTTTAGTTCAAGTTATCATTCAAAATTCCATTAAATAACAAACAAGTTGTCAATATATCCCTATTCCATCAACTCCTACTATGAAGGAGGACTCACTATCATTCCATGGCTACATCAAGCAGTAGTCTGTCTGAGAGTTACTGAACCACATTATTTTCCGTCCTGCCTTGCCCTCGCTGCAACGCTAAAGTCCTAAATGAATCAAGCCCAGATTTCCCCAAGTTCTGCATCTCTGATCTCCCTTGGGCTCCTTTTCAAATTAAATGGTTTTGTTCGTTATTATCAGAATTATATATTCAGAGACTAAGTGTTAGCCTGCAAGCAGTAGAGTCTTGCAGTAAGGCTACATACCTATGTTTGGCAGAGATCTTCTTTGTACAGTATAGATTACTTGTAAAACATTTAGTTAACTTTTGGCAGCTACAGTGAAATAAAGAAGGGTAAAACTAATCATCAGAGTCAAAATTAATTATAGTCCACATAAATAATGAACTACTATCTCCGTGAAAGTTTAAGAGATAGCCCTGGAGAAATGTCACTTGTCCTTCTTGAATCTTTCTTGGATTTGGGTAAAGTTAATTTTCCAACTCCAGGAGAAGCTGACAGCCAACCCTGGTTCCTCGGCAGAATTTGTATTAAATTATAATGTTAACACATAGACAACTATCAGGCAAGATTACAAGACATATCTCATTTAATCTCTACTCTTTTAAATTACAGCCAAAGATTTCAGACTAATTTAATACACCTAAAGTTACTTCACTGGATTTGCAAATACTAGGAATCTAAGAATATTTGAATCTTTAAATAAGTTACAATTTGCATGTCTATCAACAGTTCACATGTCCCAGCCTCTACACGTCCCCTAAGAGAAGCCCTACTTCTCACGTCATCAATCACAAAACCTGTCGACATAATTAACATACTGCACTGTTCTGGAGTGTAAAACTAATCCATCTCGTAAAACTCAGCAGATTGGGACAGTTTCATATGAAGCAGACCCAATACTTGCCAAATCCTGCTTTCCAATGTTAAAAGTTTTGCACTGAAAGTCAGGATTGCACTTTATAGAATTCAATCTACTTGTCCTATAGAGAAAAATAAAGACATCAAACGGGTGATTGCCAAGAACATACTGTGGCTGATATCCTTCATCTTAATGCTTCTGTGATTGTAATTCCTTACATCAAACTAAATGAGAAAATAAGTTTTGAGGACAACAGCATTTAGCCCTCTAAGCCTGAGTCAGCAAAGAGCGATGGTATACATTATGATACAGTCATTTCCTGGTCTGTTCTATGCCTGCAGCTGATGATGTCTTAATGGAAGCCATATGGAAGGCAAAGGATTAAAAAAAGAACCTGTTCAATTGAAAGGCTTTCCATGTTTGACAGCGTTCAGGTACAGGCAAATCTGAATGAGATGATAAAAAATTCAGACATTATTACGTAGCCCAGTATCCCTTAGCTATTGATACACCTGTCAAGGCAATCCTTCTTTTATCACAGCATTTAAACCAGGAATTCCAACAAACAATACAGAAAATATTATACACTCATATACACAAATAAGGGAACACATGAAAGTACAAGTGTTCCTTTATTTATTTCCCGAATTCACTCACAGTGCAATGCAGACCTTGAGAAGAAACCTGGAGAAGAAACCTGGAAAAGAATACAGGAATACCTGTGTTTTCATGTGTTCCCTTATTTGTTTCCATCAGTATATTTTACTTTGAAATAAGATTCACATCCAACCAACAAGAATATCATGGCCTATCTTACTTCAGTCACTTCAGCCGTATCTTTATCTCTCTACCAGGCCCCAAGACCCTGGAAGATAGATGTACGCGCCATACACTGACATTTGTTTACGAGTCTTAGTGCTAAGAGAGCCTCGAAAATCTGGGTCCAGGTTTAGAATTGGTGTTCAGCAACATATGGGACGGTCAGGGTTCACTGACTGTCATGTCATTTGCAAATATTGATGCTCATGATGTTGACCACTAGCCAAGATCCAACTATTTATAGTCTGCCCCCATATAGCTGAATACTGCTGGTAATGGCGTTAAACAACAACTGACCAAGGCCTTTAAGAATGAATTTGAAAAACACAACAAAACAAAGCAATAAACTATCCAACTCAAGTCTACAATGAGTCAGTAGTAAGTCTAACTATCACACCTCTGCTATACAAAGTTAAATATTCAGGGCTCTTTTGGACATATTCTTTAATTAGATACATCATTTCCTAGGAGTCAACATCAGTAAGTCTTCCACATCTCTATCCATACTCCTAACAAAGAAGTTTCTTTACACAGCAGGAGTGCCACCAGTTTACACACCTCAGCTGCCATCAAAACACAGATAGTCAGACAGACAAAGCCCCACTGCAGTTTCCCTTCCTTTAAGTCCTATCTACTGTTACAGATCATTCTAGCACTGCGTGAAGGGTTTATGTTAAGGGTTTACGTTGGTAAACAAAGTTTTCACAAGATCTGCCAAAAATTGACTGTCCATAAAGACCTTCCCCTGAAAAAACATGTGCACCCGTCATATCAGAAACAAACATTCTTTGTACAAAACCCAAATGCAGTAAATAAAGTATATTTTCTGTACTTTTCACAAGACATGAACTGGTTGAAAGAAAATGGTATTTGAGGCGCATCATTCATTGCAACAAAAATGAACAAAGCAAAGAACAACCCCCGGGACTGCAAAATAATTCTGATTTCGGGATTCACTTGATTCAGTTGATCCAGAACGGTTCTTGTTTCATGTCCCACACGAGTCCCTGGCAAAAATAATATCATCCATGTCGGACTGGGATTCAATACATTTTCTACACAAGGTGATTCACAGTTGCTCAGAAATCTGACAGAACAGTGGATTGTAATGGATCATAATTTGCAGCATAGGTCAAAGTTTGTGGATATGAAAATGTTGCAGTTTCATACTCTTTTGTTGCTGTGTTTATTGTTTCAGTAGCCAGGTAGTATGTTTATGTTTCTATTTCCACGATCAATATGGGCTTTTCCTGCAGGTTTCTGCTGTAGCAAGGTTTTCTTTGGTAGGCCTGACTGAGAACCACAGCAAAGAGTCTAAAGTCACAAGAACCTGATAAACTATATTTACAAGGATGGCATAACACACCGGGGTCAAAAATATGTTGAAAAGCCACTTGCCACAGAGCAAGTGACTTCAAGAAAGTAACTTGTCCTGACTAATTTTCCACTCGTCCTAAATTTATGACACAATGCGTGATGTCATCGTTAACTGGACTATTTATCGAAGAGTGATGATTTCATTCTCTACTACCTCTGCTATATTATTATTGTGAACTTTAATAGCTCGACCTGTGTTGGTGGGTCTAAACTTTCCATTTTCTGGCTATTTATTCACTAAAGCATGAAAAGGTTGGTTCATGAGAGAAAATGGGGTGTGCCCTACAATATCCTACAATAAATAAAATGACTAGACTGAAAGAAGTACTTAATCCTGTTATTCCTAACTGAACAGGCACTAATTTTGTTGACACATTTACCAGATGCTTGGAAGATTATCACATTCAACGAGACATGCTGGGCTAAATCCCCATGAGCCTAAATTGAAGTAATTGCTTAATATAGGTGATGACATGTTTACTTAATCAAAGTTGACATCAAACAATGTGGATGACTTTTGTCTAACTGAAGAGATATGCATAACAGGTAAGTTCTTATTACCTTAGGCTAGGATTTATCAAGAAACATCTTTTAAACTCTGCAGACATAAGCTATACCTTTAACAATAGTATGTCTGTGAGATAAGTTTTTATGACCTTTGACTGTTGTCTTCCTCTAAGCTTTTACTGATCATAGTGAAACTAATATTTTATACTTATATATCCCTAATGTCTGGATCCTACTGGGATTAACCCATTTCCCTAATCGAACAATACCCCATCCAAATATATCTTTGGCTGGACATTTCCCCAATTCCTAATGCCGCACATGTTGTGGTTATAATTAATAATTAATTTTATCAGAATATCTGAATATGCGACTTAAACCTGACAAAATAGATTCTGCCTAGTTATCCACTGTTGTTTCCGACTAGGCTGCAGTGATTTAAGTTAACTATTGTGACTGGAGTGGTACAGATACAAGCATTGTTGCTTGTTTGTTTACCCATCCAAGTTTCTTTTGGAAATACATGTTGAATTGATATCTTACTACAACATATCCACATGCCAAGATTGAAACTGACACCATCAATCAACTCCTTTTTTTACATGAAGTAAAGATTGTTAAAGAGGGCAACCCATTTCAGAAGAAAACTGGGATCATACAATCAAGAATGACACAGATACTGAGTCGCATAGGCCACCTACCATAATATCAACGACCCATGAAGGTCGGGATAAAATCCACGATCCAATATCACAGTGTCCAGATAGCCACAAACATCCGCCATACAATCTCGAATATATTGACAAAATACACCAATTGTTTCTTCAGGTAGGCTTAAGCCATACAGCAGTATATCCTCCTGGAGTTCTAACAGGAAGAGGGCAGTTACATCAGAAGCAAGGCTTCCTCTTGACAAGTGTCGCCACTTCCACCCTCATCGTCAGCTCACCAGTGGAGTCATTACTGCCAATTGAAGGCCAGGTGATTACTGGTCATCCAACTGACCATTAGGATGCTGGTCTCCTGATGGTGATCAGCTGGGGAATGACCCTCTACTTGATGGACTAATCTTGGACAGTCAGCTGTGGTATTGATACACCACTTGATACATCACTTCCACTTCCACACACATCAGAGAAATCATTCCACCGAGTGTGCAGTGGAGGGTATTATTAATTTCTGTCAATAAATTAGGTCAGTTAAATTTGACACTTGTCAATGTTTGAGTTTCAGAAAGCAAAACCTGAATGCAAGTTGTGACATATTTACACCAGTTGGCAGCCTGAATGTCAGGACTATTTTCTTGTACTATTTTTAACTAAGTTCACTAAACGGAAGAAGTTTTACTTGATCTGAACTTTGAACAAAATTAGACCAATATAATTTCTGTCTTGAGATATTTGTTTCTGGTTAAAAATTTCAGGAAGAACATGAAAAGGGGTCACTTAGGATTCACATCTTAGCATTATAAAAAAACACAAATGTGTTAAGAAAAGTATTTGAACAGTCAGTAAGTCCAACTGAGCAACTCCTATGGCCTATTCTTATTATTCATACAACACGCAAGTGTCGGTGAGGCAAACAACATTTTTTTATAAGGCCTGACAAAATATGCACTGGTTCAGTGATTGAAATAAATACACTGATATTAAGTTAACATGAACACAAGAACTTCTACAACTACAAACCATGTCTCTGTCGTAACTTGTAACTTGGATAGCCATCGTTAAACCACATGTGGCTATACTTATCCAGTTACCAACCTGTTACACAGCAAAACTGTTGACAACACTATGTTAATATACTCACATGTTGCACTGCCTGAATAATTAATCTTCCTCTTCTCAAATGAAACCTAGTGCCTTCAATTTCAACATTCCTTTGTAAATTATTTCCACTCCCAATAATCTGACGATACAGATTTGCTGATACTGAAGAAAATTAACATTCTTGTTTCCAAATAAAAAATGATCAATTCAAAATTGTGATGTAAGATATTTCAAATCCTAACAAACTGATCATTTAAAATGTATTATATTGAAGAAAAGAGACATAGCTGTTTTCAACGTGACAGGGGAGGTGTGAGCATGAGTGAGTGAGTGAGTGAGTGAGTGAATTTGTGAGTTTTAGCTTGCTTTAAATAATATTTCTGCAATATCATGGCTGGGAACACTAGAAATGGGCTTCACAAATTGTACCAGAGTGGGGAATCGAATCCAGGTCTTCAGCAAGACGAGCTAACATCTTAACCACTAGACTACCCTGCAACTGTCCGAGGTGAGAGAAAGATGGTTTGGGAGTACGCAGAAGGAATGGATCAGTGTGGTTTAAGGGGGTGTGGGGGTAGGGGTGTGGGGTGGAGGGTGTGAGGCAAGAGTTGCGAAGTGGGGGATATGCAAAATCGCACACAAAACTTGAGTCTTCTGAAAAAAACTGTCACTGTTGAAATCAGACACATACAATACTTCATGATAAGTAAAATAACCATGGTCAAACAGTCCTAAATGGAAACACTCTGATCTGTCACTCTGCACCAATACATATCAGAGTGACTGGCTCATCCATGATCCTTACTGATTAAAATTCACTCAGTTCAATTCTAACAGGACACTACAAATGTCACTAAGCCCTTTTGAAGAACATTGTATGTCTTGTCCTACATGAAGCAGCATTGATTACACACGAAAGTTGTAAATCATGACTGGAATGTAAGCTATCGGTCAGCTGTCAGGATTAAGACAGATGTGTATTACATAAACTTATTAATTTATCGACTGGGATAGGCTGCTAGTTGACATGTACAACAACGTTTCAGTGTGATGCCTTTTCCAAATAATCATAAAACTTGAGGTCATTCTGTGGACATTTCATAACATGATTGTTTGAGTGGATGACTGGATAAAGATGGTTAACAGTCAAATGTGGTTATACAACAGCCAAATGTGGGTAAACTACAGTCAAAAATGGGTGTACTACCCACAAAAGTGGGTAAACTATGTACAATAAAAAAAGTGGCTAAATTGCATACTAAGTTGGTGAGCTGTATGTAGGAGGTATGTAAACTACAAATACGGGTGAACTAATCAAAATGTGGTGACCTTCAGTCAAATGTGGGTGAACTACACATGAAAGTGGGTAAGTGATGTACAAAAGTTGGTGAACTAGTCAAATGTAGGGATACCATAAAGGTGGGGTAACTACAAAGGTTCAGAAACTACATTCAAAGGCTGGAAACTTTAATCAAAGGTTGGAAACTTTAATCAAAGGTTGGAAACTACATTCAAAGGTTGGAAAACAAGTTGGAAAACTATCGTCAACTGTGGGGAAACTATAATGGTAGGGAAACTACAAAGGTTTGAAAACTACAGTAGAAGGTTGGAAACTACAGTAGAAGGTTGGAAAACTATATCCAATGGTTGGAAAACTACAGTCAAAGGTTGGAAACTGCAACCAAAGGTTGGAAAACTACAGTCAAAGGTGGATCAGTGCCATAAAATGTGATAATGATTGCCCCTGCACATTCCCCCATGGTCTCAATCCAGCACAAGTCTGCCAAGATGGTACTACAGCTAGCTATATCAAAGACAACCCTTCTTTACAGTACCAACAGTGACACAGGAACAGTACCATCATAAATCCTCTGTCTCCCCAGTTCATTACCCAAATATCTCAACAACTGGAGAAGACAGCTGGCTCACAAGATAAGGCATTGAGGTGAACAGACTGGAGTGGGGCTATAAAGAAAGTAATAATAAGTTGCTGTGCCGGTAGCTTCCTCAGGACTACTGCCACAGGTACAAGGCTTGTTAACTCAGGTTGATGAACAACAAAGCCGTTACTGTCTCAGGGGACTTTAGAAATAAGTTCTCAATGCTTGGGAATATTACTTACAATCAACATGAATTAATGATTTTCACAAAATTTCATTCAAAACTGAAAATACTAAAGGAATGATGGTTGATTTATCTCTACAGTGAATATCAAATAAAAACAGTGTTTAAACAGCTGATAAGACAGATTAATTATGTTTTCTTGTTGAGATATCAGATGGGGAAAAAGGACACATTGCCGAGTTTGATTGGAAATAAGAATATTTTCACCATCTCTAGTTCATTCCTAATATGTGTACTTGTACTATGTACTTCCGATGTTTTGCATATTGGTCAAACAAAACAAATAAACTGGAAAACCTAAGATATGAACCAAACCACAGGAAACACTATCGCGTAACACTGATCTCCTTTTTTACAATTTTGCCTCCATACATCAAGCGCCTTTTTTGTGATGGATCTGGAATTGCTTTAGCTTATTTCTCTTTTATGTTTACTTTACTGCACTTTCTCCCATTTCCAAAACCAATCTATGCTACAATGGAATTACCAACCAAGCCTAAACTTTCTCTTCCTGACTTTGTCGTAAGTCAAGTGCCACAGGTAATTTCCAACTTCTTAACTCAGGACGAGTTTCAACATACTGCCTATATATCCTCTTCCAAAATTGTACATTTCAATTAAACTGCTAAGTATTTTATCCAGTTTCCTTCCTTTAGGGTTAACCAGTTATCCTGGATGCCCAGACAGATGAATAGACGCAACCTACACCATATTGTCTCTCCTTTCCTCAAAACAACCATGAAAGATGTAATGGCACCCAGGAACGGTTCCTGTAAAAAACTCCAGTGTTTTATCAATGCATTACTTGCAGTGACTTGCCAAGCAAACAGGCATATATATTCCGGCCGAGATATATGCATTACAAAGATGATAGGGCTTGGAGGTTGTTCATGTACATCACACATACTTGGCCATGTGTGGGGGCCATTCCTGGTTGGTTAGTTAAATATACTTTATCATCCATTATTTTATTCCAAAGTTTACGCCCGATTTTATGGAAGAAAATTATTTCATACATTGTATCAAAGACATAATGTATTTGAAAAATTTTGGAGCACAGTTTTCCTGAACTTAGAGACAATCATTCACAACAAATCATAAAGCTTTATGACTATTTGGATCCTCTGGCAATGAATGATACCATCTAGTATTAGGAAATGGTCAAAATCTCACAAATGATGACTGGATCCACACACCAGATCAATTACCGATAATTATAAGTCAGAATCATTTTGCCAATTCTCCTGGTTATGCACAAAAAATACAGAAAAAACATGTACCGGTAGTTATTTTGTTTTTTGTGCAAACTATTACAAACTTCAAACCTTAAATAGATTACAGGTATGTTAGGAACATAAATTTCTTTGAGTCTATGAGGAATGAGCCTATGTGTTTATAGTACTCAGGAGATAGACAAAACCAACATTGTGAAAAATGTTGTTCACACAAATATGAGTTCCAAAATTATTTGTGTTCAATCTTTGATTACTTAAATTAATCAAAACACCATTAATACCATTACAAACAACTATCCTTGATTCATATCAAATTACTTCACAGGTAAAATTATGACATTTCATAAGCAAAAGTTTGTCTTACATCTCCCAGACAAAGTGCCATCACTTCTCCACATCTTGTAGCCATCTTGTAAATCATAAAATCAGCCTTGGAACATTCTGAAGTATTTCTGATCCTATTTTACAAGAAAATATGTGAGTCATTCAATATTTCCGGGAAATTCCAACAGTCACAATTAACAGACTTTCTCACTTTATTACCAAACAAAGGAAGCAGCTAAATTCTTTACCATGCAAAACGACTTCTGCCATTTTGATAACCCCTTACCAAGCAGCTCCAGACATTCAATCACCTTGCTGTCTGTTACAAGCATCAGCAAAAAACATCTTCATCTGTTTCCAGATGTTTTTCTTTGCGGACAGGTAAGAAGAGACAAACAGGTCTAATTGGAGTAAGACTTGAATGTAAATGACGCTTGTACATGTTACTTATGTTTCTGAACATATCTGATGTGGTGAAAAACATTTCCTCATCAAATACAAATTTGTTCAAATCTTGTCAAGTCATCATCGTCATGTTTAGATAAGTATTTCCAACAGTCTTTTTAAAAAATAAAATTATCATTTCTCTAAGCTGCATAACAAAAACTGTTTCCATGTGGTTACACCAACATGATGCTCTTAGAAGTCAGGGATAATTATGGCAAGGAATGTTGTTGATCAATCATAACCTACTATACATACACAATCTTTGAGGCATGTCACCCTATGAAGAGACAAGAAATCACCCTGAAACACACCTCTGTGGTAAAGAGGTTGTTATTCAGGATGATCCTCGTCATGGTTTTGGATGCTGATGTGAAACATCCTTCAGTGGGACATAAACACAAGTAATAAGTAGTAGTCAAATAGCACAAGGCAACATTTCCACTGAACGCGTCACTGATATACACCATGTTGTCACTGATCAGTACACACACAGCATTTCTGCTTCATTTCCTTTCTGTATCAGTCCAAAAGATCTTGCCGGCAATCATGACTGAGGACATATATTCACTCATCTCTGAAAGATCTTCTCAATCCTGTCTCTGTGTCTTCTAAAACAATTCCGAAAGCCATACACTAAACACTTTCTTTGAGATCATGGGTGTTTTAATAATACTGTTACAATATGCCATACATGGCCTACATTAGTCTGTCTCACAGTCAATGAACCGTATTATTTTCCCTATCTCTATGCCCTCCCTGCAATGCTAAAGCCACGAATGAAGCAAGCATAGATTTCCCCAGGTTAAGCATAGATTTCCTCAGGTTCCATATCTCTGGTCTCCTTATCAATTCATATGGGTTTATTTGTTACAATAAAAATTATATATATTCAGAAACTAAGCATTAGGCATACTTGGGCATGTGTATTTACGAAGACTGATTACATAGGATGTTTAATGCCACAAATATCCACCACAAGTGTCATGCTCTTACCCTGTCATCTGAGGACAGTTTGGACAATAAATGTCTTTTCTATCTTATTTACGACCACTTTGAAACTGCAGCTCATTTCATGAAACTAGATGGTGATAAACTGATGAGTCAACCCCAAGCCACCATGCACTGAACAGTTCCTCATCCTTGTGCTACTAACTGTCAATACCAGCCGACTCTTGATCAGCCAGATGTAAGTCTAGTTGTGAAGAGTTACTTCTCTTCAGGTCCATTTTTTGATATAATGAATTGTAGCAAAGTTACAGGTTTTGCACCGGGGTTACTGAGAACATCGTATCCTCTACATGTACTTCTTTCATGGGTTGGCCCAAAAACATGGTCCAATGTAATCAAATGTGTCTTGAAGATAACACGTCAACCTCTATACTCCAATGTTTTTTGGGCAAGAAATAACATCAGTGGCTCAGAGATTGGGAAGCTGTGCCAGAAGCTTCCCCATGGAACATTACAATGTTGATGGCTCTTGGTTTAGAACCTCAGAAGAAACCTATCAGAACCTACAGATGACGATGCCTGCTAGTTGTACAAAACCCTAGACACACTTGAAATCATTAACAGCCTTACATCTTCAATTAACAGCTTTTCTGAAGTTGCAGTCATGTACATCAGTCTAATGGCACTAACAGCTGGGACATATCAGCTTGGAGTGAGTGAGTGTGTGAATAATGATTGAATGCGTGAGTGAGCTTGTGAGTCAGATTTAATACTGCTTTGAACAATATTCCAGTTATATCAAAGATTATTCACTTGTCTCAAGTGTTTGTCACTTTTATATATATCCCACAAGAATGGATATTATACTGACAAACCAAAAAACGTAATCAAACAAATCAAGATTCAAACCCCACAAGTTCCTGGTGTATTCAAGGGGGTCAACTCTACATACTGACTTGTTTGTACCACAGACAACCTATAGCCTGGAATAGCCTAGTATAGGTTGGATAGAAGGTGTTTGTGTGGCGTGCTCGTCATACAGCCAGATGTTGGGGGACACAAATGAGATTGCAGGCATCCACATCTCCAATGCTGCAGATATTTGTGTCCATGTTACATGTGTAATTGTAATTAACTTAAATGTAAACTGTATGCTTCATCTGGAGCTCTATTCACAGCTTTCATCATATTCCATTAAAAAGAACAACACAATTACTGAAGAATACATCAATCTATATTGATATCAAAACTAAAAACTAAATATTAATATCAAAACTAAATTTTCCAATCGATGACAATGCCTTTAAGGTATGTAAAACACTTTTGTCATGGACAAACATAACAACCTCGCCTTCAGATGTTACCAATTCCTTAAGAAAACTAATCCTGACATGTTTGTTACAGTTCTTGAGCTGAAGTTAAGTATCTCATGTCTAAATAATTCCTCCATCACTACAGCTCTACACTTAATCAATTCAATATGGATAAGAGTAATACAAAACTACCCAAAGCTATTCAGAATCCATTCCCCAGGATAACCTCCTTGAGTTGAGTGTCAGCTTTGGTTAACAAGGCCATCTGTGCTGGTCAGTACCCCAGGGACAATAAACCCATCAGGAACCCAATTATCTCCCCCTGAGAGACAACACAGATTTGTGTGTTCAGCTCGAAATGAACACAAACCTAGTGTCTTCTTGACAGGACTAATGTGATACTGAGAGTGAGGATTCAGGCTGTATCTTTCTACAACTTCAGTCAACAACAGTGAGAAAATCAAGAGTCTTGTCAGTGAAGCCCTTCCACTGAACACTGTCTGAAGATGGTTGGACAACCAAGGGTATATATCAAATTGCCCAAACTGCAAAGTAAATAAATAGTTCTTTGGGGACCATATTGTCAACATTGAAGTTGACTTGCAAGTTAGTACCTACACTGAAACATTGCACTCATTGCAATGAAAGAGTTGACTGTCCACAGAACTTGGTTTGGGATCAGAAGTGCTTTCAGTAATCATGAATGAAATATAAATATGAAATATTCTTAAATCTTTTATTACCAAACTGGAACAGGACAAAGGGCCATTCTGTGATGGCTTAGACTTGCACAAGAATCGAAGGTAATAATTCATAGTTGAAATGATAATTTCTTGAAAACATACATATCATTCTAACAGATCAGCATCCTTCCTCTTGATTTATTTAGACTTGCCTGTATAAAAGACAGAATTACCTCACAATCATGGGATCAGCCTTCAGAAGCAAGGCTGGTGATGCTGATCAGAGCAAGGCAGTGGTTAAGTGCCTCACATCACTGGATGTTGCAACAGCATCCTAAAGCTCCATGTGGTCAAGCTTGGTGAGTGTGGGCAATCAGGGGGAGGGGAGGTGGCATTGTTGACATACAAGATATCCAGATGTTAGTGATAAAGTGTGACTATTGTATCTGTGTTGTATCAGTCCAGGAGGCCATTGAGACTTGATGGAGGAAGGGTTTGCTATTGGCCTACAACATTGTGTCTGGACTGAATCTACTTTCTCATAATGCATTGGTTGGAAGTGATTTTCTTTCTGGGTGAAAATACTAGCCATGCTACTGATGTGAAGATCTTCATCCAGATACATGATGCCTCGCCATCATGTCTGCCTCCATGTCATATTTCAGTCCAATGCCATATTTTCTGTCTTAAGATAAAACCTGTTGACTTGGGCAACTTAAAAAGCTTCTGAAGAACTTAAGAGAAAATAAAGCAATTTGAGGTAATTGCGAAAAAAGAGAAAGACGGTGTTTGGGGATTGATGTCCTGTAAGTTCATTAATCGTACACAGAACAATCAATTGTGGCAAGTCAACAATTCTGTTCCGCATTAGGTGAGTGTTTCAACTCATACTGTCATTAACGAGACAACTGGAAAGATAAACTTGCACCTTCAAGAGGTCGAGCAAAACAACAACTGATCATCCTCATTGTTACAGCGTGACAACTTACATAACTTGGCACTGCTGGCGCCATACAAGTAATTACCATTGTATAAGGTACATCCACCTAATGTTAGAAGGAGGGTTGAGGGTGTCACAGAGGGTGAGTTGGAGGAAGCGATGAGAGGCTTTATTTTATCATTGCAACAAGATATACAGAATATATTGCTGGAAACATGAGCCAAACAATTTTACTGTTTGTTTTTTTTAAAATACTACTTTTTATGACTTCCAAGAAATAAACAGCTATTTTTCAGCATAAAATCTGAGGAAAATGCATCATTTCTGTTGATTGACTGCTTACATTTGTTTGCTTGCTTAATGTTTAATGCTGAAATCCGCAATGAAATAATCGAGCCTGGACACCCAGTAGTACTGACATCATCAGCATCAATCCAAACAAATAGGATGTGATCATATGCATCAACCAAGTCAGTCAGTTTGACCATCTGATCCTATTAGTTGCCTCTTATGACATTTTTGAATTGCTGAAGATCCATTCTAACCTGGTTGGCTATTCTCAAATTCTCGTAGCCCTAGGAACTTCTTATGCCCATTTTTAAGATCAAACTTATAAGAATTCTTAGAGTTACGAGCGTTTCAAGAATAAGGGCCTAGGATCATGACAAGTCAGTTGCTTAGTAGTGTACAGGACTTGCATACTGATCAGAAACACTTACCATCTTTGAGCATCTGGAAAACACATTTTCTTCTCAAATACAACAAATAAACAATCCCAGATAACCCAGTCAAAACAAATAATTTGTACTTTCACTCATATCACTAATGTTGTGTCTTTAGTGTCATAACACACCTGAACCCCAAAGAACAACTCTTACATCAAGCCTCTTTTGACACAGACTGTCAAAAAAAAAATCCCATTTATAACACCATACTGCTTGACTAATGGTACAGTACTGTTTTCACTGGCAAAAACCTGAACCCAAACTATTTTCATTCATATACTAACTTGTTGACGGTATTAACAAATCATGCAAAATGTAACATGCAATGTATCCATGGATGTACATGGGTGAAGCGTCATTTTTCTACAGATGTATGACAACCTGCTAATGTTCTGTAGTGAATAGCACTGAACCCACCCGATGACACCCTTACACCCTGTCAGTTTAGTGACCAGTTGGTCATGTGGACAGGGTGCTCAACATCAGCTCATAGAGTCCAAGGTTCGGCACCCATCATATGTTTCAAAATATCTCATGCCACCAATGACTAAGGTTGGATGCAACTTAATAAGAATTATGGAATTGACATGGAGGCTGACAATCTTATGGCAATTCAAAACTGGGGCAATTTAGGGCTCAAACATCTCATCTGTTGATCTTGGCATGACGCAGAGATGCAAATAATTCATTCTATTTTCACGTGACAAATCTGCCATCGAGGATATCTTCTGTTGAACCCTGGGTCTAGACCAATCAGCCACCTTTTGATGGGCCAGGCAAAAACTAGTAAAACAATGTTTGAGGGCAAATCTTATGTACCTTAAGGATTGAGCAAGTCTTGACTGCCTCAGCAAAAGTGAAGAAGTACTGGGATACTCATGGATCATACAGGAGACTGTATTTCTGGGACTAAAAATTAAGTCTTCCTTACACATGATGTCCTGTCTTCAGAATTTTGACCGATATTCCTCCTTTAAACTGACATAACGTCGTATTTCACCTCAGGTGCACTGTCTTTACTTTACCATCAGTCACAATGTCCATTCATTAACTGACATGATGTCTCTTGTTACACATAATGCCCTTTCTGTAACTTTAGACGTGATGTTTAATCTCAACATTAGACATGATGTCTCTTGTTAAACATAATGCCCTTTCTGTAACTTTAGACATGATGTTTAATCTCAACATTAGACATGATGTCTCTTGTTACACATAATGCCCTTTCTGTAACTTTAGACTTGATGTTTAATCTCAACATTAGACATGATGTCTCTTGTTAAACATAATGCCCTTTCTGTAACTTTAGACTTGATGTTTAATCTCAACATTAGACTTGATGTTTCTTGTTACACATAATGCCCTTTCTGTAACTTTAGACTTGATGTTTAATCTCAACATTAGACATGATGTCTCTTGTTAAACATAATGCCCTTTCTGTAACTTTAGACTTGATGTTTAATCTCAACATTAGACTTGATGTTTCTTGTTACACATAATGCCCTTTCTGTAACTTTAGACATGATGTTTAATCTCAACATTAGACATGATGTCTCTTGTTACACATAATGCCCTTTCTGTAACTTTAGACATGATGTTTAATCTCAACATTAGACATGATGCCTTTTCTTATCTTTAGACATAATGTCCTTTCTTTAACATCAGACATCATGTCCCTATGCTAAGTCAGTGATCGTGGTAGGTTTTGAGGAGTGTGTGCAGAAATAAAATTAAAATTGTTCATGATAGATATTGTCCAAATCTTTTGCTCATGAAGTTTTCAGTACAATCCTTAATCATGTTAAAATTTATTGTTGGTCTATATGTTGCGGTTTTAATGTACTTTTTAAAATTATGTAGATTTTACGCTTGCTAAATATATTTTTGTGTGTTTTTTTTAATGTTTATGTGAAAAACGCATGTTTCTGCATTAACACAAACAGTGTAAGTTTGACCATACTCGGCTGCTTCCACCAGTATGGTAATTAGCTGTCCGACATTATGAGCAGATTGCGGCATCAAGTAATTATCTGTACACATCCTGTCTCCTACAAGGTTCCTGAACATGACCCTCTGACAACTCATAGTCCAGATAGTAAAACACTGGACTGAATACAAGCAACATTGATTTCTGACTCATGGATGATTCAGTTTGGTTCAATATTTCCAATCATTTTGAGTTTATTCCCAATAAATGCCAAACATGTTTGACAGCCAAATATGATTTAGGTTTATCTGTTGCACTAGAACCCAACCAAACGACGAAAGCCTATATCACAACTCTGATATTGGATATTGCAGATTGACTTGAGGCAGGATATGTACAGCTGCTCCAAAATATTTGTGACTATCTCTGTTGACAAGTTCTTGGATTGAGTATTTCCATCAAGAATTTCTTGCTCTACATGAAAAATGTCTTGCTTTTCAGGAATGCAGTATTTCATGTTTTGTTGTCACAATCAACACATTGTTTTTCAATCCCCACATCAATAGATATATATGGATATCAAATACATATCATGGATATCCATTGTTTATCAGACCACATGCAAGACATATGACATGCATAATCTATCAATACTCACGTGAAAACTGCCAATTTTGTACACTCAAACTTGGCCTTAATCCGAGCAACAGTTTTGGACGTTGGCTTGTCAATGATAATCATTGTCCAGTCAGTTTAGGAAATACCCAGAGTAAAAAAACAGGGTTCTTGTCTTGTCCTCATTGAATGCTAGAGTGTTTCACAAGGCATAGAACACAATATCTTCCATCACGTCATTGTTAATATCCATACACAACTGAATACTCACATGTCATGTCAGTCTGAATTGTTGTTCATATATTCCGATGGATTTAATCCTTGTAATATTTTCTTCACAACTTGTTTACACTCCTGTTGGAAAAGATTCAAAATTACATCAACATTTAGAATTCATTCCTTTAAAATACACACCCATTCCTTGTTCAAGAGAAAATAAATTTGATAAAACTTTTCTGAAATTCCCTCATTTCACAGAAATCCATTTCTTGATGAGGACAGGAAGTAAATATGACAGCGAAGTATCCATGAATGATGACCACAATTTCCAAACCATCACTACAAACAAACCTATTAAATATAGATCAGCCAGGGTACTGTAAACAAGCCAAACCTAACCTGCCTTTATCAAATGCCAGCTGTCAGACGTCAAACAAAAGCTAATTAAAACTCCATATTTAAACCTGCTCCATCAAACACTGACCCAGGGCTGTAAACACACAGCACATGGTACACCCCTTCAACCAACATCTATCACCAACAAGTTAGACACCTACATGGACAAATTGTACACTGATTACATATGGTGGCACTCTCTGGATAATGCCAGCACCCAGATGTGAAAACATGGTTATGCAGTTGGTTTGTCAGCTGCAGAAAGGTGTGCAGACAGAGCTGAACATACTCCTTTTGACATCTTCGCCCAAACAGCCCTCCTCATCACTCACAAGATGGCAGCCAGCTTCACCTAGACCTCAGATGTTTCCATGACCCAACTAAAGAAGATTCCTTGTGGTGTAGGAGAAGTCTGGTTCTATATGATGCTTGAAATACTCATATTTTCCAATAGACTGTTTTGTAATGGATGTGGTTAACATCTTTAATAGCAAGTGTAATTTTCCATATCTTTTCAAACACGACTACAGATGTCAGAAGATGCAGATCCAATCACTAATATCTTCCCCACTACATATTCCAACATTAAGAAATAAGACACACTTGAAAGTGTGAAACATGATTTAGGTGATTTGTGAATTTACAAAAAGATATTTCTTAATAAACAATCTACAAATTTGTCATGCTTAAAAACTGCAATGCAAGGAAATAATTTTTATCTTTGATACCAGAAGTCATATCTAAAGAACTGAAATTATGTTTCCTTCACGAATCGAGAAAGCTATTTAGAGAAACACAGACAAGACAATCACAGGTATATCTATGAGACTTTGGAAGACACTCAGAGTGCTCCTAGATCAACATCCAGAGGTACAACCTCTCACTTCTCACAACATCCCTTCATGAGGTCCAGCACTGAGATGAGATCACACCACCTAAGATCATCCCTCATCACACCAAGGTCCTCCACTGAAATAAGGTTGTGCTTGAGGCCTGTGATCTTCATCACCTGCTGCAGGTGGCGATGGTATCCTGCAATACTTCTCAGATCATAAATCTCTCCACATACACCACCAAGGTAATAAAGTATCTTGAAGTAACACAAATGTGCTTTACTTAAACACAAGCATAACTGAACTCATTTTGAAAAATGCACAATCTTGCCATTGCAAAGTGGATAAGATAAGGCACTATCAGAGTGTGCTGCAATGTAATACAATGTACTACTTTTTCCATACCTGTGAGTGACCTAGTGAGTGGCTTTAAATATTGCTTGAGGCAGTTTTCAAGCAATACCAAAGTGAGGGACACAAGATGGGCCTTATAGACAAGAACTTGAGTAATGTCCATCGGAATTGGCAGAGCAATACACATAAAATGAGAATATTTAATGATCTCAGCTTCCAAATTATGAGGAACTCATAATAAAGAAACTGACGTCCACAAAGTTTCATCTTTGTTGAAATTGGTTTATCACACTGGAGTTAAGTGAGGAATCAACCCAGGTTTTAGGAATGATAAGAGTCTACCTTAACCACTCGGCTACCTCCCCTTGTCATACTTCCAAACATTTTTCAACACATTAACAAGCCAATGACGAAATTGTTTACAGTTTACTCATAACAAAACCAAATTGTCCATATCAATTTAAAAAAAAATTGCCTAAAAATAATCTGGGACACAACTTTGATCAGCAAATGACAGGTCGAGACAAACACACCTAACAGGATATAGCCCTATAATGAAATACCACATTTATCTGCTCATGATAATAGTGAGGAGAAAATCACATGTAAGCGATCTGGCCTGGTCCACTTGTGTTGATGAGATCAGTGGCACCATTATCAGACATTCCAGGCAAGCAAGGAATCTACATGGCACCGAGTCAGTAGGTAAAATCAGCAGATTCAAATTTTGAATTCAATTTGAAATCTTGGCAGATCTAGATATTCTTTTTCGAGTTCCATTAACAACATTTACTTTGTATTTACTAAGAAATCTTGGCAATGTGCCACTGTAGGATCAAATATGATGGGCCTGAATATGTGTAGTTGAAACTTTTTGTACGATTGTTTTTATAACAGCATTCGACTGATCATACATCTCAAAAAGAATGAGACCCTTACTACAAGTACAAGTATCAGTGTTTATGTATAACATCACAGTATTGACCTAAATTGAAATAATTAATATCATATCAGATCATTAGATCAATTTACAGCTGAAAGACTTGGCATTCACGGTCTCCCAAAACAAGCATGAAAGTCAACCACTTATAATGGCGACAATAACAGTCAATGGATCATAATATTATGGCAGAAAACCTCAAGGACTCTAGGATCGATTAAACTTTCTAACGCCAATATATGAGTATATATCTAATACAATGCAATTGAGTACAGGACCAGTATAATTCCAATAGGTTAGACCAAGCTCACCAAAGATTCCACAGAAAGGTAAACTACAAGCGAAGTCTGCACTGCAGAGAAATCTTTCATGTATCGTTATCAGGAACCGGAGGCCTCTCTCAGCACAACAAAACTTGCTGCCAAATGGAGGTCGCTGACAGTTGAATCAGAAAACTGTATAACACATCACAGACAATCTGATATGTGATACGCCACAACACGACACATTAGTCACAGAACTCCCACTGGTAGAAACGGGTTATTCCCATCAGAATGTTTACAGACAAATCAAAGAATAATCACATGGACTTTCAACACACAATCCACTAAAACTTGACACAAAGATGGAATCCATAAAAATTTCAGTTATCAGAATACCTTCACTGAAACAAGACACAGCTTAGTTATTGAATCCACAACACGTCCAGTGACTTGAATCACATGGTTAACTCAAGTGATTTCACAGAAGATGAAAGAGTTTTTCCACCTTTGAGAAGTTCAACACACCTATGTAATCCAGACTTGAAACAACTTTCCACAAGGGGTGCTGACCAACTCACTGGTGTAGTACTACACTAGCTGACAGACAACATGGCATCCATGTGTGCAACGGCATGGGCTGAACTCCGTGAATGAAGCCTCAGTCTCACCCCTGTCTGTCTACATCCAGGAGATGCTGCCCTTCCCCATCCTGAGAGGTAACCATTGAGGGTGTACATGAGGGGGGCTCTGAGCCTTCTCAAACTGAATGTGAAAACCCACATTTTGAAGTTAAGCATGTAAGTCAAAGAGTCTTTTCCATGAGCCAAATGTTGAATATGAAGAAATTTAGGTCCTATAAATGTTATTTAACTGAAATAATTCTTTCATGGCATTCAGTTTTTTAACTCAATGACATACTGACACAGAAAACCTCAAAGACTGACTTTTGAACTGTGTACAGTTTATTTAGTACTTGCCTGTACACAATTTCTCATTCTTATCAAACATTACATCTAAATATTGTTGAGAACTGTTTTGGTCCTTGAATTTGACTGTTCATTTCCATCATTTTGTTTATCAAAAATATCATATTTGTTGTGCAGTATTACACTGATGGCATGGCGGGCAAGCTAGTTAAAGTGCCAGGATAGTGATCCAGCGAGATGGTGGCCACATGAATACATGCAAACACCTAGGTGTGGGTACAGCAACACGCGTTAATTTGGACAAAGCGCTGTGACTATGTGTTCCAGTCCACCCAGCTATGAGTGGGTACCTTGTAAGGATGTGAAAGCCACCTAACTCGGTACGCCTCATAATTTCAAGAGCTGCATGATCCCCAGGGAGATGAGATTGATAATTGTGATTGTTATACAACAAAACAGCCAACCAATTCACAAAACTGAAATACTACTGTTATGAGATCTAACTAGGCTGAGACTTTAACCTACTGATTTAAATTAGACTAAATTTCCACATCAAGATGTAAACAAATTCTGTACAAAACATGTTATTTACATGTGCAGACTAGAGTTATGACATGTAAAATAACACAAGAACATAAGAAAATCAAACTTTTTAGCTTTTAGTCAGGAAACTATAACCTATTAAAGTTCTGATATGTGCAGACTGTTGTAAAACTGCTAAACTAATTTGCTTGTTAGGTTCATCTCCTAACATTCTCCATCAACTGACAGGTGTAAGGTTCCCATGGAAATAGCAACATTTGAGTCAAATCTACCATAGCCAGGCTGCACGGACTAATTACACTTGCCTCAGAGAACCCTCAAGCTGTATGTAAAACAAGATAATGTGAAGTCTTGTTCTTATCTTCCATACTTACAGCTACTCATACCAAAATTCATATCCATCAGCTAGATCAACATATCACGACCTATCAAAAATATATGAAACATTATGAAAACAGTTCTGTACTAAAAGCACAGGTGTTGAATTGCTAACAAAACCATGATAAGATACCTGCAACAGAAATGTTACATTAAACACACATCTCTACAGTTTTTTAAACTCAACTATTGAAGGGAATTTTTAACTAAAACCAACGGTTAAATATCTTTAAGACCATCCCAGACATATGCAGGATAAAGTACACTAAGACACTTCCTCATTTAAACAATGCCACAGATCCATAAAACCAAACCATCATTCAAATATCTTAACATCATCGCAAAGAGACACTACATGAAATGTTACTTTACTCAAACATCCTTAAAACATTTTTCTTCTAAAAAAATCAAAGAAAAAACCAAAATTATCTGACAAGCTTTCCCTCCAAACAGTCAGAAGAAACAGCTACATGTATGTTTGCAAAGCTACCTTTAATCCATAAGCAATTTCACAAAGATTAATTCTGGCTTGAGGTGATTCAAATTTAAAAGTTATGGCACCACCCAAGAGAAATCAGGTCTTACACCTGACTGTGATAAGAAGCAAGTTGTTGGACTGGTCCGGGGTATGTAACCCTCCTACTGTGTTATCAGATATACTCGGTCTGTCAATGCTGGCTCTCCGCCAGAGACTTCCACAAGACTTCCAGACACAACAATATACACACAAGCATTTAAACATATAACATAAATATGCTGCATGTGCATTTAATATTCTAATGATTCTGCAAAAATGTTCCATGTCCTTTCCTTTGTTGACAGACTGATGAAAAAGAGGAAATAAACCAACTAAATTATGATCCAATCTTGCAGTTGTTTGATTTGAGTTAGCATGATTTTACACCATTTTTTAGCAATATTCCAGCAATATCACAGCTGAGACACCACAACTGGGCTTTACAGACTGTGTCCATGTGGGGAACTGAACCCGAGGATTAAGCGTGACAAGTGAACACTTTTACAACTAGGCTTCCACAATGTCCCTAAGATTACATGAAGCTCAAACCATTGGTATCTGGTTTGTCTACACCATGCCTGAGCACAGACAGCCAAAACAGAGTGAACTAACCATATGCTAAGAATCTTCATCCTTTCAATGAAGATCTCAATTCCTCAAATATATTAAAGCACTGTTGGGCTCTATCAAAAAACAAAATGTGGGTCAAGGTTGTTGAGCTGTAAGAAAACAAGCAGTCTCTAACAACCAATTCCTTGCTAATTATGTTTACAAGTTCATCTTGCACCAAATTCCCATCTAATAATTAGGGATTTATTCCTGATATACACCATGTATCGCCTCCAGATAAAATTAATCTCTTGAAAGTTCAAGGAATAGTTCGAGTTCTGGTAAAAATACCATTAAGTAATTCTAATTTCCTTTGGCTAACATTAATCAGGGTTTTATCCTAACTCAAACTAAGTTCCCCTGGATAGAAAATTGGGAAAATATAGCTATTTTGTTAAAAACTTGGATGCTTTTGTCCTTATCATCTTATTTCAGAGGTACGTCAACATTTTATTTATCCATTAAGTATCTACCTAACTGATTATTTTATCAGTGAAATACAAGTCCGTTCTGTTAACACTAGTTCTAGTAACTTATTTACAAGAATTAGGTGTGGTACCGAAGGTAGGTGATTTATTAATTGCCAGTTGTCATACTTCTATTGTAGAAGAACTCTGTGGCTGAATTGTCGGCTAATGCTTGGTCTCTGAACATATTTAATTTTGATAGAAACAAATTAACCCACTAAATTGAAAAGGATCCCTCATGAGATAAGAGGTTTAGAAACTGAGGAAATCTAGCCTTGCTTCAATTAAGGCATTAGCACTGCAGGGAGGGCTAGGCATTAGGGGAAATAATGTGGTTCAGGGACAGGGAGGCAGACTGTGAGGCAGAGGTTCCTGGCTTTGTGTTGGTAATTAGGTGTACATTCCATTTTCATTCTCAGCTCCATAGGGAGTATACAACTTCAGCTGTTTGTTTGATGGGCTTGAATCTCAAAAGGGACTACACCCAAAGAGTCCAAGAATATGTTCTTGACTTGGAAAGTGCAAGCCCATATACATCCCTGCATGAACAAAGAAATTTTCTTTCCCTTTGGAGAATTTTGACTGACATTTGCTTATGCATCCTCAAAGGAGGTCGACAAAAAATCATACACACAACATACATAATCAGGAATATTATTTCTTCACAGGAAATAGTTTACAGAGAAAAACTGCTGACATTTCGATATGTCTTAAGAAGTAAGTGAATGAGTACGGTGTTAAGCCGCTTTTAGCAATATTCCAGCAATATCGTAGAAATGGGCTTCACACAATGTACCCATGTGAGGAATTGAACCCAATTCTTCAGGGTGACAAGCGAGAGATTTAACAACATGGCTACCCCACCATGCCTCTTAAGGAAACATAATGCAGTAAACTAAAGTTAAAACAAACTCAAAGGCACTACTAATCTTAATATGCAATAAACATCATAAATGAACACCAAACCTTTTAAAAGCTTGACCAAAAAAGTAGTATTTCCAGCCAGCAATTTGCAAGAGTACACTATGTTGAGTCTGGTTTGTGATACAAACAGATTGTTAGTCCAAGTATCCTTAAACATGAACCAAAAGTGATAACACAAGCATGTTTCCAATCAAAAAGATACCACTCCATAACATAATCTGGCAAAGAAACAAATTTCACACATTCTTCAACTTGCAACATTTTTGTGTCTATTTTATGTACCTATACCTGCCTGCCATACTCGTATACTCCGAGGATAATCACCTGAACTTGCGTATGAGGTGAGTTAAATCTTAAATCAAGTTAACTTTGCACACTTTGCACACACTTACCGGTATGTTTTCATCAGTGTTACGCTACTATCTCTTCTTAATCCATTTGGTTTGACTGTCAAAAACAACCATCACCTTCATGTAAAATTTTTAGATTTATTTGGAACAAATGTTTATGCTATTTGCCAAAACTTGAGGTTTTAGCACATGGTAGTAGAAGGAGGTCTTAGTGTGTGGACTAGTAAGCTTGTCTCTATTACAGGAAACTTAACTAGACTTGAGACGTATGGTCAAAGTTGCTGTTTTCTTAGGTGATCAGTCAATGTTTCAGTCTACTACACTAAATTCATTATTTGGAATTTTTTTTTTCATATTAATATTTGGCTTATGTGACCTGAACTTACACAACAGAAAGAAATTCTACTTTGTTTCAGAAAAGTGGCTGAAGTCATTGTACTGTACTGTGAAAGACATTTGTTAGAATTATTTTTAATTTTTAGAGTGTTTTTTTTTTTTTTCACAGATTCCGTGTCTTATAGATTTGTTTATCAAGTATTCTGTAGTACTGAGAAGAATGGTTAAAGGAGAGTGGTTCCATGTACACACAATTCAGGTGCTGTGTCTTAGAACCAAACTGGCCATTTGTGCATTGGTTATCAGGAAAAAAATATGCATTATTAAGAAATCAGAGGTTATTTATGAAAGAAGTGGAAAAAAAGAAGGAATAACTTTCATTCAAAGTAAATTTCTTCTCTTCTTCTCTTCATCAGTTCATTGCTGATTTGATATGCATTTCATACTCAATACATGTTAGTCTGATACTAAGTTCCCACAAACATCATTCCATGATGTGGAGCCTGATGTTCTTATATGGCCTGAATACAAACCATCCCTTACTTTCACATGGGCGTTTCCAGTCAGGGAAAGAAATATGCATGAAGAAAACTCCCCATTTCTTCAAACCCCTCATACGTATGTAGTGATTCCACGTAACCCTGTCCGTTATCCAACAACATCCCTTAACCTCTCAGGTGTGTTGCTTCTTAAAGACTTTCAGCCTTCAACACAGGTGAGAGCAAAAAAATGTAGGGCAAAAAACATGACTGAGCCAATTAGAGAACTCTGTGAAACACTACTTGACCTGCAAGAAACTGTTCACCTAAAATATCACCCCTCTTGCAGGTATCTTACATATCTTATAGTTATTATTGTAACATCTAATAATATTTATACAGAAAACATTATGAGACGGTATATCAGACGCTTGGGAGCTCATTACAGTTTGGGTGTGAGTTCAACATCTTCTCCTACTTGTGTGTATCCTCATCCTCCGCCTGGGGTGGCCCAGTTGTCCACTGTGATGCAAATCCCTGAGAACCTAAACTCAACAACCGTACTCGCATAGATGATATACAAATGTGAGGACAAAACCTAAGAAAAATCTAAACATGACTCTGTTCATGTAATTTCACTTCCTAAATAAGGTACAAATTCAAGTACTTTCTGGGGTGTATACTCCCTAGGGAGTTAAGAATATAAAGGGAATATACACTTATATATTAACTGGGATAAAATTTAATCATTCAAGTAATATTAGCATATGAGCACTGTCATATTTCATCAATAAATGTTATATTGTCATTGTTTCTGATCAGACAAACAAGACTTAGTTTTCATTAAATAACGTGTCCGCCAAACTAAAACCACAATGTACCACTTCAGTCAAGTTCAGGACCTCAGAATCAAGGTAAAGGAACCTTGGGAACACAAAGGAAGTATTTCTTTTTAGACACACATACAGTATTATTATCATCTCAACAAACAATAAGAAACTTATTAATTTCCTCCCAGACATACACTTCTGAAACTGGAAGTGTAGGTCAGTCAGATGATTCAGCTGTGTCAACAACTAAAACTTTAGACCTTTGTTTGTACTATGTATCATTTTTCATAATATCATCACACTATGCATCCTTCATCAGACTGTCATAATATCATCACACTATGCAACCAGTATCAGACTGTGTCATATCATCATCACACTATGCATCCTTCATCAGACTGTCATAATAACATCTCACTATGCAACCTTTATAAGATTGTGCCATAATATCACCACACTATGCATCCTTTATCAAAACCAATGTATCATAACATCAACATACTACACATCTTTTATCAAATATTCTTCCATATTATACAATCAAAATAGCATGCATCCTTTACCAACGACCTATAATATCAACACACTTATTCATCCCTTAAAAAAGGCCCTGTATCATGATTCAAAGCTCAATGCATCCTTCATAAAAACAACAACAAAAAACTGTATCTCAGCATCAACACACTATGCATCCTTTATCCAAAACCCTGTATCAACATAAACCAATATTCATCATTAGGCAAGAACCTGTATCATAATTTTGTCAATATTCCACAACACCAGATTTGACAGTTCCTGTAATGATAACTGTGACTAATTACGCCAGTGTCAATAAGCCAGCTAATGGAGTAGTGGAAGGCAACTGTTACCATTAACCCATTTCCTATGATTACAGAAATTACGGTTTCAGTTCCTAGCAATTATCTCCCATGTTGTAACAAACAGCATGTGAATAGCAACTTGTGCCACAAGGATCACACCAACTTCCTACTAACATGCAGCCAATTAAATTTGACATGTGACACGAAAAATGGCTTTTTTTCCTTCTGCACCACTATTTGGACAGAAACCAAGACGACCCATCTGATCCAATTTTCATTACATAAGGAAATGTTTTCAATTATACAGATCACTTGAAGACACAGATGCTATAAATATAAGAGTGCCCAGGACTCATCTTGTAGTTTCAAGGCATGGCACAATATATACCACCCATCAAAAGTTTAGACTCACTTAAATCACTTAAAGCACTCACTATATGCTGTGTGTGTGTGTGTGGAGGAGGGGGGGGAAGTGCGTGTCGTCACACTGGGGGAAGCAACAGCAAACCTTGTGCAGATGAACTGTATGAGGATAGGTCCATGCATCAAATTGCTGAAAATCATATGCAAGTAATGTGCATGGTAACAGCAGCGTTTTAGTGTACTTTTTTAAAAAAAAGAATTCACCAACTTTCACCACGATTCATCATTTAGTGAGCGCATGACAATAATCTTTTCAAGGCTATAAATTTGTTTTACAATACACCAGTTCACGTATAAACAGTACCTTTAAACTGTGTGGATTATGTTACCAAATCTGGTTTAGAGCAGTTGACTGAAATAAGTAGACTAACAACTAGTCTCTGAAATGAACATACAATACTGAAAAAAGGTCATAGTGAAAGAAGCTAAAATGAAATAAAAAGGAGCCCTGAGACTTTCATTTTCAGAAGCTGTGGAAATCTAGACTTGCCACATTTTCTAGACTTGCGGGGGTGATCCTTGGTTATATTTGCTTCAGGTCTGTATGACAGACTATGAAGTAAGTGGCTACGTTTACAATGGTGAGTGTAAACTTTTGATGGGTAGTAGGCATGCTTCAAGAACAGCAGACAAGAAATATTGCAAGAAATCATTTTCATTCTCAAATTAAATTTCAAAATATTCTCCCTAAACTTAAACATTTCTTTGTAAATCTCAATTTATCTTCACAGTCATATTGAGCATATACAAAATGGACCGAGATAGAAATTTTACTTCATGAAAATCAGTCATCAAATTAACTGTTTCAATCAGAGCTGCTTATTGTGATTTAATACCAAAGATTGTCTGTATAAAAGCATTTTCCAAATCCATGATAGAATGATTGTTTTATACCATCACGCACCTATCTTACATTGTATAAGAAAAACAACCTTCAAATTACTTCATGCTGCTGTTTCTCAGGTCAAATCCTAAGTCAGTTGAAAAAACAATCTGTTGCCCATTAAAGGGATACTCTATTATGACATGTACCGGGCACGCTTTGACTGTCAGACTAATAGCAAGTTGGAAAAAAAATCAATACAGCTCTCAGGCCTGAACAAAGAACACTCCACAATTTATAATCACCCAGTTGCTCCAAACGTGCAACACTTGAACTAATTCATTCACACATTTTTTTTTGAAAGTTAAATGTCATTGCTTTAATCTTTTATTCAAACAAAATTTGTAACAACACAAAATGAAACCAAATGAAATTTTGTGTATTTAAACCATAATGAGTTCAATTTTAAACAATTTCTTGTATGTCAACACTGACCAGTGTTTCTTTCTACAAATGTTTTCAGTAATGAAACTTTTGTCCTTAACATATGAATTTATATTGTGCAAATACATAAAAACTTCAACCTATTTATCTGCAAAAACACTTACTATTTGAGAAAGTCCACTCTAAATAAATATTCGTTTAAAAATCAGGCTGACAGCTATGGTTTATGCAAAATAAGTAGGTCTATTTTTTACATAAACCTGACCTAGCTGCCTTAAGGAATCTTGAGGTTTTCTACATGAACTAAATACCTAATATTTAAAAACAATGCAACAAAATGGACTCTATGACCTAATTCAAAATCTGGAACTTATCCATTCCATGATCATTATCATTCATTAAATTAAAGAGAATGAAAACATTTTCAGGATTTTAATGAAATGAAATTAAAATATTGAATAAATGTATCATTTACGTTGACATCTAAATATTCTAAACATAGATTGCTTAAAAATTAATTCTGCATATACTCACAATTTGGGCTGAAGACAGCCTTCATTAAGAATCACCTCAACAAGTCCGACAGACAGCATCAATGACATCAGCAAACATATCCTCCTCACACAACTCAGCTCAATAACTCTCAGCACTTAATAGTCCCCCAATATCCACTACCAGAATCACCCTCCTAAAAAAACGAGGCTGGAGTCGTACCACTGCTTGTCATGAAGCTATGTAACATGGCTAGAATACTGCAACAAGGCACTGTCAGAAACTGATTCCAACACAAAGCCTGTTATGGCACACAGAGGCCATACTGTCGATAGTTCACGCCTGTGGAAACTGAAGCAAATCTACATGACAAAAGCTGGTGATTATGGCTGGAGTGACAAAAGGGATGCAGAACGGGACAAAGCATCATTGGTTGACGCAGGTTTGGTGTGTGTTGATGGCTGGACTTGTTAGAAATGTTTCCTTGTAAATACACATAAAAAATAAAGTAATGTGGTTATTTGGTGAGGATTATCACTATACTGTCAAAACTTGAACCTCAACAATATTTATAATATAACCCATTGTCTGACTGGACAGACACTGTTGTTGACCAAACACAATAGTGTTATAGTAAACAAACAGCCAACTGATATTGCTCTCATTTCAAAATCTAAATCTGGTATAATTTTATTAAAAATTAAAATTCAGGACATGATAAAGCATGTCATCCTTTGCCAAAATACATATTGAGACAAAGGAAAGTCTATTTACACACAGTAATCATTAAAGTGTAAAAAGACCCTTAAATTCTATTTCAGTCAGAAAATAGAACCAATACTTAGCAAAAAGCAGTGTTCATAAGTCACCTTGTACATCAATACTGAACCGTAAATGCTCCGTAAACAAGGCAAATCACAAACCAGTCCTTCAGTTCCTTTAACACCCTAACCTAGTTCCAAAATATTTTTTTACAAGAAAGGGATTGATGCAAATAGGTCTGAAAAATCTTTAACCACCTCATTTTGAAATTACAAGTAACTTCATTACTCATGATATTTTCATATTTTTTTATCTAAGGCTTGATGTTCCATGACACAGAGCAGAATTTAACAAACATGGCAAACAAAGGCAATATAATATTTTATCGGAGCTGCCGCCAAAATGACCCTTCTCAATGCTAGGTGTCAATGGCATGATCAATAATACATCAGAGCAGTTGAAACGCGATATCGTTTCTCCAGTGATTAAATTACCCAAATATTTGCCAGCATTTACGCAAAAGCAGATTATACTTTTTAATGGATTTTTTTCTTGTCCGATCTTCTCCTTTCAAACTAATGTTTTTGTTAAATGGAAATCAATTTTCTACTTAAAAAGCCTTTTCACAATGAATGAGAGGAAAACTACAGCAAGCCCATGTACAGAGGCTGTTTGACAATGATACACTGTGGGATACAGTGATTAAATTGTCATCCATGTTTCTAAATGTCCAGGGCCTAGATTTTCGAACCTCTCTTAGCACTAAGACAGTCGTAATCTTTCGTTAATGTACGGCACTTACGACCATCTTTGCGCTAAGAGAGATTCGAAAATCTAGGCCAAGAAGTAGAAATGAACTTCCAATGATAACAATGAAGATTTCTCAGCCCACTATAGACGTCACTGCTGCATTCCATCATCACATTTAGTTCGTAAGAACAGAAACAAGTTGGTCATAAAAACATAACTTGACAGACAAGCACAAATAAACAAACAGAACCAGCGACAGTTGTGGGATGGCTGACTAAGGATCCTTGTGGATAATGCCAAAACAATTATCATATTGAGCAAAACTCAGATTTTCCTAGGTTCTTATAATCTAAACAAATACAGTGTTGTTTTTACACTGTATTTCAATCTTGCATTCAGAGTAACAATTTAAAAGCCCCATCTTGTTTGTGGTTCAGTATTTAGTGATCTACAAATCGCTGCTACAGACTGTAAAATTAATCATCACTAACTATAAGTGGGAAAGCGTCAATACCGAACTTTCACTCATTTGCAGCAGAGTTTGGGCCAAACATATGGATAAATCCATGAGAACATGGCTGCAGCTCCAGCCACCTGGATATCAGGAATGCTGTGTCTATTCTGCCAGTAGTCCATGATCAACATTAAAGGACATCCTTTTGGGCAGCAAGGTTCCTGTAGTAGTTCAAGAGTTATGTCCCTTTCCCAATCGACACCCAGCTGACTACTGGTGAATGATGGGAAACAAAAATATTTACCGTTCTTATTTTTTAGTTTCACACTTATTACCCTTTTTCATGAATACTGCATTTACTCAAATGAGTTGTGACAAGCACATAGCAGTATGCATGAACTAAGATCAGAGCGTTTAGCCAGCGCACTGGCGTCTGACCAGAGCTGCCATGGATTTCAGACTGGTCTATATTTTGGCAGTTGACTCATGATGGCTATCTAAGATGATTGTTTGTTTCCTTCTGACTAGTACTGACACTGCAAAAATGTATGCAAATATACAAATGTTATAATATTTGCTGAAGGCTATTTTCCAGCTATAGCTACGAAATTTCAAAGAACACACAATGATGATGAAACTTATAATCTACTTGAAAGCAATATCTGCCAAACAACAACATATAATTCATTGAACATATTGTAATACAGAATGTCTCAGCAATTCTGACACCTAAATCTGAAAAAAAAAACAAAAAAACTAAAAAGTTGCCACGAGAGACCAGATACAAATAATGTTAGTTCTGGTCAAAGGGAAATAACTCTTTTAACCTTATTATCTGTTTTCACCAGAGCTCTCTCAGTTTCAACTAAGATATTGAAATTAGGACAGAAACTTTTACAAACTAATCTTGAAGCGACTACAACATTATTTACATCCTATAAATCTATAAATACTTTAAATCTCTTCATACTTGTTCATGTTTGGATAGAACACAAAAGCTCTGTGACTATGGATGAAAATCATTTGCAACCAGTTTTTAACGTCAAACACATGACAACAAATCCTTAAACGCTAAACCATTTGGGGCAAGTCAAATAAACCCTGGCTAATGGCAACACATTTTCCCTATCCCAAATGTCAAATCAAGCAATATAATCTAGCACAGTTTGTAGACAACTAGAAATATTTCCTTCTGCAGTTTCTGTTTCTGAAACATATCACACCTAAAATACATTCCTATCTGTGAAGAAAATGATGATTAAAGATGGCAAAATAACACACTTGTCTTTCAAAAGTCCTCTTGGTGCTGGTTGCATAGCAAGAAAATAAAGACACTATTTTAAAGCATGCATAAATAGAAGTACAGTTAATTTATCTGGAAACCTTAAAAAAAGCATATTATTCAAAACAACAAAACATGCTAAATGTCAGAGTACAATAATCACATTCTTAATGAAGTATAGAATATACACTTCAAAAGTAATGTTCATCTGAAAAAGACAACAGCTTTAAGCACAAAGCCTTAAATGTCCAACAGGTTACAACTAACCTTAGAAAGCACAAATAAGAGATGACATGTAAAATAATGAATCACTGAGGGTAACCTTTGCAGAAATACTACAGGAGACACATAAAATTACTCATGGCCACATCTTTAGCAAAGTTTGGTTTACATATAGGATTAGTGGTACTGAAAATGTATCCTCCTTGACTTAATGAACTCCTCTGGGACAAACATATGTAAAAGATAACATCTGAAATCTTATATCTGTTCAGTTGTCAGCAGTTCAAGAAATAATGAGGGGTCTTCACAGCTTGCTGCCATGTCACCTCAAGCTAGGGATCCCTAAATCTTTCAGTAGAACAAAAGGGTGACAGGAAAGACCATTCTTTATCTTTCAAGATAAATAAAAATTACTTCTCATTCACAAATACTGAAACTGAAACAAAAAAGAAAGTGATCAAAGATGCACCTACTTTACATTGGCATAGAGGTGATCTTCTGGGGACATGAACTCTACTTCTCCAGAACCATCTTCAGGATCATCTGTACTTTCACTCCGTGGGTCCCAGTCCGGGGTCGGCACATGCTGCTCAACTGATGAAGATACAGTAGAAGTAGTTGACTGGATAACAATCTCCGTTTTCTCTGCCATAAAATCCTCTGGTGATTTAGGTTTGGGTGCAGGAGGAGGTGGAATAATGGGCCTCCTTGAGTTCAGGGTGGCATTTGGGGGTTTGTCTGGGGGTGGAGGAGCTGATCGTCTCGGGATGGGAGTTGGCCGAGATGAGGACATTGATGAGGAGGATTTGGTGAGGTCAGGCTCACTGTCATTGAGAGAAGATCCTGAGTTAGACAGATGGACAAATGCATTACTCACAACAGCTTCAGGCACAGAACTAGAGCTACCATCACCTTTTGTTTCATCAAGTGATGAAGTCCGGTCTCTACTCGAGTCCTCGTTTAAAGATGATGAACGGACTCGAACCTCACATACATCTTCTTGCTGCTTATCAAAATCCCATGACTGCCTCTTCCGATGCGAAAATTCATCTCGTTTCTGATTGAAATCCCACGATCTTCTTTTGCTCATGGGTTCATCATCACGGTTTTTGAGATATGAGTCAGCCTTTTCTATGGCTCTCTGAATATCTTCCTTACTTAGACGATTACTTTTCGACGTTGTCTCTTCTTTCTTTGCCCTCATCATGACCAATGATGCTTCAGAGTCATTTTCTTCATAAGCACTGGAATGTGAGTTTGAAAGACTTGAGTCCTGTTTCGATGATTCTGCCTTGTGGCCTAATTTCACAGCATAATCAGAAGCATCACTGCCAGGTTTTGATCTGAAGTGGGAACGACTTGGTCGAGTCCAACCAGCAACACTTGATCTTTCAGGATCACTGTTGGAGCGATCTTTACGCTCCTCTCTGTCTTCTATCCAGCCTTTCTTCTTGTCATTCTCTCCATTGAGCTGTGTTGTTCGGTCTCTGTCTGGAATGTTTGTATTGTCCCTGGTTTCATATCTTTTGAGCCATAAAGCACCGGGCGTTGACGATGAATAAGATGGTGGAGGTTTATGATATGACTGTGACACTGTGGAAGACACTTGTGCATCTGTGATGTCAGATTGAAAACTAGGGCCTGAATTAGAACTTACATGTATCGATGATAAGCTATCGCTGTCTCTGAGGGAATCACCTTTCAACATTTCTAAAGAACCACACAACTTTTGTTTGCTTATACTGTCCAAGTTAAGAATCTTTGAATCAAGTTCAGTGGTACTTGATGATGATGATGAAGTTTGACATAGTGGGTCATAATCGAATGACTTTCTCGGTTCTGGGCTGAGAGGTTTGTGACGTTCTGGGCTCATGGTTTTGTGTCGCTCTGGGCTGGATGGTGATGTACTGACGGGTGACAGAGCAGGTGGTGTATGAGAACGTCCGAGACGATTCGGTGATGCTCGCCGTATCCGAATATTACGTTCACGTTCTTGTGCAATTTTATTTTCTTGCTCCATACGAGCAAACATATTTCTTGTGTAGTTAAATCGCTGTACATGATTGGCTGCATCTAGAAGGTTATCTGAAGGTGAAACTTCTGTAGATTTGGAGGTGGGAGATACAGCATCTGACACTCGTTTTCGTTTGATCTCGGGTGATTTATCCAAATCAGCACTTGGTGCTGGTTTTGTGTCCCGTTGCCAAGAGTTGGTCGTTGACGATGGAGCACTAAGTGGTTTTGTCAGTTTGATCTCAGGCTTCGAATATGATGCTTTGTCTCCTGACATACTAGCCTGAAACATTTCTTTCATCTTGCTGACCTTGGAACGGAATCCACGTAACTGGACACCACCTTCCTCAAATTCAAGTTTGGACAAATCTTCCGGCGGCTGATTTTCAATATTTTCACGCTTCAAACTCCCACTTCTCGTACGACTCGCCTCCAAAACTTCTTTCCTATCTGATGCTGTGACAGTACTTGTAGTGGCCATGGTTAATCACATAATGCTGAAGACATCATTTTAACGGATTCACAGTAATACTAAACTAGTGATTTCCTAACAAGTGTTCAAGGAGACAGAAACATTAAAACACAAAGATTGGGTGCCATTTGATAACAATTGCTTTAGTGTAAAAGATACTTTCCACACAACTTTACATAGTGGGGTGTTCACAGACACAGAGCTGAGGCTGGAGTCACTGGCTGACAAGGTCACATGGTGGAGTTGAGCATGCAAGTTGATTGTCTTCACGGAGGTGGTTATCAGTCCTGGTGAAGAGAGAACTGATGTATTTCTCCATCATGTCAGAACGGCCATCAACCAGTCAGTATCAACTCTCTTGTACAGGCCTGCAACAAAACAGAACTCTGTAAGTTTTGTAATTATGAAAATAGGTGGCAATGAGGGTAGAGTGTCACAACCCTCTTAGCAACTTACAAACAATATCACCCTCAAATATCCGAGTTAAATTTGTCTTCCACAACCCATGCTTCTTGTAAAAGGCAACTAACTAGATCGGATGGTCAGGCTCGCTGGTTTAGCTGACACGTCATCAAATCCCGATTGCTTAGATTGATGCTCATGCTGTTGATCACTGGACTGTCATGTCCAGACTTGATTATATACAGAACACTGCCACAACAGCTGGCATAATGCTGAATAAGTTATGATTCTGCTTGTCCTAAAGCTGTTTGTTTCTTGCCACAAAAAGTATCAGTAAATTATGTCTCCCTCTTCATTTCCCAGTCACATGACTGTGCTAAACATAAGGCACAATATTTAGTGTATCTCCTGCAATGAATAATGCACACACTTTCTGATTTATGAAAATTGGTGATGACACCAGGTGTTTGAGGTAAGAGTAACCACATCTTCATCACAAATCGCAAAATAGTCTCAACAACATTGCACCCCTAACCACAATCAAATAACATGTTTAAGATAAAAGAATAAAAACAACTTACAAAACAAGCATTTTCAACATCTTTTTCCTAACTTTAATTATTACATGAAAAGTTTTATACATGGTAATAAGTAAAATTTTCTTTCAATCAAATTTAAATCTAAACAAATCATAAAAATCTGAAACCTTCCATTCACAACACTGATGTTTCTTAAAAACTGAATGCTAAATAACCTACTGAAAAACTGCGACTTGACTTCCCTGTATGATACTAGGATGTTGCACTCTGTCAACATGTACTGATAACAAACATATGACTGGGATCATTGTTGGTCATATAAATAGACAGGCTGATGGGACATATCACGATCCAGATGTTTTTTATATCAGTATCGTATGTAAAAACCAATATATGACACATCTACAGGATCGAAATACAGACTTCAAACTTGGTATGTAGATGTTACGGTCAGATCATAAAATCAGTCATTTCGTGAAATGACAACAAATTTCAGCCATTCCGTAAAAAGACAAAGGTCGGCCATTTTGCGCAACATTAATCAATATATTTCAGACATTTCATGAAATTTCACTTAACAACTTAATCTACAAATGTGGATCACAATGTCAACATCACTTATTTTAACAGTTAAAACTGTTATGGGCAGTGACTGTTGCATTTCAGCTTGACTTTGAAGCATTTACACCTGTTTGTTTGACACTTTCTGTGTTCAGGGCAGCCACACTTCACAAATCCCTGTCCATCAGCAAATGTGTCCTTTGCCTTCAGCATATATCATAACATTTGCATTTTTTAAAAACATTTTTGCATCACCACATAGAGATGAAATCATATTTCATGAAATGACAGAAGTATTTTGATTGCTGTTACACAAAATGATGCAAAATGGCTGACCATCTTAGTCATTTCACAAAATGAAATTTTTAGTTATTTCACGAAATGGCTCTTTCAACAATCTGACTGTAACAGTCACACAGTAGATGCACGTCAAGCCTTTATTCATGAGTGAGTGAGATGGGTTCAATCCCACTATGCACAGCATTTCTGGTATAGGTGGAAGCAAGGCTTGACAAGATGCAGTCTCCGACAATTACCACTCTGGCAAAACAAGTATGGCAATGGTGCCAATACTATAGGGATCAACCAAATGGGTGTTTGGGCGTTTTCAGACATTTTTGTTTTAATGATTGTCAGAGATGACACCTGACATATTCAGTAGACAGGGCTCGAAATTCACGCTATCCCATTGGCCCAGGTCAAGCAAAATGTTGACAAGACCAGTGCAGATTTGGTAAGTGCTATCCAGACAATCTAGAAGATATCACGGCTGTCAATATAATTGTACAGCTTTTGAGTTTTCAGGAAAAAAGACTGACTGAATGAATGAAAAAAAAGCAAACACAAGTGAATGTAAGTTTAGCTGAACCAGACAGAATCTTAAGTACCAGTGATTTTAATAAGTTACTGATCCTGTTTCTTTGTTTGGGAATTTGGGTGAATGTCAAGCCCTGTTAGGCAAAGTACAGGTGAGCTCAACTATCTTATCACACCTGCAGTGTATGGTCATAGTAGGTTATTACCATTGTTTTATGCCGAAGTCAGCTATGATATAACTGTATGTAAATAAACAAATCAGGGGTTTGGAACTAGTGGTTGATACAATGAACAACCATCTGTGTTATAGGGAATGTGATGAGTAAGTGTGAATGAATGAATTTGGTTTTACAAGCTTTTAGCAATATACCAGCAATATCATGATGTGAGATACCTGTAATGGGCGTCACACATTGTACCCAGGTGACAACTGTGACAAGAAAGTACTTTAACCACTATGGGATGTAATGATCAGACAGGTAAAGCATTGTAATGACATCTGTAACATAGTGGTGACATAGCAGTGAAATAGACGTGTCATAGCCATGACATAGTGGTGACATAGCAGTGAAATAGCCATGACATAGCCGTGACATAGCCATGACATAGTGGTGACATAATGGTGACACAGCCGTGACATAGCCATGACATAGTGGTGGCATAGCAGTGAAATAGCCGTGACATAGCCATGACATGGTGGTGACATAGCAGTGAAATAGCCGTGACATAGTGGTGACATAGCAGAGAAATAGCCGCGACATAGCCATGACATAGTGGTGACATAGCAGTGAAATAGCCATGACATAGCCATGACATAGTGGTGACATAGCAGTGAAATAGCCATGACATAGCCATGACATAGTGGTGACATGATTGTGACACAGCCGTGACAGTGGTGAGACAGCACTGACATAGCGGTGACACAGGAGTGACACAGCCGTGACAAAGTGGTGAGATAACAGTGATATAATGGTGACAGTGGTAAAATAGCAATGACATAGCGGTGACACAGCAGTAACACAATGGTGACACAACAATGACAAGTGGTGATATAACCATGACACAGTGGTGACATAGTGGTGACATAGCCATGACACAGTGGTGACATAGTGGTGACATAGCCATGACACAGCGGTGAGATATCAGTGACACAGTGGTGACAATAGTGATATAGCAATGACATAATGGTGACACAGTGGTGAGATAGCAGTAACATAGTGGCGATATAGTGGTGTGACATAGTGGTGATACAGTGATGAGATGGCAGTCACATAGTGGTGAGATAGCAGTCACATAGTGGTGACATAATGGTGAAACAGGTGAAATGTGTCCCTTTCTTCCTAACTGTTATTTAAACCTTTCATTGTACACACTGACAGTAACAATTATGAATCACATACTGATAGTGAGTCGCTTACCTGCAAGCCTGAGCTACCACAGAGATTAAATTGCTCTGAATCTTAAATCAGTTAATCTAAAAGAAAATCACACTGATTATCTCTTCTGTTTCGTAATACAAATTGACGTCTGTAGCTATGAAACCAATAGTTACATCTATGAGTCACCAGCCTGGCTTGTGGAGGGGAAATCGTCACTAGACATCCTAAATAATAATTGTAATTACCGAATCTTCACATCCTAACATGGAGTCCTGGGAATGTACTTTCGATCTTCAAGGGGAAGAATGGCAGAGAGCTGACTACACATCACGCTCTATCTACTCATGTAACAATAAACAACATATAAATATCAACTTTTCAAACCATACAATGGAAATGAATAACTGAACAAGTGTAATATTACAAGGAAATAGAGTCCAATGAAAGTTCAAATATGTAATGTGCATTTTTCAGTCATGAGTATGGAACACTTGTAAAATCAGCATAAGGACTTTCACAAGCCATTACATAACATACCATATTAATGAATCAGTCACAAGGACCTTCTCATCCTTTCACTCAAGTTGCCTACAATATACCTCACAGAGGTCGTGATTAATGTAAACAATATGCCAGTTCCACACAAGAATGGGCCTCATGTATTTCGTCCCTGAACCTCGGACTTTTAGTGAGCAGCAACAGCTTATTTTCCTGGCTACTTCATGAGTCTTCAGCTATCCCATCAACCCTTCTGATATCAGCAAAGTTTATGTTCACCAAAAACATCCTCCTGTTATCCTAAAAAACCCATTAGGTCATCTGTTATGTTTTTGTTACCCATCAAATCAACTGTTACCAGATCAAGATAACCACATGGCAGTCAACCCTACTGTTACCTTATCAATCACAATATAAACAGTCAACTCTCTTGTCGCCCTATCAGCCTTCTGTTACCTTGTCAACACTACTGGTAAGGCCTAAAAACTGTTATCCAGTCAACCTGGGATTTACTAGGGGTGCCTTATTTGAGGGTCTCTGGGACTCATACTCTTTATTTTACGGGGTTCTGGACTACAAAATGGGGGTTTCAGACATTTAAATATTAATACTATGCTGTAACATTGTTGTAATTCAATTACTGTCATTGTATTGTGTATCATAATCACCACATTGTTATAAAAATAAATTGGAAATGATACCATATCCCTGCTAGTGGCAGACTTGATTGAATTGTGAATTGATTGAATTTTTAACAAAAAGTATTTGGATTTTTTTCTGCGTCTCTGTGGATGTTATTTTTGTAGCGTTCATTTAGCAATTTTTATGTGTACAGGACACTGGAATTCGCATCTCATAAAGACCTGAATGAACCCTACTGGAACCCCATCACACCTTCTGTTTCTCTACTGTGCCTGAAGTTTCATATCAGCAAATACTATACATCAAGTTCAGTTTTCATAAATAGTTCTTTAAGCATGTCAACAAATGAAAAATGTTGATACAAGAAAATGTTCTTTTCCGATGTTTACATCAGCATGCCACAATATATTTCTGAGTTTCCAGCTTATCTGATGAAAAAGGGCACCATTATCACTCAAGTTTGATTCAGTGGGCAGACCTGAGACTTCATTTCAGTCTCTCAAGTTATGTAATGCTTTAGACCGCATTATGTTTCTATTGTATTTAAAAGGTAGCACTTTGACGCCATCTAAGAAATTTTCATTGAGAAAATTAATTCATCATATTTCATGAATCTCCATAAATAGTATTCTAAACTTTATGACACTTGAATCCAAAAAAGTAACATACATTATATTCAGTACATTGACTTAATCCAGACATGAAACAAAACTCAACATGTTGAATACTTGATCTTCTTCCGAATGTAATCAGTTGTGCAGCATGTAGTATGTGACAATCCCTGACCAATGGGTGTGTCCTGGCTGATCAATCATCCACTATGATGTTGACAACACAGGTCATGTCCAGCTACTAGGAGGTTAGCAATCGGCTCAAGGTCTGCTTGAGAGAACTAGGTGTCTGGCTTTCTGCCACGGATTTCCCCATGTCAACACACCTCCCACTTCAAAGGAATCTGGTTCAACTCATTCATTGCTTTTTCCTTTTCACTCAGTGAGAGTAGCCATAAGTCCTACCCAACCAAACATGAACATAAAAGGTCAAATCCAGGAAACAGCCAGTTTAGATTATTCAATGTAACATAGGGAGTCAAAAGGACAAAAAAAATGAGAACCTCTCAGTTCGAGAAAACAGTCAGTTTCAATTATTCAACAAAACATATTTCATAAGGCTTAAAAAGGAAAAGAGAGATTAAAGTAATATTAGTCTATTACTGAAAATCGACCAAGACCTACAGAGTTTACAAGAAAGGTGAATAGTTTAAGTTGCCTCTAGCTGTATTCCATCTCATCATATGGGGGAAATTACAAAACACCTATTTGGAAATCAAATCATAGTCCTCCTTGAGAAGAGTAAACACCTCTACACTACAATAACACTGTGTAAATTAGGACCGCACTTTAAATACCTACATGGGTACAGTGTGTGAAGTCCATTTCTGGTGTCACTTGCCATGATACTGCAGGTATACTAACTCCATTTAATTTATTTCATCAACTGTTTAAAATCTGAAAAGAAGAACCTGCTTATGAAACCATGGCAAGTTCACAGTCTGTACCTGGAGAAAAACAAGAATATTTTTTCAACCTGAAGTATGACAAGAACATTACTCGGTGCTCCCAGCATTGAAATATTTCCACTACGAGCTCACTTGCAAAATCCTCAAAAACTTAAATACAAAACACTTCAATCCCAAAGAAAAAACACTGCCCCAGGAACACGCACTATTTGCAGCAAGAAATATCGTAAAAAATGCTAAGGTCAAGTCTAAACATGACAACTCTAAGTGCCTCCTCGAATCCAAACGATCCCAGGGAGCTCCCAGCATCTTGTGTGTCATATAATCCAAGGATGTCAAATGTTCAACAAATCCGGAGATCAACTGGTGCGCCAGAAACTGATCCTTTGACAAAAGCTGATTACAACAATCAACATTTGGTCACTGCCAAACACACAGCTGCCCACACCTTGCTAGCATAACCATGGACCTAGACCTTCTTTCAGGAACATAGGTTTGTATCACCTGGTACACAGGTTCCCACACCTTGATAGCATAGCCACGAACCTGGACCTTCTCTTGGGGGACACAGGCTCATATCATCTGATACACAGCTTCCCACACCTTGCTACCATAACCACAGACCTAGACCTTCCCTCAGGAACACAGGTACATATCACCTGGTCCACAACTTCCCTTACCTTGTTAGCATAACCAAGGACCTGGACCTTCTCTCGGGAACACAGTTTTGTATCACCTGGTACACAGCTCCCACACATGCTAGCATAGCCATGCACCTAGACCTCTCGGGAACACAGTTTTGTATCACCTGGTATATAGCTCCCACACATGCTAGCATAGCCATGCACCTAGACCTCTCGGGAACACAGTTTTGTATCACCTGGTACACGGCCCCCACACATGCTAGCATAGCCATGCACCTAGACCTCTCGGGAACACAGTTTTGTATCACCTGGTATATAGCTCCCACACATGCTAGCATAGCCATGCACCTAGACCTCGCGGGAACACAGGTTTGTATCACCTGGTACGCAGCCCCCCCACATGCTAGCATAGCCATGCACCTAGACCTCGCGGGAACACAGGTTTGTATCACCTGGTATATAGCTCCCACACATGCTAGCATAGCCATGCACCTAGACCTCGCGGGAACACAGGTTTGTATCACCTGGTACATAGCTCCCACACATGCTAGCATAGCCATGCACCTAGACCTCGCGGGAACACAGGTTTGTATCACCTGGTACGCAGCCCCCACACATGCTAGCATAGCCATGCACCTAGACCTCGCGGGAACACAGGTTTGTATCACCTGGTACGCAGCCCCCACACCTTGAAATAATGATTCTTAAAAAGGCTTAAGGAGAGTTCTGTAAGTCACAAATCCTAGGGTTCTCTCTGCAACACAGGCACAAAATCTGACTGATATCATCACTGAATGATGCAGTTTCTTAACTCAGGTGTAAATCCAATCACATATCAAAGTTTGCCGCTCATCTTGAACACCACTCTGCAGAGTAATTCCACATGTATGCAATCAGTGATGTTTTCGTAAAAACAACACTTGCTGTATAGGCCAGATAAGCTGAAAACAGTTCAAAGGGATTAAATTAAATGGAATGACTCTAATAAATTGGCACTGATGAAGGACCAGTTTAGTTAGTGTCAGCGAAGCTGTTGATCTCCAGATAAGTGTCATGAAAGCTATCCACCCCTGCTGGATGGTCTCAGCCTTTCAAACAGTCTCTAAGAAATGTGTGTTGCGTGGTTGGCACCTGTCTGGACTATCAGACGTACTGACTGAGTGACTTTTGTTCAGGTATCCATTGTTTGACATGTGACACGTGAGCAGAGTAATGCTAGTAATTAGTCATTCTTCGCATTGTTGTCATTGCTTAATATACGTATTGTCTAGATCTATTGTTAATTATATGAACTGGTGAATAATAACGCAAAGATAGGACAGGTTGTTTGCTGATTATTCATTGCATTCTACCAGCAAATTGCGTCATATTTTTGCGAGCTCAAGTCATTCATGCTCGCAAAAAGTTAATGACTTACAGTATTCAAAATCTTTCCTCCCTTTTTTTCAAAGATTTCTGTTTACCATCATAAAGGAATACTTTTTGACGAAGTATCAGCTCCAAAGGTGAATCTTTCAGGACTTGTTTTTCAGCATTTTTATTACAATGTTTCACTATTCACTGTGGATTTTATGCACGACAAACCAGAGAACTCTGTCTGTAATGTTAGTGCATAGTTGAAGTTTATAACTGGTAAAATATCCTTCAATCTAGTAAGTTCAGCTTGTAATAGTTCATATATTAATGCTTGAAACTTTTGTACAAGACAATGGAATAGTAGTAAACTTGTTTTGCCCACAAATCCTCCAACAAGCAGGCCTCCACTAAGTCCATCACCTACAGGAATTTCATAGACAGCATGGCAGACAATCTCAAGTCCACCTCACAGCTAGAGTTTACACAGAGGACCAAGACAGTAATTCCCAGTACCTTGAAGAATGTAGCGACTGTGTTAGTATCATTCACGAACCCCTATACCACTGCGATACACCTCCCCACAGCACACACTTCTCTCACAGTCCATCTCAATCCTAACGGTCAACATGTCCAGTCAACATCACTGACCCCCCATCTTGGCATGACAACAAAGTAAACCTTACTTGCTAATTGCCTGACTGTGTAGATTTTATTAAAGACTTCTTGTGGACTAAGTAAAGGTGTAAGCTCCAAGGGGGTCGGAGATAAACCCTGCCTTGAAACTGGGCCCATTATTATAGAAAAGGTTGATAATCCATGAGACATTCACACATGGGCGAGACTACCTAGCCAGGTCACAGGCTAACCTGTAGTCTTAGCCATGCATTAAAGTCTTACAGTGTTGGTATGTGTACCCTGTGTACTCGGAACACCATACACTCCGAGTATATACCGAGTACACTCCACCATATCACCCTAGAATCAGCATCTAGGAGAGGGCTGTACCAACAGGGCTGTACGAGAAATTGTAGTATTTCATAGATGAAAGTTTGGTTTCACACACCTATTGCTCACTGCTTCAATTATAATTGGTCTACATCATGGGAATTACAATCATCATACCTTAGATTATTTCTCTGAAGGTGTAGAGAGGTAGCACAGTGGTTTAAGTGGTAACTCATCACACTGAAGACCTGGGTTCGATTCCTCATATGGGTACAATGTGTGAAGCTCATATTCTGGTGTCTCCTGCTGTGACATTGGTCAAATATAGCTAAAAGCAGCCTAAAACTAAACTCACCCACACTTCTGTGAAACAGGCTCATGGATAACAAACTTTTTGTGACATCCAGTTTTGAAAAATTAAATCTGATTTTCTGAAATTTGCCAGTCACGTTTTCAGCACTGTCCTATTTCTTCCAGAAATAAGCAACTTAACTATCGCATAGTTAAAGACATTGAGAGGCATCTGTGTAAAGTATTTTGCAATATCATTTTATCCAAAGAGCACCCGAAATCACAACTGTTAATTCTGAGACAAGGAGACATTTACCCCACAGTTTGAATATTGCAATCAGAACACATTGACTTAATAAACGAATTGACAAAAGTAACATTAAAGAAACTTGAATAGATATCTTTCAAACTGTGACTGTTGCAGTTTATTTGACAGACTTGATATATATTACAATGAATCTACTACCATTTTCAAACAAAACTCTCCTTCATCTACCATGAATAGAGAAAATGATGAAGAACTTTAGGAGACAAAACATTTCAACTAACAATATCTTGCCAAACATTTCATTTTCACACCGATACTAACCCTATTTGTGTTTGAATTTAGTCCCACAAAGAGTGAGCGAGTTTAGTTTTATGCCACCTTTAGCAATATTCCAGCAATACCACAGTGGAGGACACTAGAAATGGACTTCACTCACAGTACCCATTAGGGGAATCAAACTCGGGTCTTCGGCATGGCAAGCAGGCGCATTGTATTAACCACTAGGCTACCCAACCACTCCTGGCCCACACAAAGCCAGCAAGGATCTCCAGAGGAGTACATATTCAGGTCAAAAACACACAAATTAACTGGGCTTATTCCATGTTTACATTGGCAACCGAGAGAACACAGGGAGGATTGAAAATATATTGCTTTGGTATGAACAAAGGTGAACCTTCTTCAGCAAGCACTCTACAATGGGCACAGTGTCCTCTTTCATAGTGTTTATCAATTTCAGAAAATCATGTGTTTACACCTAGTTGCCACAATCTGGTGTCAAACTGATCACAAACAAACATCAAAGACTTCATTTAATAACAGTCCCCACAAGCGGATATTGAACTAACAAAGAAACTGTTTGTATTTTTTATAAAATATTCAGTTTATCAAATATTCAGATAATATCTCATCAAAAACCGCTGTTGCTGTGACATAACTACTCAACACTGTCATTACAGCTACTTGTTACATTAAAAACAGCAGTTTTGTCCCTTTACATACACAGGATGCAGGTTTTCATTTGCATGATCCCCATATATATAGAATAACCTACTCTGAATATTCTAATTCACTTTGTAACTCTACAAGCTATTGTTCCAAAAAGCAATCAATGTCTGTCACAAAGTGCAAAAAACATTTGACATCAACAAAATTCAAGGTCATGAAATGTTCAGGATCAAAGAATTTCATTTAGCCTTATCTTATTACCATCCTCATAACATTCTCTCTTTAACATTAGGGTAATAAACAACTCTTGACATTAATCCTGAACTGAACACTGAACAAGGCTACTATTTTATCAGTCGCAAAGTATCTAAATATCAAGAAATTTTGAAAACACAACCTACTTGTGAGTTATCCTGTATATTCTAAAGATGCTAGACTCTGGTTTGTGTGTATTTGTTCCAGGGTATAGTGCACTTCAATCTCACTTGATGGAGCACAAATACAGATGGCGTGGACAGAATTAGACATTCTTACACTAACTGCACACCTTAAAACCACTCTTCTCGAATCATCCCTCCCTCCTAACTCAACACTCTACCAGTGATCTCTGCATTCACTCTCTGTTTACACATAACGACAGTGAGAATCCGGTAGAGGACTATTTCCACTTCTTCAACATCCAGTCTGAAGCTTTTTAGTATAGCAAAGCAAGCATCAGGGTTCATTTCAGCAAAAAAACATTTTTTGCCCACTTCGACTGACAGCTGTTTCTTTATAAGCATGGCAGTTACTAAAATGGATAAGCGGGAATTCTACCTTGAAAAGAAGCATAAACGTTTTGAGACAGACGTTTAAGGACCCGCTTGTGGACTATGTTTTTTCAACAATGCACACCTCTGTACGTGACAACTGCTGGCCGCATGGCTGGTTGAGCAATCATGTTGTGAGTGTCAATGGCAGTCTCCTACAAAGATGGTGTGCATACACGGTCACATTCTGCCCTGCTGCCTACACATGCAGACACAATACCTGGTGCAGGTGACGAGGCAACACAACCATGACATCATGTGTTACCTGAACGTGGCCAAGGTACACTAAAGCCTTCTCCCAATCTCTCGAGGTGCCCCCAATCTGCTTTTTTATAATCCCTCAACCCTACATCCCAGGAAAAACTAACAATTATGTTTGTTTGTTTTAAGGGTGCACTTGGTAATATTTCAATGGTATAATCTGTATATAATCTAGTCTGGTCCATATAATCCAGTGACTGATAGCATAAATAAGTATCCATTGTCCAGCCAAGTCAGCTCTCCCATCCAGCAAAGGCAGGAAGGAAACAGTTCAATTCCTGGCCTGCCCTCAAGATCAGACAATTACAACCTTGATAAACAAAGGGAAACAATCAAGAAAGTGCGAGAATGGGTTTGTGAATGAATGTTATTTTACTGTCCAGGCAGCAAAAGTCAGACTATATCGCATGAGCTTTAACACAATCTGGCAAGAATCAGAATTCACCGAACAAACTCCAATAATCAAAACTACAAAATGTCCAAGATGTGTTTTTGATAGTGATTATCTGTCTTTGTGTAAATTAGGAGTACTCCTTATTGGATATTAGGAGGATGTTATTCTCATTTAACATCGACATTTGTACCCTCTGGTTTCCACATCATACCTATATCAGCCCGTTCTATTTATAACCTAGGTTATTCGGTCAAGGTAAGATATTGTGGGTGATACAAAGCATAATATGGAAAACAGAGGTCATAATATTTATCATTTCGTATCGATCAAATATGATAAAAATCTGGCAATCATGAGCTTTCCCATCAATTTCCAAAATGTCTTACCCTATCTAACACTTGTAAACATTTTTAGATATGAATAGTCTTCCTTTTAGTGTTTCAAAACTGTCTACATGTTTCAATTAATGTAATTTTGTTGATGTTCTATTACTGATTTTAGTTTGTTTAGTTGAGGAGAGAACAGAAAGTCTGTGCTAACTTGGTAAAGACGATCAAACTGGTTGATGAAACCACGACAACAGTAGAATAACAAAAGCTGATGTCATAAACATCGACGCTATGTAAAGAACCCGGCAGCCTGATATGGCTTATCATGCCACAGGCCTGATACGGACACTGACGTTTCACTTGTATCAGGGTGGCAATGAAAGTATACATCCAGGCTGATACATGGTGGTTTAGTGATAACAAAACTGTCCATATATCGAAATTTCCAAATGATTATATGTCAGTCTGATGCCTCAACATGTGAGTCTGTGAGAAAGACAGAGAAAAAGAGGGAAAAAAAAGATGTAATGTAAAAGGGAGTCTAGTTTTTCTTCCAAAACTGTGTTCCAGGGGACATATCGCTTGTGTGAGATCATCTGATATCTCCTAGGAGATATCGTTTTGACAGTAGATTTTGTACAATGTGCTGACAATGCTATGACATCATGAACTTGATGATGTCACTATGCTATGACATCATGAACTTGATGATGTCACAACGCTATTGCATCGCTGCACTGCAAGTGGTTTGGCATTGGCAGTAATGTGTTGAGAGATGTACATTCTTCACTGATAACTAATTGATTTTGGATAAAATCTCACCCCCATGTCTACTGATATCAATGATATGAACACTCGTTAATAAAGGTAAAAACAGCCTCAGGCAAGATATCTGTAACTTTATCAACTTGTGTTAATACACTTGATATCAATAGAGAGTTGGGTGAGATTCTCTAATTTGCCTTTAGCAGTATTCCAGCAATATCACTGAGGGGGATATGAGTGAGAGAGTGTGAGTCAGTGAACCTGCTCTATGAGGCACTGCCATATTTGCCCATATAAATAATATCTAAAAATCAACAAAAGTAGTTTCCTTGACATCAGATATTATACACCATTAAAAAAAGTAGGGGACATTCCATTTTGTGAGCATACCACTAGCCAATGCCAATGCATATGAGAAACAGTAATTCATATCCATACAGATGGAACATTTTCAAGGAAATGGAATAAATAGTCACATTCCCTTAATTTCTCATTGTTTCCACGCTTCATCATTTGCATTTTATCAGTCTTGAAATCCAATATCACCTACTTTTTTAAAATGGTACAATAATGAATCTGTACCTAGCTCTATAGCTACTCTCCCTGTTAGGTGATGTGTTTACATCAAACTTACTTTGAGTTCCTCTTGTTCTTGTTTTAAGAAGTTAACCTTCATGAATACACATGAAAGAAAATATTCTCCCAATATAACTTTATATATACATAACCATGCAGACAGACTGGCTTACACTGAAATGACAGATGCCTCATGTGTAAGTGTAGAAGACAAAGTGCTTCACTTAACTGTCAACATCCTCATCTACTTAAAGAACATGAACATGACAATAGAAAGACATTTCCTCTCACATGCATGCTCTCTGTTTCAATATACAGTGACATACACACAAGTGATTATGTTTTATAATTATTTTAACTGCGAACATGCAGCTGGACTACCTCTAGTAAGCTAGCCATACTTTTAGAAATCACTGACACAAGCATTATCTGATTTACCCCAATGCGCTAGAAAATGTTAATATGTTACTGAGGTCATTGAATTTTTCTCGTGTAGTGTTTGAATCTGGGAATCCCCAATATCTTAAACAAAAGAATCTGATTTTATGATTAATTCCTAACATTATACCATCCACTTTCTCAACTTGTTGTCTGACAGATTCTTTAACTTGGTATTTATGTGTCATAATATCCAAACTGTATGGTTTGAAGCTCATGATGTTGATCACTTGATTGTCAGATTTAAACTCAGTTACCTACAGACAGTCCAATAGATAGATACTGTTGAGTGCAAACAAACAGAACTGGTTGTTAACAAAAGGCAGATGACAAATGGTAACAATACAAATATACAAATGGACTTTTGAACAATAACACTTCATTTAAAGTAAAGTTGAAAACTGCATTTCAACTTAATGTCTGATTGTGAGACATGTTTTATAAAATGGACAAAAATACACGTTTTGATTCAGTGCTGACAAATGCTAAATATAATTAGACACATAGACTAATGATTAGTCTCTGAATAAATGTAATTTTTATGGTAACAAACACACACATATACATTGAAAAAGAGCCCCAGGGAAACCAGAGATTCGGAACCGGGGGAAATCTAGACTTGCTTCATTTAAGGCTTGACAGTAGGGAAAAACAGTGTGGTTCAGGTACTGTGAGACAGACTATCGGACAAAACAAGACTCATGTTTCAACCAAATCAGTGAGCCTGACCAAAGATCAATTCTAACCCGGATCTTCACAGATGTTTTGTTAATAGTTTCAGAACAAGGACTGACAAAGATCCTTTCTGACACTGCTGCTACTAGAACTTCAAACTAGACTTCACTCATGTGTCAGTCTGAATACATAAAAAAATGCAAATATTCCCACTAATATTAAAACACAAGCATGTCTTTGACTCTGCAGTTAACCTGGAGACGTACATGATGAAGAGAAAAATCAGGTAATGCCATTAACCTGTTCATTATTAGATTAACTCTTGGAAAACTGGAAAGGCCATTCTTGTGTCTATTTGATTATACCAGAATGTAAAAACTTTAGAAATTTCAAAATTAGCCATTAGCAAAAATAGGTTAGACATCTCCCATTTGAACATATATTTTCGTATGCACTCTGTTATGTTCAAATCTGACATCCCAATAAGCAAAACAGGCCTCTCAGTCGATCTTGTCTGTTTTCAGACATGCCACTGAGTGAATGTCTATTTATGCCCTCCTAATTTTCAGTGCACTCAAGACTCTGCCTCCTTTAAACTCCTGTCGACATCACACATTCATTCAGAGTACTGAGTCACTTTTGCAACAAACTTGATATGTAAAGTTAAAGAACACATGTCACTTACAGCCTCATATCAAATGATTTTTTATATTTCAATGTCAATACTTTGAGAACACTTGAATCCCACATGTCTTTGATATCTTCAGTTTGATTACAGTGAAGGGCCATGTATAGAGGTGTTAATACAGGAGATCTCAAATGTTTTATTCGAGACGGGAACTGCAAACACTATCATACAATTGTTCAAGTCAAAAATAGCAATTCTAAATTCGATTTCAGAAAATCCTGCAAAAATTAAAAAGCTAATATCCCATCAGGTGATACATAGCCATAACATGTCAATCATCTTTCAAAATGAACAAGTCCAGCACAATCCAACACCATAACTACAAACTAAACAATGAAATTACTATTTTCACATCATCACAATTAACTAAATTTGATGGAATATATCTAAACTGTTTAGTCTCTGAATATATATCATTCTGATATAAACAAATAACTCCATGTAAATTGAAAAGGAGCCAAAGTGAGGTTAGAGATTCAGAACTTGAGGAAACCTAGACTTGCTTCATGATGAATTTGGGCATTGCAGACAGGGTTGGTTCAGGGCCTGTGAGACAGACTATAATGTTAGGCACTTAGCTCCTCTTCAGAAACATCCTGGTTCATCGTGAACAAACTAATTTAGGCATAACAAGGAACAATGATCCACTGTCAATAGCCTAGTTAAAATTGGGTATTCAGTTTTATGGAATGAAATCTTTGATCATCTAATTAAAAGACGAATAAAACTAAAAGTATGACAGTGATTCACCCAACCATGCTAACAATACAGATGGGTGCTCTAAGAGAGACATCTGTAAAGGTTTAAGCACTTTATGTAAAAACAAAATCAAAACACAGAAAACATCTTAATATTCTGGCCTGAGGACAAAGAAAAATCACTCTTCAATGTTTCTGACACTATAGGTATGAGATAACCCCAGTGTGAACCAATCTATCCTTTTCAAAGCTTGTGAAACTGACAATGCCAGCTTATGTGAAAGATTTATTTCCCAGTGGTTTTGACACACTTATTGACTTACACGATTTACAACAGGAGATCAACATACCCATGTAGACACGACTTCCTCTGACAATCAGTCTCCGTGCATGGCAGTTAATACAAAGCTAGGGGCAGCATACAAAGATCAGTGTCGTCACACTGGTAGGTATGGAAGGTCGTAGCATAACAATTGTAATCATAGCCTGAAAGTGCTGTGTTTCACATCACAACACTTTGTCCAGAGTCTGATTTATATCAACAAACACATCACAATTCTTCAGCAAAGCAGTTTGGTTTAACATTATTCATTTTATATCAAAACATGTCACATACATGTTGGGTGAGAGTGAGTTTGGTTTTAAGCCACTTTTAGCCATATTCCAGCAATATCACAGCAGGGAACCCAAAAGTGGGCTTTATACACTCACATGAACCAGGGTCTTCGGCATGATAATTGAATGCTTTAACACTAGACTACCCCACTGCCCCATTTTGTAGGAATGCCCAAAGTGATGAATCCCTTAACATTTACAACTTTGGCGACACCTACACCATGGTTCAAACCACAATCATAGGTTATTGGCCCTGCAAAGGGAAACAACTCCACATAAATGTTTTGACTTCATTACTCTAATAACCTTAAAACATCTTTCCTTCAATTTCCCCTCATTTACAGCTAAAACTGAAGAGACCCATGAAGATTTGAGTAAGAATTGATCTTAAGCAACCCAGGCAACGAGCAGGATCAGGTGGTCAGGTTCTCACACTGTTGATCACTAGATTGCCTGGTCCAGACTCAATATTGCTAAGTGCAAACAACAAATCAAGCAAACCAACAACTGGAAGGTATAATAGAGTTGTTACACGTCTGCTTGTTCACAAATACTACCTACTTCAGAGATGCCTTCTATCCAGCTAATGGTAAACGTCACTGACCTCTTCAGCTGGCAGATTGATATTTTCCTACCCTACTGTGATCTGCCTCGAGTTAATCAACTCGATCTCCCACTCTCTCGGCCACTTTCTACCACCTGTCACTTGTGAAACAACCTTGAAGTCATATTGAAATAACATAACAGACCATGAACTTGGAAGAGAAAACCTGTTGGCCTTGATTGTGTTTACAGTTTGATACTTTCTCAGAGTTAATATTAATTTTCACCAAAATTACATTGAAAAGTATGGATTATGAGTAAGTTCCGAGCACGGTACGGAACACACATACTGTACTTCAGAATGTGGACCGTGGAGAAAAGAAACAAACTCAGGAGTTTTGAAAAATATTAACATACAATTCACAAGATATCTATTTCAACAAGCCATGGAACCTCTGTAAGATTACATATATTCAACATTTCTAAACCAGTAGATTTAAACTTATGGTCATATTCATCATTCAGTGTCTGATACAAACCATTATTTGCAGGCAAATATTTTTATAATTCATCAATTCCCAATGAAATAACATTCAGTATATATCTCTTTTGTTACACATCTCAATGATATACTATGGGACATACATTGAGGGTTCTTCACGAACCTACGACAGCGACATGAGAAACTGTCAATGTGACTACATTTATACAGTCTTGCTGAACACACAGGAGTTATTTTATGTAGGTGAATAGGTGCACGACATGGGGAACCATGCTCACTTTGTTGTTGTCAGGCAAGGACTGAAGGCATGGTCATGTGACCTCATTGCCACGCTCTGATTGTTGTGACAGTCCAACTTTGACGTATGTGTGTTCACAAGTTCTGCTTTGAGGAGGCTGTGAATGAGATCTGGCACTTTCTGGCAAGCTACCTACATAAATCTCCACAGCTGCTTGTATGGCATGAATACAGTCACAACCAAAATCTGTTCATCTGAATGCAGTGCAAGAAATCTCACTTCAATAAGAAGGAAAATAATTCAATCTTTTAATATGCATATTTATGTTTCAGAATATTAAGGCATGAAATACTAAAAATGTTCAACATACTGTTCCCCTGGGTGTCAAACATTATCTCAATTGTAACAGATAATACAACAAATACATCAATAGTGGTAACACCTGAAACGATTTTCAGTGTGGAGCAGTAGCTAACAATTTGTTTCTATACCTAACTTTCTACCTGTGAAGCTCCCAGTTAGAACCAGTGCTTGTATTGAGAGACAACTAACAGTGAGTGAGTTTCCTTTCATGCCTTTAACAGGATCAGGAAGCCAGATTGCAGACATGGCTGATACATAATTGTATACAGACCACTGTCATATAGCTTAAATATTGGTGAATGTGTCTTCAAACAATAAACAAAAGAAATTTTCCTTTCCAGTTTTGTATATCTACAGCATTTCCCTTGGATTGTGGATTGTTGCCATCAGCTTAATCAAGCTTGATAAGAATCCCACTGGTGGTTAAGACCTCTGATTTCACCAAAGATCATATGACCAATAAACTTTATCAATTGATTACCTGGATAACAAATTCCAAAAAACCTGATTCACTTTCTCTAAAGTAATGATTCTCAGGTCAGTTAAGGTAATGGTCCTTTACCATTCAAATGTGTAATGGCCCATTGACCTTGACCTCATCTGAACTGTCCACAACTGACACATTCTTAAATGGCTACCACAACAAAGTTATTTACATTTTTCATTTTCAATTACAAATTAACAGCAACAACTGACTATCATCTATTGCAATAAAGTAGTTGTCCATCCACTAAAAGTGTTCTTCCTCAACAAATAACTAACAAAATACCCAAACGAGCATGTCTGCTGTCAGATATTGAGGCCAGAATCCATCTCAACCATGGTTATCACCAATTTCAAAGCAATGGCTTTGATTCTATCCTCTACTCCAATAATCAGCAATATTTACAAATACACAGCTCCATTAATCAGTGTGGCTAATATCCACCATAAATATCATCAATACCATGAGCAAAAACTATAAAATGAATCAAACTGTCATTATGAGCAAAAACTATAAAGGAATCTGTCATGACATGCAGGCTTTAGAGTAGACAATGTCTGTCTGTCTGTATTGAGAAACCTGTAAGGTTCAAGATTCGCTGTCACGTTGCATAGCACCAATAAATATGTCTTATTGACCTGAAAGACTTATCCTAATTTCTTTCCCGCTTTCTGTCTGCGGCAAATGCAATCAATCTTAAGCTGCCAACCATCAACGTCAATACAGCTCTCCCATCAGTCCAAAAACATTGGGACAAATAATTCCCCCTTAATGCAAGTGAAACACAGAGCAACGTCAGATACCAGATCACAAACAATAAACAAAAGTAACTGGTAGTGATATGGCATGCTGAAAAACTGGTTTCACTAGGCGTAAAAGATTAAAAACAACATGCTAGTGTTGTTTTTAACATCATGCTAGTTTCTGAGCTTTGCAACTGGCCATGGCTGATAAACAATACAGGTGTATTTAGTTCAGGGCAATTGGACGTTTAACGATCCCTGACAAATAACCACAAACCAGAATTGTTTCATGCAGAACGATCCTTACATACCAGGAAGACTCGTCAGGAAACATGAATATACCATCTAGGAAATTATGTACGAACTACTCTGGGAAATTATTGGATAAATAAATATTTTGGACAGGCTTATTGTTTTCCTTGGCGATTAAAACAGATCTAAACTGAATGTCAAGAGTGAACGTAGAAGTCAAAGAACAACTGTAATATGTAAAGCACCCTTCAATAATGTCCATGAAGTAAAATCCAGATCAAATCATCACCTAAATCAATGAAAGTGAGTTTAACCCTATTTCAGCACTATTTCAGCTTCATACATCAGCTTAATATAGGATGAAAGCTGCAATAAAGAAAATCATCAGATATTTACCAATTTGTGGAACCCACAAGCATAGGTATTGTCATGAAAAACCTGGAACCAAAGTCAGCAGATCTAGGGTTCAAACCAAGATTCACAAGATTCTATCACGCCTATGGGGTTTGACTTTACAAGGGAATATTACAGTGCCCTTAATGAATGTGCTATTGGTGCCCTATGATGCACAGCTCAAACCTGGCTATTTGAAGTTGGATGTTTCATATCTACAGTTGTTTGAAGTAAATGCTTGAGCACTTTTTAAAACTTATTTTGTCATCATTTTGCCATTGTGTCAATCCTTAGCTAACTTGAAGTAATTGTGTTGATCAACCTTGATGCAACCATGTCGATACTCATCTAAGTTTGAAAAATATTGGCATCTGCAATATACTGTCACAATACAAAACAAAAAACATGAAAAAAGAAAAGAAAGAATCATGTTATCCAAACATTCATCGAAGTATGATTTTAAGGATTGTCCCCTCAATGACTGACAGGGCAGGTGTCTGCATCATGAGCAGGATTAATTGCAGGAATATCTCGAATCGGTCCAGCTCCACACCAACACAATCACATTACTGTACATGTGTAATGATAGGTTGCAGAGATTAAACTCCCCGAGCTTCCAGCCACTTGTACCAACAAAACACCAACCTTGAACATTATCACACATTTTCTATTTGTAAACCCTTAGTTGAACAGAAACATGCATCTCATGATGGATCATCCAAACAAAAGTTCCTTTTTCATAGGCATTTACAACACTGATCAGTCAGGCTGGTCATATCTACATGAAATAATTTGTATATAATCAAGGGAAGGTCTACCATGGCCTACTAAAAAGCAAATCACTGGACTGACCAAACATGAACTGACCACAGTGCTGTTTGACCAGCCTTCTCGGACAACACTGTTAACATGTATACCAAAACAACAAACACCATACTGTGCGTCTCTGACAATATCACAAGGTACTGTTGCTGAGACAAAGTCTTTCATGTTGAAGACAATAACCTAATTTGCCTTACTATAACAGGTTTGTCTGTATCAATATGGAATGGGACTCAGGACACGTGGGAGCCGAAAGTTAAACAAATATGGAATATGATCAGGGCATCATCTAATCAAATTGTGATGATGACAAACACTGAATCTTGAACGTAAGGAACACAATGCACCTTTTGTCAGAAGACCAACAAAGGCTGAGATACCAAGACGTAAGACACATTTTACTACAGATCATATATTAACTCAGTACAGATGTCCTTATCATGCTTATAGTGCATGTAAAAACTGGTCAGTCCTGATGTCCTTGATAAGGAACTGAAAACAATTCATGGAAAACAATCAGATCAAAAACTAATATCCTGGTTCCTGGGCAAAATAAGTAAAAACGAAATGCAGTAAACAATGTTCATAATGAACATGATACACAAACTGATGGATACAACAAACTGTTAACATTATCTTTCAGCCAAAATGTGTGTACAAAATATGAAATTGTAACTGTTTGTCATCTACTGCTGCACCCAGCAATATTCCAGCTATATGGTGGTGGTATGTAACCATACAATCCAGAGATTGATAGCACGAGCATCAATATACCCAACTGAGGTACAATGGCATGATTGTGTCTACCAGACAGCAAGTATGACCCACTCTCTCACGGTAGTCGCCTCTTACAACAAGCATGGATTAATGAACACTAATTCTAACCCGGATCTTCATGAGTCCAAAAAGCTATGGAAGAAAAAACTAAAATTGGTGGTGAATTTAAGTTTGTAAAAGCTATAGTTGTATACTTCTCATCACTTGCTTCTACAGGTCTGGTAACAAAATCAATGAACATAAAGTAATAGAAAATGACAATATTCAAATACAACTGGTGAATCAGAATGTGTCAAGATGATTCAAATACTGATGACTTAAAAAAACGTTGCAGTTTTAAAAATGTGAGCTTTGTTGAGGAAAATACCATATTTTCGTAAATATATGATCATCAACGTAACCACTGACATCATCGCTGATATGATTACAGATTCCATATTTGTGTCATATCTGACAATGTATGGTCCTGTTGAGCTGCTCTGCAACTGTGCTTTGAACACATTGTTAGTTCAGCTGTAGGCAGCATCTGTTGGAAACAGCAAATTAAAAGTGACAGCTTTTAAGTAACTGGTGATTGAGTAACTATATACAAACAGCAGCTGTTACACTAACACTTAGTGTCTGAATATATTTAACTTTTATAGTAACAAATAAACATATTTAAATTGAAAAGGAGCCCCAGGGAGACCAGAGATTCAGAACCTGAAGAAATCTAGACTTGCTTCATGTGAGCTTCAGCACTACAGGGAGGGGTAGACACAAGAGGAAATAATGTGGTTCAGGGACTGCAGGGCTGAGTTGCGGGGGTTCCTTACTTTGTGTTAGTAATTAGGTGTACAATCCATTTTCCTTTTCAACTCCTTAGGGAGTATACAACTTAAGTTGTCTGTTTGATGGGTTTGAATCTCAAAAGGGACTATACCCAAACAGTAAAAGAATTTGTTCTTGTCATGGAAAGTGCAATCCCAAATACAACATGCTACACGAGACCCAAGGGAGACCAGAGATTTAGAACCTGAAGAAATCTAGACTTGCTTCATATCGGCTTCAGTACTGCAGGAAGAGGTAGGGAAAATAATGTGGTTCAAGGACTGTGAGACAAGACTAAGCATGACCAAATTGCACACTTCTGCTAAGTCCCTAAATGTTGAAAGAGACATGATGGCCAATCAGTATTTTTTCAAAGAAGATTGAAGAAAGAATATACTTATCATGTTTCAACACTTACAATCAAGTTCTGACCAAAAAATGATTTCCAAATCAGACACACATGTCACTCATATTGACATCTTCCTAACATGACTGCAAGAAAATAGATGCACTTTGCATTTGAAAGCAACATAAGCCTGCTAGTCAGTAAATTTCAAAAAGGACCTTTGACCATTATAGGGCTGGTCACAACTCTGTACTGAGGGAGAAAATGGAAATAACAATTCTTTCTTCTGTACATTGCGTGTTTTTATTCAAACACCATCCTGTCAGTGAAATAAAGTCATGAGTGAAAGTAGTAATAAATCAACAAAAGGACCCACGAGTATTGAAGGCTCCTTTGCTATTGATTTCAGAGCTGAAAGGTGGAATACTGTCAGAGACATGGTGTGAAAGAGACTAAAATAATGTCAACCTTTAATTATACTCAAAGTATTGAAAGACTAACCATGAAGTTGTAGCAGAAGTGAGATGTCCTAACAAGACGGCATCAAATTATATTCAATCATATCCCTCAGCAACAGAACTAAGCACCATGGCAGATCCTTCAGCTCTGACCTTCATCTGTGTGCTACTTGCCGTCTACTAACACAACATCATCACAAAATGCAAACATGGCAAGAATTTCCGCTCATTATACACAATGCTGAATTGGCTAAAAAATACAACAAAAGTTGACAGCACTTCACAAAATGAACACCTTCAACCCAACCGATCAATCCTCAAAAGTGTGAGAAAATTTTCAATTTTAAAACTCAATTTCCCAAGTGTATTCCAACATCTTCCACTGAGACGTGCAACACAAAACATCTGATGACTTTCTTCTCGCAAATGCATTGTGTACAGCATTCCTCGATAAGTTCATTTATTCCTTAAAAACACTTTTGGTGAAATTACCTTTACATTTCCAAATCTTCATGACCCAGAATATGTCATACACAGCACACATCTCAAGAACAAAATGAATACATCACCGATATAGATATGGCCTTTGTGGTAACCCATGCCAGCTAGTGAATAAACACTTGACAAAGCTGCTATGACAGCTGTTGGATAATAACCATGGCGTTTCTTCAGTGGTAGATCAAATCCTCCATATATCCATCATCATTTGGCAGAACAAGAATCGTCCGACTGATTACAATCTAGTTCATGCATGTTCAGGTAACAGGGTCAAAATCTGCAGACACTACCTGCCAAAATGACACGTTTGATATACTTAGCAATGCTTGAAAATTATGGGCACAGGACCATCATGTTTTCCAGTGTTTGATTTGCAAACCCTTAAAGACTTGAATGTTTTGTACATTTGGGGTTTTCCTTGTTGTGTATCAATCTGGGAAGTTAAAAAAGAATTTCAACATTCAGGTTAATAAAATGATTCACCTACTTGGTGATATCAAAACAGAAGGAGGAGGGAGTGGGTGAGCACGGTTTTATGACACTTTTATCAATATTCTGGCAATTTCATAGCTAGGAGTGCTTGAAATAGCCTTCATATATCATTCTGATGGGAAATGAACCCATGTCTTCGATGACAAGCAAGCACCTGAACCAATAGACTACCCACTGTGCCCAAAAGGAAGTGAATACACCAGGTTCAAGAAAATATAAATGTGTGCTTGCTTTTCTAAGTCGCTGTCAATGTGTAACCATGGTAACTTGACAAATAAATCATTGCTTGATAGCAGATGACATCGGTGGTCATTTGTCTCAGACATGAACATGTGCTATTGATATAATATGTTGTGTCTAACTTGCTACAAAAGATATGAGGTCACGAAAAACCAATAACCTGTAGAATTATACATGTACCACTGATGTAGACTTTCACATATTTCTGAGACATACACACGTAAAGACACTAGGGGGTCCTCACTTTCACGTTGTGAGGCCTTCCTTGTGAAAAGGGGGTGGGAGAGCAACATTCCTAAATAGCTTACTGTGTTCATTCCATTCAATCCCAAAATGGTGGGTGGGTACTGAGCAAATTTAGTCTAAGACCAGTCAAACAATAGCACACTGTCTAACACTACCCACAATACTGAAAACACCTTATAAGCGATGACACAGTCTGCAATTCAACACATGTATGATAAGTTTTCAAACAAATAGTACTCCTTGTTCACTTTCATCTATTTAGGTTCCTAGCATGAATATAACCTCCACTGACCCAAAGAATTGATATTAAACATTACTGAAGTTAAAAACATTCAAAAACATTATTTAAAACTGTCATTAAACATTAGCAAGAATTTCTAATATAGTGTATGTCAACCTAAGCATGGAACAGCCAAAACGTATTTCATGAACCACATAAACTTGAAATGAAATGGAAATGAGTATAGTGTCAAATTCATAACCAACACTCATTTTTAATAAATCATGAATAGAATTACCGTGTATGTATGCACCATTTTAATGGAAGCAAAGAGCATGTGAATACAACATGTAAAAAATGTGAATATGGAGCTCATTTGCCTCACCATATACAAGAGAAAACCGCAAATGAATATGAAGGCCACCTGAAATTAAATAACTGACAAAATTTTATAACCTCCTCTAAATTCACTTTTTAACACATAGAGTACTTATCCTTTCACTGAAGCATTACATATTCATTGTAACCGAATGTGACTTGTTTCTCTCTGATTCAAGGTCATGTCTGAATACAATGTTGTACTTCAGGGAGAATGTTTGTTTGAAAAAACTGCTAATAGAGATATTTAGTTAATAAGCAAATTCAAGAAAACGTCATGAACTTGGTCATGAGTGTGTAACATGGATGATTATCACTTGGTGTAGTCTTTATTATTTGATGAATTTTAAAATAGAGACCCATGGTCAAACTATATATTAACTAACAAATGATCAATGAGCCATATTCTGCTCCTGTATTATAGATAAGTCTGTTACAAATACAGGTCATTTCAAAACAATGACAGTTCAAACGTATTTCCTTGTCCGTCTTGTACACTGTAATATGTAGAATGATCAGTTTCCAATACAAATGGTTCCCATCATTTGTCAAGGTTATTTGTTACATCACCTGAAAATGAACACGAACTACTGTGAACAGCATTCCCTATCCAAAGGCAACAATAACTTTCTCATCAAGCTCCTAAAAAGGCTGCCAGGAAATACTGACCTGGTAATTCCTATTCAGTCCTTGAGACAAGAACCAAAAATTTCCACCTGAAAAACCATTAGACACAATATGGAAATTAGCGTAATCTTTGTGTTTGCACTTCCTTGTAAATACTTCCTTGTCCTCAAATCAGGAAACATATATTTGGTTCCTGGCAACAGATAATGCAACAGAATATGTTCCTGCAAATCCCAGAATCGGGTGGTCAGGCACAGTGATATGGTTGATGTATGTCTTACTATTAGTATCCCAATTGCTTAGATTGATGCTCATACTGTCAATCACTGGATTGTCTGGTCCAGACTGAATTATTCACTGACTGTCACACATAGCTGGAACATTGCTGAGTGTGATGTAAAGCTTACTCACTTAATCACTCTTCCATCCAAAATTATTGTTTAAATCTTCGTTCACAGGTCGTTAAAACAATGGCTGACGAGTTTCTACCACACCTGCTGAAACTTTTGCCTCCCCCTTTACCTGAGCCTTTTCCAATTCCTCTTGTGACTTTGGTAACAGCATGCAGTAAATGATCATACTACAACTACTACTCGCAGCTTTGATCTGGAACTACATCTGCTGAATAAGTCAACAATCCAGCAAGGCTGCAGACAGCCATGAATTCTGCAAGCTCTTCACAGGGTAGGAGACTGGAGTGAGTCAACAGTCGCCTTACAAGAACGCACCGAGCACAGAACGAACAGATGGCAAAAAATAGCTCCATCACTATTCCCTAAACTGGTTGACGCTAAAAAATCCATATTTGCTTTTGTTAATTATAGTAACTGCCCTGGAATGAAATTAACTGAGTGTCTGCAGTTGGATGTGGTTTGGCTGACGGAGAAATGGCAACTGCGCTCTGTCAAGGGTGTTACCAATTTCTATCCAAAACCAGACCTTGTTTCACCCCTGTAATCAACATATCACCTTGCTGGACAGCACAGCACAGCACAGCACAGCACAGTTACCTCCCCTGAGACCATGCAATGAAAACACCGTAGACAATAGCTGCAGTTCAAAAATAGGTCTACAAGACAGTTCAGGTTGACATGGGCCAAGTCTACCATCGATTTATGGACTCTTTAACAACTTACACATGAACTGTGATATTTCATATCGAATACTGTTCATTCATATATTCTGAAATGGTACTTCATAAACAAATCTTAGGTCCTTGATGCTTGAGGCTGTCCTGGAAAAGGGCCAAGAGATGAGCAATTTACTGTACGGTAAGAGGGGACGAAGATTCAGACCAGGCCCAGAGCCAGACACCCATGTCCATTCTTATTGATTCAGTTAGTTCGTGACTCAGATCATTACTCCATGCTGGTCTTCACTCACTACATATTTGCATTGCAAAAGCCCCAAACCGAACATTTAGAAATAATTGTGGGTTGTTGAGACGTGTGGGCTTACAAGAAAACTGATTGATAACCTTGATAACACAAGCACCAGACAAAACATTGATCATTTCAACCCTTGCTGCACATGACAAATGCTATTCTGCAAGTTATAGATCATAAAACATTATTTGAGCCATGTATCTAAATACTTAAAAATATTATTACCATTCTGCACTATACAGATCACTTATCAAAAAAGAAATTTGAGCTATATATCAGTAGATACAAAAATATTAATACAGAAATGTGCGCACAACTTGGAATGCTAAGAGAATTTATTTTTCCTCACATTAACAAACATTTGTCTTCAACATCTATCTAAAACCTGAAAATTTACACACCCAAAATATCAACTGAAAGTTCTCCTTTACAACCCTTTTTTCAATTTTCTTTCCTTGATCAGTGATAAATGAAAACACACAACTCATTTAAACTCAGAAATCAGTTTCAGACTCAAAGACATCCTGACATTTGACATTAAAATCCACATTCATCATGTCTGTGTAATCCAAATGATATATAACATACACAAAAAAATGTTTTCTATTTGCACGAAATCAAACAGTGAGCCTCACCAACCAACTCCTCAAATATTCATTGAGTCAAAGTGACTTCGTACCTAAGGCAGTAGACTTGCACAAGTCTCTAAAGTATATATTGATAGTTTAGACGAGAACTTGTAAATAATCATAAATAACAGACCAGTGTGCTCTCTGTCTGTTTACCTAAACCTGCCTCTTTAAAGGATAGAATTACTACACATCCATGGGCTCAGCATTCACTTCAGACTTGGTGCAAGTCTACTCAAACACTTAGAAGATGCTTGTTATGGTGACAGTTTGTAAGCAAGTACGTAAACACAGACATACAGGGTGCAGCAGCTGCTCGCTGCACATGCATTAGGTTTTATTGGTGGTGCAACCGATGTCGACAGCTGGCAAACCTCTGTTAGCAGAACACAGATTTCCTTACAGCAGTACAAAGGGTGAAACTCTATTTCTTTGGCCTTTAGAAAATAATATTCCAGTAATAATTTGCTAGACATTATTGCGATACAGAAGAGTAGATACATTTTAAACAAGGTTCCAAAGGGTTAATAAAGTCAAAACACAACAAATATCTTTGCTATATAACACAAATAATATAAACAAGTTGTAATGAAACCAAGTTTATTTAATATGTGGAATTTTACATAAAGGTCTGAAATTTTGAAAGATGTTTCCAAAAATTCAGTTAATACTAAACAGCTGACCGAGTTGCAGCATCATACACTTGATAAGAACAGCAATGATGTTGCAATTTAGAAACCTACCAGCCTCCGATAACACATGGTACAAAAATTGCAAGACCTTCTACTATTGAGAATCAAAACCAATCCATATGTGCAAGCCTTCACAATCAATGTCCAGTTTTCTATTATATGTGAAAATCACTGAAGCAGTTGTCAGCAAATTAAGGGACACAAGGATAAGGAAAATTATCTGTCCTTGAGAATTAAATTCTTGCTGTCATAAATCTGCCATTGTTGGTTTGCTGACTCCAATTTCATTACGCAGCTCAATCTATTGACTTCATTCTACTAACAGACTGGCTGGCACTTTTACCAAGACTAACTCTTAAAATCTCACTAAATCCTGCAGTTTCTGTTAATACTCACACATTTATCTCTCTGCAATTATTGAACAGTCTCCCATAAAGCTTTCTATGACAATGATCAATAAAGTTAAAACCAAACGACCTGAATCGGATGATCATGGTAGGAACATGTATCTGTGCAGAAATTTATCGTACTTGATGATCTGCAAACGAATATCTAAGGAGATTATCTACATAGGGACATGACCCACTTAATGATTTGCACAAAAGAACAGGTCTCACTTGATGATCTGCTTTAGATTAGAACATCTCACTTGATGATCTGCTTTAGAACATCTCACTTGAGATGATGCTCTGCATCATAAGTTGTTCTAAGGTGTCCTAAGTACATCAACCTATGGACCCTGAGGGACTAGTGAACAACGTATTTATCTTACCAAACACCTCAATGTTAATTTTGAATTGTCTGAAGCAAGGGTATAAAACTTTTTGCAGCCTACGCTAGATTTAGCAGACGACAAGAAAAACAGATTTGCGGTTATCTCCCTTCCATAAATTTGTATTCGAAAAACATCATATGTGATTCAATGTTATTTGAGATAAAGAATTACTACCACAAAGTACCAAACGAGTTCGGCGTTCCCAGCATGGTACATAGAAAATGTTATTGACTTATACACATGGTACACTGAAAATAACAGAAGTGCACCCAGTCAATCAAAAGCGACATTCATTTGTGAGGTAAGATAAAGGAACATATCTCACTTGATCATCTGCATTGGAGCATAGCTCTCTTGACAATGGGTTTAAGAACATATTTTATTTGATGATCTGAGTAATAACATCTCACTTGATGATATGCATAGGAACATGCTTTGCTAGATAATCTGTTTAAGGTCTCACTTGATGATCTGAATAGGAACATGTCTCGCTTGATGACCTGCAAAAGAGCATCTACCTTGATCCTACCCATAATCCTTAGTCTCACTACATGACCTTCAAAAGTACAGTATGTCTGACCTCACAAGCATGAAATGTCTTTAAAAAATCCAAATTGCCTTTGCAGCAGAACAAACCTCTCCTTGTGAAACAACTTGTATGTAACTTCGTAAAACCAGCACTTGGATGAGAGATAGTGGCACATCTCTGGTGTTTACAGCTTTCGATCCCCTGCTGGGAATTTCTCCAGAGGATCTTTCAGTGTACAAGTGTTTTAACCATTAATGTATTCTACAGGTGTACGTGGTGTTGCTAGTGCAGAGGTGTTGGTAAACACCAGAAGCACTGCCTTGATACACTTAACATACGAAAACTACCATGGTCTGTTTGTCTGCTAAGGGTAGCTGGGTAGCACAGAAGGTAAAGCATTGCTTTTCATGTCAAAGACCTAGGTTTAATTCCCCATATGGCCACAAGATTTGAAGCTCATTTCCTTTTGTCCATGACATTGCTGGAATAGTGCTAAAATATGAGAAACCATACGCACTCACTCACTCACTCACTCGTCTGTCAGCCACTAGAAAAAGTCAGTATGATGTTTTTACAATCAAAGATGAAGAATTTGATGTGCAATGTCCTACTTCCATTCATGACTTCACAACTTATCTTGCAAACCCATAACAGTTGCTGTAAAAGCCTGTCACTTTATCTGATAACAAACAGTCCAGCAAATTTTCTGTTAGGTTTGAAATAAGTTTTGATGATTGTTAACAGACCATGATGTTTGTAATCTAACAGTTAGTTGGTGATATGTGATTGGACTATAATTCTCTTAAACACTGGTGATAAAATTCCACATTCTAAGAGAGAGTGAGTAGCGCTTTACACTGTACTGGACAGGATTTCAGATGCATCATGGCATGATGGCTTTATGAAGAAAAGATGTGAATGAAATTTAAAAGTTATGCCAAACAGCTGGAATCATAATTGTGATGAACCTGAATTCAAACCCATATTAATAGACTTCCATAAAGCAAGTACCTGCATCTTACACCCCTCAATTATTGTAAAAGTGGGAACTCTCCATGCCATGACCATCTAGTCAGAGAACGGAAACCATTTTATATTACAATTGATCATTTTCAGGTCAAAAAGGCCAAAAACACACAGCATCAATAAAATACACAAGTCAGCATATTTAACAAGTCTATGGTGGAGTTGACGAAACACAGACACCCTCTAATCCAATTAGCCAATATTGAGTCAATGCCCTGACGCAGACCAGATTGTCTTCAGCACCTGTTGTACATAACACACGCCAATATCTGCCAATCAAGGGGGAATAATGTCAATATCAGTCTGGTGTAGGACTAGTATACCAATGACCGTATATCTCAGTTCATACTGCTGGTAATTGGCTGTTATCATTGAACGTGCAGCTCTCCTATCATACCCTTGCCCTATACGCTGTTTGTTCCAAGCAAGCTTGGTCTCAGTATGATCACAGTTTTACCCCTGAAAGTAAACTAACTTGTGGTCAGAAGAAAAATATAAAATGCACAAACAAGTGATCAACATTCAGAGGGGTCGTGGAAGGGGTACACTGTATGCCAAAAAAGATGAGGGCAACAAAGAAACAGGAGGAAGAAGGTCACAGTGTTCTAAGACAAGATCCATTTTTCAAGATTATCTGGAAAAAATAACGACGTTGAAAAGCCAACTCAGTTCATAGCCTTTTTGTTTAATAACTTTCATAAATACATAAGGAAATTACACACTTGTCTTAATCACAAAGCCAAAATAAACAGAGAGACATTGAACAAGACTTTCCTGAAACAGTGGCACGTTTTGGCAAACAAATTCTTGAGACTGAACATTAACAAGCCTAATCCAACATGACAGAATGACAAAGATCCATGGCCTAGTAGACAAATGCAAAAATTTCTTCAAACAATTATCTTCATGCATTTCAATGTTATTTCAGAAAATGTTGGTTTGCATCAATTCTTTCACTTTAAGATGTCCTTCGTATATTTTCAAAACATAGTGCTATTATCATGATGGTCCAAAATTTTAACAGTTTTTTTCAAACTGAAAAATAATGTGACCCTATAATCATCAAAAGAAGATAAAACACATCTGGCTATTCTCTCATAATCCAAATTAATTTGTCATAGTCTGACAGATTAGCAATATTATCATACAAGATGGGTGTTCGTTAATGTCTCCTCAGTAATATACATCAAATGGTTTTTTAACTTTAATCTCCCATGCATGATAACTATATAACAGCCTTCAATAGTTCTACGGTCATTAATATATTTATGAATCATATTGTATATCATAACCTTATGAATTCAGACAAACCTACATGTGTTAACATGATCAATGTAAGAAAGTTGTAATTATCATAAGTCAATATTAAATTAATCACTGGCTCTGCTACATTTAGATAACCACAGTGCCATAGGGAGATACTACTTGTTTATCAACAAACCATATCATATTTATGTCACTTATCTGTTATATTGGATTAGGGAGTCTAGATAAACCATAGCTTGAAAGACCACTCCTTTTACTGAATGGTATTGCTTGTCTTATATATAACTGGTTTATGATCGTGTTTGTATCACATAGGTTACACAGCAGTGAACGAAATGTCTTGTAATTTCAGTATCCTGTGGGCATTTAGATGTAGAATAGGCCCCTAGTAACTTATACCTGTCATATTTTCAACTAAAATAGGTTTTCTGGAAAGGCAGACACTGTACTTTTGCAATTATAAACTGTCTGTAATGTTGAACACTGATCTGAAGTCTGAGTCTAATAAAATCATTTTCGGTCTAGAAAGTGCACAAAGTCATAGTCTCATAATAACATCAAAATCAGCGGAAAGTTATGGTTGTAAATAATAACCAAATTTGGAGATGCTCACAACATTTAGGCACAGACTGTGGAAATGTGAAAAGTATTTTGAGTTTGTAGCACCATTTGTTTCAATATCTGCAATTTCCAAAATAATTACAAAGGACCACAGTCAGATTGTAGATTAATTTTAACACTGACTGCCTGGATATGTAATGTACGATTCATAAAATCAAAAGGTTTAATATGTTGTTTTTTTAATACCATACTGAGCAATATTCTAACCAAACAATGGAATCATGGATGTTTTAAATAAATAAGTCTGGATCAGACAAAAAAAAATATAAACAAGTAAAAAATCCAGTGATTGATAACATGAGCATCAGTCTAAGGTTTTGGAAGGTGATGACATGTGTTAACCAAGTCAGTGAGCCAGACCAGCTGATCCCATTAGTGTGTTGCTGAAAACCAATTTGAACTTAAACTCAAAACAAAAGGGGCCAGTGAAATGTTCCATACTATCTGTATCTGTGACACCTTACATCCTGACTGTACATAATCACAGTTGCATTTCAGAGAAATCAATCCCAGTGTGACATCAGTCACAGGCAGTTCAAAGTGCAGAGGGTGAATCATCTAGATTTGGACATTGAGATTATGAAACTCAACTCTGATTTCACTTGTGAAACTCATCCCTTTCCACATACACACCTAAGTGCCGACCTGACACATTTACATCCACCAATACAGACTACACATGTTATATAAGCTCATCCCTTTCCACATTCACAGCTAAAAGCCGATGAAACACATCTATTTCAACCCACACAGTCCACACTTGTGAAACTCACCCATTTCCACATTCACACCAAATGCTGACATTATACATTTATTTCAACCAACACATACTTACACATTAAACATGAATAACTCATAATAACTAAAAAAATGTATAGTCACACTGTGACAGAAATATATTTATTTACACATAAATAGCACCAAAATGTCAACACACTTTCACAGAGTTTGTTAATAAACCAAGTAAAATAAATCTATCTTGGCATGAAGGCCCACTAATATCAACACAACATCTAGAAGGCAGAAACTGCTTGACCTTCATGGGCCTGCTTAGGATATTGACAAAGTGTTTATCTGTGTGAGATCTATATTCCTGAACATGGCCTTGTGTGAGTCTGCCAGTGTGGTTTACTTACAATAAGTATTAGAAATGACTTCTTATCTATACAGTTCAAAATACAGGCATGACAATGTCAATATGACACACCTGGATAATGATTTTCCACCTCCGTCACTATTGGCTGGATACAAAGATTTCTGTGATCGGAACAGACAGAATTATTGATATAATGCTTAATACCATCTAATAATAATGTCAAGTTATATCACTGTCCTCATGTACACTGACCCAGTTAGCTTAGGTCACTGTTTTGAAAATGGAAGGCACTAACGCTTCACCAGAGCTTATAATTATTTATTGAATACATTAATAATGTCTTCTTTGCAAAACGATTTAACTGATACTTATAATTGTCAGTTCAGTGTTAAAGGCTGAATGAACAAGTATTGTTTTATGCCACTTTTAGCAATATCACAGCTGACGACGCTAGAAATGGGCTTCACACATTGTACCCATGTGGGGAATGGAACCTGGTATTCGGCATGGCGAGCGGACACTTTTCCCATCTGGATTTGGCTCTTTAAAGAATAGAATATGAAAGATCCATAGGTTTAGCATTCAGTACAGCCATGGAGCAGGGCCACTCTGTAGGCTACTACTGTAAAACTGGCATCAGGCCTGGCATATATCGGCATCCTCACACTGTCACATACATCCAGGCATGCCACTATTTAAGAGCAGTAATAATCATAAGTCATCTTCTATAGCAGTCTCCAAACACCAAGGAATTGCTCATGGCATTTAATCAGAATCTCATTCTTATTACCCAGATAACACAAGCTGCCTGTTAGGTGCTAGAGGCTTATAGTCACGTGACTTTATCCAACCGGGTACCCATTTCCAGCACGGTGAACAGAGGCGATTTTGAACAAACTCACTTGCCTATGGTGAGATCGCATGTATCATATGTGCTTCGTTGTGGGGCAGAACTGAAGTCCTAGAAACTCACAGGAGTCAAGCTGCCAAACACGGTCACCCATCCAAGGATGGTCCGAGCTCAACAACATTGCTTGACTTAAATGATCTTAAAAACACCATTCAGTCCCATTGCATTTCACTTCATTCTTTTATTTTCAACAAAAGAAACACTTCATCCATTTTGATAACACATGTATGTGGTTCGTGAAATGCTACCAAATCAATATCAAATTAACACTGCAGTTACCATCTCTGCACATGGAGAAATAAAGGACGGCTACATCAATGTAGATGTCAGTATCAGTCCATCTGGAGGTCATGTAGTTTACACTGCCATATCAGCCCCTTCACACTGACACAGGGTCAAGAAGGTGAAACAACCTGTGACCAGGTCCCCAGCACTGACCAATGACAATGGAGGCCTAACCTGTCCTTCTCTACAATTTATCACCCATCAAACGTGAATGGTTGACAAGGGCCCTGTTGAATTTGACAAGCGCCTCTTTCGCCTTGAATAGACATCCACTATGACAGCACACAAGGTGAAGCAGATTCAGCTGTGTATCCCTTTAGGTCAACGCTGTGAAGGAAGGTGTGAAAGTTGCTACACTAACCCAGTCCATTAATAGCAAGAGAATGAGTATGGTTTTACAACCTGTTTTCACAATATTCCAGAAATATCATCGAAAGCCAGAAATGGGCTTCACACATTGTACCCATGTGAGAATTAAACCTGGGTCGTCCATGTGATAAGCGAACACATGGACCACTAGGTTACCCTGCCATCCCTAGTCCAGAATAATACTTTTCACAATAAAAAACATCTTTCAAATATTCCTTCTTGAGAAATGCACACAGACACCTAGGAGCCAGTCAAAATTTTAATTCATTTAGTACATATCGCTAATAATTGTCTTAATATCATGCACTTTCTGTTGAAAAGTCAAACAATGCCAAGTGACAATATTAGTTTTTGTTAGTGTTTACACTAACTGTGTGCAACATTACCAAAGAATACACTAACATTAAACTGAAAACAAATATATCAAACCACTTGAAATGTTCACTACAGTAGAAACTTCATAAATTGACATAGAGACATAGACATTTTTTATTCTGTATAAAGGCCACAGGCCCAAAATACAAACATAATTCAATTACAGTCGCTGAGCATATTTTAAATGGATCCTCTTTTCAGCATGAAAGAGGAAATGTCCAACATTATGGAGAGTATTTGTGTTGGGATCTTTAAAAATGTTAACAACAGACATGAGGTTGTGTGGTTTCTTTAGCGTATTACTAAGGTATTTCGTTCTAATATCTGCATATAGTGGGCATTCCAATAAAATATGGAATTCATCCTCAATGACATTTACATTATTATTTTTGCAGTGGCTACACAGTCTTAGATGTCTATCAGTATTAGTGTATCTTCCAGTTTCTATGGCAATTTTGAAGTTTGAACATCTAAATCTAGAAATAGCAGTTCTTACATAAAGAGGTAAATCACATCGTAGGTACTTTTCAACATCCAACAAAGATTTGTACGATTTGTAGAGGTAACATTTGGGTGAAGACTCTAGAGAGGAGTACCATGTCTGCTGCAAATTATCACATAACCGCTGTTTGAACATAGATATGAAAACCTTTGAATCTCCAACATTGTGACTTAACCAGGCATAACCAAAACCAAACTGGAATAGTAAATGTTTAACCTTACTAGCCCATGTAATTCTCCCACACTCATCAAGTGCCTTAAGCATCATGTAGGACTGGTATGGTAATCTATCTTTGGGTAGCTGCAATAAGTGACACCAATACTTAATAACCTTTGTTGTGTACACACGCTGTAGTGGATACCTACCACATTCTCCTAAAACCATATTTGATGAAGTGGATTTGTTGACTTTAAGAAAATATTTGCAGAAAGCAAGATGAACAGACTCGACAGTTTTACAATAAGATAATCCCCAGACTTCTGAACCATAACATAAAATAGGGGTAATCATTGAATCGAATATCTTAAAGAGGTCTGGACAGGAAATATTACCAACTTTCCTCTGGAAACCATTAATTGCTAATATTGCCTTGTTTGCCTGGGATGCTAGTATTGTTTGCGCCTTACTCCATACAAGTTTCGGAGTAAATGTTAAACCTAAGTAACGGTAGGATGAAACTACTTCAATAGGATCTCCCTTGTAGTACCATTTCTCATAAGACCTAAGTGGACCCCCCTGTCTAAACACAACTACCTTAGTTTTCTTCAAATTTACACACATACCTGTATTATTACAAAATAGTTCTAGTGCATTTATCTTTAACTGCAACTGGTTACAACTATCTGCCAGAGCAGAAACATCATCTGCAAAGATTAGGGCATACAAGTCATCTACATTGTGTGAAATAAACACCCCTCTGCCACCTACATCCTCCAATAATGCATACAAATGGTTAATGAATATGATAAATATCTGAGGACTTAAGATACAACCCTGTCGAGTACCGATATTACATGCAAATGATTGAGACAAACCAGTGCTTGTTCTCACACAGGCAGACAGACTGTTGTACATGGATGATACAATGTTGAAAAATTTGCCTGACACACCAACATCTTTCAATGCATTTAAGAGAATATTGTGGTTTAAAGTGTCAAATGCTTTACTAAAGTCAATATACAAACAGTAAAATCTTCCATTTCTTTTGCATGAATATTTTGTTGCAATAGCATTAAGGGTAAATATATGGTCTACTGTAGAATAGCCAGGTCTAAAACCTGCTTGAAAGTCACCTAACACATTATTTTCATCACACCATGTCTGCAGCCTACTGTTCAGTAATGAAGTAAATACTTTACACAGTGAGTCAATGAGGGAAATGCCCCTGTAGTTGTTGGTATCTGATTTGTTACCTGACTTAAATAATGGACATATGATGCTGTGTCCCCATGCACTTGGAAAGTGACCGGTATTGAGTATGCGATTATATAATCTTGTAAGAATAGGTGTAATATAGTCTTTAGAGACTTTAAGAAATTCATTTCCAATACCGTCTGGTCCGGGTGACTTATTGTTTGCTAACAGTTTAATGTGAGACATAACTTCTTCCTGGGTTATAGGCTGGTTGAGTGTACCTGTAGAGGATTGAGTATCAGTAGACTGTTCAGTGTGTTGGAGCTGATTCGTGTTGTCTGCAGAGAGTAGTGTTTGGAAGTGAACGTACCATTGTTTACAGGTTATTTGTTGGGAAGTACAACTGGACATTCTGTTCATTTTAATAAGTTTCCAAAATTGTCTAGGATCAGATCTAGCTGAAATTAATTTATCTTTCTGTGTTTGTAAATATTTCCTTTTCTTCTTCTTAAATAGCTGCTTGAAAGTGTTACGGTATTGTTTGTAAATGTTAATGTCATGGTTATGGTCCCTGTGTGCACGTAGTGCTGCATATTTATCATGCTTAATTCTTTCTAATTCCTCATCCCACCATGGTGGCTGTGTAAGATATTTCTGTGTGGTAATACCTTTATAGACTTGCTTTGTATGATTTGCTGCATCTTGTATAACATTCACTAAAAAGGATAGTGCCTGGTCTGTGTTAGTGGTTATAAGATCACATAGTGTATTGAGAGATGCATTGAGATTACTTAATAATTTATGTAGGAAATTATTGTCTGAATCTCTGTGCCATAAGTATTTGTACCATGTTACACTTTCATCATTTTGGGTGTCATTCTGTGGTGAAGATTGCTGCTTGACTGGTTCAGACAAAAAACCAATATCAAGATCCAGTGTACAGTAAAGAGGAAAATGGCATGATTTATCCTCAGTTCCAACTCCAAAATCAGTAATATGGGGAAAAAGGGTTGTTGATGCCAGCATGTAGTCAACAAGACTGGTACCATTATGGGTTACACAAGTAAATTCACCACTGGTGTCATTAAACAGGCGACCATTTAAAGCATGAATACTATATGTGCGGCATAATTCTGCTAGCTTAATACCATAATTATTATGAACATGAATATCTTTAGTTGATCTTGGGGTATCAAAAGTATCACATGGATAATCATCAGAGTCATATACAAGAGATAGATTGTCATCAGGAATGTAGTCAATAAAGTCCTTCATGCGAGCATTCAAGTCGCCAGCTAGGAATATCTCCTTGTCAGGATGATCACAAACAATAGTAAACAGATAATCACTCAGTTCTGTCATACCATCGTAGTCACCATGATTACTGTAGATGGGGGAGTTTTCTGGAGACAAATACGGTAATATCAAAACAGTATCACAGTCCCATGAGAGTAACGATGAACGGAGAAGAAGAACGACACAGTTATGGAAGTTGTCATACAGTCTGCTAATTAAGCTGTTGATCACTAAACCATCTCTTACAAATACAGTAACACCACCACTGTAACGACCTCGTGTATGCAATTTAGGGCGAACACAATTGAACGTTCTGTATCCAGTGAGAAAATCACAAAAATCTTTATGATCTCTGACAAATGACTCGCCAAAAGCAACAATGTCATACATAGAACAATACTCTTTAAAGCTGGTGTCATTACTAAACTTTGCCAAACCTTCAATGTTCCAAGATAAGATGGAAAGTGAGCGTTTACATTGGCCCTGGCCGCCGCATCATGCACTTAGAGTTACGTCCCCTATCACATCACTGCTATATTTAGCATTCGATGTAAACACATCACCACGTGGTTTTGTGGGCGTTGCCCGCTGGCAGTCGGGAGGTGAATTTGGTGGTAAATCCGTGGGTTTACCAGAAATCTGGACGATTGTCTCCTTCACCTGATCATAGATGAACACAGAGTTCTCAATTATAAGTTTATTCTGTCTCATCTTGACTCTCTTCCCACTGTCCCGGGCTTTCACGAAATAAGGTGATAGCAGACGACGCTCCTCCCGCACTTTGCTAGTGAAATCCTCAGTCACGCGTTTCCCACTGTCTCGAGGAAGATTTCGTCTTGCTGCCATAAAAATGCCACTTTTCTCAGTTGATTTCAGGAAATTAGCAATTATTGGGGACCCGGCTTTGCGTGGGTTTAGGCGATGCGCTCTTACAATAACAGTGTTGTTGACAGAATCATCATCAAACTTCAAGGCGTGTTTCATGAAGTCTTTTACCTTTCTTTCTGTCACTTCCCAGGATTCACCTGTTTCACCTTCAATCCCATGAAATATAAGGTTGTTTCTTCGGCTTCGCGACTCCAGATCCTCTAGTCGGTCGCTGACTTCTGCTAATTTTTTCTTCAAGTCTTTGTTTTCGATTCTCAAATTATCCATTTGTGTGGTGATGTCGGCCGCCATGTTGGCGACCTTTGTATTCAGAGTTTCAAAGTTTCTGTTCATGTTTTCTATATCGCACTTTATGTCCTTCAACATAGAGATTACTTCACCTGACTCATTGTCGATTCTGAGGGCACCGTCACTGTCTGCTGAAAGAGTTTGTTGGTGTGCCCTAGATCCTCGCGGACCTGGATTTACCTCCACCGACCCGCTCGTCACAAGCAGCACGCTAAGTAGCAATAGAAGTTTTAGACACAAAGACACTTTACCTCCATCAACTTTTAGGCCTTTGAATGATTTTTTGGTCCTGTCAGGTTGAAGAAAGCAGCCAATTTTCATTCGATATTGGCATAGAGAAATACCCATTGTGAGAGCCGACATAAACCAATAAATTATATAATCATAAATTGATTGTTAATGTTGATCATGGCAAAGAGAAACCTTCACAATAAGCAAACAATCCAGATGGAAACTTTTCACCACAGGATAAGTTGATCTGAACACCTTGATTTACTGAATCATCTTGAATGATCACAGTTCATAAGTTCACATTAATCAAAAGTCAATTTACAAGTTCATCTCAGTTCAGATGTTCAATGTTGATGTTTCTGAGGATAATAAACATAGTCATAAAACATAAATCAGCGAATTGCTTAGCAAAACTGCCAATTTCAGAGCAATCTGCTTGGAAGGAAAGCATGAAAGTAGTCTGGTTGATTTTCTATGCCCTTTGGCGGTTTCACATTAACGCTGGTATGTAGCTACGCAATGATCCATATCATACATGCCGCTCCCCTTGTGTCCCATATACATTAATGTAGATCTGAATTTGATCAAATCAAAACAACACCTCTATCATTCAGTGGTCTTGAATACATTTATAAAAAAATCTTGTTCGATTTACTGTTACTATCTTGCAGTCTTGTAATCTGACGGCTTTGAAATTTTGAATGGTTAAATTCCAAATTCCTTTCAACAAAATTTTGCTATTTCTGAACCACCATTATATATTTATTTAGTTTAAATACATCAACATTTTTCTTCAAACTTCGTCAAACAGGTAGCCTGCTAAGTTTAAGTATTTAAGCAAATTTCATAAGACTAATCATTTAAGCTAATCATCAGACTTATACTATGTTATAGTAACTTATCATCACTTCTTTAATACTTCCATACAAGTTTCTAGAATGCTTTGATGTGATAAGCATTATGTAAATATATACTAAGTGTTTCTTAGCTCTACTGAGAATTTTGCAATGACAATCAGTTAATTTATCCAGTATAAAAATCTTTATTGGGTATTCCATCTCGACTATGAACACATAACATGGATTTATCACAATGGGCTAACAGCTGACATTGCGGATCCTGCTGTACAGAACTGCCTTCTTCTTAACAGTACTTTGATTGTAATATTTTTTATCACAATTTGTATAAGCACGCTTTGCATGAAGAAACTAGAAAGCTTCACTTCACTGTCTTCAGCAACTAGCTCCATTGGAATGTTCCCAAATTCCTTCAAAATACATTGAATAAATTATTATCATTAACTCTACTGATAAAATGCGACTGTGTAACTGGGTGATCATGGCAGCTTCCAGTAGTGGTCATTCTTGAAACAGATGTCTTAGCACAGTAGTCGGTCAGAGACTAGTAGCCATCTGACTCCACGCGTCACCAACGAACAGTGGAGAGCGTGACAGTGTCAGATTGTAAACAATCGCTGACAGTGCCTCAAAACAAAGGAAATCGACAAAACCTGCACACGTGTACCAAAAGCACTCATAAGAACTAGCTACCACACGCCTAAATGCTAAATATTTGTAATTTTCAAAACGAACCAGCACAGACTGAAATCCGATCTTCGTCACGGTGTTGTAAATTGCACTCGATATACAACGCCTCTCGACAGGTACACAAGAGGCGATCTCTATGCTCAACTGCAATTTGCATGCAATCTGCAAACAATTTATACACGGCTTCCTACCTGTATATCTACCAAACGTTATCCGTGTATTCCAGAGAGTATTGCTTGGGAAATAACTCCAGTCGCTAAACAGGTGACAACCACCTCCGATCTTCCTTGACAAACAACTCCGCCATTACTCTCGAACCCAGCAAGTGCCCGTATTCGACGCCTAGAAGTTATTTCCCTTCAACTAGTTATTGTCATCGTTGCAGTTCTCTACCGGATGCATTCGTGACGCGTCAGTGAAGGAGTGTGCAATGATTGAGCGTATGATTTATTGCCGAATGATTGTGATCACATCAGCATTGCACCAGAATCATACAAGAAACATACTGAATGTAGTTTATATATAAGGTTTGTGCGTTACATTTGTTTCATGTCAACTAAAACCAGCTTCGAGTGCACAATGCCATGAATCCACACTGTCATTGAGAAAGTAGTCAAATGTAGTATACGTTAAATATACTTTGAAACAAATTCGTATGAAATATGTTATTTTTATGAATAATATATTTCAGAAATTCACATTAGCACCATAACAAACAGTTTTTTTATCGTTACCTGCGTTCATGTGCATATCAAAATATACCTGTTCAGTTTGTTAAATCTTTGGTTCTTTCGGTATTCTATTATGTATGTAGTATACTATTGTCTGTGTACAAAGCTTCAATATTCATATTATATTAACGTTTACATTATATAATCACAATTACATATGTTCTGAATTCTGATATTGCTGTTATAACTTCAAAACATACATACGTTATTTGCACAAACTACCATAATGTAATATATACAGAAAGGGAAGTAAGAGTGAAAGTCTTTTTATTTTTGAAAACAGAATAGGAAATTCCCAAATACTGACCGTCATTGCGTGCATGTAGAAGCTTTAGCGGTTAATCGGCACACACACAGGCACTGACGTTTTGTAGAGACTCAACATAGCCATAGGGCAATCCACGAGAAAAAAATATCATTTAAGGCACAGCTTAATAGCCGGCGTGGGGCAGGTGCATAGTCTTGTTGAGGAGGGCTGTGCATCCTGGTTAGTTTTACTTTGAACTGGCTCCTTACAAGCACAGATTTTCGTCCTTCAAAGCGACGGTATACGCCTTGGGCGAGGCTGATCATCCGTTTCAGCCTCTGAACTTCCTGACAACTGTATTATGTAAGATCCCGTCTCATTGTAACTTGTTAGCCCTTAATCCAGAATCTTTATTACCCAAATATTAAATTACCCTTTGTTAATGCTATCAAGAATGTGCTATCAAAGCCATATCTTTGTCTTGTCAAATGCACTGTTTTCAATGATATTCAACGGATACCCTCTAGGAAAAAATTGTCTCATCCTCTGTGTTCCAGGGTATTATATTACATACATACATCTCCATTCCATATGGATGTTTCTATTACACATGAAAATTGACGACAGACTTAGTTACCTGAATGTTTATGATTCAAACACTATGAGTATTAATGTTCAAACGAAATGTGCAGTGATTGAGTCGACTGGTATTTATATGTCCCAGGATCAGCTGTCTATCACCGACTCGAATCCTGCACTGACCCCGATTACCTTCCTTGATCTGTCAGCGAAACAACTTCGATGGGGTAACCTCTTGGTTAATGACCTCGCTTTCCGCGATGTACATGGGTTCGATTCCCTACAGGTCTGCAAAGTGTAACCCATTACTAATGTTGCAGGACTATTACTAGGATAGGCGTAAACCTCACTTCCTCCCTCAGTGGTGACAGGTCGTGTTATGCCCTACCTTAAATCGTTCACTTTATACATACTACCCATGAAGCGTTTAGAATCACCAGTGTAAATATAGCCGCTTACTTCAGTCAACTGTTCTAAACCAGATTTTGCAAAATATTCCATACTATTTAATATGCTTTTGGCATAGGAACTGATGTGTTGTAAAAAATGTAACGCCGAAAAGATTATTGTTATGAGTTCAAGAAACGATGAAACACGGTGAAAATTGGCTGAAAACGCAGCTGTTCACAAGGACGATATTTGTACATGTCCTTCAGCATTTAAATATGCATGATCCTCGAGCAATTCATCTGCATAAGGTTTGCAGTTGGGTCCCCCAAGTTAGACACACGAACACACACACACACACACACACACACAGAGAGAGAGAGAGAGAGAGAGAGAGAGAGAGAGAGAGAGAGAGAGAGAGAGGGAGAGAGAGCGCTTTAAGTGCGTCTAAACTTTTGATGGGTAGTATATATGTACACAAGACGTATAGCCAATATATATTTCATGTGAGGACACCGAGACGGGGGATTAAGCTAGAATTGCACCATTATGTGCTGAAATCCCTGAAGCCGAATATTATACACAGGGCCTAGGTATAATATTTCCTGTCACCATATGGCTTCATTGTTTCAGTATTTGTCCTGGATGGTTGTTTGACAAGACTGTGTATAGCTATATGCCAGCTTTATCTGTCCTAGATACTGTAATATCGCTAGACTGTATGAACGGACATTGCTGTAAAAGAAGTCATAGAGTATGCCATTTTCTCTACTAGTTTTAAATCATTATAGAATTTTAATATTTGTAAATATGAATTCAGTTGTGATTGTGTTTCATTTGTTCTTTTAATGAATATTATACAAATCTTTGAGAAGAATAAATGCTTATGGCAAATCATAAATAATATCCGCAATGTGAAGCGAACAGATGTCTCACATACTGGATGAGGTCTGTCCATGAACGCGCGGGGATCGCTAAACGTTCACAAAGCACTGAGGTAAAAGTAAGTCACTAAGATAACCTTAGTACAGTGTTGAAGAATGGGAGTTAAGGTTAACCTTAGTTAAGGTTACTTTGTGAAAGGTGCTCCTGGTCCTAACTGCAGAGCATATCCGTAACTGTCAGCATGTATGCTTTACAATATTTGCCATGCTTGCATTCTGCGAAAAAAACGTACAAACATGCATTGGATTGAGTTTTTTGAAGAAAATGAACAAAACTATCACAGCACTGTAATCAAGTATCACCAACAAAATGAGTCACGTCCAATAGTGATCTATGCAGATATTACATCAACCTTGGGAAAACGCCATTTTCAGTCTCTGTGAGTGAGTGAACTGGGTTTAAGTAATCTTGAAATGGGATACATCATACACATGTGGGGAATCGAATATGAGACCTCGGCACGACGAGCGAACGCTTTAACACTAGGCTAACTCGTCGTCTCAATGAGCAGGTGTTCAAGAAGGCAAGAGAGGGCACCAAAGATGAAGCTACATCTGAAACCCATCATCTGGCACTAGTAAGGAAAATGTTGATATGATACATATGATCGCCATATGATTATCAATGATCGACTCACTGCACCTCAAGGTATGCAGCAGGCATCTTCGTGAAAGAGCTGGGAAAACACTAGGGAAGATACAAGGCATGTCAAAGTTTTCAGGACCTTGGGTTTCTGACTCTTGACTGCTGTCCAGACAAGCCCCGGTATATTAACTCCCGCGGGTATTTGTGTCGTTTCGAATCACACTCAACGGATTTTACTTAGCGTTTTGGATGAGCCGTGGGTTCAACAGCCACTATATTAAATGGATCAAAGTCAGAGAAGAACAAGGAAAACTAGAGATTTAAATTATTAGAACGGATCTCTGAAATTTAGTGGTGACCGGGTAGTCAGGGGAAAGGGACAGTCTAAGTAAACTGACTCTAAATTTACTTAGACTGGGGAAAGGGAGAACATAGCACATTCAATGAAAAGACTAAGATCTCGATGGAGACAGGGCATGTTCGATCAGCTGGCATGGTAACGGATTTGGTTTCCAGTGTTTCCAAAGAAACCATTTTGGTTGACCTCCTCCCGAAAGGTGAGATCATTAATGGAAATATTTGTAATATGCAAAGGCAACAGCGAGTGGATATGAAGCCAGACGTGTGTTACGCGTTTGATCAAATTTTGTCGCCATTGCTTGACGTTCATGACCTTGGCTTTGACCTCACTGGATTTCTTGGCATCGTCATCCCACCTCTACCGCGAACTCATAAAAACTACTGTTTAGACCCAAACCGGCAAACGTCTTAAAGCAGATGCTAGCCATATATATCCTGGGGTTAGAATGAGTAAGTGAGTGAGTGAGTTTAGTTTAACGACACATTCAGCACAATTCCAGCTGTATGACGGTGGCTTTTTGAATAATCGGGGCTGGACCAGACAATCCAATGATCAACAGCATGAGCATTGATCGGTGCAACTGGGAACCGATGGCATGTGCAATCATGTTAGCGATCCTGACCACTCGATCCCGTTAGCTGCCTCTTAGAACAAGCCTAGTAGCCTTTTTTAGCCAAGCATGGGTTGCTGAAGGCCAATATTCTAACCCGGACCTTCACGGGTGTTGGGATAGAGAACACTTGAAGGATCAATGACAGTGGTATACAGATCAGCGTAGTCCATTACAATTAGTCTCGAATGGGAATTAGAATTGTGTTTTGCAAGCATATAGTCGTTTAAATGCATAGATATATTCCTGATGCATGCTCCTAATGTGTACGGAAACTCACGAGGGTAATAATCTCTTTATCGTATAATGGTATACTTAAAATAGGCGACGCTTAACACGTACAATAGTGGCTTAATAAACCTCGGGAACAGCGTATGCATACAGTGTTTGGGTGAACCGCCCAATTTATCACGTAGAACAATGACTTGCAGCTGATTCTGTATACCCAATATGTGTCATTTCATACAACCGTTAGTCGCCATGTAGTCAAACAAGCAAGCAAGCAAGCAAGCAACCAACCAACCAAGCAAGCAAGCAACCAACCAACCAACCAACCATAGAGTCGTCGAATGGCAATCGCGAAAATCTGGACTCTATTTTATATATAATTAATATATATCGCGGCAAACAAAATAAAACATCATATTTAAAATATTGACAACCAAAATATATTAGTGTTGTTAGTAAATACACATGTAGCAAGTATTGTCGCTAACAAAATATTCAGCTGATATGGCCACAAACGAATATGACTGGAGTCAGCAGATTTCCAGCTGTACGAGTGAGACTTGGCGTCATTATTTACACCAGTGATTGACATTATGAGCATCCATTGGGATTCGATGACGTGTCGGACCCACCATGTCGGCTTAGAAGACAAGACAAAGTGTCAACGTGACAAAAAGGACTTATATGCCACGGGGCGCTCCAAAACGTCGCCAGTATAAACATTTGTTTGCATTCAACAACATCCCACCTCAGAGTCTCGACCAGACAATCCAGTGGTCAACATCATGAGTATCTACACAGTTGTAATACGATGACATGTGTCAACCAAGACAATGAGAATGACCACGCGAACCCGTAAGTCGCCTCTTAAGACAAGCATAGATTGTTGAAGACCAATTCTCACCCGGATCTTCACGGGTTAAAAACTGTTGCACAGGTGTTGCACAGGAAGCAAAGCGATGTTCCTGTTTTTGAGAGCCATACATCATGATCAATGTGCAGGTCTCTTGCACGATCACTTTCGTCAGCTTCATGCGTACTTCCTTTTGGGCTTTCGCTACGCTGAGTTCACGGTATATTCGTAGTATTGAAATACTAGTATTATTCAAAACACTTTACTCTTCCCCGGTTAAAGTGTCAAAATATTAAATATATCTACATGCAGTATCCAGTCTAAGTAAACTTCGTCTCAGTGTTTTTCGTTACACTCCACCACTGAGGATAAGTTTACTATAATTCCGTAAAATATGGGATCGACTCCTTTTCACGAACAGCGTACTTTGGGAAAGGAACGATATTTTCCTGTCGCTTCAGTTAATATCATTTTTAGTACATGATGTGTCCGTAAAATGCTTATTTGACATTAGTCATGTGTGTCGCCATGGAGATAGGTTATGGGTAGTGGGTCAAGTTGAAGTTGAGTTGAGAGTTTTACGTCGCATCGGCATTGTTTAAGCTATATAGATACGAATGAGTGAGTTACGTTTTAGGCCGCTTGTAGCAATATTCCAGCAATATCACGTCGGGAGACACTAGAAATAGGCTTCATACATTGTACCCACGTAGGGAATCGAACCCGGGGTTTTGGCGTGACAAGCGAAAGCTTTAACCACTAGGCTACCCTACCGCTACCATATAAAGACCAGACCAAGTTAGCACACATGCATATTTTAGTCAATAAACCGATCGCAGTGTGAAACACCACATTTGATGTGAGGCCATATGGGGTGATATGCGGTGGATGACGTAAGACTGGAGCTGCGTTGCGTTCAAAGTTTTTTGCATTTGTATTGCCACTTGCCTTACGTGTTTGTGAGAGTGCGTATGTGCGGCGTGTGCGTTGCTGCGTGTACTACTCCAGGGCCAGAGTTGGTTTTGTGCCACTTTTATTCCAACAATATTCCAACGGGGGGCACCAGAAATTGGTTTCACGCATTGTACCCACGAGGGATATCGAACCCGGGTCTTCAGCGTGACGTGCGAACGTTTTCACCACCGCCCCTGCATTAGCCAAGAACCTAAAGTTCCGATCTTGCAACGTAGTCTCTTTGAATCCCATACCTCACTCAGACTCAACAAACTTACAGTTTTTCCTCCTAACGCAGAGCGCAAGAACAAGTACCATGCCTGCCCTAACGACGCTGGGTACAATAAGAGAGACCTATTTTGGTGACCCAAGACGTGATATTGCAGATATATTGCTAAGGACGGCGTAAAATTCGATTCAGTCACTCATTTTAACAAGGTTTGCCATGAACGACAGGGATCGAAGCACCGATCTCTCGAACAGCGAAGACAGTTTCTACCCTGAATGTTCAAAAGAGGAAACTGCACACGACCCAGTGTGTTCACGTTGGGTAACACGACTACATTCACGAAATATATAATATATTTCCTATCTGTTGTGGTAAACGGTGGCCTGAAATAGTGAAACGTGATCTCCAGACTAAGTCCGTTTATACCACCATTAAGTTCTGCAACCCCTGTCCCCACCCCATATCTCTCTCTATATCTATATCTATCTATCTGTCTATCTATCTATTTATCTAGCTATCTATCTATCTGTTTAATTATGACTAAAATGTATATGTTATGTGGGAATCATCGTCATTTTCTGAAACAAAATCTGGAACAACAACCTAGACAAAAACGGGGTCACATACGTACATAAAATAGAAAATGAAATAAAATAAAAATACATTGATACGTCCTAATGCGTATACGCCTAGCCATATGTTAGATAACGTTTCTAAGTACGAACAATGAGTTGTTAACCTGAAGCGACTGTTGTTTGGGTATTAAAAAATACTTCATATTGATAACATAAAATGAGCCATGCATATGTACTACATAAGGCACGTGGAACAAATTTCAGAGAGAACCTTTGTGCTCCATCATTAAAATTCGGCTGTAATAAAATGTATTTATGAATAAAAACGGCCATTAAATCGATAGACTGGCGTGTTGATGAAACGTAAATATTCATATTATGGCAAATCATGAAGAAATAAATTCTCAAGAAAGATATGTTTTTGCGAAAACAGCATCTGGCAACCTCATTTTGACCTGACGCTACCACGTGCAGTGACATCTTTCACGCTGTCACGCTCAATACATGACAACATCGGCCTTGTCTCCCTTTGCCGGTTGGCGACATTGATGCGGTCTGTGTCTATTGGCCTAAGATTACAGTGGTTGTCTCTCTGTCGTGTAGCTGTCATTTCCAGAAAAAGCTTAGAACCGAGAGGAAGGTTGCAGTTTCTGCACAGACAGACTAGATCGGAAAGGCAGCATTTCCGGGTAGCCAAAGCAACAACAGCATTTCATTTGTCTCATACGTGTCGTATAGCGACTTGCCATAGTTGCCTCTCAGATCCGGGTGTACAGACTCGGCAAGATCTTTCAGCACCATGCCTGAAAAAAGCGAGTTCAAACGCCTTCCTACCGATGTTGTGCCATCAAACTACAACATTCGTTTGAAACCAGATCTAGACGCATTTGTATTTCAGGGCGATGAAGAAATAGATGTGGAGGTAATGAACAACATGTTTTAACTTTTACTATAAAGCGAAAGGAAAAGTACAAATTTAATTACGACTTAAAACTGGTATCTTTGTGATTAAGTAATATTTTGTCATACAGACACACACAGTTAGATCTACATGTTTTTACAATAGCAAATTAAAAGTGCTGATATTTTGAACGTGATTCTGACTAAAACTCGTGTGCTCAGCAGCTGTTATGTTTCCTATCCTTATACCTCTGTTATACCTTGTAAGAGGAGTAATATAAATGTTTATTTATTTTATGATCAAATTTACCTCAACTTCAGATTCTATTTTATCATTTCCCTTTGCACTGTACAGCACATTTTCAATATGCCATTTTGATTCATGTCACAGGGTTTACACCCGGCTAAAAATATCATATACTTAGTGCATATCAATGTCAACCTATCACAAGGTTTTATTACTTGAATATTTCAATGTGGAACTGAAGCAAAACAATGCAATGCATGTATGTAAACCTTGGTGTGTATAGATAAATTGCAATGCAACATGGGTTCAAAACCCCTGTAGACAGTTTGCTTATCCCCACTAAATGTGTATCTCCTGCCTAACATATCCTGGAGTTGATCTTTTGCATAGTAATTTTCTTCTCAATAGTTCATAACATAATTATGCTCACTTGACTTTGTAATATTAAGGCTTAATTTTATGAGCATGTATGGGTAGAGGTATCTGTCACATCCGGGTATACTTTACATAGTGGCAAAGAAAGAATGCTTCATATTTTTTAAATCAGAATGAAAAATTGAGGACATCCAAATGAAATTGAATACAACCGTCCATATGTGAAATTGTCAACCTCCTTGCATCCAATTTTTTTTGTTCCTAATCCTACCATTACAGTGGTAGATAGCCTAGTTGTTAAAGTATTATATCTGTCACACCAAAAATCCATGTTTGATTCCAGACATGGGCACAGTGTGTGATGCCCATTTCTTTGGTTCCCTCACTTCTATAATGGATTATGCTGAAAGCAGTGTAAGACCATATTCACTCGTTTACCTCCATTTCAAAGGAATGATGATGCAGAATGGTATTATTTTGTAGGTGAAGACATCCACAGACACAGTGACTGTCAACTGCCTTGACATCATCATCAATGAAGTTGCATACACAAGTGGAGGTGAGAGGAAAAGATGTTTGACTGTGATATTATTCATTCATCTTGAGGGTTATCTCCATCCTGTTGTGGTCCTGTCTTGCTACCATTGTTCCAGTCTTCATCCGTCAAGTCAGTAATGTACAGTATTTGTCATGGTGTCATTTTTTCCCTGATGACAGGATGTGTTACTCATAATCATCACTGGGTTATCTGCTCCCCTCATCACAGTATTATAATCTGAATATTGTGGAGTGTTATGTTGAACACGAAAACTACTACAAGATCAGCACTCTCTCAGTACTGTGAAAGTGTCTGCAAAAATTTGTGGCATCTTTAAAATTTGTCCTGTCCTTTCGTTGGCTGTGCAAGCTTGAAACACATTGAAAATGCTGTGATTTTGTTATTTTGTCAGAACTGTAACCTGTATCCATTCACAAGGGATTCACTAGTCATAGAAATCATCCATCAGTTTTGTCTTTCCTTATAGTGATGTAACCAAAATACTTCTGAAATAAGCAATGAAGTCAACTGACTTAAATCCGTGACTGTCAGTCCTGCTTTCTTTGGGTCCACGTTAGAAGTGGGTTTCAGGAATTTTTCTGTCATACTGCTGAGCTGAGATTATATGTCTTTTTTGCTCTCTGTCAGACAACACCGTATCAGCTGAGGTGTCACTAGACAAGGAAGCAGAGACAGCCTCTTTCAAGTTTCCCTCTGCTCTGGAGGTAAGTCTTCCAGTGTAGTGTGTACATTCATAGTATTAATCCTTTTCATCGGAATGTAGTCAATAGAGTGTCTGTCAGAAGAATGAAAGGTCAGTCATGCACTCCGATGATGGTTTTATACCAAGTGAGATAATTTGGTACTTGATTTTTACTTGTCTGTTCAGCACCACCCTATATATCTCCAGGTTATACATTCCAATGAATCTCCACTATACCTTGGATGCAGCTACAGTTTTGCCTGAAAATATATTTACCTCCCTTTGCTGGCTCTACATTCTCACAGTAGCCAATCAGCTAAGCTGCCGTTACAACTGAACTTGCCAGTGTCAACAAAGATAGCAGTTGCAACTGTGAAGGTTTGTTCGCAGTGTGACTCAGATTTGGGGGAAATCATACCGACACATTTGTAGGTCTGAAAATTTAAGAAGAATAAAAGCAAGAACTACTTCTGCCTCTTTCTCTCAACTTTCCAGTGTATACACCTGTTTGGATAAAAAGCCTGTCAAGGGAGGTAATAAATTATATACCTAAATAGCCGTAGATGCATCCAGGATTTAGTGGAGACAAATCAGAATGTATTCCCTGGCGATATCAAGGTTGGTTTGGCACATCAGAGATGACCAGTTGGCTGTAAATAAATATACTATGTTTTGAGTGAGACATTTATCTTAAGTACAACTGAGAGTCTCAGTATGCACTAAGCTTGCACCAAATACAGACACCCAAAGACTCACAGAACAGAATGTGGGATCTTGTGTATTTTTTTATTACCATTTATGTTTCAATTTTCATTGGGTTACAGATCAAGTAACTGAGATATGAGGGGTGTCCTTGGCCCTTTGTGCTTGCATCTATGGTTTTGGGGTCCTCCGCCACATCTCGATTATTGAGGGGCGGTGGTTAGCCTCTCTTAGTGGTAATGTGTGTTTGCTCATCACACCAATGACCTGAGTTCAATTTTCCACGTGGGTGTAATGTGTGAAGAACATTTCTGGTGTCCTCAGAATATGTTCTAATGTTGGTAAAAGTGCAGTGAAACTAAAAACTCACTTGAACTTTTGATGGCCGAGCACTGACAATTGTAAACATACAATAAGCTTGTTGACATAATAGTCCAAATATACTTCTAGTGACATGTTCTCTACTGTTTTCAGCCAGGTAAAGGTGTGTTGAAGGTGAGCTACACCGGGGAACTGAACGACAAGATGAAGGGCTTCTACCGTAGCAAGTACACAATGCCCAATGGGGAGGAGAGGTTTGGAGCTGTCACACAGTTTGAGGTAATCATGATTTGTTTTACTCTGCTCCAATTGTAGCAGCGTAGGGGTGGTACTTTTTAGGGAAAGAGTTCCGCCTGTACCCCCTGGTAAGAATTCCACCCATACCCCTCTACTCTATCAAAAACCAAAATTACAAACTAACATGCACACTTGAGCCCAAATATATATTCATTAAACTAGAACAGGTATAAAAATCAAACAATGAACTTATGTCAATGTTTGAATATTACTACAGGGAAGGAATCCCTATCACTGTGTAGAAAGATCGGGGTATGGGCGAAACTCTTTCTGTACCCCTTTCTTTTTACTGGTATTTTTCCACCTTCCCTGTTTGATATTCCCACTCTGAAATAAGTTCATAGATTGTTTTTATATCTGTTTTAGTTTAATGAATGTACATTTAGGGTGAGGTTTGCATGTCAGTAATTGTGGCTTTTGATTGGGGTTGGGTTTGATTGGGGTTGGGGGTACGGGCGGAATTACCCTTTTGAGTGAAAACCAGTGTTGACTGGGGTGTGAACTGTAACTTGTGCCACAAGTTTGTTGCTCAAATTATGCATGTTATTTTCATTTCATCCTGTAACATAAAAAACAATGAAACACACTTTATTCCAACTATGTTAGTCAGGTACATTGCACATAATGGGTGCTGATAATAATTATATCTGTCACAATATACAATTACAAGTAGCAAATAAATACAGTTCACAAAAAAAAAAGGATTACGTACATATTTTACTAGGACATGAAATATAATAATAGCAAAATGTCACAATATCAGTCATGATAGGAAACACATAACAAACAGTTATAAAACATGGGTAAAAGTTCTGCCCGTACCTCCACTCCCTTCAGAAACCAAAATTACAAACTGACATACACACCTGACCCTGAATATATATTAGCCACATAAAGAAATTGTCAAAGTTGATAAGTATGATAACTGTGTCAAAGGTACATATAAAGTTTAATGGAAGGACAATGAGACCATAACAATTCGGGAGAATTTCAATTCAAAAGTCAATCACAAGCAAGACGTCACAACTCCACAAGCAGGGCAGTGGTCAAACAACCATGTCACAAGCTCAGTAACGGGTATGCCCCCATCGGCATTTAGAACAGCAGTACATTGACGATGCATAGAGCCTATCAAACGTGCAAGGAAGGCTTATGTGATGTCATGCCAGATTATCTCAAGTTCTGTTGCAAGGTCAAGGATGTTTTCTGGTGGATGAGGAAGAAGACGTAGAAATTGATCCATCTCGGCCCAAACATGCTCTGTCGGGGAGAGATCCCTTGAATTTGCAGGTCAAGGCAGTAAGTCAACATTGTCGTGTTGCAAGAAATCTATAGCAACCCTCGCCGAAATGAGGGCGGGCATTGTTGGAATGTTAACCCTGGGATATTACGTTGCAGGAAAGGAATTACCACAGGTCGAAGAATCTGATCCCTATATCCCACATGAGTTGCCCTGAAAAATCACCAAAGGAGTTCTTTGGTGTGCTGTTATTCCATCCCAGATCATGGTACCAATGCGATTCCCCTCCAAGACACAGGCATGTGCATAACGTTCTCTCATGTGTCTATGGGCATGTTGACATCCATCACTATGGGAAATGGTCAACCTTGACTCGTCTATAAGAACAACATTTCTCCACCAAAACAAGAGTTTGCGGACATGATTTCGGCGCCATATTCGGCGAGCTTGTTGATAAAGTTGTGTCAGGCTAGGTCGTATGGTGGGACGTCTTTGTCTGATCGTGTGATAACGTAAACGTCGAACTGTATTGGGGTAAGTATGGCGAAGTCCTGGGATGGTTTTGGCACTCATCACTGTGGTCTGAAAGCTGTTGTGAAGATGGGTCACCCTTGTCCGTCTGTTCTGTCTTGGCGTTGTCACGATGTGGATGTCCAGAATGTGGCTGATCGATGGCGTCATTTGTGTTCTGGTGGTGTCTCACCAGTGCAGAAATGGTGTTCTGGTGGCAGTGGAAATGTGCAACCACTTGTTGAGACATTCCTCCACGGACCATCCCAATGGCCATGTGACATTGTGCAGACGTTAGCATTGGCATGCTATGCGTTTCAATAGCAATTTAATTTTTTGAACGATGGCAAAGGCAGGGGTTGAGCTTTCAGGATGTGACATTCATTTGCTCTGTTTCTCTTTCCCAGAATGCACATGCAACAACGTATTGCACGTTTCAAGGACAAAACCACTGACATAACGGAACATGGCACGTGCATGCATGTTGGATACATGTCACTAATCTAGGAGTTTAAATCTTTGTGTCTGCACAGGTTTGATAAATTTAGGCTTCAATTTTTGTTATGCAGTTTCTCTATGTGACTAGTATACATCCAGTAAACTAGAACAAGTATAAAAAATTATGTCAGTGAATTTACTATGTAAAAAGTAGGGGTATGACCGGAACTCTTTCCAAAACATGTATCACTCTAGTGCTATGACTATTCTGATATTCATGTTATTGCACAGTCTTCATGATGACACGAGTATACATATAGCTGTATAACATATCTGTAAGGCAAACCTACATAACTTATCTATACCTTATGAGCATATTATCTGTGCTGTGATATCCTTACAAACATACAGTAAACAGTTATTACACATGGGATTTCAAATGGCATGAACCTTGTATGTAGCACCAAGTATACAAAATGGCCGACAAAGATGGATGCTGTGCAGGCACTAATGCTTAAGAGTTGCCTGAGTGTTAACATTATTTAACACTAATCCTAACACATTCATATCTTCACATCACACAATATAACCTAAGCAAGAATATTGTACATATTATAATGGCCTTAACAAGTATAAGATCCCACATGATAGGTTTTATATTTAAACGGGCACTGATGCGGAGCGAATAATGTTTCTCGCCAACGGTCTAATTACGGGACCAAACTGCAAATTGGTCAGCGCCCGCTCCTTCGACCGTGACGGACAAAGGAACTGGGCTCCTGTCCATATTAGCAGAGTTTCTTCATCCATAAGAGTCAGGAGGCTGGATGCCCATCATATGCCATTATTTAAAAATATCCATGGTATTCCTTGTCTGATCGTAGCAAAATATCCCAGCAGTGTAGGTTTTTTCGGATGTTTGGATGGTATAGTTACTCAATTTGATCCTATTTCTGTGTTTTTAACCTCGATATTTAATCATGTTACATGAAAATATGATGTCTACAGGCACGTAGCAAGCCATTTGTTTCACTCCGGAAGATTGCAAAGCTTTATATTTAGGTAATTTTAAGTGTTGGTTCAGCTGTGATAGCAAATATCATACGTAAATTTTGCTAGCTATGGTAGCTACAATGGTTTATTATTTATGATAATAAAAACACACAGTTGATTTATTTGAATTCGTAAACAATAAACGATGACTTTGCCTTTGGTAGAGAAATCTGAAAATTTTCCTACGTAGCATTCAGCAGAATCGGTATGACAGAAAACACACACTAGATCGCGTATGTGTGTGAAATAGGATCCACATTGGCAATCTATACAATGTATAAATGTTGCTGTTATGTTATAAATTTACTATGAGTATAAGCAGACCGTGTGTTCTTTTATTAATGTTCAAAATCATACAAATATGACAATAAACTAATTAGGGTTATGAGACAAAATATAGAGACGTATATTGGCTTCGGTATTTTTCCGTCCTAATAGTTTTTTTACCATTTCTACTATTGGCAGATGATTAACCTTCAAAGTGTTTCATTTGTTTTCATAATACATTTGTAATGAAGTAAAAATGCCTTCACCTCAGTTGATCTGTCTATAATTAAACCATCAATTGCGCACACGTACTGCGCAGCAGAGGTCACGAACCAGTCACGAATTCTGGGATATCATCCGGGTACTCAGTGGAGAAAAACAATAACAAAAGTTTACACCAGTCCACGGAAATTGCTCCGCAACAGTGCCCCTTTAAGTTAACTAACCTTAAACAGTGTGTTGTTGTAGACAAAAAGGAAAAATCTCAAGTCATATATATATATAAGGTGCCTTTCTCTTGTGGCTCTATGTGGCAAACAAATGTGTTGGTGTTAGTGAAGAAAATTAGACAACATTAAACTGACCAATCAATGATCAAGGAACAGCTTGCCCTTTGAGTGAGGAAGAAAAGAACACCCTGCCCTCCCACAATAAAGGCAGGTTCGGCTTGGGGCAATCAAGCTGGAGAAAATACCTTACAAACTCTAATAAGAACTTAATACCGTAAAACTACCTCCAAACTGAAGACAATACTGTATTTACACAAAGTAGTAAAATTTAAAAAAAAATGACACTCCTGCCACAATACCTCTCCTAGACCGTCTTGTCCATAGGATCACCAAATCTAAAAGAATGATCCATACTTGAGCCAATTAGATAGCAGCTTTCTGAAATTATTGAAATTCCTTCCCACTTTGATTAAAAACTTTGATGGTAACAAAAAGAGAAAAACTATAAACATCACCAATACTGCTTCATAGGTAGACAGACCCTTCTGGATTCGGAAGCCATCCTTGCAACAGGATGTACTTTTCACGGCAATATAATATAATGAACTGCAAAAGAAATGCAACTCAGGCTTTTTGTGAAGTTTATAAACTAGATGATGAACGGATGTTACTTTTATGCAATTTCGTTTTTTTTTTTACCATACAGGGTTTTTTTATGTTCAGTATGGCATCCCTTTATTTGAATTTGAAACCCCTGTTTTGAAATATAGAAATCTGATGTATGGCTTTGAATGGTCATTCGTTTGTTGCAAAAACATTAGAGACCTCTGTGCCAATCAGCTGATAAAGGTCGGCCAACAAGATTTGTTATGTCTTACGACAGTATATTGAATACTGGCTAATGAAAGAGGTTGTGGTTGCAGGTACTCCATGTGTTGATCATGAAAGATGACATGTGTAAACCATCAAATAATTTGTCAATTATTTTCTCCAGGCCACAGATGCTCGGCGGGCCTTCCCAGGCTGGGATGAACCAGCGGTCAAGGCTACATTTGATGTCACACTCGTAGTGCCCAAGGATAAAGTAGCTCTCAGCAATATGGTAAGATGGATTTAGTTGTATACGGATATTTCATTCACGTATTACAGGGAGTTACTTTGCAAACACATTCATAACTGTTCACCAAGAAGCAGAGATACCATTTATAGCCCTTTCCTCCATGCATACATCTTGGAGTAAATGTTGTTGTCTTAAATACTGATTTGATTAATATTTTTCCCAGAAATGAAAAAAGTAAAAATTGGAATCCTGTGTGGACAATTGCTAATTTGTCATATGTTTCAGTTGGAAGGACGTCTGGGTTAGAATAGGCCTTCAGCAACCCATGCTTGCCATAAAAGAGTCTGCTTGTCGTAAGAGACGACTAACCGGATCAGGTGGTCAGACTCGCTGACTTGGTTGACACATCAGTTCCCAATTGCGTAGATTGATGTTCATGTTGTTGATCACTGGATTGTCTGGTCCAGACCCCATTATCCCCCATCTTGGTTAGTGCGGTGTAAAACTGAACTCACTCACTCTGTAGTAAGATTTGAAAGAAATAGATAAGTGAAATGATGTATTTCCCTGCAGCCTATCATAAAGAAATAGATAAGTGAAACAATGTATTTCCCTGCAGCCTATCATAAAGAAATAGATCAGTGAAATGATGTATTTCCCTGCAGCCTATCATAAAGAAATAGATAAGTGAAATGATGTATTTCCCTGCAGCCTATCATAAAGAAATAGATAAGTGAAATGATGTATTTCCCTGCAGCCTATCATAAAGAAATAGATAAGTGAAATGATGTATTTCCCTGCAGCCTATCATAAAGAAATAGATAAGTGAAATGATGTATTTCCCTGCAGCCTATCATAAAGAAATAGATCAGTGAAATGATGTATTTCCCTGCAGCCTATCATAAAGAAATAGATAAGTGAAATGATGTATTTCCCTGCAGCCTATCATAAAGAAATAGATCAGTGAACCAATGTATTTCCCTGCAGCCTATCATAAAGAAATAGATCAGTGAAATGATGTATTTCCCTGCAGCCTATCATAAAGAAATAGATCAGTGAACCAATGTATTTCCCTGCAGCCTATCATAAAGAAATAGATCAGTGAAATGATGTATTTCCCTGCAGCCTATCATAAAGAAATAGATCAGTGAAATGATGTATTTCCCTGCAGCCTATCATAAAGAAATAGATCAGTGAAATGATGTATTTCCCTGCAGCCTATCATAAAGAAATAGATCAGTGAACCAATGTATTTCCCTGCAGCCTATCATAAAGAAATAGATCAGTGAACCAATGTATTTCCCTGCAGCCTATCATAAAGAAATAGATCAGTGAAATGATGTATTTCCCTGCAGCCTATCATAAAGAAATAGATCAGTGAAATGATGTATTTCCCTGCAGCCTATCATAAAGAAATAGATCAGTGAAATGATGTATTTCCCTGCAGCCTATCATAAAGAAATAGATCAGTGAACCAATGTATTTCCCTGCAGCCTATCATAAAGAAATAGATCAGTGAAATGATGTATTTCCCTGCAGCCTATCATAAAGAAATAGATCAGTGAAATGATGTATTTCCCTGCAGCCTATCATAAAGAAATAGATCAGTGAAATGATGTATTTCCCTGCAGCCTATCATAAAGAAATAGATCAGTGAACCAATGTATTTCCCTGCAGCCTATCATAAAGAAATAGATCAGTGAACCAATGTATTTCCCTGCAGCCTATCATAAAGAAATAGATCAGTGAAATGATGTATTTCCCTGCAGCCTATCATAAAGAAATAGATCAGTGAAATGATGTATTTCCCTGCAGCCTATCATAAAGAAATAGATCAGTGAACCAATGTATTTCCCTGCAGCCTATCATAAAGAAATAGATCAGTGAACCAATGTATTTCCCTGCAGCCTATCATAAAGAAATAGATCAGTGAAATGATGTATTTCCCTGCAGCCTATCATAAAGAAATAGATAAGTGAAATGATGTATTTCCCTGCAGCCTATCATAAAGAAATAGATCAGTGAAATGATGTATTTCCCTGCAGCCTATCATAAAGAAATAGATCAGTGAAATGATGTATTTCCCTGCAGCCTATCATAAAGAAATAGATCAGTGAAATGATGTATTTCCCTGCAGCCTATCATAAAGAAATAGATCAGTGAACCAATGTATTTCCCTGCAGCCTATCATAAAGAAATAGATCAGTGAACCAATGTATTTCCCTGCAGCCTATCATAAAGAAATAGATCAGTGAAATGATGTATTTCCCTGCAGCCTATCATAAAGAAATAGATCAGTGAAATGATGTATTTCCCTGCAGCCTATCATAAAGAAATAGATCAGTGAACCAATGTATTTCCCTGCAGCCTATCATAAAGAAATAGATCAGTGAACCAATGTATTTCCCTGCAGCCTATCATAAAGAAATAGATCAGTGAAATGATGTATTTCCCTGCAGCCTATCATAAAGAAATAGATAAGTGAAATGATGTATTTCCCTGCAGCCTATCATAAAGAAATAGATCAGTGAAATGATGTATTTCCCTGCAGCCTATCATAAAGAAATAGATAAGTGAAATGATGTATTTCCCTGCAGCCTATCATAAAGAAATAGATCAGTGAACCAATGTATTTCCCTGCAGCCTATCATAAAGAAATAGATCAGTGAAATGATGTATTTCCCTGCAGCCTATCATAAAGAAATAGATCAGTGAACCAATGTATTTCCCTGCAGCCTATCATAAAGAAATAGATCAGTGAAATGATGTATTTCCCTGCAGCCTATCATAAAGAAATAGATAAGTGAAATGATGTATTTCCCTGCAGCCTATCATAAAGAAATAGATCAGTGAAATGATGTATTTCCCTGCAGCCTATCATAAAGAAATAGATAAGTGAAATGATGTATTTCCCTGCAGCCTATCATAAAGAAATAGATCAGTGAACCAATGTATTTCCCTGCAGCCTATCATAAAGAAATAGATCAGTGAACCAATGTATTTCCCTGCAGCCTATCATAAAGAAATAGATCAGTGAAATGATGTATTTCCCTGCAGCCTATCATAAAGAAATAGATCAGTGAAATGATGTATTTCCCTGCAGCCTATCATAAAGAAATAGATCAGTGAACCAATGTATTTCCCTGCAGCCTATCATAAAGAAATAGATAAGTGAAATGATGTATTTCCCTGCAGCCTATCATAAAGAAATAGATCAGTGAACCAATGTATTTCCCTGCAGCCTATCATAAAGAAATAGATCAGTGAAATGATGTATTTCCCTGCAGCCTATCATAAAGAAATAGATCAGTGAAATGATGTATTTCCCTGCAGCCTATCATAAAGAAATAGATCAGTGAACCAATGTATTTCCCTGCAGCCTATCATAAAGAAATAGATCAGTGAACCAATGTATTTCCCTGCAGCCTATCATAAAGAAATAGATCAGTGAAATGATGTATTTCCCTGCAGCCTATCATAAAGAAATAGATAAGTGAAATGATGTATTTCCCTGCAGCCTATCATAAAGAAATAGATCAGTGAAATGATGTATTTCCCTGCAGCCTATCATAAAGAAATAGATCAGTGAAATGATGTATTTCCCTGCAGCCTATCATAAAGAAATAGATCAGTGAACCAATGTATTTCCCTGCAGCCTATCATAAAGAAATAGATCAGTGAAATGATGTATTTCCCTGCAGCCTATCATAAAGAAATAGATCAGTGAACCAATGTATTTCCCTGCAGCCTATCATAAAGAAATAGATCAGTGAACCAATGTATTTCCCTGCAGCCTATCATAAAGAAATAGATCAGTGAAATGATGTATTTCCCTGCAGCCTATCATAAAGAAATAGATCAGTGAACCAATGTATTTCCCTGCAGCCTATCAAGTCAGACACGCCAGACAAGGATCCGAACTGGCGTGTGGTGGTGTATGACAGAACACCTATCATGTCCACCTACCTGCTGGCCTTCATCGTTGGGGACTACGACTACGTGGAGGGTAAAGATGCAGATGGTGTCATCGTGAGAGTCTACACACCTGTGGGCAAGAAGGAGCAGGGAACCTTTGCCCTTGATGTAGGTCAACTAGTTGTAATGTAAACACTGAACTGTAGTACTGACTGCACTGATATGGACATTGTCTACATCTGTTTTTCAGTAGCCTTATAGTAGGACGTGATGGCAGTGGTGTGAACTGTGTCCCAATATTCACTCAGCCAGTCGCGTATGTCTGTAACCAAGAAAACTTGTTGTAGGACGTAGTGGCATACTTATTTAACCTTTAGGGGTATATCTGGCCAGAGTGAGTGCCAAATACTGCAGTGAATTATGATTTCATCCCATGTTCATTCTTGTACATAGTTCTCTAAAACTCGAAATGCACATAAGCATGGCTATATACATGTCATGCGTGAATATTACATATGTGTTTGTTATCTAATTAACTGTGTGGAATGCGACGTGATAGCGCAAGTGGTGCATGATAAATTCAAACTGTGTTCCAGGTTGCTGTGAAAACCCTGCCATTCTACAAAGATTACTTTGGCATTCCATACCCTCTACCAAAGATGGATCTGATAGCTATTGCAGATTTCGCTTCAGGTAAGTGAAATGGTAACTAAATCAGCACTGCATTCTTTTTCAGAGGAAGTCCTCCTTGGGGTACATATAAGCATTTTTATGTCCATTAAAAATCCCTACGACAGTTGTAACTATTTTTGATAATAAAATATTTACAAAACAAAAAACTTGTTTTTTGTCCTATGAGACCACCCTTACAGGGCCCCCCAGGCCCCCTACAGCCAAGAGCAGGTAACTCTGGCCGTCTACCTCGCACCTCACTTTTCATGCTGTCGTTCGACTAGAAAGACGTGCATGGTCCATTTAGATAGTTTGTGCTATCTACCTACGGAATTATGAGTGAGAAAGAGTCAGCTACTGTATGTATGGTTCCTTTTCTTTCGCACGGGCGTTAGTTGGAATTTCTGGGCTGAAATTTTCATTCATAAATTGTTGTAACTTTGCCGGTCGGGTCTTATCTTCCTGTCATGTGGCAGGCAAGATGGCGGCCTTTATGGCTTCTTTTTAGTGCGGGAAGTGTTTCGCTTGCGTCTCACTTATTCCTATGTGTTTCTTATATGTGTTTTCCTACGTGTTTCCACGTATGTTTTACATGCTAAGATGTCTTAACCCATTGGTTCTTGTTTCAGTCAAAATGGGTAAGTTGGTTTTAAGACTGTTAGTCTTTTTCTTAGCATTACGCAATTATGTGTGCACACTTGCATTTATCTTGCATTTATCCGCTTATACTTTGTTGTTTAGGTGGGTTAAATGTATTTTGGCAACTTATTATCGCCCGTGCGTTTATATTTTGCATATTGTGTGTTCGATCGCGTATGTTTTCTGTACTTCAGTTACCATTAGTTTGGTTCTGATTGTTACGGTTTCGCCTCTGCGGACAAGCGGGCTAAGTTGGGGGATATACCCTCCTCTTTCCCTCTTCCCTCTTTCTCTCATACCCCCCTACCCCGCACCAGCATTTGCAGCAGCAAACGTCGGTCTGGTTCCTGATCACGGGATGTCCGATCTCTATAAGAAACAGGAGCTCGGCATCCATTCCTCTGATCTTGACGGTGGGGGGTCGTTTGAGAGAGAATAGGGTGCACCCAAGCCTTGGGTTAAGGCTCAGGCACGGGTGCTGTCCCTGTGGGAATGTCAGATCCAAGCTACAGCCCTGGTGTCGTTTTCCCCGCCGGCCCTAAGGGTTCTGCACCGAGCACCGACTCGGGTGCAGTTCCGCTTGCCGGCGCCGGTCCATCTGGTCTCGTACCGTAGGTCACCGGCAACCTAACTGGGGGTTCTCGAGCACCGGCTTTGCCGCCTGCCTCGGTTTCGCTCAGTGCACCGGGTGTCCCTGCTTCGACAACTGATCCCACGGGTTCTCAGCACCCTGTTTTTTCGTTGAGTCGGGTTGGCCGATTCGGACAACTCGGCTCTTCTGGGTCTGTTGTCCTTGTTGCCGTGTCCCTCGTGCATCGGGGTTACCAGCAACCGAACTGATGGTTCTCGAGCACCGGCTTTGCCGCCTGCCTCAGTGCATCGGGGGTCCCTGCTTTGGCGGTCGATCCCACGGGGTCTCGACGCCCTCTTTCTTCAGCGAACCAACAGAGGCCGATTCGGAGCTTTTCGCTCGGATCGTCCCCGGGGCATGTACGCGAATGGATCGCGGTAGCACTGACGCCAGTGGTCATCCCATCGGACGCACCCGGTTCCACGGAGTTTCGTCTTCCTGGGAAGCGTTTACTCCGTGCATGGTAGCCAAGATCCAGCTGCTCAGATTACCTTCGCTCTTTAGCGAAGTTGTTATAAAGAAATGCCGCAGGGGGTCGTCCCTTCGGACGCCACCGATCCCACGGAGTTCGTCTTCCTGGGCAAGCGTTTGCTCCGTGTAGGGTGGCTGAGACTCAATTGCGTATTTTACCTCCACTCATCAGTGAGGTAATTAATCCGCTCCTGTCCTGTAGCCGCTCGTGTTTCGATCTCCCGGAGCTTAACCGCCGCTACTCGATGGGGGAGGATGCGCTGTTTGACCCTCCCGTTGTCGACGAGTGCGTGTACGCCTCGATCGTGCTTGGGGGGTCGTCTGGCCACAGCAAGGCGTTGGTTCGTCAGGGTCGCCGCTTGCCGCCTTTTACCTCATCAAACCAGGTGTTGCGCTCGGTTTACCGGTCCTTTGAGGAGCCATATCGGAACGCAGCAGCTTAAGGTTGCAGTGCACTCAGTCTACCTCTCTGTCCTGCAGAGGCAGCTGGTGTCACAGGAGGACGGGGACGAGGATATTTCGGAGCTGCATTCACATTTGGCGCGCGACTCAATGAGTTCTTGTGCGAGTCGGATGATGTGTGCTGTGATGGGCCTTCGTGGGCTATGGCTGTCTGTCGCCAGGTATTTACCGGCTACACAGCAGGCACTGCTGTCGCGGTAGTTAGGGAGGCCGCGGAGGCCGTTAGTCAATTCAAGGACTCTAAGCCCTTGCTTGAACAGCCCTCCACCTCTTGCGCGCAGCCTTCGGGACTCAGGTACCTCCGGAGCCCTCAGCCCTCAATCTCTCTGCCGTCGGCCAGGACACTTTGCCTTCTACACAAATTTCACGTGGGTGGTCGCCTCCCGTTATTACTCCGGGAATGGGTGAGAGTCACGTCCAATTCCTGAGTTCTGTCCACACTCAGGGATGGCCACATGCCACAGTGGAAGCGAGAGCCTCCTCCTTTTGCCGGGATTCGCTGCACTCTGGTGCCGAAGTCGCCGGAAAAGGTGGCAATCCTCTGTGCCGAAATTCAGTCTTTACTGGACAAGGCAGCCATAGAGATGGTTTCATCAGGACAGGAGAATACGGGGTTTTTACTCCACGTATTTCCTGGTGACCGAAAAGAACAGAGGGTTCAGACCCATTCTAAATCTCAAGGGTTTGAACAACTTGATAGAGGTGCCGTCTTTCAAGATGGAGACACTGAGGTTAGTGATCTCGTCTGTAGAGGCAGGGGATTGGCTTACGTCAATCGACCTCATAGACGGCATACCTCCATGTACCGATGCATCCCGAGTTCAGGAAATACCTTCGGTTTTCCTTCGACGGGGTTTGTTTCCAGTTTCGTGTGCTCCCCTTCGGCATCTCCACAGCGCCAAGGGTGTTCACCAAACTCGTGCTAGTACCAGCTCAGGTCGCCATAGTGCAGGGCAACTTTTGTTTCCAGTACCTGGACGACTTGATCCTCAAAGCGCTCTCCCAACGCCTAGGTTGAGAATCTACACAGTAGGTGATAGATATTCTCACCAGGCTAGGTTGGGTTATCAATCTTAAAAAAAAAAAAAATTCAGAACTTGTGCCGACGCAGGATCTGGTTTTCCTGGGGGCGAGGTTCGAGACAACCCGATGGTTTCTCTGTCCCAAGAGCGCATTATCAAGGTACAGAGCATAGTGTTAAGGTTCCTACAGTCCCGTATGGCCACGGCACGAACGTGGCTTCCGTTGCTAGGCAACATGGCGGTGACGGTGGACATAGTTTGGCGTGCACGTCGGAGAATGCGTCCCATTCAGCAGGCGTTAGCACAACAGTGGTCCCACTCGGAGAGCTACGAGAAGAATCTGGCTATTCCCCAGTGGTTGATACCTCACTTGCGGTGGTGGACCGATACCGGAAATCTGTCCAAAGGTTTACCTGTGATGACTCCGGTACCGTCGCTCACAGTTCAGACGGATGCCTCCCTCACAGGGTGGGGGGCGTCCTGGGCGACCTCACAGTGTCTGGACTATGGTCCGACCACGAGGCGACCTTACACATCAATGTGCTAGAGTTGAGAGCTGTGAGGTTGGTGTTCGGACGCTTCGCGTATGGATCAGGTTCGAAGCCGAGTGCTTCGTCTAGAGATGGAAATCCAGACGGCGATGTCCTACATTCTGAAGCAAGGCGGCACTGTGTCTCCGTCGCTCCTTCAGGAGGTGTGGCAGTTTCTACTATGGTGCGATAAGTTCAGCATACGGGTTATGCCTGTCTATCTCCCAGGGGTCGACAATGTGCGTGCAGATGCGCTCTCACGACATGTTACAGCTCCCCACGAGTGGTTGCTCGATTGGGAGATATTCCGGATTATCTCCCAGTTGTTCGGGTCGTTCTAGGTGGATCTGTTAGCCTCTGGACTGACGAACCAGATTCCGGTTTTTTGTTCTCGGATTCCGGATCCGAGAGCGATTGCCGCCGACGCCTTCCAGCTGGACTGGACGGACAGGGTGTTGGGGGCGTTTCTTCCAATTCCCCTGATTTCCAAAGTTCTGTCTCAGCTTGCCACCCAACCAGCGCGGCCACTAGTGCTTCACGCTGGTTTCCGGTAATACTCAGGTCGCTAATGCCGCCGCCTGTACTATTACCGCGGCTACCGAACCTACTATCCCAGGATGGCCAGCCTCACCCCAGTCCCAGGATTCAGTGGGTGGCCTGGCCACTGTCCGGAATCATCTTCAAAAGAGCGGAATTCCTGCATCAGTTGCAGACACAATTCTGGCTTCGTGGAGGGATTCCACGTATGTACAGTATGAGGATAGATGGGCCTGCAACATATGTCATATTTGGGCCTGTTATGCGCTCTGGTGTGGAAACAGTGGGATTCTCGATCCCTTTTTCTTCGACTATAGTTGAAGTATTGGAGTTCTTACAGTCTCGTTTAGAATCTGGCTTAGCCGCTTCTACGATTCGAGGCTACGCCACGGCTATTTCAGCCTTCCACCTACCCGTTGAGGGTGCCTTGTTGGCACAATACCCCCGGGTACAGCGTTTCTTGCAGGCGTGGACAGACTGCGTCCGGTCGTGAAATTTGTCCAGAGTGTTGGGATGGGTGCCCACTCCTCTTGTTCATAACTTGGCCAACCTGTCGTTTGTTACAACTGTTAAGTTGGAAAACGGCTTTTTTAGTGGCGGTTGCGTCTGGTGGACGTGTTAACGATTCACACGTCATATTTTCAGACCCGGAACTGTATTCCATAAGGATCGGTTAGCATACGCTTTCATACCGGATTCATACCACCCAAAGATCGATTATTAGCTTCGTATTACTGCGCCTATCGATCTACCTGTGTTTCTGCTGCCTGCGTCGTCTGATAATACATACCATAAGGCTCATGTATTAGACGTTATGAAACCTCTTAAGGTTGTTTTAAGAGAATAGCCTTACTCCGTAAGGAGAAACAGCTATTTTCTGTTATGGTGGTGGCAAAGCTGGCTATCCGGCTAGCACACAGACGGTATCCCGATGGATTGTAAGATCGACAGACTACAAGGTCTATTTCCATAAAGGCTTCTCTCCCCAAGAGGGGTTGAAAGCTCACTCAGTGAGAGCAGTGGCCATGTCAAAATCGTAGGCTCTGCCCATTGTGGGGATCTGCTCAGCGGCTATTTGGAGTCGTCCGAGCACGATCATCCGTCATTACCAGCTGAACAGACACTCATGAGAGCGTGCTCGGTTCGGTCAGTCAGTTCTCTGCAGAACAGAATAGCTCCGCTCAAGCTGATTAAGCTTTGTCAGGTGACTATATCTGTTTGCACACGGTAGTGGGTGACTATCCATTCCCATTTAATCAGCGATGTTAGTCCTGCCCCCCTTTGGCTGGGTGCCTTAGTTTCCTTTCCATTTCCCCGCTTAGCTTGCTAGTGGGGTATAGACAGGGTTCAGTTTGGCGAGTGTCCCGTATGTCCAGGTCTCCAAACTTTGATTTGGGTGGGCGGGGTTTGTGTCATTTGGGATTTCCCAAATTCTAGCCAATGAGCATGTAAGCTTTGACAAGCGGGTCCTCATCTTTGTCACGCCCCCGCCTTGATTGACATCAGCGGTCAGGTGACCAGGTCGGTGACTTTTCTACTTCCGTGTGGTTGTAGATTCGCACTTCGATCAAATGGACTGTGCTGTCAGACAGAATACCACTCCCTATTGGTTATCTTTTGGAGTCTGTTTAATGCTTATATGTACCCCAAGGAGGACTTCTTCTGAAAAAGAATTATACAAACCTGTAGAGGTCATGAATTCTTTGAAGAAAGTCCTCCTTGGGGTACGACCACCCTCCTCCCCTCATTCTGTCTGATACGTTCAGCATGAAAAGTGAGGTGCGAGGTAGACGGCCAGAGTTACCTGCTCTTGGCTGTAGGGGGCCTGGGGGGCCCTGTAATGGTGGTCTCACAAGACAAAAAACGAGTTTTTTGTTTTGTAAATATTTTATTATCAAAAATAGTTACAACTGTCGTAGGGATTTTTAATGGACATAAAAATGCTTATATGTACCCCAAGGAGGACTTTCTTCAAAGAATTCATAACCTCTACAGGTTTGTATAAAATTTGCAATGCTACATTGGAAATTGTATGTATGTCTTACTCCCCCCTCCAAAAAGGTCAGGAGACATATTTTTTTAGGTTGAGTTTCTGTCAGTGTTGGCATCTGCATTCCCATTGTTTCAAGAACATAACTCTAAAACTACTGAAGCAATCTTGACTACACTTGGTGTACTGCCTCTCCATATCCTGTACACGTGCCTTTTGGAGGTTTGATTTTTTTTTTCAATTTTGTTTTTTCTGTTTTCATGGCAGCAGTTTTGACTTTGCCTTTTTGAAGGGTAGGGTTTGTGTTTGGATCACATGTCTTAATCCACTTCACCCACCTTCACCAAATTTTGAATACTTGATATTCAATGAAGCTATGACACGATATGAAATTGTTTAAAACTTCACATGAATGTTTGTGACCATGCACTTCGTACTGTGTCTTTCTGTAGGTGCCATGGAGAACTGGGGTCTGGTGACATACAGAGAGACGACACTGCTGGTAGATCCCACCAACACCTCCGCCAGGGTGAAGCAGTGGGTGGCACTTGTTGTTGGACATGAACTGGCTCATCAGTGGTTCGGTAACCTGGTGACAATGGTACGGGCAGGTTATAATGTCTTTAGTTATAATGGGTACATGCACATAATCCACCCAATAAACCAAATTGTGGCTCTGAATTGTACAGTGAATGTTCAATGTATACAGATAGACCAGGAAAGTGCCATGTTGGTTTTTAAGCCAGAAAAGTAGGTTCTGTCTGACCTGATTACATTGGGTATGTGTCTGTAAATGATATCAATGAATGCCTTTGGATTGTTTGCTGTTTGTAAGCCACTGATATGTCGAAATTGCTGTGTGTAGGAATGGTGGACAAACTTGTGGCTGAACGAGGGTTTTGCATCCTGGATCGAGTATCTGTGTGTGGACGAGTGTTTCCCGGAGTATGACATCTGGACACAGTTCGTTAATGTGGATCTGGGCCGAGCCCTGGAGCTGGATGGCCTTCACACCAGTCACCCAATTGAGGTATGAGATGAAAATAGTGATAACATTGAGCACCACCAGAACAAAAATATTAATGTCATGTAACACCATCAGTGAGTACCTATTCTCACTTCTATGGATTGTGAACATGTAAATTTGTTCAGTCTGTGTCATTGTTTGATTTTCATGAATTTGATTGTTTATCAGGTACCAGTAGGCCACCCAGCAGAGGTAGACGAGATCTTTGATGCCATCTCCTACAGTAAGGGAGCTTCTGTCATCAGGATGCTGCACGACTACCTGGGAGATGAGGTCAGTTGACAATATCCCAGATTTGCTGTCTTTACCATACCTGTAGGTTTCGGCAATGTTGCAGACATCTATCACGATGGCTTTCTTCAAATATTCTACTGACAGAAAGTGATATATACTGTTCAAACCACAACTAATTTGGTCGTTTTGCTGTAAGTACAATGTCTGAAGCCATTTCAGTTGTCGCCAGCTGTGATAGTTATGAAATATTGCTGCAGGTAGCTTTAAGCCATGTTACTCAAACTCCTTCACCCCTGTGAGATTCAAGATTAGAATTGACCCGTGAAGGTCCAGGTTAGAATAGCCCTTCAGCAACCCATGTTTGTCATATGTTTGTCATAAGAGGCGACTAACGGGTTCGGGTGGTCAGGCTCGCTGACTTGGTTGACACATGTCATTGGTTCCCAATTGCACAGACTGCCACCAAATAGCTGGAGTATTGATGAGTCTGGAGTGGAATCTCATAATAGATGACTAGATTGTCAGGCTTATTGACATGGTTGGTTGATTGTCACTGGATTGTCTGGCCCAGATTTGATTTTGAACAGGCTATATTCATACAGTTGTATTATTCCTGAGGGTGATGTGAACAAAGCCCAAAATTACCCAATACAAACCAAAGACTCTCTTCTTCAGGACTTCCGCAAGGGAATGAACAAATACCTGACCCAGCACCAGTACAAGAACACAGTCACTGAGGATCTGTGGGCTTCCCTGGGAGAAGCCAGCGGGAAGCCAGTAGCCAAGATGATGGACACTTGGACCAAACAGATGGGATTCCCTGTCATCAAGGTAAGCAGGGACTTGGAGAGGCAGACAGGTTGTCTTGCTTGAACAATGACATCAAAACTTCTGATAGGGATTCTTCAATTCTGACTGTCTGACAGTATCTCCAAACAACCAGTCCCGAGCTTGCTAGTCGGAATAGCCAAGCCAAGAAATTGCCTCCGGGTATAGCAAGTGTGGGCAGCCAAACTTCTTGCATTTATAGATTGTACTAAGGCGCATACTTTTCTTTAGTTGCATCATCATATGAATGCCCAATATTTGTAGGAGATTCAGATGGTCTGCAGACACTGACTGAATATATGCAGTTGGCAGTGAATATTGATGTACCTTCTAGAAATACACAAATGAAAGAAACTAGAAGGTGTTCAATACACAATGGGATCAGGATTACAATTGTGATTGGGTTGGTTAGTGAAGAAATGAAGATCAGGAGCAGACATGAGTGTTGCCGTAATAGTTCTTTCATGCAGTTAACTGCCTGTCATCACATATGGTCTGATTATTCATCGATATGCATTAGTGCATCATCGATCCATGGGCTGCTGAATCAGGAAATCGATACAAAGTTTTACATTGTTGTTTACCCTGATATGATGCTTCAAATAAGTCATGATACATTGATGTTTGACTTGGAATATTGCAGAATCATATCTTTCAAGAAAAAAGACATTTGTTTGAAGATTAAAATATATTCTTATGTCTTTTTCCCTTCATAATTAAATGTTTCCTCAGAAATTCTTGCATCAAGAACTGTCAGAAACCGTGTTTGTATGAATGGACATTGAACAATATAACGCAGAATTTGATGAAACTCTTTAAGATTGGTTTTGTTTTGATATTTAAGTGTTTTTAGTGGATGTTAGGATTAAAGATTTTAGTATTGTGATACGTATTGTATTGCCACTCTTATAGCGGGCTTCATAATGTATCACATCTTCAGATATACTTTGGCAAGATATGGTCATGACTTAAATTTTGGTATTGTGATAAATAACATCACAGGTTCTTTTCCAATACCAGGGGGATTTAGTTAGTTCGTAATGAGATCTTTCTCACCTGCAGGTCAATGAGAGGCAGGAAGGAGACAAGCGGATCCTCACAGTCTCGCAGGAGAAATTTTGTGCTGATGGTAGACTACCTGCAAGTAAGATGACCTAAACACTGTCAGTTTATAGAAACATACACAAACAAGCAGACTGGGGTGAAAACATGATAAAAGCTGAACAATGCGATTATGGGTGATGTGATGTGCTGTTTTCACTTTAATAACTACGCCGGAAGATCCAGGATAGAATAGGTCTTCAACAACCCATGCTTGCCAGAAAAGGCGACTATGCTTGTTGTAAGTGGCGACCAACGAGATTGAGTGGTCACTTTTGTGGACTTTGTTGACACGTGCCATCAGGTCCCAAATGCACTGGTCGATGCTCACATTGTTGATCTCTGGATTGTCTGGTCCAGACTCGATTATTTACAGACTCCTGCCATATAGCTGGAATGTTGTTGAGTTTATCATAAAACTAAACTCGCTCATTTAAATAACCATAATCAGTAAACATACCTTTGTAAAGATGGAATATGTGTTTTATTTTGTCAGTGTGTTTGTCATTGTGAGTTTACCTATATGTTGACAGATGATAAGTCGAGCTGGTTGGTGCCTATCAGTTTCTCTACTGCCAGCAGCCCTGCAACCCCTGTCAAGACCATCATGCTGGAGGGAAAAAGTTCAGAGGTCATTTTGGACAATGTCAAGGCTGGAGAATGGGTCAAGGTCAGCATGTCATGCTACGTCAATGATATTTGGATGTATCTGATAAACAGTTGGTTCACAGATGATAAATAGGTTGTTCACAGATGACATATTGGTGGTTCACAAGTGATACATAGTTAGTTCACAGATGACTGATACATTAAGTTGCTTACTGTGACGAGGGGCGCATTGTAAGTTGTTCACTGGTGATTGGACATTGGTTGATGTACTCTTGATGTTTGTTTGTGTTCCCTGAGCCAGAAGGGTGAGGCAAGTGTAATCCAACATCGAGGGTACAACAGCCAATTGGACCATTGAACAATGTACTTACATTACCAACATCTCAGTGTTAATTGGGCTTAGGTGTTGGATTGTTCACTTCAGTTAACCTGTGTGAATAAAACAATTTGAATCTTGTATTTTGCTGTTTTTCCTGCAGGTTTTGTCTTAGTAAGGTCTCCATGATATAATTCCCTGTCTTAGTATTCACAGGGACTACATTTGAATGTTTTATCAAGATTTATTAATTGGATTGCGAGGAAAATCTTTTTGTAGCCAATGCTAGATTTTGCAGACGACACAAGAAAAACAAATTTAGAGTTATCTCCCTTCCATCGACTTGCAATAACAGAAAACATCACCTATTTCCGTGCATCACCTATTTGGTTTGTAAGTGGGGACATTGAAAATAATAGAAAAGTGCTTAACCAATTAGAAAACGACATTTACGTACATATGTGAGTTGAGATAAAGGGGTTCACAGATGATACTTTGGGGGTTCACAGATGATACTTTGGGGGTTAACAGATGATACTTTGGGGTTTCACAGGTGATACATGGGTGATACATAGCATGTCAGTGGTAAATTGATGATACATGGATGTATCTAAGTGGCATTTATATGACACTTAGATGATACAAGGCTATACATATATGTACATGGTATATTTATAGCACACAGATGTTGTGTTGATACTATGTGATTGCTATATTGTGGCATCTTCTTGTAACAGGTCAACATGAACACAGTAGGTGTGTACAGAGTGCAGTACACTACAGAGATGCTAGCTGCTTTGATCCCGGCTGTCAAGGATCAGTCTCTTCCTCCCAGAGACAGACTTGGACTTCAGAGTGACCTCTTTGCTCTGGTCAGTATAGATATATTTTAAGGCATCGGATGTCATAATCATAGAGATGACATGATGGCTTGAGATTTCATGCACTATGGAAAGAATGTGTTAGCCTTTAATCAATGTCCGAATATGGGATATGACGTTAATGATGATACTTCAGTATTTTATTTTATTACCTTAATTGATAGAGCGTTAATGAGAAAAGCCTTCCATTACTGGAAGTAGATTGAGGTTTTAAGATTTGGTGTAGGCTGTGAGGTAGTCTAGTGGATAATGTGCTTGCCTGAAAGCCTAGTTTTGTTTCCCCACATGGGTACAGTGTGTGAAGCTCATTTCTGGTGTCCCCTGCCGTGATATTGCAGGAATGTAGTTAAAACCGATGTAAAAGTGAAACCCACTCCCCTAAATCTTGGTGTTCATTTCTCAGGCTCGAGCTGGCATGGCAGCATCTGAGGATGTACTGAAGGTGGCCGAGGCCTTCATCAACGAGGACAACTACACAGTGTGGAATGACCTTGCCCTTAACCTTTCCAGTATCGCCGTCCTCCTTCAGTATACAGATTCCTATGACCTCTACAAGGCCTTTGCTCGTGACCTCTTCTCCCAGGTGGCCAAGAAGGTGGGCTGGGAAAAGAAGGAAGGCGAAAGTATGTTATTGTTGCCAGTTATTGACATCTTCTAAAATACATTCTTTTACATTGTGGAGTTGAGTAACTTTTATGTTTGCAACATCCTGTGAAGAAGCAGTTTAAAGTTGCTCTTCATCAAAGTTGAAAGAGGCAACTAATAAGATAGCATGGCCAGGCTTGCAAACTTTGATAATGCATGTCATCATGTTCAAATTGTGCAGTACAAGCTTGTGATGTCAATCATCAGATTGTTCTAGACTTCATTATTAATAGACCATTGTCACGAAGCTGGAACCTTGCTGAGTGTGATGTTAGACAAAAGAAAATATTCACAAAATGATTGACATTTTATTCCTTGATTCCCATCTAAGGCCAGCTGACAGCCATGTTGCGAGATCTCATCCTGACCAAAATGGGTCGCTATGGTGATGAGGCGACGGTAGCAGAGGCTAGGAAGAGGTTCGAGAGTCACTACAAGGGGGATAATGTCATCCCAGCAGATCTCAGATCTCCGGTGAGTGGTTTTAGAGGAAATTAATAACTTCACACCTCAAAAAATGAAGTTCATTGTCAACTAGAATGAACACTGCTGAGGTATCTTGAAGTTTATGTTTGAAGTTTGAACCTTGTATGGGTATAATGTTTTATGCCTCAAATTACAGTATTCCTGTCTCCTAAATGTGTTAATGCTTTGACCATGTGACTTCACATGTGGAATCTTGAGATTCCTCATTCATGAATGTTGAAGATGTTGTCTCTCCATTTATCCTTGTGAAATTGGTCAATATCTGTATTTATGTGACTTGTGCCCTGCAGTGGGTGCTTATTTAAGAACAAGCTGATGTAGCTGTGACAGTCAAGGTGATGAACTACTGTTTATCAGTTGCCCAGTGTGGTCGATATCCTGTTTGAATAAATGACAGTTATGACTCTTTAGATCCTTGTGACTCATTTGTATGAAAACACTGTTACATCACAGACTGTTTTGTTAAAAGTAGATCCAATAATACTCAGCTACTATCTCCCTTGTTCTTTAGGTTTTCATCACAGTCCTGTCTCAAGGTAAAAGTGAAGACTTTGACAAGATGCTGGAGGTAAGCTTCGCCGGTGCAACCAGAATTATAAATATTAGACATGTTCGTTGTTGATACAGACATAAAGAGTAGCTTACTTTTCACAGAAATAAAGTTGCTCAGGGTATGAAGTATGCTAATGTCTGAAAGACTAAGAATTCTTTTAATGAGTTTAGTACTTTTGTGGGCTTAGACAGTCTAAGTGTCTATTGTGTGTTGACTTTGTGTATTGAGGCATATTGTAGGGCTGCAATGATTTGGTTTGATTCATGAAAATTGTATCTGACCCTTAGTTTCAATTTTTAATAACTGTTATCAGGATTAACTATTTTAGTTATTTCCACACAGCCAGAACGTAATTTTTACCCCAATTCGAGTGGTTTAAAGTGCTGAAATAGGTGAATTGTGATTGGTCGATGTAGGGCTAATTACCCAGTGATAATAATTGTTAGTAGACATAAACGAGTCAAAAACTGAATCGAGGTCTGGGTAAATTATTGCAGCCCTAGCATATTGACCCTGTATGTGTCTGTGATAGAACTGAGTATCCGATCTCTGTTAACATTGCGTGGATTCTATTTGCACTTCAGTTTGCCTATGCTTGAACATTTGAACATTTGAACATATGAATATACTATTTGAATATAAGAGCAGTTTTACTTCAGTGACATATGCATCTTTACATCCATGTCTGTTTATGTCAGTCCTGTAGATTCTTATGCTTATCATTGTAAGAGGTGACAGACGGATCAGATGGTCAGGCCTGCTGACTTGGTTGACACATGTCATCGGTTCCCAGTTGCACTGATTGATGCTCATGCTGTTGACCACTGGATTGTCCGGACTTGATTATTTATAGACCACAGCCATGTAGCTTCAATGTTGCTGAATTTTGGCATAAAACTAAACTCACTAAAATTGTGTGTCTATGTGTGGACAGTTTGTATTTTGATGCATCTAATGTGCTGACCTAGTGTGTCTGTGTGTGCAGCTCTACGACAAGGCAGACATGCAAGAGGAGAAAAGTCGTATTGGGCGAGCTCTGGGTGCTGTGAAAGATGAGGAGCTAATTAGGCGTGTCCACGAGTTTGCTATGACTGTGAGTAAATGAGCTGACTCTTATAGAGGGATGCTATGATTAGAGCAGTAGTAGATACATAATAGTTATATATTCTTAGCTATTTTAATGAGGCATCATTCATGGGTGGATATTGTGCATTACAAAGTCCCTTTATTAGTATCATTGCTATTTCAGCTTGCTTGTATTGTATTTCTCCTGAACCTTACACTGTGTAGACTTCTAATTCTCTGTGTAATTTTGTGGCTGAGGAATTATTATGAAACAGAAAAATTCATTAATGGGTTTTTGGACATCTGTCAACTGTTAACTGTGGCTTGTCTGACTGGTTTTGTGGAGTTGACACTTTGATTGGATTGGTTGTATGAGTATAGAGGTGACATCAGTCACGTATTCCACATTCATATATTACAGGACAAAGTTCGTGCTCAAGACACAGTTTTTGTGCTTGCTGGAGCCACTGGCTCTGCCAAGGGGAGAGAACTCACTTGGACCTTTATGAAAGAAAACTGGAAGGAAATGCATGAAAGATATCACAGCTTCCTGTTAGCCAGGCTAGTCAAGGTGAGGAAGTAACAAAGTGACAACATCAGTCATTCCTGATTCCAGTCCCCTCCTATTGGGTGTAGACCGGGAGGGATTACTTGTTAGAATATTGGTCTCCAGGAACCAGTGATTATAAGAGGTTATTCAGTGGATGTCCAGACCTACAGTCTACAAATGAGAATGATGAATGATTAAATAAGTCAAAATAGCTATAAGGGCACAAAACATAAATAAGACACATGGTTCTGAAAGCTCTATACCCAACAGGATCTGAAATGACGTCAGTCACGAAAGTTGTTTAAGAAACGTTCATGTAATGTTGTGCTATTTTCACATTTCACACCAATGTTGGTGGAACAGTGCCAGCCATATCCTGTCTCTTAGGGGTCATCTGACCTGGGGGCGGTTGGGTAGCCTAGTGGTTAAAGCGTTTGCTCGTCACGCCGAAGACCCGGGTTCGATTCCCCACATGGGTACTATGTGTGAGGCCCATTTTCTGGTGTCCCCCACCGTGATATCGCTGGAGTATTGCTAAAAGCGGCGTAAAACCAAACTCACTCACTCACTCACACACTCATCTGACCTGTCTGCGCTCAGTTTGTGTCTGTGCTGTTGCATCAAGTGTGTGTTACTGCTCAGTGTGAAGCATGAATAGAACCCAGTATTACGTGATTGACCTCTGTCTTCCTTTGTTTTTGACTGGAATGTAGTTTTCAGTAGATGCATCCTACTGTGTTGGTGTTTGGTGTAACTGATAATCTGTATGTATGTTTCAGTCATCCACAGAAAACTTTGCAACAGAGGAAATGGCTCAGGCAGTTGAGGTAGGGGCATGGACATATTATTCCTCATACAAGAGCGTAGATGTTCACACACTATAGAATAATACTTTCAATTAAACCCTCCCTCATCCCCACCCCAGCATTTTTGGCTGTCAATGTCATCTTTTGACTCAGCTCTGAAATACTTAGAGTCAAGATATTTCCACACAGCATTGACAGAAATATGTATCGCAATGTAAATCGGGGCTTGGCTACTCTCTGGGGAGTTTCGTGGGTCAGATTCAGTCAAGGAACAGCAGTTAGGCTGGGGACACTTTAATAGGACAAAGCACATATACGGAGGCAGCCATTTTTTATTGCCAGTAATTACAGAAACTGGGATTTTAGTGGAATAGCAATGGATAGGATTTACATGAAAAGTGGGAGTGCAGAATTGGATGGAAAGGGTGAAATATGAATCAATAGTGAACACTGAGTGGAGAAATTTGCCTCTCTGACAATCAGTGTAGTATTGTATTGTGACCTAGGTGTCTTTCTATTTATACGTCATTGAACAAGGCTATTAGTGCCGTATATGTGAGCATGTGTTGTTTTGTGACTCAAATTAATTACTTCACGGAGCTGCAGTTGTTAAATGTTAAATGGAGTATCTGAAGTTACTGTAGTCAAATTAGAAACTGAGATGCAAAAATATCATCTAAATTTTGGAAGAACTCTGTTCATTGTAATTTGGGATGTTTATTTTCGGTGCATATTTCAGTAATGATGTTTAATATGCTGGCTTGCAGGAATTCTTCAAGGCCAACCCTGCCCCAGCTGCAGAAAGGACAGTGCAGCAGTCTGTGGAGAACATCCGACTCAATGCTCGGTGGATGAAAGAATCAGCAGAAAAAGTTTGCCAATTTTTAAGAAACAGAAAATAAGATCTTGTCTTATTGCCATATTGTGATAAACGATTTTTCCTACTTTCAGGAAGACTGCAAAACAATTTTTACTTTATGTATGAGTTTGTTGGTAAGTGAAAGATATTTTTTTACAGATTTTTCAAGTGTTTTGTTTTTGCAGTTTAGCAAATAGTCTCAGGCCTTTACTTTTGCTGATATATATCTTGATTTTATGTAGGTAATTTATTGTTTGGACCACACCATTGGTGATAAGCTTTACTTGATTATTGTACAATTCCATCCAGTCATATTACAAGTATCTTTACAGGCATAAGCTGAAATATATAATGACAATCCATGAGAATCAACATGTACTCCAGAAATATTTGCAGATTCAGAAAGATAAAGACAGAAAGTGATGTAGAAACAGCTATAACATGAAGAGGAATATTCTCAAAAGGACATTTTTCATACTGATAATATTTGAGAGCCAGACATTGGAAATTAAAACTAAAGATTTGATAATTATGAATTATATTCATGATGAACTTGATTTTGTACGAGTTAGAACTTGTATTGATTAGTTACTTGTACAGCATTATTTGTATAGTCTTATTACATTATACAAACAGCGAAGTGATTGGGTTATGTAACTTACATTCATATAGCGCTTACTTTGTCTTAAAAGGTGTAATTGATCTGGAAAGTTAGCATCAGAAGTTCTGTTCTGCTAATGAACATTTTCTTTTATTGAATTTTTAGAAACATTCCATGTAAATGTTGCATTGAAACAGCTTTGCTAATACATGGATATGTTGATATTGACATTGTCTCCCTTGGAGTTATTTATTGCAGATTTGTTACATACTGACCAAGAAAATGTCACACATAGTCCACATTGCCTTGATTTGCTTTGTCTGGAATTGTTAAATTTTCAAATATTTAACTCGAGGATGGCAAAAGGACTTGTGAGACTGGAAGCAACAAATATGACAGTGTTCCCAGAATTATGATCTATGACTTGTTGTTATATATAGTAATGTAACTAACATTTTGGTATTGAAATATAACTTGGATGAGGTAACTGTTGTATTGTCAGAACGTGAAGATGGTAATATTACCATGTAGTATTAGTACCAGATGTAATAATGCCCACTAATATTACTCATTCTAGCCATGAAGCTTGTGATTTTCAATTCTTATCATGATAAATAAACTTCGGACCAGTGGAAATTTTCACAATTCTGGATGAACTTTGAGAAGCAGCAGACTGTGAAACTTCTTTAGCAGATTTGTTCAGGTAAACAGGGGTTCCCTGAAAGCAGTCCTCTGCCAAGGAAGAAACAGTAAACCAAACAATTAGCTGATAATCAAAGGCATATCATGTAGAGGTGCTCACTGTAGCATTCTCATCCAGTGGTGTGTAGGAAGGGTGTTGTCTGTTGTAAGCCTTGTTTCTCATCTTGTTGTTAATCTGGATTTTTGTGTAATTATTATGACTTTCGTTAATCAGAATCAGACTTTACAGAATCAAAATGTCAATCTGTTTACTTGGAACTCTATATTTGACAGGTCACAACCATATACTACTTGTCGTCTGATGGTTGAGTGTATACTTTAGGGCTAGGCTGGGTACCCGTCTCAGTACCGGGAGCCATTAGGGTTATGTGACTAATGGATTGAATGATGCAGTGTGTTATTCTCTCATGACTAAAATTTTGCATTTGTCTTTGAAGATTTAGACATAATTTACAGTCATTTCTTTTAATTATTTTAGATGGTTGTAAACACATGGAATAACTTGAATTTTTGGCTTCCGAGCTGAAGAATGTGTTGCCATTTCTTGCAGATGTGATGTCAGGAATTCACAGAATGGATATCTGGGTGGGGTAGGATAATAGGGGTTAGGGTACCTGGGTAGAAAATTTGGACCCTTCCCAGCCCCATTATACTTACTGAGAGTGTGGCAATAGGGACATTATCTATCAGTTTATTGCCTTAGTCCAGTAGGCTGACACTGATGTTTCACATGAAATCAGTTTTATGTTGCTGAAGCATTCCCTATCAGATCAGATCAGAGTCCCTGTTTTGGATCAACGATGATCTTAGTTCATCCCATTGCCTTGACATCACAATAACCTTTCATTAACTAATCACATTGTAGCATAACAGGTCGTGGTAAAAGTGCCGGTATGGTTTTAAGTCATACAACCCACAGGCACCTCTCTCAATCTCAGTCATTTTTGGGACACATTTCAGAATCTTTCTTTTGTTGTCAGATTTTGGTTAGAGAACTCAGTCTAGATAATTTTAAAATGTAATCTGGAATGCATGTTGCTACTTAGAAACTGGTGTCACAATACTCATGAAAACTGTTTACGGATTATGTAATGTGTTCTTTGCTTGATAAGTCATGTCACTGTTTATCAAAGTTGGTAAGGAGTCAGGACACAGATAGTAATGGAATGTCCTCAGACCTGTTGGAGTGGTAGCAAGAACTAAGACTTGATTCAAAGGAGATGAATGTTAAGTAATTTTGGATATTTGAAGTTAGTGTTCCATGATCCATTAAATCCAATTTGTGTTGCAGAATATACATGCCTGTTGACTGAGTTTCTGAGTGCATTAGCATATGGGCTCGTTATGGTAGACAGCAAAACAAATACAGTTCTGGTGTATCCTTTTTCTACTGTAAACAAAGAACTACACAAGACGTTCCTAATCAATAATTTTATTTCTTGTTAGTGTTATACAGAAACTGATGTTGTTACTGTTGCAAGTTTTGATAGTTTCATTTGTCTTCATGTTTGTTGAGATAAAGTATTTTGTTACAGAAATACCTGGTACTTGTCGTATGGTTTTTGTGTTTTGCTGAAAGGCGATACTGATGTTTTTTGCTAATGCTTTTGTATATTCTTTATCTCTATGCATTTCTTATTTGTTTTGCTTTGTGGGGGCCCATATTTTTTTGTTTTTGAAGATTTCTGAGCTATTTTTGCATTTTTTTTATGTACTTTCAGTGCTAATATATGTTGTATGCCTATCACATATTAGTGACCAAAACGGGGAAAAGGATTCAGAAGATGGTGTATGGACTCTGCTAGTGCTGATATCATGAAAATAGAGATAAATGTTAAAAGACATTTTATTTTTTTTCAACAACCTAAAATATGCATGATGGATTGAGCTGTAAGGAAGACAGGAGAAGCTTCAACATCTCTGCGCTATGGCATCAGACACTGTAACCTCTGTAACACACCTCCATTCTCATGGCATCAGACACTGTAACCTCTGTAACACACCTCCATTCTCAAAAACCAATCAAAATAGTTTACCTCTTGGAACTGTTTGGACTTGTTCACATTCCAACATTGGGCCCAAATCAGCACCAAATGTTTGTGCAAAATGACCAATGGAAATTTAGAAGTTCCCAGTGAGTACAATTCTATCCAGTCTGATGGGTTGTCGTGGTTACTGAACTTCCTTAATTCAGCATTCCTGCAGAGACTGGGATGTTTCATTCATGCTGAGATATCTCTGATGTAAGAACTTCGAATTAATCCTAGTCTTGGATGAAGTCACAAAAACACAAGGATACGCCGTTCAGAATGCTGATAAAAGAAAATAAGTTATATTTTTGTAATGGGAACATTAAAAGAGATACTATTGTTTCCAGTATTAATAAAATTATTACTAAGCTGCCTTTAGGACCCGCAAACCAAATTCTTCATTCCCGACAGCTTGTGACAATTTTTATTTACAGTTGGACATGAGGGGCCATAGTAATTTGAAACCATCGACTCCATGAAAGATATGACAGCCACCTACCGGGGCATAGGTACTTATTTCAAACGCTGTTTCCCTGTCAAACAAGGCAAGGGTTAGTTCACTTTACAAACTGTTTGGACGTATGGAGTTACCTCTGTACATGAGAGCAAGCTTGACGTGTGTACTGTGTGGCTGTGAGACTGATCACAGTGAAATCAGAGGTTATTTATTGTGTTACTGGTCATTGTTGAATACATCAGTCCTGTGTTAAGCCTTGGAGTTGCAATAGGCAGAAGTGTGAAACACTTGAGCTGCTGAAATTTTTACTGTTAAGCTGTACCATTTTCCAGCTATTGTCGTGTTAGGCTACTGAAAAGAGTGTTACCTTGCTCATTTACACTACTATAAATATGACTAAATTTGTTACAGATGTTCCTCATTTCCTGGGAAGACAGATTGTCCAGAAATGTTGCCTCAAAGATTTAATTATCTATGTTTCCAACCTAGTTTGAGGTTTAAAGAAACAAAAGCTCTCATGTATAACTTTCCAAGAGTAACATTGTGTATGCCTGTCTTATTTAGGTTGTATATAAAAGGGTTTAATCAAAGGGTTTGTGCATTTTGCTTTTGGTATTGTCATGCTTGTTAAAGTGGAGTTGCAGATGTTACAAATGTTTATTGAGGAGTGTCACCATCCTCACAGTGCTGGGACCAGTGATGAATGATTGTGTATATTATTTATGCCAATAAAGAAGTCAACCATCAGTTGTCTTATGTGTTTGCTTTTCTAACTGGACCTGTGAAGGTCATGGGGTTGAACAGGCCTTCAGGAACCTCTGCTTGTCATAAAAGGTGACTGCTTGTCGTAAGAGGCGACCAACAGGATTGGGTGGTCAGGCTTGCCGACTTGGTTGACACATGTCATTGATTCCCAATTGCACAGATTAATGCTCATGTTGATCACTGGATTGTCTGGTCCAGACTCGATTATTTACAGACTGCCACCATGTAGGTGGAATATTGCAGAGTGCTAAGTAAAAATAAACTCACTCGCTCACTTTCTTAACTGTAGCTGGGGAGGTGGCCTTGAAGGTAAAGTGCTTGCATGTCAGATACAGGTGGGTGCAATTCCATGAGGAGATATGGATGGTCTGTTTTTCTGGCCTTCCGGACAATGGTAATCTCTGAAAGCAGTGTCTGGACGATAAGGTCCAACAGTGTTGTCTGGATGTGAACATACAAGAGCATTCAGGATTTTTATCCCAAGTCAGCTAAATGGATATAGTAATCAGTCTTTTTGTCATCTCCAAATGACTACTGGTAAACACATATAAGATGATCCACGACCTGACAAATGACCCCAATTTGCATACTTGGGAACGCCCCACAGAACGATCCACTTAAAACAAGAGGGAGACAAGTTGTCTTATAAATATCGAGAAGTTCATTTTCCCCCGTGCGGTTCACGCATGAATTGTTATAGTACACTCGATTTGGGAACAGGTACAATCCCAACGAATTGAATCAACACAATATACTGAGCAAATATGTTTAGGGTTTTTTAAAACAAAATTGTTGAATATCTAAGATGCTTGTCAATGCCCCAATCATCTATTTGTCTTCGTCTTAACTAAAGGTTAGCATGCAATATCAGTATCTTATGCCTGAAATTGCAGTCTTATCATTCGAAGGAATATGCGGTGTTGATTTCATGTCGCGGTTAGCATGTATTGCACGTGCATAATCGTCAAGCTACCTGTAGCAGCCAAGTGTACTCGCCCAATTAGTTGTACCGCCTCTCTTGTCACAAATGCGTTTAGTGCGCAGGATCATCTAATATGTGTCTAGCAGTAGTGCATTGTTGTCAAAGGCCATACTGGCAGATGCCAGAACTTTTGTTGCCAAAATGCATCCCACCCTTTATATTATTTTTGGTTTGTAACAACTCTGCTAGGGAACATCTTAGGCCTCTATTGCTTGTGACAAGTTGTGATGTGATGGATAACCATGTCACACAAATTATATGTGTTGTCTAAACTTACCTTTAACTTACCTTTAACCTGAGGAAGATGGGATACATATTTTTGAAGATTTCCAAGTGAATCTGGATCATTGTAAGTCTACTCTTGGTGAAGAAAGGCGTATTTACTACTGCCTGTGTGATTGTCACTTGTTGGATTCATCAAGACTTGACTTAATCTGTGGCTGTCATAATCAACTCTTTGGCATCAGAAGTTTTTTCAGCTGATTTGAAATGAAACTTCTGTGTATGCCGTGGCTCTCCTGTCCTAGTCCAGACTGATACCAGTTTAATGTACTGGGTCACAGGGATGCCACATGGCTGTTTAGCTTAGTAGTTACTCCTCGTCTTGTCTGTCCTACAGTCCTACATGAAAAAAATAAGGGCTGACATTGGCAAGTGTAAACTGACACAACCCCCATGGGGGCGGCGGGGTAGCCTAGTGGTTAAAGCGTTCGCTCGTCACGCGGAAGGGCACGGTTCGATTCTTCATATAGGTACAATGTGTGAATCCCATTCCTGGTGTCCGCTCGACGTGATATTGCTGTAATATTGCTAGAATTGGGCGAAAAACCGTCCTCACTCACATCTCTCATTGTGTTTTTCGGTAACAAGTATCGCCGATCTTCCACTTTTCCCCCCCGACGACGGAGGCGGTCGTCTTCGGGTGAATAATGGTACGGTGTAGGTACAGTTTTGACATGCAAACAGGAGACGGGTGTTAAAATACGTACAATATCAACGTGGTCAGCTGGCAACCAGTTCATAAACAACTGTGCTGTTTACTGGAAAGAAATGATATATGGCTTAGCAAGTCACTTTTAGTCAACATCCTTAGTGCTAACGTGTGCAGAAAGGACACTGTTGTGGTCACGTGTTATTTGAGGTCTCCCAGTCTTTTGGTGTTATTCGATGATTATCTCACACATTTGTGTTCATGATGTGGACTTTATAAAATTAATACCAATAGCATAACCGGCACTGCTTAATCTCACATTGGGCCAACAAGACCAATATGTCTGAAGCTTAATTGATAGGTCTAGAGTAGTACACACAGAGTGTTATACGTACATAATACAGACTTGGTCATATATGTCTAGTCAACGAGTCGCCCGTAAAGATACACGTTTGTGCCGAGCTGAGGGTTGGATGGTCTTCTCGTCAGCGCTTGAACACACACCAGGGCTCCGTTTCACAAAACTCTCGTAAGCCTAAGATCTCGTAACTTTTCTCGTAACATTTGCACCTCCTATGTTACAGTATGCCAGGTACAAGAGCTACGATAAAAGTTACGAGATCTTAGGCTTGCGGGAGTTTTGTGAAACGAGCCACAGTACTGTCAAGGTGTTGCACTGCAGCAGCCTGCTTTATAAAACATAGACATGGCAATAATAGCTTAGACGGTGATATAATTAGAACAAGGAACTAAACTGCTCATGTCGAAGCTAATACTAAAACTAATTAAATAGTTATTTTCATCGGTTCATTTTGAGTATAAATGTTGACCCACTATTGATAGTTTAGTAAGACACTAGTTTACCTAACAATGCTAATTTCTACCTTACCACGTCAACGACAAAATGTAATGTCTAGGATTGTACACAGATGAAGAAAAGGGAAGAAGAAAGATTATTTTTGGGCATTATTTTCTCTTGTTTCCTCTGTGTCTTGCCAGATACACACATACAGTGGAAGCTGTCTAATCCGGCACGCATTGGACCTGAAAATAATCCGTTTTAGACAATGTGCCGGATTATAGAGCTGGTGGTAAATGTACAAGCCACGGTAGGATGTTAGATTTTATGCCAGTGTTGACAACATGCTGGATTAAAAAGATGTCGGTTTGGGTAGCTTCCACTGTATATCAGCTGGGATCGGCGATCTCAGTTGTGATCTTTTGGATTCAAACCAATTCCATGTATGCATCATTGTTGCTTGTATTACATCGTTATCTCTATTCATGTACGTAACTACGTGTATCGTTTTAGTACTCCGCCCAACGCTCGATATATAGAGTTATATACTACAGTTGTCTGGAACTGGATAATTCTGTGTGTTGAAGGGCCAGTCGTCATTCCCATCAAACGTCAGAAGCATTAAAAGTTCTCTGCTTGTATAGACCTGGATAATTGAAAGCATGCGCGGGCAAGTGACCAGTGGCGCCACAAATCGCCGAGCTGCGTCCCTTTGGGCGACCCAGGATTCACCCGGATCATATGCCTAGGTTGGTCAACACGGTACACATGCACGTAGGTTCCAAAGTAATGAGAGACGTCAAGGGCCTCTAACGTTGAGCTAACACACCACGATATAACCAAACCACTGTTCAAAGCGGAGTAAAAACCAAATGTACTCACTCACAAACACGCTATAAACATGGAGACGATACCACTGTCAGGCACAAACCTTTAGAACGCCCATGTCGTCAAGTTTCAAGGCATCTGATAAGACGTTTCCCATCCTTGTGCAATATACATTCTTTTATCACCAGGACTGCCATCTTGTATGTATAAAAGTGAACCACGTACGTTTCTGTCCTACATTCCGGCTGATAACAAGGAGCACGGCGCCTTTATCAGTAGCCACGATAAACTGACGGTCGCCTTGTACGCCGAGCTTCATCAAGGTAGGCTGTTGTAATATATTGTCTTGCATATTCTGTTTCTAAACCGCCATTTTGGCATCCCCACCTGCTTGGACACAGCGTGGCTATTGCTGACGAATACATACGTGAGTCTCTTTCATAGGCGATAGGGGTTTATCGAGTGCACCCGGTCACGTTTGTGAAAAACGGTCTCGTCCTGAATCAAACTTAATTTGAAAGGAGTGCATTGTCCGGTCAAGAGGAACTTGAGTTTGTGGTCCTAACACTTTTGTTAAAATATCTCGATGCTGGTTAGACAGTGCCTGTTTATGCAGTAATTTGTTTACATTCGGCATGTCTTATCATCCACAAAACCGGATGTCTTTATAATCAAAGAAGATGATTCAGAAATGAATGTGATGATTGTTGACAATAATCAGTGTTCAGGTTAAACAAAGAATAAGAAGAAACGATTCACCATAGCGTTGTGGGGCGTTGTTTTGACCTGTGAAGCAGTGTTGCCTGTACATATTAAACCCCATCAGTTTAGGTTAGAAATCTTCACAAAAAGTTCATGTAGAGTTCTGCGTGTTTTATCATTTACCGAAGACCACGATCCAAGCAGACTGGAAGTATTTTGACAGGTGGGGCGATATATGGCAGGAGGGGGGATCATTGGGGGATCACTGAGGTCAGTCACGGAGGTCAGCTTTACTCAGTAAGGCTGGCTCGAGCAGGCACTCGGAGGGACCAACCAGACACTCTCTTGTTTCCACACAGCCTTGGGCTTCTCCTTCCCGCATAAAGCCTTGTGCTTGTGAAAGCGGCGATGGTTACAGCAGAGAGTGTGGGGAATGTGGTTTGGTAAATAAATAGAATTGTCCTTGTTTCGGGTAACCCAATCCAACCTGTTTAAGTTGCTTCAATAACATGTTCGTTCTGAATGTGTTGCCGTAAAATATTCAACAACTGTTTTAGACACGTTTTCACCTGACATCTTCTGAATGATCCAAACAGTGTGAATGTATCGAACAGGTATCGCAGTATTAATACTGTAGCAACGGTGTTTACAAAAGCAGAGATCTATCCATCCGTCCACCCACCTATCTATTGTTTGTATATCATACCTATACACAACTGTTTGAGGTAACATGTATTTCTTTAAACAATTATGGTTAGGTATATGCATTCCAACAATGATGTCACTCAACCGATGTTATTTTCTTACAACGATTTCAAAAGACTGTAATGATCGTAGTATTTACTTTCAATGGTGAATTTAGAATTACAAATGACTTTCGCAAAAGAAGGACACTGCGTAAAATTTACTACGTGAATGGTTGTGTTGGAGTTTTCTAATCTCCGTTGATTATATCACCCTATATTCTTAATCAAAGATGACCAATTGTTTAAACGTAATGGTTTCAACAACAGGCATGCTCTTACTTTACTCTGCATGTAAGTATGCCTGTGGGTGTGAAAGAAAGAAACCCAAACAGAAACTGCCTTTAACTCTAGAATGACGATAGGGAAGAACAGAGAAAACTCATGTAGTTGTTGGTTATTTTTAGCCACAGGAAAAACATTCGGATACCAAGAAGCTTCCCTTCGATAGCCAAGAAGCGACCGCACAAAATAGTGTAACGTCCTGTTTACAAGTTCTGTCAGAAATGTCTTTGGAATCCAAAACAAAACGCTCTACGATTTTCTCTCAGCGGTATCATTGAGGACTGAAGCAGATAATTAGCGATAAAGGTATTCGTAGTTTCACCGTACAGAGGTGAGGTTCAGGTGCATGAACCACTGATAGATACCATTTTATACCTGCATTGACGGTTACCTGCCATGCATTGCACGTGGTCAAAACCACTGTTTGCGCTGAGGCATGTAATTTGGGAAGTACTTTTAAGGACTTTCATTCTTGATATAGTCTTTATCAAGTCGTTGTCCTGCTTTCCCGCCACTGTGACAGGCACCTGCAGCAATATGCTCAAATCGTCTACATACCCAGGCCAATTGATGCTTGTTGCCATAGGTTCGTGTCTGAGACTGTATTTGCCAAAGCAAACCTTCAATAATGACGTTGAGTGTATACTAAAACTGGCTCACGGGATTGTCCTCATTTCCGGAAACTGCAAACCTTAAACTTGCCAAAGTGTTACAGATAGATATGGTTGTGGTGGGTACAAAAAGTTATACATGTATTTCAGGGTCTGCATGGGGTCCCCCTACAAATGCTTCCATCTTCTGGCAGTGAAATGAAAGTTTGAATCATTGAACAGCATGATACAGTTGTTCCATATGATTTAAATCTTACGTTATCACTATATCAAATAATATTATATTACCGTTTGAATTTGTGAACCAAGAAGGGCATTCAAAATGATATAGTAGGTTAATATCTGGCCATTGTGTTGGACAATCATTATCATCTTACTTCCTGATAGTTATTCAATGAATGAATAAAATGACCAATGATATGTTCAGAAGTTCACTGTTTACTGCCGAAACATGTTCGTAATCGCTTTACTCAAATTCTCAATCTGATTTATCCATAGTTTCAAAACAAGATAAGCATTAATCTAAAAAGGATAATAGTTTTAACTACGATGGGCCAGTCAGATATCTAGTCATGTTGTTTGATTAAAATCACATCTGTTCAGTAGAAAATGAGAAAAGTCTCTTTTGTGTATGATTTAAGATCCAACCGATTATGTTTCTAAATTTCACAACACCATAAATGTTGTCATAGATTTAACAAAAGTTATAAAACGAAAACACTTTTCAAACTGACGAAGGACCAAAAAATCTGAGGGTCTATGAATTGTAGTGAGTGAGTGAGTTTTGGTGTTACTCCGAATTGAGCAATATTCCAGCAATATCAAGACCAGAAGTGTACGCCACACAGTGTGCCCATGTGGGCAATCGAACCCAGGTCTCCAGCATAACGACCACTACGTTACCCTATAGCCCAAGGTCTTTTTGTGTCGTTCTTAGACAGGTTCCCAATGGGACATTCATTAAGTCTCATACATACCACATCAAGATGCAAATACTGTAGCAGTCTATTATAGTTTGGAAAATCTATATTTTTTTTCAGCAGGTTCAGTTTCTGGGACAGCAGGCAGAAATGCCTCCAAGTCAGCTAGGCAGATGCTGCCTTCTTCTGGTATCAGTCCTCATGTCCGCAGTCACAAGTCAAGGCCACGGCAACATCCACAACTCCAGCAGCAGCGACGACCTCGGTGACATTGCTGGCAACATCTCACTCAGTGCTATCCCCCTAAACACAGTTCCGTCGTACACGGATTCAATACTTGCATTGCTCACTGGAGGGCAGAGTCGTGGACAGATGCAGGTCCTTCAGCAGCTTCAGAAGAACCCACTTCTAACAGTGGAACTCATGCAGACTTTTTCAAATTTGGAAAACATTTTGGGGGAGATGGTTACGGATCAGCTGACAGCATCAGTTGGGAATAATCAAGGACAAGTTGGAACTCAGTGTATGACAGACATAATGGAATATTGTTCAGCTCTGAAGAACAAGACTTTGTGGGCATTACAAAGTAAGCAACGGGTTCATCTTCAAACTTTCAGCACCATTTGTCATCACTGTCAAATAGCGATTTATACACACACGCTTGCAATATAGTCTGAATAGTACAACTGGCTTTGCCTTAAGTAGAAATCTCCTATGAAACTTGTACCAGTAAAGATCCGGGTTATAATGGATCCCCCGCAACATATGCTTGTCGTAAGAGGCGACTAACGTGATCGAGTGATCAGGCTCGCTGACTTTGTTAACACGTGTAGTCGTATCCCAGTTTCGTAGATCGACGCACATGCTGCTTATCACTTGATTGCCTGGTCCAGACTCCAGTATTTACAGACCTCTGCCATATAGCTGGAATACTGCTAAGTTCGATGTTAAGGAACAAACGAACCAACCTATTAATCTGGTCTTTGTTGTTTTCTTATATAATTTTAATGCATTCTGTAGGTTGGAGGTGGGAGTGATGGTGTGTTTAACATTTTCACAAATATTTCTGATAAATAAATAAAAATTGTTGAAATGAAGTATAGGACAATTTACCGATGCAAATGCTGACACATTGCTGCTGCTATTGTTTATCACAGTGGTTGATGCGACTGGGAGGCCTGGTCCGGGGCTCCTAAAGGGCAACCTCCAGTTCTATGGCAACTTTGATGAATGTCTTGAAGTCAGGGGCGTGGTTGACGGTAACGACGGTAACACCATCGAGGGTAATCATTGCCTTGCCTTCATCACGTTGCCAAGCATCGTCACAGATGTGATCAAGAATCCCATCAATGGGGTAAATATTCGAAAATCTTGATTCCAGTTTATTATTAATGTCACTTAAAACCTGTCATCGTTGATCATCCAAAACTGTGTCCCACAGGAGATATCGCTTGTGTGAGATCAGACTATATCTCCTAGGAGATATCGCTTTGACAGTCGATTTTGCACAATGCCCAATGCTATGATGACATGAACCTGATGACGTCACAATGCAATGACATCGTTGCACTGCCAGTGCTATGTCCAGAGAAGTACATTTTTCATTGAAAACTAATGAAGAATGATTTTGGATGATAAATAGAATCTCACCCTCGTGTCTACTGATATCAATTACATCAACACTCGTTGATAAAGGTAAAAATATCTCCGGTAAAGGTAAATAGCACCGGATATTTGTTACTTTATCACACTCGTGTTGATATATTTGATGTCAGTAGACACTTGGGTGAGATTCTCTTTATATCGTAGCGTATACCCTGATACCAATAGCCATTTTCTGAAAACCCATACGCATTGGTCGACCGGCATTGGAAGACATTATGACGTTTTTGAGGGTCATATGACGTCATAAGCTTGTATGACGTCATGACTGGTTCGGTGTTGTCATGCCGAAACCATCGACGACCGTACATAGATGCATAAAATATTTCACCAAAATAAGCATCTGCATGTACATAAATTCATAGTGTCTGTGTAAGTTATTTTACAAGCTCTGTCTTGACCTTCAGTCTCGTGTACAAGCCAAATGATAACGTAAAATCCCGTAGAGTCTATACATAACGTTACTCACAATCCCCACTCTCCTTCTTTGTTACAGATGTTGGGGGGCACCACTCCCACTTTCCAGTGGCACATGTGTGTTCCCAAGTCATGCAGTGAGCAGGATGTGAAGCAAGCCCTCAACCTACGTGAGTATTTGTGTGCTTAAGGCCGCCATTTAGTCTACTTGGCGAACATCCAGAAATGAGACGTCAGTATGGAAATCATCCCGTCCGGACCAGACAATCCAGTGATTGATATAATGAGCTTTGATCTCCGCAACTGGAATACGATGAAATGCAATCAACCAAGGAGCGAGCCTAGCCGTCTGACAAGTTAGTGACCTCTCACGGCCAGTATGGTGTGTGGGTCCTTATTCTCGAAACGTTCGTAGCCCTAAGAATTCTTAACTTTGATCGTAGTCAATGTGTTAGGAATGGGCTTAACATGTTCGTAGGGCTACGAACGTTTCGAGAATAGCTAGCCTGGGGACCTATATTCTTAAGCGACCACTGGTCACGTCTCTTATGATAACTTTAGTAGTGTCTCCATGGTTAAGTTCAAGATATACTGAACAGCAAAAGAAACGCATGTTTCGAAAAAATAAATAATGAAAGTGTGCTCTTCCTTTCAAAATCGTGACAAAAAGACAGAGTTGCGTTTCTTTTCCTGTTCAGTATATTTTTGATAAACGATGTGACTGGGCTGAAACAAGTCTCCGAAATACTACAATCCAAAACAACCAACCAAATCAAATCAAACAAAACATAACCGTGATCCCCGGATCAAGACCATCACAATCGAACAACCAGTTTCTTGTCTTATTTTAGCCAGAGCAACACGTGGGTGCATACAGTCGTTCGTTCTTATAAACAGTAACAATCAATATGAAATCTAGTGTGTGTTTCCAATGATATCTGTCGTGAGAGGCGACTACACTATCGGGTGTTTGTCATAAAAGGCGACTATGCTTGACGTAAGAGGTGACTAACGGGATCAGGTGGTCAGACTTCCTGAAGAGGTTGACATATGCCATCGGTTCCCAACTGCGAATATCGATGCTCATGGTGTTGATCACTGGGTTGTCTTGTCCATACTTGAATATTTACAGACCGCCGCCATATAGCTGGAATATTGCGGAGTGCGGCGTAAAACTTAACTCACTCACTCACTCACCCACTCAGATGACGTCTATGATTAATTTGGTGTCCCACAACGTACTAGTGCTTGATTAAGGGGATGGGGTAGTCTAGTGGTTAAAGCGCATTTCTGGTGTCCCCGCCTATGATTGCCGTTCACCTAGTGATTCAGTTTTACTTAACGATTTGAAAGAAAATACTGATTTCTGTTTCTCGAAGTACCGCTCCAGGATCTCAACATGACTGTGGTTACCCTTAACTGTCGGCACGACAAAGACCTCGGCAACGACGTCAGTGCCATCGTCGGAGTGTAAGTAGAATGACGATAACACAGGCACCCTGAGTGTGAGTGTGGTGTGAACGGTATTTCAGTCATATCATGGCGTGTCATCTTGATACATGTCTTTATCACTTTGTGTAAACCCCTTAGAATGATTAGAATGATGGCGTTGGTGAACATCCCATCACTGCTAGGACCTGTTAAGATCCTCGTTACAACTGATCTTCCGCAACCCATGCTTGTCGTACGAGGCAGATGCATTTCAGCGTATTCAGCGTATCACAACCCAATAGGCCCATGCTCATGGTGTCACTGGATTGTCTGGTCTTTCCTCGATTATTCTCAGACCGCCACCATATACTCGAACACTGATGTTTGTATAGTTGGACAACAAACAAACAAGGCATCCGGTGATTCCAGAATAGCGTTTACTAGGCATCTCCACATCTAGTTTAAGAGAGGTATGAGTAGGTTATGATGTATGATGTGTGATGTATTAGCTGTTGTTCCAATGGTCCCAATTGGCAGGTATCATGGACACATAGATAACTAACACATCGCACCAAAGTGTGTCTCAGCGATGATTGTTTGTAAAACTGAAGGCCAGGCTTGGTCAACGTGGCCCATTGAAGACGTCTGCTCTCTCGGTTCGTCGTCTGCTTTGATTGCCGCTTTCAAATTCATTCTGTTCACCAATTCAGTTAGTCAAATGTACAGCCAATCGGCGTATTGTGTCGGGGTAAGTTGGGAACAAAATCTTCTGCAGGGAGATATACATACTTGAGCACAGAAGCTTGTGACAGGTCCAAAGTTAACCGAACAGCATGATGGAAATCAAGGGATGAGTGTATTCTCAGTTGTAGAATAGGTGTATGCCATTATCACAATGTCCACGTGTTATTCACTTGCAAGTCATGTGAGATACTTATTCACATTCAGCAATTCCACTGACATAATCATGTATCTGTATTTCAGTGTCATATCATCTGTGTTCGTTCTTGTGGCCATCATTGGTACACTATATGACGTCATCACGTCAGCAAAGAAAGACAAAGAACATGACGACAACATCGACAGATACGTGAACCACTCTGCCGCCGTTGATGGTTCTGTTTCCAACCACAACAGTGAACTCTCCATAGATCAGAAGAGCTCGGTTGATAAACAGAGTCTTTATGATACGAGAGAGTCGAGAAAACTCTTTGGCAAGCCGAAAGAGAGTAAGTACTTTGATTGTATATTATTTCCCATTCTACACATTATTTGACTGGCAAATGACGTTTTGCGAATGCGTTACAAAATATTTGATAAGATAGTTCTGATTCAGATTTTGACTACCGATCCGATTCATAAACCTCTCAAGTTGTCGTACGTTTATAATAAAATGAGTTTCAATATACAAATGTTTTGTGTCATGTTTTAATTTTGTATCTCCTACAAACACGAACTAGTTTAACATGATGATTTGGTAATCGTTTGATCTTCTACGTGCCAGGCATTGGAAGGAAGCTACTTCTCGCCTTCTCCATCCCGAGGAACGCTGAGAAGGTACTGAGTGCCAAGACGAGTGCCTCTGACCTGTCATGTCTCCACGGAGTGAGGGTGCTCAGCATGGGCTGGGTAATCCTTGGACACACTGTGCTGATCAGTTTAAGCGGTGGTTAGTTAGAATTCTTTAGATACACTGTGTTGATTTGTCTAAGTGCTGGATGGTTGATAATAGTTGGCAACATTGTGCTAGGGAAAGGTGACAGTCCTTGGTACAGGTCATGCCCTGTTTAAGATCAGGTATGTGGGAATCCCTAGTCACAGATCATGACCTGTTTAAGTTCGGTAGGTGTCAATCTCTGGTCACACGTCATGACCTGTTTAAGCTCGGTTAGGTGACAGTCTCTGGTCACACGTCATGACCTGTATAAGCTGTGGAAAGTCGGTGCAATACATCGGAATTTCTGGGTATTTCTCGAGTGCATAGATTTTATAAAGTTACACATGTATTGCTGTCCTGCAATAGACTGAACCTCTACATGTCCTGTTACTTGACAGCTGCCAATCCTGTCGATGGCTACAAGGACCTCAGCAGCTTCACGATGCAGGCGGTAACGAATGGCACCCTCTCAGTGGACACCTTCTTTGTAATGAGGTAAACAACAGCATCTCCTTACACTGATTTGTCTGGAAAAGGTATAACATATTTCCATGACATTACAATCCTTTACGATACCGAATGTACAATAAGCAAGTTTAATGCATTTACATCAGACATGGGTCGGTGGTGAAATATTTAATATCAGTTTTAACAAAAACTAACATCTCCAGTTAAATCAATTTAGAAAATATAAAGTTCGTTTTTTATTTATTATTTTGCTAATTTTGGTCTTTCACATTTAAGGTATGTGTTTAAATCTTCTTCCAATTGATGTAAACATTCTTCAAATTATACTTTACACCTCACCTAAACGGTAAATATTGATTTCCACACTTCATCATAGTTACGGAAACAGCGGCCACTCAGTTCTATACTTGGGATGTATTTGTGTTATTTTCCATTGTATCTTTAGTGGCTGTTTGGTGGCATTGTTGTTTCTGAGAGAGAAAGAGAAAATCGGCAAATTAACTGTGCGCCAGATGGTACTGTACTACGTTCATAGATTCCTACGGTGAGTGTGTTCACTATAGCTTTATGAGAGTGGAGTCCTTGTCGATATGTTATTATCTGTCTCACGACGGCATGTAGTTTAGTAGGTGACGTGTTTTCTCGGAAATGACTCGGTTCGATCCTGATTCGACGTTGATTCTGGTCTGGATTGTCTCTGAATGGCTGTGGATCAATAATTAGTGGTGTATGAGGCAGTAGTTAACGTTTGTGTGTTTGTGTGCACATGTGTGTACATGTGCGTGTGCGTGTGCGTGTGTGCTTAGTACGTGCGTGTGTGCTTGTTAGAATGATATGGATGGCGATTAAGGTAATGCAGTTTGAGGCTTATTAAAAGATTCGGCCAATGAATACAACCTAGTTTCGTCATACCTTTATTTTGAAAGTAAAGATCATTATCTCTTTGAAGATATTAATGGTTTATATTGGATTTGTGGCTCTTACAGCATCTCACAATGTACTGAATTACTTTGATATCACGCCTGGAATATGTTGACCTGCCTCCTGATCGCCCCTCTCTCTTCCCAGGCTGACCCCTCTGTACATGACGGTGTTGATGTTCTATGTGTGTGTGAGTGGCTACTTCAGACATGGGCCTGATGTAACGCCCCTACTTGACCGGGAGAACTGTAGACGAAACTGGTGGGTCAATCTGCTCTACATCAACAATGTCTACAGGTCCTCATCAACTGAACTGGTAAGTTTTAACATTTTCAGCTGAAGCATTTTCCTACTTTTGTGTATTCTTAAATCAAAAGCAGGGCCATGAATGAACAGGCCGTCTAATGGGCTGGAATTTGCAGAATGGAGTTGCCTCCCTTTCGCATGCCAGAATCTGGTGATTCGGAGTTCGAAGTCCAAATTCGCTAAAATTATAATTGTTTGGTTTGTCATCTTCAAACATTCAGCTTCCTTGTATGTGGATTGTATCAAAATGTCAGCTACCTTAACTTAGTCGTTCTGACTAGGTATAGGCTGCAACACAGACAGATTGTCGCGTCTTTGCGAGGATTTAAGATTGAAAAATCAGTTTTTTAGATGACCCGAACTTGAGATGCTTCACAAAACAATAGATCATGACAAGGTCGAAATGCTTCAAAGTACAATAAAATAATGACACCGTTTAAATGCTTCACAATACAATATATTATGACAAGCTCATTTGTACTTTGAAGCATGCGAATAGGGGGTCTTCTCAAAAAAGGTTTTTATTTATAAAATCGTCGCCAAAAAGGAGTGCCTGTGGCCTGAAGCGTCATTATAGTTTTGAAATAACGTTCAACTCACTCACTCACTCATTTCTGCTTGGTACAACTATTGTTTCAACTTACGTTCTTGCAACTATGGTTATTGAACTGTAAATATGCCAAAGCGTTCTCAGAACGTAACTGAATGAGAAATAAGATATGTTCAAAATTTTGTGCATTTAGTTGAGTGTTGGTCATTATCTATCAGAGATAATATCAATTTTTAATACTGAAATCCTGCCCCATGACGTTCTGTATTCGGCTTCGGAAATTCATGGTTGTCGTAAAGGGCGACTAATGAGATCGGGATGTCAGGTTGACTGGCTTCGTTGACACGTAATCGTATCCCAACTGCGTCGATGCTCATGATGTCAATCACTGGTATGTCTGGCCTGCACCTGAGAGTTTAGATGGTGCCGTGTTATAGCTGCATTAGAAACTAGAAACAAACATAAAACATTCAACCATTGGCATCGTTTCTATTTCAGTGTCTGGGTCAGTCTTGGTTTCTGGCAAATGACATGCAGTTCTACTGGATTGCGCCCCTGGCCCTCATTCCTCTGGCTTGTGGGTAGGTACGATGGTGTCTATAACGGTTCCAAGCTAAACTGACCACTTTGGTTCCATCTTGTTTGGCTCTTTTGGTCGTGGATCGTGGGTCGTGGGTGGTGGGTCGTATTGTTTGATATTATATTTGAGATACAAGGGTGAATACCTCAATGAATATCTAAAATTCACCCATATGTCAACTTTCTTCAGTATGCCATGCTTGTCGTAAGAGGCGACTAACGGCATCGGGTGGTCAGGATCACTGACTTGGTTAGCACATGTCATCGGTTCCCAGTTGCGCAGATCGATGCTCATGGTGTTGATCACTGGTCCAGACTGAGTTATTTACAGACCACCACCATATAGCTGAAATATTGCTGAGTGCGGCGTAAAACTGAACTCACTAACTCACATTAACATATTTTCAAAATGGAAGGACCTCAAAACGGTTTGAGGACAAAAACATGTTTCAAGCCTGATATTTCAGAACAGTTTGAGCTGAAGGGAGGCAGTGTCACCATCTTCCCGCTTCTATCAGATACAAACAGTCTGCTTTTGTTCCAGCTGGCCGTTCATCGGTATTCTGGTGATCCTTGTCCTCATCGCTACGCATATCATATCCTACGCGTATTTAGAATATTTCGTTGTGGGCTCGGGACTCGTGTAAGTTGTCTCAGATTAAACGCTATTGTCTCAGGTGTTCAATATTTAGAACATGTCAGTGTACAGGATTTCCAGGATTCCTGGAGTCCAAATACCAGAATTTTCATCGATTATTATTCACTTTAGTGCATAAGTCGCCCAAGATGCTGCTTAAATGTTGGTGAACGCAGTGTAAAAACAGGCTCCCTCTCTAGTTTTAAATAACACCATCTTTGTAGTTTTCAATACAAGGTGTATGTAATAAGTATACCATCAACATACAGTTGTGTTATATATGTGTCCACAGTGAAATGCATTTAGATTTATTTTATATATTTTCAGCAATTCTGCACAGTTCGAGACAGAGATATACTTCATGCCGTATTGCAGAGTGGGTGTGTTCGCCATCGGAATGGCCCTGGGATACCTGTTATTTAAAACAAAGTGTAAACTGGAAATCCCAAAGGTATTGTTAATTAAAAGACTACTAGAGGTAGTTTGGGTTTTGTACCGTGTTCATCAATATTTAAGATACGTCTTGGGTGTCAGCAGGATGCGACAAAACAAAACAAAATACTATATGAAACCAAGGAACCCAGGATGGCACGTTTACAGATGCCAATATACCACCTCTAGCGCGATGACAGCCGTGCCACACAAATTCATCATGATATGCTTTGGACAAACTACGGAAACAAAAGGTAGTATTCATCTGAAATATTTCGCAGAATACGGAATACATCTGGCAGGATTATGATTAATGGACAGTCTGTCCATGGTCGGCCGTCTGAAGGAACAATAGCCTATAGAAGTGACTATCATAGTCAAAACGGCTTCGTTAGAACGGTTTCGGAACGCAAACAAAAACAATAACGACAAACGTTGTGGATAACATCTTATACTTCGGGAGTTTGAATCCAAATATTTGCACCACTGCCAAGCAGGAATCTTTATCGAAACATTGCCCTCACGGTACAGAAGAAGTTCCAAAAGATGTGCCATTATTGTACGTCATAACTCGTAAAGTGCCACTCAAAGAACTCAAAACACTAACGAAACAACCTGACGGTTCCTGTGCATGTTGGTAGGGGGTTATTTTGACAATTTACTGAAAGATCGTTACATCATTCTGGGTTGTTCGTATTGGTTAGGCGGCGGGGTGGCCTAGAGGTTAAAGCGTCCGCTCCTCACACCGAAGACTCGTTTTCGTTTCCCCACATGGTTACAATGTGTGAAGCCCATTTCTAGTGTCCCCCGGCGTGATATTGCTGGAAGATTGCTCAAAGCGGTGTAAAAAATCCATACACTCTCTCTCATATTGTTGGAACTCATTGTCCATAGTGGCACTGAGCTCCCTGTTAATACGGAGTTTGTTTTTTAGGTGTGGCTGACATTAGGGTGGACACTGGCCGTGGGTGTGGCCTTGGCATGTACATACGTCACTTACGACCAGTGGACAGACGGACATATTACCTGGGGTCGTTCCTCTCTCCTGACACACGAGGTGTTGTACAGACCAGCCTGGGCTCTGTGTGTCTCCTGGATGATACTTGTCTGCGCCAGTGGATGTGGAGGTAAGGGTGCCTTTTGATGATAGTGCCTGGTGTCCTGTGCAGTGGATGTGGAGGTATGGATGTATCTTGATGATAGCACCTGGTGTCTTGTGCAGTGGATGTGGAAGAAAGGATGTCTCTTGATGATAGCACCCGGTGTCTACTGCAATGGGTGTGAACGTATGGATGTCTCTTGATTATAGCACCTGGTGTCTAGTGCAGTGGATGTGGAGGTGTGATGTCTCTTGACGATAATACCTGGTGTTTACTGCGTTTTGATGTGGTGCCTTATTCGGTGATCAACAGCATGAGCATCGATCTGTGCAACTGGGAGTCAATGACATTTGTCACCTGTAAAGTCACCTTTTGTGACAAGCATGGATTGCTGAAAACATATTAAATTCCGAATCTTCACGAACAAAGTGTGTTAACAGAGACCATATAATCTATTATATGGTCTCTGGTGTTAATAATGAAATAGTGATGATATCAGGTGTTCGGGAAAAGGCGAGCAAGTAATGGTATAAGTACAGGCCGGTGATATATTCTGACACGGACTATCCCTACAGGTTTCGTCAACTCCATGCTGTCATGGGAGGCCTGGATTCCCCTTGGGAGACTGACGTACGGAGCATATCTCGTACATGTAATGGTTCTTACTACCCGGCATGCTAATCGACGCACACCTTACTACTTCAACCCAGAACATCTTGTAAGTTTCAAGCCAAAATATTCAACACGATCACATGAGAAAGATATCAAAACATATTGGATACAAGTACCGGCTTAGTGAATTTATCTGATGGTTTACTTACTGGTTTGGACAGGCGGAGTGTAGTTGTCGCAGGTCAGCAGTCATTCCAGTTCCGTTCATTTTGTCAACAGTCTCCAGGTTTTCGGCAGTGTCGGTAAAATGTTTTGATGAACAGGCCTTAGGCTTCGCGGGTCAGTTTTAGGCTACACAAACACCAAATCGAAATCTATAATGCGAAATTGAAAATTCTATATCGTCAGTCTTAAATGGCATCACTGGGAAAAGTATGTCTGGTTTCGTTTCATTGCTAATTCGTGATTTGCAAATACCCAACACTAATCGTTGGATTTGTGGTTTCTATTATTCAGTGTTTGTGTACAAACACAGACTGGTTATTTTTCTCCGTTGCGCAGCTCTATCTACGTTACAATGTGCCTGTGATACCGATATATGGTCTCAGGGTACAAGTATATCAATTATATAGATATGTGTTGCGCAATATCATTGTCTGTTCGTTACTGTTATCACGTGACAGAAGAAGAAGTAAAATACCGGTATTTTTTTTATCTTCCAGAGCTATGAGTTCCTGGGCACATGGGGCATCACCTATGGACTGGCCTTCATATTTGCTGTGATTGTGGAGGCACCATGTCTGGGGATTGAAAAAGCTGTTATAAGAAGATGATTTGACAGTCACATCTTAAATGTGATAAGAACCGTCCTAACCAACGTAGGTCTTTCTCCAGCTGAAACAAACAACTTTCTCTAGTTCTATGCAAACATCTTTCAGTTCTACCACTTCAGTTTGTTGGACCAGACATTATCTTAAAGGGGAATAACTCTCTGAATAAAACCGACATTGTAACATTCAGAGATTAAAATCGTCAGGGAAGAAATTTTCGAACATATCGGTCCTCTTGCAGAATGATAACAAACTGATTTTGTGACCGTGAACCTAATGACATGATGACAAGTGTAAATAGACGTGTTTCGTCAAGGTCAAGGATAAGGCAGGATATAGTGTCACCTTTTCTGGAACAGCTCGTGTTATCACTGATTATTATTCAAAACCACACACTTAGGTGGGAACCGATTAATGGACTTCACTTTCAGCATACATTTCTGACGATTCTATTAAGGGTTTTGTCATTTGTATGATTCGGTAACACGGGATTGATTGATAACTGTCTTTACCGGACACAAGACATCAATGACACGTGGGTAAGTGAGTGAATGCGTGTGCGAGTGAATAACAGTTGATAGTCGTGACGATTTCGCGCAGGACAAACTGAATTAAGGCAATTTGTAAATTACCTGAGTGAGCGTGCTTTTACACGGCATGTAGCTTTATTCCACCAATAAGACGGTTGGGGACACCAGAAATGGGCTTCACACATTGTACCCAAGTGTGAAATTGAACCCGGATCTTCAACGTGATGAGCAACTGCCTTGACCACGCAAAGGAGACACAAATTAAAACACATCTTATAAAATGTATCAGCGATTGACTGGAATCAATACGGACCAAATATGTAGATTTCCATATACCACTTTAAACCTTGACAATAAGGAAAAAAGCTTCCGTTTAATACGTTTTTTACATATTTTACGTAATGACTTTACCATGAATTTGTAACCAGATTTACAGTTTAGTGGACGTGGCCTTTGTTTTTGTGAATCTAATATTTCATATCTTTGATATCTGATTAAAATCCTCTCACATTTTTATATACTGGTATGTCTTATAAGTTGTACACATTCCGTATGTCTGATTGAAAACTATACAGCAAGTAAAGGGAATGCTGAATCGTATACGATTCTCGTGGCATCTATTTGTACTGCCAAAAGAGTCATAACTGATTACTTTTCAATTAATATATTATGATCACGGATGTTTTTACGAAGTACACAGACAGATCCAGAGACTTGAGTAACTGCGTTTATGCGTTTATGTGGGTCATAGTTGCTGGAATACAGCTGATACATACATTTTTATATCTCAGTTTTCTGCCTTCTCCGATCTTTTATCCTCCAGTTACATTGATAGTCTCAAAGATATCAGTTGCAATTGTACATTGATCTATGAGTCACTGACAATACCCCTGATTTATTTATGAATATATGAAACAAAATACATGTGTGTAAGCTGTTTGCCGTGTTTCATCTTTGTGTTATTTGAAACATCTTTTCGGGAGGCTGAAAGATGTTTGATAGTATTTCCACTCCACTTCGGATCCGTTGTGATTGCGAGTGTATTAACCTCTGTCTCTGTCTCTCTCTCTCCCCGCTGTAAACAGGTGTTTAGTATTGAGTGGGTTCAGCAGCTGTGAAGTGTATACTTTAAGTTCTGATGTAAGAAATTGGTAAATGGACGATCAAAAGTCATGACGTATAATCTGTATCTGAAGTCGGGACTTAATCACAAGATTATTTGAATATTCACTTTGTTGCTTAACGCTTCATTCAGCAATATTCCAGCGATATGGCAGCGGTCTGTAAATAATTGAATCTGGATCAGGCAATCCAGTGATCAACCTGGATGTAGAGTTATGTCACAAAACCGGAGGTCCATGGAAACCAAAGCAATGTTAACAGAAATATGAATGTACTGTTTGTTTGTTGGTTAACGCATTATGACAGTGGTCTGGAAATAATCGAATCTGGAGCAGACAATCAAGTGATCAACATCATGAACATCAATCTAGCATTTAAGAACCAATGACGTGTCCATCAGTGGGCCTGACCACATGACCGTCTTACGACAAGCATGGGTTACTGAAAACCTATTCGAACAGAGATCTTCACGGTTTAAATAACAAGAAGGATTTAGTTAGTCATATAAACATAACAATATACTTGTATTCCTGAAAGCATTTTAATTATACATTAGGCTCATATATTGTACATGCATAGCCAGTCCGTCTGTACATGAGTATTTTGTCAAATCTCGATGTGTCAACAGGTGAACATCAACAGCATGAATATTATACTGTAGTGCAAAACCGGGGAAAATCAACCTTCAAATTATCTGTAGTTTTGACAAAAAAAAACAACCCACAATTTGCTAAACAATATGTCTATATACTTGTGCTGCCAAGCAATCACTGTTAGTCTTGCTGAAGAAGACATATACAATTCAGGATAGCTATTCTCGAAACGTTCGTAGCCCTACGAACATCTTAAGCCCATTCCTAACACATTGACTACGATCAAAGTTAAGACTACGAACATCTTAAGCCCATTCCTAACACATCGACTACGATCAAAGTTAAGGCTTCTTAGGGCTACGAACGTTTCCTGAATAAGGGCCCAGGTTATTTCTAGCTTGGACACAGCCTTTGGGCAAAGGGGATGCACTTTGTGATTTGACATTTCAAATTTAATACCACAAAATATGTATCTTCTAAAAATATATCATGCCAAAGATACTCGTGCTGGTCACTACCTGAATGTGAGCTTCCAAAAGAGGGATAAATCCCGGTGAGAAAGTTCCAACATCTTTCGTTTTAAGCAAAAGAAATGTGACCTAAAAATACCTGTTTTTGTGTTATCATACTGTTTGAGCCACAACCCTGTGTATATGTCTAACAGTCTTAATATAAAACACTATTAATCCAAACTAGTCCATTAGACATGCTTGAAGTATTTGCTACTTGTGTTATCTGAATGGGATGAGGAGCGTTTCACACATAGAAACTCTTTATTTCTTACACTAAACATAGGTAACATTCTTAACAAAATGTAATCAGCCTACTGCAGATAAATGAGAACATTGTAAACACCAATGTCAAGAAAGTTAAAATGCTCTGATGGATGGATAGGGCATCAGATGGATGAAAAACAGTATCATACTATTTCCTTGCAGAATGAAATTTCAGTTGCACATACAAAATTCTCTGCTGTTGTTTCACATCAATGCTTCTCATGACAAACAAACTGCAATAACAAACAGAAACTCAATAGGTAACAAACAGAGAGATTGGCACATTTTAAAACTAATCTACAGTCCTACCAATAAATAAATGTCTATAAAGCCAAGAGGAATGTGAGATAGGAAGAGAACACAACATACATGCATGAGATATAGCACCAATCTGAGATCAACGGTAATCCAAAATGTCCTTAGAACAGTTCCATCTGTCAAAACAAAATGGCTACAACTTTACACTGTACCCTGAATTAAGACCTTTCAACTGGGGTTTCAAATCAGGGTACAAAATCTGATTTCAGTAATATTTAACTGACTTCTGATAGTTCCTTAGCAGTCTGGAGTTGGTTAGCTCAGAATGCAGAAAGCATTTCCTCTTTTCATTGTTTGATTCCTGCATATAAATTAGGTTGTATCTTGAAACAAATAATTATTTATATGATATAAATAAGTCATGGTTGTCTTGAAACACATCAAATATGTAACCAGTATTCACAGTTGTTTCATGCCTCAAATCTTAATCACAAAAGACAGAAGTATGCGCCATTGATAAAGGATACAAGTCTAAGTACAACACAGAAACCTTTCAAACACATATGTATTTTTCAATGCTAATAATAATGATTAAAAAACCAGAAATGTTAAACAAAACAACCAACAGACCAAATGAAAGACTTTATCCGAAGAAAAAACACCGCAGGGAGAACAAGGAGATAATATATTACCCTGTATTTTCAACACAAGTTATTGCAGTGGGACAATCTGTTCTAAGTATTTGAACAGCAAGTACTGGTATACTGAGATGAATGAGGTGAAGAGGTGGTTGGCTGGAGAAGAGGGGAGTTAGAGTTTCCTCCATCCTTTAGAAAAACATTTGGTGTTTTGCACATGTATTTAATGCCCAAAGATCAAAACTTTGGATGTCACTGTTGACTAAATGAAATTCCAGAAAACTGTAATTTGTATCTTCTTGTACATCACTGGGTTCAAGGTTATGAAACCGCCATTTGCAAAGATTTGCTACAAACATGATACCCTTGTGCGTTAGACATTGTTACAAACAAAGACACAGTGTAATGTTATTTTGAACTGAGACTTTGACAGAAGGTAAATATAAGATAATTTCCTGTGTAGCCATGGTAATCACAAGCCTGATAAGGGCAAAATAGCAGACTTGGTACCATACACTGTCGGTACCATTGCCCATCTTATCCCAGTGATACCATCTGTTACTGTTTACTGACACAGACATATACTGAAAGCTAGGAGTATGAAGAAAGGAAAGCTCATGAGCCTAAACTAAGTTCAGAGCAGCATCTGAAAGCTTACCAAAGTCTTGCACACACTGTCAGTCTTGCTGATTTATTTTCAAAATTACAAACAGCACGTAGAAGAGAGACTGGATTTTAATGTTGCTGTAGACAATTCAACCATACTATGGCACCAGAAATGAGCTTTCCCATGAAAGAACAACAACCTCTATCTAACAAATGAACTTCAAATAAAGTGTGTAGATAATAATGCAACCCATTTTACTGTTTCTGCTGAATAATGACTGATCTTCAATAATCTGATAAGATTCTTCAATTTTCAAGACATGAAAACATCTATTCCAGTCTACTGTAGGTATCTGTTTTAATCATGTTTGGATGCTTATAATATAATGTATAATTATAAAGTGTTGGCCAGCTTTGATCTCATCATGCCCGTGCTGTTGCTCACGCTATTAACCACTTGTTTGCCTAACCTTTCTGTTTGTAGGCTGCAAATATAGCCTTAACATTTCTGGGGCTATATTTTCAAAGCTCTCTTAGCGCTAAGACAGTCATAAAAGCCATACATTAACACAGACTAAAGACTATCGTAGTGCTAAAAGAGTTTTGCAAATCTAGACCATGAACATCTTCACAGGTAATCAAACAAATTCACCAGCTAATGCTTAGGACTCTTTAGCAGAGTTCCATTTAAATTTGAACTCATCAAACTGAAACAAACATCACTGGTATCTTTTAAGGTCTTTTAGGAACAACACCTTTGATTCGATCCAAAGCAACCAATGCTGACTTTAAGGATTGATGGTCTGAGTCAGAGATGCCAACTTCAAAGTATTGTAAACTAGGTATAAGGATCCAAATTAGCAGTTTCACCATAAAGTAAGTTGTCAGCTAAATAGTTACAATAGCAAAGGTATTGAAATCAGTTTCACATTTCTGCAGGACAATTATGCTGAAATAATGTTTGCTACTTGCAATGATTCCAGTTGAAATATATGAAAAATGCAATGAATGGAAGTTAAGTAAAGTCCGAATATGTCTTTAATTGATGAAAATATATGTTTTTGTCTATATATCTGAATCCTAATGGGTTTTCTTCAAATTTTGTAGAATTTCCAGTTCAGCTGTTTTGGCATAGTTTGAGACTAGCTAGAGGACGTCATGTACACAAGACTGGTAGTGTGGCAAGCTCAGGACGGAGGAGGGTGAAGGCGATGAGGTGATAAAAGATCACGAGAAAATATGTTCCTGTATTTACACGATCTTCACATTTGAGACTGTTATGTCAAAAACAGTCACTGACAGAATAAAGTACAGGATTTTTATAAGACAGCACAAACAAATATACATTAAAATCAACTTACATCTTAAGATGTTTGAATTCAGATCTCATCGATGTGTTGAGTAATGAATTCAATTTGCTGTAACAGCAACCGAAACAAACAACTGATATGTCTTGAATCACATCATCAATAATCATATATATGATGATCTCGTACCGTTTATATTTGAAAAATAATGTAGGAATTACTGGCTTTTGATTGGTTATAATCGATTGTATAATTTTGACAAATTTAGAGAGACTGACTTAGAAATCACTTACTCTTTCCTCTATTTGACAGTTTGGAATACCTTAAGTTGACAACAGTCAAATCTGTGACTCTCTCGGTTGTGTGGACGAAAATTCAAAATGTTCCTATGAGAATATGTAGTAAAAGTATAGCTGTCACTAACTCAATATTGAAACAAATTTAACTTTCGAACTTTCTTTTGCTAACTTAAAGAACCTTTTGCTTTACTTTCCTTATGACTAGTTAAAAGTATGGATGTGTACATGACTGGAAAATATGTATAAGAGATTAAATTGCAGTTTCAAATAAATGAAAGGACAAAATAACAAACCCACCAGCGTAAAATACACATATGAGATATGTCTGCCTTTCCAAACTGTACAACATACAACTCTTGCCTAGAATTAAAAGTAACAAATATTGTTCACTGAACACAACACCTGAATCAATATTATGCAAAACATATTTCTCCGAAACGATTTTCCAAACAACATGTTCAAGCGGTTTACATGCTTATTAGTAACACAAAAACAGATTTGAACATTCCTAAAGTTACTATTATTGCACATGAGACTAGATAAAAAAGTATGAAAAAAAAGACAGAGTAAAAAAATATAAAGACCACTGATACCAGTAAGATAGTCTCTTCGAGAACATATTAAAAAGACTTCTCTTACTTAAATACTCAGCCTGTATTCATCCCATGTTTTAGCATGTTTCCAAGTTTTAGATGAAAAATTAGCAGTATAACTATTATACATTGTAAATGTTTACATCATATTCTGCTCAAATGCATGCACCAGATATTCAGCTTTTGTAATGCAATCATTTAGAAGCACAAATAGTTCTGAGGGAAACAGTACTTAGAGTGATATAATTTCACATTAATGTATCACGCCAGTTGTGAATTGTCTCTCAATTTAAGCATGTAAAATATATCATAATAAATCTCTCATTTTGAGTTTTTTATTCACACAAATAACTGAAAAACTGTTTGAGGATAATAATGCAAGTTTAGCTGTCAGGTTTCCATGGCGATCTGACATAGTACACCTGACTGTGAGTATCCCCTACAAAGTCGCACAGGAAACAATATATATGCACAGAAGTTTATCAAAGATGTGCAATTACACAACCAACACATAGCCTGAGAGGTGTCATGCCTCAAGAATATGACTTACAGTTAAATAAATATCATACAGAGAGATCTCAAGCAGGTTTGTGCTTCTTGTTTACAAACCCATCACTCTGATAGATCAATATATACTGCACAAACAATGGCTTACATAACCCTACATATATTCAAGTTTAGTTGAGTGTTTTCAAAACTGCAATGAACGGCTGACAGAAATATTTCTTCAACAATCAAGCAGATTATCTTCATCAGCAAATGACCTTCATATTTGACAGTGATGGCTGTATTAGTTATCCCCTACATATCTGGTGCACTGCAGAGATCCATAAAAGCACTATCATAAGGGCTTCTCTGTAAACTATAATACACTAAGAAAATCTCACACAAATATTTAACTACTTGAAAGTACTGTTTAAAGCACGTTTTTTGTACCTAGAATTAGAACATTGGAATTTGGGTTGCCTTGAGTGAGTGATTGAGTTCTATGACACTATTAGCAATATTCCAGTAATGCAACAGTGGGGGACACCAGAATTGGGCGTCGCACATCATACCCATGTGGGGAATCGAACCTGCATCCTTGTGTGATGAGTAAAAGCTTCAACCACTGGACTATCATAACGCCCCCAAGGACTACCTTAAAAACAGGGTAGAAGATCTTACAGTTTTTCTAGCTGTGTCACATTTGGGATGTCAACTGGTGATGTCAATTGGTGTCTGATAGCCACCCTAATATTGCTTTGTATTAAATATTTGCATTCCATTTAAATAACTGTTAAAAAAATAGTTAATAATTGTTTTATGTATACAAATTCCTTGAATTTTGGATTTCTGTATGTACATTATACTGTTTGGTTCTATCCACTGTGATATGTATCTATGTTTAACAGCAATTTCCAAGTCTTGATACTAAAAAGTTCTTAAACCCTTCCACTAAAAAACACAGGAATAAATCAACAAGTAAAGACTTAACCAATATTAAATATTTGTAACATACACACACAAAATACCATGTGCAAATCTGAAACAATACACAACCCATTTATCATATTTAGCGCCATTCACACTAATAGTAAAAGTATCAATTATGCCCCAAACAGTAAACAGACATAAACATCATTTGACAAGTATCCCATCCAGTGCTGGAGACTGCTGTGGTTTGCTTGAGGTAATGAAAATTTCATAATAAAAGTTCTTCAAACCGTCTGCAGTGCACCACCGGATTTCTACAGGAGTAATATTATTATCACGACACTGTCACAACATGCATTTCAAGTCAGTTGTTGACCTGAAGATTCATCCTCCATTAGAGTCCTACATAACCTTGACCCTGACCTCAGGAGAGCTTCACTGTGTCCGAACTGACCGACCTGCAATAGGATAAACAAATCATTTTTAGATGCATAAGTGGACCATTTCAGTGATCTTAAAGAGCCAAATTCATAATAATCTTAATGTCAAAAGAGCCAAATTCATAATAATCTTAATGTCAAAAGAGCCAAATTCATAATAATCTTAATGTCAAAAGAGCCAAATTCATAATAATCTTAATGTCAAAAGAGCCAAATTCATAATAATCTTAATGTCAAAAGAGCCAAATCAATCATAATTTAACACAGACAATTGTGACAATAGCCTAGTATAATTGTGCATAAATGATACCTATTGTAAGAAACCTGTCCAATAATAACGATATATAACCATATAATAATAACAGATATATTAAATATATTTCCTTAGAATAACGAATAGATACCAGATTTCTTAAACAGATATGCTAATTCATGTCTCGAGTATGCTGAAATGTAAGATGTAACTTACAGATACCTTAAACAGTAAATATATATGATACATGTATTTATAAGACTTGAAATAATGTACTATTTCTTGATATTGAATCTTTTTGAGTGAACATTGTGATGAATGAAGTGTGATGAGGTAAGTGAGGTATACCACTCCAAGTTTAACTGGGATAATCACATGTATCATTCCATTTATAATCAATCATGTAAATTGGTTTTAAGAATTAAGGAAAAATCAAATATCCCAATAAAAAATGGAGTTGGTATATGATGAATGAGGGATACCAGGAGGTACAGTTAATATATGATGCAGGATAATATATATTCTTTAATCTTTCATGAGTTTGAAACTTGGTTACATAATTCAGATACCATGACGAACATTGGTCGTTAAATTCTTCAGGGATTCAAAATTTTCTAAATGTTTATCTTTAACCATTGTTAACATTATTCATTAATATTTGCTCCTTGACATGGTTGTAGACACAGAAGACATATATGAAGGTAAATCACATATGTAGGTAAATATACATTGAATATATACAACTACATGTATAATCCAAACAAATGCAAAGACAAAATAAAGTCAACTGTTGTAAATATTTAAATCAGCAGACAGAAGACCTGCTTTAATAATATTTCATTTTTATAAACCAAAGACAATAATATAGAAGTAGTTCAGTCCATAAATGCCTAACAAATCCTTCCCTTCTTTCTGTGATCAGCCAATCAGAAGCTATATTCCATTAGTGGCTGTGGCCTAAACTGTTTACCATTATGTAAATGAGAGATATGACAACTGCTCGGTAAACAAATCACGAATCACTTGCAATACATTAATTACTTCTTAAGTACAACTCGTCATACAATGTAAAAATGAAAATATTAATTCCTTCGTGCATCTGGCTTGTTTAATACTTTTCATATTTTTTTGCCCTGCTTTTCCCCAGACTTACACCCATCACTAATATGACTACCAACCTTTTGAAAGGGATAATCACTTATGTCAGATGTAAAAATACACCCTTGTCATAAAATGAGAAACACTTTTAAGGTTTCATGATAAGAAACAAGGAAAAGGATATTTTTTCACTTTTAAAGTCCATACCATGCCACTCAAAATGTGTCTGATTTTCAAAAAGAGGTCACAAATCAAGTATACTTTCATACATTCAATACATGAAACACATAATCCTCATTTTCAACCCATTATGATTTGAAACAAAATAATTAGAAACAGATTCTTAAAGCTGACTTTATACTGATTTCACAAAACTTTAGTAAGAATTCTTCAAATGATGTTTTTTCTACATATTGAGAATACTGATTCTCTTGTAATATGTTGAAATGCTTGGGGAACAGATAAATAGGTATCGACTTGGCCAAGCACTTGATTAGTTGCAGAGAGAATCTTTGGTGACATCATGAATGTGTGGCTTCCTTTTCTGTCAGTTGAGCTTATGCAGAATGGACATGCCGAATTTCATCCATGAGATGACTCGGCTCCATAATAAACCAGCCTCACATTGAGTAAAGTTGAGTTTCTAATTCAGACCTGATTCATCATTTGATACAGTTAACCATCCACATTAACATATAGAAAGTTATTATCACTCCCATATATTTAGTGAGTTGTCAATGCGGTATTAATAGAAGAGATACCAGCCACTAACCCACGACCCATGAACATCTTGCATGAAACTATGGATACCTGTATGTCTAATGGATGGAATATAGTATATGAGGAATATAACATGACTATGAGCTATCTATATGATGTACATGCTTCACGATTGCCACTAACGATGTATGAATCTTCTTGTACAAAGATATAATAAATATATCGGCTAAGCGCTTGTCTACTAACTATGCTAACAGCATGAAGGGCATGAAGGGCCAAAACATCCAAGGCACTGAAATGAGTTCAGCTGTATACAGTCAAGTCTTGTTAATCCGACCTCCATTTATCCGACAGTTGGCTGTATCTGACGTCTTTGTTGGTAAGAAATTAAATAAATGTAACTTAGTCTCATTATTTAGTCTGACATCCTTACTAAGCTGACAATTTGCTGCGCAATGGCTGATGTTGGATTAACGAGACTTGACTGTACTTTGAAGCAGTCAGAAACCTTTGTTAATAGGTTCCTGTTTCTTGGTGTGTCTGTACAACACCAAGGTCATATGAGTCACCAAAATGAACCCCTTACAGCCTGACACCTGTATCACTAAAAACCTTTCCCACATCAAGCTGACAATCTTACAACACAACTCACAGACGGAGCGCACTATAAATCATGAAATCAATGCCCAAAATGCAAGTGAAGAATGTCAATCTGGACATATTAGACAATAATGTCATGGCATGCTTACTATGCATTGATAGAAACATTGAGCTACATAACAAAACTGACAACAAACAAGTTAGATTTAGACGTTCTTCTCACTAAGTTCTGTGTCAGTCGTTTTCAGTTTGTTTACAGAAGATGATCAAATAGTGATGAAGGTCGCAACCATGTACAATGACGTCTTTGTTCGGGGTAACCTTGTAAACCACGAGTAAAACCCTGATCAGCTATGTTGTGAAAATGTCCAGAAACAGCAAGCTTTGTCGATGACCTAATTGCTTTTAATTTCATGGAGGTTTGATTATTTTCCTAGCAGTTCAAGTTAACTAATAGTGTCATTTGCTGTCATCACAAACTTAAACTACTTACTATTTATTTGACCTACTACGTCATGTAAATCTATGAAAGATATTATTCAAAGGTAAGGCTATTCATACCTGTTTCAGGACCCAGTTAAGGCCCCAAATCACCACTTGCATTAATTTGGTGATTCATTAATTTCATGATCTAAAATAACCGACATGATTTTTCGACTGCGGTGACAACAGTGAGTATGGTGATGACAAACATTAAAGTTGTAACGCAAACAAAGGGCTATAACTCTGGATAGAACATTTTGGTGCCTCAGGCTGATTGATCATATAATGATATATATGATATATATGTTCCATAAATAATGATATACATGTTCCATGTGATCCAACTGATAACATCACACAGTGTAACGCCAACAAAAGTGAGACAACTCTGCGAAGAACCTTTCAGTGCCTTAGGCTGCTTGATCACAAATAATGACATATATGTTCCAAGTGATGAATCAATGGCAATAATGATGGTGAATCTCAAACAATATCCTGAAAGAAATGTTATCTACATAAAACATTGGGACATAGGCGATAAGGGTAGAAGACAACATATTGTACACGTCACTTCTAGTTTAAAAACATGAGACACCCCTTGTAACAGAACTCTAAATAATGTTGTGATACTGCTATATTTAATATTCTTAGTGCCCTGATCTTGTAGACTCCAGATGATAGGCTCAAAGCATTACGTAAGTTACATGCTTATGATCATGTCAAATTGTGCCCAGGTTTTATCATTATGCTAACATTTGTACAACGTTGATCTCCAGCTCAGAATCTATAAGGCACTTGATCACTGGATGTCAATCTCAACGACCAATTGTATCATAAATCTCAACTCCCTGGGGATCATACAACTCTTGCAACCACTAGGTGCACTGAGTTGATGTGGTTTTCTCATCATTACAAGGTATCCATTCACAGCTGCGAGAGCTGGGACACATAGTCACAGTATTTTGTCCAAGTTTACTACATGTTGCTGTACCCACAAATGGGCATTTGCATGTATTCATTGGCCACCATCTGGTCATATACCAACATATTCGTGGGTTCTTTTATGTGCACAGGGTTGTATACTGTACACTAGGGGTTGTAACAACACTGAAAGAGTCTGCACACAAAGTTGACTCCAAGGTTTTTACACCAAGTCACAGGTTGGTGACTGCTGATGTGCCATTAGTTGGGTCATCTGTACCAGATGTTGGCCATTTTGAACTAACCTCTCAATGTTGATACCATGTTTGTTACACCTATAAACAGTGGAATTATAACCAGAGATTAGCCAAAAGTGAACAATAAGACCAACAGTGAAATGTCTAAGATATATAACTTTTCAAAATTTTGGCAAGAATTTTTTCAGTAACCAAGGTTCTTTCATTTCCCTTTTGCACAAAAAATACTAGATATGCAAAAAAGGCTATATTTTTATGACCATCCAAATATTGTCACCCTGAGAGAGAAGTTGTTGTATGATTATGCTAAATACTAGATGACCAATCCCTAAAAATACTGGACACGAAAAGAAATGCAACTCTGGCTTCTTGTCAAGCTTTTAAAGAGAAGACATACACATGTATGCTCACTTTTATGAGATTACATTTTTCGAAAATTGCGTTTCTCTTGCTGTATAGTCTACATGGATACAGGACACTAAGTACATTCAATACAGCAGGGAAAGGTCACATGACCCTGTCTGGGTCGGAATACATGTGATGAAGACATATACGATATACGATGCACTTCAATCTGCATCCAATGACTTCATGCAGATAGTAGTGACCCCTGGAGGCAGGAACAGACAGCAGGTGAAGACAGGCGGGGATGTCAGACACCATATCAGCCATGTATACTATATGCTAGACCATATGTCTGATTGTCCTCGATTACATTTTATAAGCAACTGTCATTAGTGTCAAGCTCTGATGCCAAACAAAAGTATCCCAAACTGTGTCATCCAACCATGAACACCTAGTATTACCATGTCGCATCTATACCCTGGGAAAAGGACTATCGGCAACGCAAATAGCAGTGTGTAGTGCTTATTTTCAGTGATCCACTCAGCAGCAATGAAAACGAAGACATGACAAGGGAGATAACTCTTATATGTCCACACATCCACTGACACAGTTACTTCCCTTTTTGACAGACCAGAAATATGGGCAATTGTGTGTGTGATTAAACCAATGTAATTTGTCAATAAGCACGAAACATACTAAATGCCATCCACTCCTTAAATGAAATTTAAATGGATTTAAAAGAAAGGTCTTCTTGGGCAAAATAAATGAAAAAAATAATCGATCTTGGAGCTCTATATGGATTATAATTTGATTCATACCCTGAACACTGTAATGGACAAACTGGTCATGGAAATATATTTCATGGCTGCAAGATGACAAGCTGTGATGATAATATCCGGGGCTAAAATGGTGTAACACGATATTTTGTTTTTGGTTCAGTATTCAGTATGCCAAAACTGACTTTGAAAATATCATCTTCTCATTTTATGCACATTATTTAGGGAATGTCATCACGAATATTCCATGTTATTTAATTCTAGATGACATCTTCATGTCGGTACAATTTCTGACATTTCTGTGCCACTACTGTCAACAACTCATACAAATTCGATTGGACGAATAAGATCTTGTAAAGACACTTTTGTTTGGGTCCCGATCCCAAGAAGATTTCTTCACTGAACATTAACCAAACCAACAATGCCTTTCAATCAAAACGTTTATCCTATAGAGTTTTATTGTTAATGAACTGGACAGAATTGTACCGAACCGAGAGCTGCGTACAGCGATATCTGCCAAACCGTTGCATGGTGTACCACTGTTCACCAATAATATCGATAATGACAAAGACACGGTATACATGACTGCCACGGATACAGGGGAATCTAAGCACAGGGCTCCACTCCACAAAGCGATCATCAGCCTATGTTAAACTAAAGAGTTCTGATAATCTTAGTGCTAAGATTACTTTGTGGAACGGCGCCCTGATGTGCAAGGATAAAGCCCAGTGGTCAATATAAATGGTTCACCGTTTAACATTCCACTGGGTAGCATTCCTGCTTTGACTCATTGGGTGGCGAAATGCTACTCCTGGTATATAAACAAACACAGGTCAGATATGATATTGACAAACATTCCATTCAATTATCTAATAAACAACATTACACACAAATATTTATATCTTCTGTATATAAATTTGTTGATAAAGACTCCCATTATACTTTACAGAAGCATTAAAATTTATCTATTAGTGGTATGTATGCATACATTAAATGTTTATCATTATTGTATTCAATACACATTTTCAGAATTAGATGCATCAAGGGTATCCTTCACCACTGACACGCTCTACTGGTAGCATATAACGTAAAACAGTTTACTGTTTCAGGTATATTTTCTTATTTACAAAGCAATGTCATAAAAGAATAAGTACACTTTCAGTTATATACATGCTATTTAATCAAGGGCTTCATGCATGGCTTTGCAACGTCGACCCTTGTTTTCAGATGATGCTCAGAATAGTCGATTGACCATTTAACTATACCAGTAACTTCCCTATAGCTACTAAAACAATAATTAGGTTGATTTCTGACAAACATATTATGAATTGTCATGTCCTCATGTGCATCACATCTGCTAAAAAACTCCCAGAAAACAAAATTGATGTTTATAATTAGATGCGTTTGTGTGTTTTATGTCAGAAAGTATACATTACACTGGTCTCTTTAATATCATGCTCTGACCTTGACATTTATGAGACGTAAGTACATTCAGAGCTCATGCAAGTATGTTTTTGATCCATATTTACTTAATTAATTTTCTTAAAAAAATTCAGAACCCACAAGTATACATTTGGGGAATAGAAACTTGCTAATATTGTTCTTCATACTAATATTCCTAAGTATTCACATTTACAATAAACTTTTAAAAAAATATTGAAACTACACTGAAAACAAAAACACATGGATACAATTAGGGATACTGACAAATTGTAACAACACAAAGTTTATACGGGTACTATTTGTTCCACTTGAAGAACTTCTTCACTATTCCTACACCATTCTCAATCCAGACACTTTAAGGGTTCCCATGCCAGGTTACCATAGTAACACAATAACAGACTGATCAACAGACAACAAACAGCATCCTAGATCTAGAAGTCAGACATAGGCTCACTCGGCTCGAGTGTCATTCAAAATCGAATTTCCTTCACAATACTGGTTTTATTTATACAAAACAGGTCATGCTGCTTCATGAGAAAGTAATACTAATTAAGTGTGATGGGCTACTATACCTAATATTCATGGATTTAAAGTACAGTTTTTATTAAATCTAAAATAATTATAATACATGCTTTACCAAAAGATTCACATTTCCAGGGATCAGTATTCAAAACTAACATGTGTGCTCTTCTCTGATGAATAAATTCTGATAAGACGCAAACAAATTTACAAAATTTTTTATTGCAGATGAAAACACTTTACCAGATCTAATTTTCAGACTAGAGAAAACAAAATTTTATTTCTAATCCTGGAAGTGGTGACGAGTTTACAACTGACTTTCCATAACTGCCTTGTCAGCCATTTTGAAGTTTGTACTGCATGTAAAGAATAGGCAATCATGTTATGACTTAAGCAAGCATCTCAAAAGTGTCAGCAGGAATTTGATAACAACAAGACCACAGAGGACAAGTTAGATTTTTCTGTGAATTCTTTGGAAATATCTGAAATGTCTATGTCTGACTCTGATTTCAGAGTGCATGATTAAGTCTTACATTCTCACTCTAAAATGGCTGTTAGTCCTAGTACTGAAAATGTGAATGTAGCGTTGGCATACATTTTAACGTAGATCACACACTGAGTTTAGCTGGGAAGATATTAGCTGTTGTTACTGTAGTTCAAATACATTTTGCAATAACCGTCAATATCAACATTGTTAATCTCATGCATAAACATTATATAACTTACAAGTAGCCAATTACTTCCCATTAATGTCAAAATACATACAGAATGTTTAGTATTAATCTGATTCCAACTGGTTAAAGGAAACTTATTATTAACTTTGTAAAAGAGACAAAATATTGCAGGAATAGGAATTCTGCGGAATGAGGTTTGTTCAAGCACCAATGCTGTGACACACACCCAAAGTGCAAGTGGTGAACCCTGAAGCGATGATGAACTTACGTGGTCCTCCCTGTGGAGTGGTGGGGTCAGGCTGCATCATGGTGCCATAGATGTTGACGATGACGACCAGGAAGCACAACACAATGGGACCGATAATGGCGCCCTCAAGACCCAGGCAGTACATTCCTCCAGCAATGGCCAAGCCAGTCATGAAAGGGTGGCCACTAAATAAAAGCACACACACGAGTGAGGAAATGAGTTCTTTTCCACCTTTGTCATGATGGTATCAAGAACTAAGGATCTTGATCAGGGAATCAATTACCCAGCATGCTCTCTTAAACCTACTTCCCTGAACTAAATCGTACCATTTTAATTGCCCAAAAAAACAAATGCACCTCTAAGAAGCTGAATTCACAATTGGTTGAAAGTCAAGCGTTGAAATGTAGTTAAAAATGGAAATAATTGACTAAACTTAACTAAACTAAACAAAAGTTCAGCCCATAATAACTGTACTATCTAATTTTCATCTCCACACAACCTAATTACCCAGCTCACATCCTCAGGGATATGCATTGCTTAGAAACAGTGCTAGAAAGACAAATAGGTGTATAGACCCTATCCTAGTAGCATGTGAATGGAAAGGGATGTCACGATGAAACCACCACCTCCTAAATCAAATGATTTTACCACATAAAATATTTTTAAGCCTCTGCAGAGGCCTAAGGATCGAAAGCTAGATAATTTCCGTATAAAATGAACTATAAACGGTCACAATCGGATCTCTATCTGAACAGTTATAAGCCATGACTCACCAAAAAACAACTACCTCCACAATTCCGCCACAAAATCATGGATCACCCAAGACATTGAAAATTCACATTAAAATAGTGAGTGAGTGAGTTAAGTTTAACGCCCCTTTTAGCAATATTCCAGCAATATCACGGCAGGGGACACCAGAAAATGGGCTTCACACATTGTACCCATGTGGGGAATTGAACCTGGGTCTTCGGCGTGACGAGCGAACGCCTTAACCACTACGCTTCCTCACTGCCCCCACACTTAAATAGTACTAGGGTAGGGTCTATATACCTATATGTCTTTCTAAGACTGTTTGTAAGTGATACGTGCCCATGTGATCCCATATTGTCCCCAAGCACCTGTCACTGCCTACTGATGAAAGACGCTGAGTGTTTTCTCTTCACATTTTTTTTGCCAGCATGCCATAAAGATGTTAAGTCACAAAATAGTAAAACTGTCTAAATTATTTCTAAATATCACCTCCTTACACAATGGTGACAACATGTATATATTCAATGCTAAACATCTAACCAATCCGAGACATTATGTCAAATAGTACATAGGAGCTATTTGCTGATCTATAAGTTAAACAATGTTACAAAAGTTCAATCAAAAAATTCATCAAAGCATTAGATTTTCTAAGCAGACTGAAAGTTTTCTTCTCACCCCTTGATCTCGCTATAGATGGCAGTGTCTACAACATAGGCTGGCAGCATGTGCACGATGAAGAGTAAGATAGCCAAAAGACCTTGACCTTGACCCAGCCAGAGCTCCAACATTGCAGGGAAGGCAGCCCAGTAGGTGCCAACAAACGGGATGGCGCCAAAGATGGCTGCGAGAGCTGAAGATAACAACCAGAACTTAAACAGGATGTTCCATACTTCATGGACATGTTGGTGCATACAACAGTTAGCCATTGAGGATGGAAAGGCAATATCAGAGAAAACCACTGAGGTGAGGTCAAATTGGGTTTGCATCCAAGATTACAACACTTATGAACAAGGTGCATATTTGTTCTGATTTTGAACTTTATGCAATTTTTTGCATAACGCATGCCAGGGGCACTTTGTGAGAATTCAAGAAAAATCTCTGTCTTAATGCAACTATACAGAACTTGTGGTATCCATGACAACAGTGTTGCCTCACCTGATGGTATGAAGACGATGTTGACGCCAAATACCAAGTGTGTAAGCCAGGTGAACAAGCCATAGAAAGAAGCCATCTTCAGGGAAGCCATGAACACTCCACTGGAAAGGAAGTCTTTGCTATCAATGGGTGTAATAATTTAAATGTTTGGAAAAAACTGATTTAAAAAGCAATGCCTTTCAGGCTTTCGGATCTCAGATGAATGCTCATTGGTGCCATGTAGACAAATTTTAACAGAAAATAAACGGGACAAGTAGTTACACAAACATGTCGTAGCTACACTCTTGCCTGCATTCTTGTGATGTGCTTGTGACAGAGTCAAGGCATGGTTGTTCAAAATTAACTCTTAATTCATCTATTGTTAAGTGTTTCATTGTTTGTTTGTTGTTTAAGATCATACGCAGCAATATTCTGCTACACAATGATGATCAGTAACTAAATGAGTCTGGACACCGTTGAACATCATGTGCCCCAATCTACTGGGATGTGATGATTGTGATGCAAGTCAGCAAACCTGACCTTCCGATTCTCTTAGCTGTCTTTAGCAAACACCCTCTTCTACTTCCCCCACCTGTGATATCTACCTGACTGCCTCCTACCAGGACCGCCAATCTTGCTGTCCCCCACCTGAGAGCATGTGATATCTACCTGATTGCCTCCTCTACAGCGCCACCCATCTTGCTGCCCCCTTGCTGCGATCCTGCGGGGCTCATGCTGGAGAACCACTCCAGCGGTTTGTACTGGTTACCACTAGATGCCAGCAAGTAGAATAAGGTCGTCAGAAACAAGATCTGGAACAATTACACATCCATTATTAGTAACTCAGCAGATATTTGACAGTTATCATATTGACAAGTTAAACAGTGTTGGGCCCAACTGCACCATGCCCCACTGACTGCCATCATTTCTCTTTGGTTCCTCGTTCACTAAGGCTCCCCAGATAAGAAGTATTTTAGCTGCACTTGAAACATGGCCCTTGTCTCTACCACCATGAATGGTTATTCGGAAATACTCACAGCTGAGATGATAAAATTCAAGATGGCTGTTCCTCCTCCTAGAACCATGGACAAGATGGCGGTGACGATGTTCATCATGAGGTCCATGTTGGACTTGATCACCATCCAGAGAGATTCAAAGACCTAAAACACAGTCACCAGAGACGATGGACAGGTTGGTTCAGAAGAGTAACGTCATGAAACATTGTCAACCTATTAGTTCACAGGCCATCAAACATGTTCTAAGCCATCAATATTTTGATACAAATGCAAACATTAGACCACAGGGCTGATAATGAAGTGAGTTTAGTTTTACGCTTCACTCAGCCGTTTTCCACCTATATAATCAAATCTGCACCAGACAATCCAGTGATCAACAGCATGAGCATCAATCTGTGCAACTGGGAACAGATGACATGTGCCAACCAAGTCAGTGAGCCTGACCACCCGATCCCATTAGTTGCCTCTTACGACAAGCAGAGTCACCATTTGTGGCAAGCATGGGTTGCTGAAGGGCTACACTACCCCAGACCTTCACAGGTCACTGATAATGCAGGACATTTTAGATACATCATCATTCAAAGGATTGTTATTGATCCAATAAACTATATGATAAATCTTGTATGACAATCCAAAAATCATTTAAAACATTTGATATAGCACCTCACAAGCTAACAATATCAATGTAATGTCTGCTTCAAATGCTTCAAAGTCTACTGTTCACAATTACTTTTAATTTCCTGATGGAAAGAGTGTTTGTTTTGACAATGAGAGTGAAATGTACATATAGTATTGATACTGGGTAACTAATTACAAGATTGTAAGGTTCATTCCTAACAGACAAATGGACTCAAACCACCAACAAAAGGTGAGGACAATTTGACACTGCAAGGTTCAGTGTGTACTAATTCTGCGTGCATTGAAGTCAAATGTCAACTCACAGACATGAAAGTGCCAACATTATCCTGTGCGAAAGACACGAGACTGCCAACGTTGAACAATCCGTCACCCTGGGATACCATTTCCCACATGGCGGTCATATTGGTGATGTCAGGAAAATCAGGGGAACTAGGGCGTGCCACTTGGGTGGTGTTCTGGAACATAAACATCTGATGATACAGGAACACTGGTTTACTTATACTTAAACACTCGTTTACCACAGCCCAAATATAGAACGACATATTTTTACCAGAGCTGTTAGCATGGAAGGTATAGTTAGAATCATGATACACTTGTAAATCATACCTGTACAGCAAACTGTATCATGATACTGCATCAGTTATCAGAATATTTACGGTACGTCCCTCTAGGCCTCATGCTACTTTTGGATGAAAAAAGTTCGCATGTTAAGTTTCAAGCAAATGATTATCTTTTTGAAGTAAAAATGTTGTGAATCTCTTGATGATATCCCAGCAACATATGCATGTAATGAGAGGCTACTAAATGTCCCAAATATGAACCCGGCCCATATTTTCAAAGCTCTTAAAATGGTCGCAGGTTATGGTACTCTCAGACCTTAATTCAGAATCAGAATCAGAATCAGGTCAAACCTGGGAAATGAACCCAATCTAATGACCACAGGATACAGACATGTCTAAGGCAGGCAACTCTGTCACCATCATTTAGAATACTTAAGTGTTAGTAATTGCAAGAAAGGATTTTAACTGATGATCAGAAATAGAAAGAAATAAAGAAGGAATATGAGAATACAAACAGAAACACAGATCTCAATGAAAGAAAGAAAAATGAAACACATATGACAATAGAGAGATTATGATTCTACATCGCTCTTGGCAATATTCTAGCAATGTCACAGAAAGTTGTTTAGAATGTAACCTGCTTCATCAGTATGACAAGTAAACACTTCAACATGAAGACTACACATCACCTAAATGACAATATGTTACAAAACAAGGAAAATGAAAATGTGAGAAATCATGTTAATATTTGTGACAGGTTAAAAAAGGATTCACTTCACAATAAAATAGTAAACAAAATAAAAAATACATGTTAAAATAAACCACAGAGATCATATGTATTTCATTTTCACAAAGGGAAGAAGTTCGACTGGCACTTCATCGACAACATTACAATCTATGTTGAAAAGTCACTTGTACAGAATAAAGAAGTTGTATGTTCTTGAAAATAGTCCTCATTTTTCATCTACCCAACATCTAAAATGCCAACAAAAGACTGCTGGGTTGTGGTTAGACTGCTGGGTTTTGTGTAATACAGTGTTCATATGTGGTGTTGGCAAAAATATTTGACAATATTCATGTAGAATGCAGAACTGTTCCAATACAGATAGTTACAACCGAGCGTGAGAGTGATCTCCCCTGACAATATAACAGTATGGCGTGTACTTTTGTACACAAGATGTATGCTCAAAGTGCTAACATTATTGCCTCAATCAGAGGGTCAGTGTGCACATATCCAAAGGTTGACTGACATATGACCATGTTATCTCATCCCACCAAGTACCCATTCACTGCTGGTGAAAAGGGGCAATTTCTTTCAGCTTCTGAATAGATGAGACCACATGCCATGTGTGCTTTGTTGTTGTGTATGACTGAAACTTAAGAGCCTCAGGAAGGTCAACGAACTAATTATTCTCTGCAAAATTTTAATTTTAATTTAACTGATCTGTGATGTGTGTCCTTCTGCATGATACCCTTATCACTGGTTATCACATTGTTGGATCCGACATGGGTAATCTTCAGGGTTTTTCTATAAGTGTTCACAGGATGGAAGTTAGATATTAAGCCACAGGACCATCATACTGAAGTAAATATAAGCACTACCACATGGTCAGCACATACAAATTCACTCAGTGTATACATGAATACAAAAAATAACAGGTCCACCCGTAACTGGTCATCTAATTTCCTCAAATATAAATTAAGCATTTGTTTCATCACAAGATATCTCAGAAGCAAACCTAACTTTACGCACTACTGTGTCTATCCATGTCGACATTTCTTCCACACCAACTGTTTCTATTTTATTCATTCAACTAAAATTTAAACACCTTTCACATGTTAATTGTATGACTTTTGAGCTGGAATATTTTATCATAATAGGACAGAATAACAATTGCTTAAGGAAAAAGGATCAATGCTCTTTCTTGGGATTGCCAAAATGTTTACCCAAAGAACAATTATAACCTCAAAATTAAATCACTTACTTAGGCTTCATGTCCCTGAATATCAAATGGTCCCAGAACCAAAACTGACATGTCAAGTAATAATCACAATTATTCTTGTGAGACTTTTCAAATAATTGGTCAAAAAGCAATTGACACAGATTGACATTACAAGTTGTTGGAAAAAACCCAAGCATAGTTTGTGCCTTAATGGCACCAGATTTGTTTATCATTTATGGAAATCCATGACTCCATTTACAATGTATCCCATCATCCCACACGGTACAACCTCCACATCAACGATGCATCAACCACATCATACTGCCACCACCAAGAGAAATACTGATGGGAGCGGGAGGCAATACTTCTACCTTCGCAGGGAGGTTATAGTAGATAGGCAAATCCTTTATCCCAGAGAGGAATACACTCCAAGAGGCTTGTGATTGGCTAGAATTCTGTGCATAATAACATCATGTAACTATGGTAATGGGGATGACTTTTTTGTTGGTAAATGGTTACTATGGAGACTATTACCAAATAAAATTTCAAATATAACAAAGAAAGTTTGACTATGCAACACTACAAGATACAGGAAAATTATTCAAAGAAATATCAAATTAATGAAAATAGTGAAAATAGAACAAGACAAATAAAATTACAATTACACATGCTTTTCAGACACAGGAAATATGAAAAAAAAATCCCCAGAAAATTTTATTACAGTCTCCAACAAAATAACCATGGTAACACTAATTAGTGATTAAGTGCAAGAAGCATAATATCTGTTAGGGATTTTTGTTGATTCAGTTAAATGTCGGGAAGATAAGGGGAAAATATATGTTTGCCAATAGGTTACCAACAAATTCATTTATGTTTCTCAAAATTTCATTATTAATATATTTAAGTACAGTGGAAGCCCTCAAAAACAACATCCCTCCAATCTGGCATTCTCTCAATATCTGCACAAGAATTTGATCTCGGCAGAAGTTAGTTAATTTACGATCATCTGCACCCGGTAATCTGGCATCAGCCTCCTCCACACTTCGGCACAATACAAACCTCCCAATTGATTGACTGTACAGTTAGCTGTTAACGCTCACAAAACCAGTGAATTACAGTTAAGTATGGTGGTTAAACATAAGTAGGTGACGTAAACTGGCACTTGTTGCTTGGCAAATTAAAGTAATTGGTGTCTACCAATTTGTGAGTCACTTGCCATGTCAAGATGGCATTGAAGATTAGCGAAATGTGTTTTAACAGCACAGTGGATTACGGTTAATATCATTCTTAGGTTGAAAAGGGAAAAGTTCGCTTAAGTGGCATGCTCACTATACTGGGATATTTTTAGAGGGCTTCCACTGTATTTCATTACAAACCCTTCATATGGGCATATTGATAACAAGAAATTGGAGGTAACTTGTATACAAAAGAAATCATCAGTTTGGTCACAAGGAGAAACTTTTAAATGGTATAATAACAAATAATATTTCCGAACATAATCGTAGAAATTAAACATAAAATGGGCTCAGAACTGAATTTGACAAACTGATTTGCTATGAAGCTTGCAGTTTTCCCCATGCAGTCATATACAAGTGAGTGAGTGAATTCTGACCTTGGCAAACCAGCTTTGGTACAGTTGATCCCACACTTCAAGGACACGAACCTCCAACTCTGTGTTGTTCTGTCCTTCCGCATCTACCAAGCTGTGAACCTACACAAGATGACATCCATGTGCACATAGAACAAAATGAGATTGTGATTTTATCTGGGTTAATCAATTTATTAAAATCTAAATATTTTAGATATTTAAATACTTACCTTACCATAGGTCTTATGCATATTACCTCTAGCTTCGCTAAACGAGATCAGACAGTCGTTGATTCGCCATCCCCTCGATGGCTACCTCATGTAATCTACGAATGTAGTCACGGAAGTGACGTGATCTCTCCACTCGCGCGAGAGCGCAGAATCCAAAATTCACTTTTACCGTCAACCGGAAGGTCCGAAGAGTCCAAAGTGGGGAGGAGCATCCAGCGTTGGGAGGGAGTCATCGCCCTATGGTAAGGTAAGTATTTAAATATCTAAAATATTTAGATTTTAATAAATTTTTAACTTACCTTACCATAGGTCTTATGCATATGGCTTCGACAGATGGATGGTGGTGTGGACTCCGGAGGACCATCCCTCAGCAAACAGTGCACATGCATCAGGAGAACACGGGAAAGCCAATGTCAACGGTCTCAGGATAATACCTGGAACAGGACAAAGAGCAACCCAATAGAACTCCAAAGAAAAACCGACGCACCCTGGGGGTGAGGTTAATCTTAAGACCAAAGGTAAGTAGAAGTGTAGTTACCTAATGGGCGGATGGTCGGGTAAGTTGCTGAGCAACCACCAATGGACCAAATGACTGTAACCCCTCCACGTCTTCAACTGCCAAGTCCCTCAAGTAGTGGGATGCGAAGACAGTTGATGACCTCCAGAAACAGCCCTCCATGATCTGCGGTACTGTGCAGTTCCGATGGAGGGCCATCGTAGACGCCAAGGCCCTGATCTCGTGCGGGTTACTTGCTACCGGATGAGGCAGGTGCTTGTCGTCATAGGCCGCCAAGATAGTCGATCTGAACCAGAGGGCAATAGTATTTCTGTTTACTTCGCCTTTGCAGGACACGGCAACGGGAATGAATAATCTTTTGCGGGATCGTCTCCTAGAGGCTGACCTTTTAATATAGCATCTGAGAGCCCTGACTGGACATAGTAGCTCCTCCTCCAAGTCATGATGACCCAGGATCGTAGACAAAGGAGGGATGGAAAATAGCCTGTTAGGCTGCCCGGGAAGCTGGTTCTTAGCCACAAAATCCCAAAGCAAACCCAAATGAACACGTCCGTGTCTTGACTGTTCAAATCGGATCTGAGTAACGTCAAGAGCATGGATCTCGCTGACTCTAGCCGCTGTTGCCAATGATAGTAAGAAAACCGTCTTCTTGGAAAGATGTTCAAAGGAGGCTTCTTCTAATGGCTCGTACGGCGGCCCTCTGAGATGTTGAAGGACAACATTAAGATCCCAAGCTGGAGGACGGAACTTGGCCTTCTGGTCTTCCAGCTTGAAAGCTTTGAGAAGCGCAATAAGTTCTGGTATCTTGGAGATCTGTGTATCTGACTTGATAGCAAGGACAGAATTCAAAGCTGACAAATAGGTGCCTAAGGTACTGCCTTTGAGATGTCTAGAGTTCCGTAGGTAGAGAAGGAACTGTGCCACAAACTGAGGAGATGCTGCCATGGGATCTTGAGATCTTCGTGCGCAAAAATTCTCAAAAGAGCGCCATTTGTCGTCATATAAAGAACGGGTAGAAACTCTATGCGCGCGAGCTATAACGTTCGCCACGTGCGCAGAGTAGCCCTTAGCCTTTAATGCTCTCTGCAGATGACCCATGCGTGAAGATGGAATCGCCGTGGATCCTGATGCAGCTGTCGACTGTGTGGATGTCGAAGCAGATGCAACCACTCTGGAAGTTTGTAAGGGTCTCCGCTGGCGAGCCGTCGAAGATCGGGAAACCACGATCTGGCTGGCCACCAGGGTGCGACCAAAAGCAGTCGGAGGTTCCGCGTCAGTCTGATCTTGGCGATTACATACGAGAGAAGGATTGGAGGAGGGAACGCATATGCGTCCAGGCCTTCCCATGATAGAGACATCGCGTCGACTGCCCACGCCTGTGGATCCGGTACGGGAGATACGTACGTTGGTAACTGGTGATTGAAACTGGTGGCAAAAAGATCTACCAGTGGTCTCCCGAGTTGCCAGCAAATCTGGCGAAATGCGTCCGGATGAAGCATCCACTCCGTCGGGGATGGTTTGCCGGGGCGCGACAGGGCGTCTGCCAGGATGTTTTTGCAGCCGGGAATGTGACGAGCCGCGATCACAATGCCGTTGCTGTCTACCAGATCCGCTAACAGGAACATCTGGTCCAGAAGTTGTTTGGACCTGGTTGTACCCTGATTGTGAATCACCCACACGACCGTGGAATTGTCGGACGCTACCAGGAGTCTGGAGTTTGTTAGAACCGGTAGCCAGTGGCGGACCGCTAGGATGACTGCTTGCATCTCCAGGTTGTTGATATGCCACTCCCTTTCGGCGTCTGACCACAGCCCTGAGGTTGTCTGGCCGTTCAAGTGAGCGCCCCATCCCAAGAGGGATGCGTCTACAAACAATTCGTGGTTGTGGTTGAAGCTTGTCAAACAAACACCGGCACAGACATTCCACTCTACCGTCCACCACCTGAGGTACTGATGCAGGTGCGGGGGTAGAAGAAATGATGACTGGAGGTCGTTCTCTCGAATGAATGGTAATAGGAACCTCTGTAGTGGGCGCAGCATAAGCCGTCCTCTGAGGGTGAGGTCCTGCGCCGACGTCAACAAGCCCAACAGAGACTGCCATTCTCTGAGGGTGAGAGGTAGGGACAGAGCTCGATCCGTAAAGGCGAGAATCTTCTGCCATCGATCGGGAGGGACCCTGACCAGATTGAGCCGAGTCAGGAACAACCCCCCAATGAAAGTTAACTCCTGCGTTGGTTCCAGTTGCGACTTCTCGATATTGATAATCCATCCCAACTGCTGAAGTAGGCGTGTGGAGAAGTCCAGTTGTTTGCGTAGCAACTGAGGATTGCAGTGATTTAGAAAACAATCGTCGATGTAAGGATCGAAGTCTATCCCCCGGAGGTGCAGAAACCGGGTGACAGGCAGTGTGACCCGAGTGAAAAGCCACGGGGCCGTAGAAATTCCAAACGGCAGCACTCGCCACTGGTAGTGTACTCCGTTGAATATGAAACGCAGGAATTTCCTGTGGCGTGGGAATACAGGAACGTGCAGGTAAGCATCCTGTAAATCTAGGCTGGCCATCCAAGCACCGGGTGACAACTTGGCTCGGATCTGATCCAGTGACGTCATTCGGAAATGCGGGGGCTCGGCTAAATACAGGTTGTTGAAAGACGCCATGTTGTGAATCATCCGCATTTTGGTGGAACCTTTCTTGGGTATCAGGAAGATGGGTGAATAGAACCCCGGGGAGTGATGGGGTTCTGACACTATCTCTATAGCATGTTTTGTTCATAAAATGTTGATGTTTTCTAGTATAAGTACCTGTTGATCTATTGAGTACACTCGTGACCGGGGAGTGGTAGTCAACGGCGGAGCTCTGGCTAGTGGTAGCTTGTAGCCGGCTCTCAGGATCTTGCAAACAAACGGGTCTTCCAGGAATGTCCAGTTGGCCCAGAAGATCTCTAGTCTCCCACCTACAGGGGTCGGATGAACTGGTACGACTGGGGGTGGGAGGTCCCAGTCGTAGTAGTCCATGGCTTCAGCGGCCGGAGTAGGGACGCTTGCCCCTACCTCGACCGGACGTAGCTGGGGCATCCCTGCCGCGTTCTTGAGGCTTGCGCTGGACATCTGAGTCCTTGGTACGACCTCGTCCCCTCCCAAACGAGGAACGGATAGACTCTCTCCTGGGTACATATCTTTTCTTGGCATTACCCCTGGCTCGGCCACGAAATGCAGAGCCAAGGCCTCGAAAGTTGACAGCGCCACTTCCGTGTTAGTAAGTTCGGCATGTTGTTTATACACCGTCGGTATCTTTTCATCAAAGAGGAACTTAGACGTAAATGGTGCACGAAGTAGTTGACGTTTAAATTCCTCTTGCCAAGAACAAGCATCTAAAAATCCAGATCGGCGCATAGTAGTAGTCATGGCTAGCGCCGCGCGTAAATGTCCAAGTAGGTCATGGAGTACTCTGCCTTGCCAAGCAAAAATGGTAGTTAAATGATCCACCCTCGAGGCATTATCCTCTGACAAATCCAAGGCTGCAGCGGAGGTGGCTGACGCAAGCGCCGAGATAGGTTTAAGCATACGTTTCAGTTCCGTATCAATAGCTGCTAGCTTTGAATCCTGAACTCTGTAAGATGACGGAGTTGAGCTTGACAACCTTTTAATTGAATCGTCTAGCACCGCCCCGTTGTCGGCAAAATCCAGACTGTGTACTTTATAATCTGATTTCTTAGACTTCGACGCTTTGATGGTTGGATTTAAGGATAACTTCGCAAAGTCCGAGTCTAACAAAGCAACCGCATCCGCCACCATAGGGTGTGGTGGAATAAGTAACTCAGGAGACAAGTGAATCGACGCCGGGTTGCTTGAATCCGAAGAAGGGGAAGGACAGTCCGGTAATCTGTCGGCAATCCACTCAAAGACAGCAGTTAAGGGAAGATAGGTGCCATCACTATCACCAACATTGCCAGGTTCCTCCTCATAGTCTGGACAAAAGAACTGTTCCTCGTGATCCTCCCAGGAAATAGAGGTTGATTCTCGTCGCTGACTCGAGTTGGAAGCAGAGTTCTTAGTGTTAAATTCCTTGCAGGAAGTCCGCAGTGGTTCCGGCGATCGTGAACACTGGGATCTAGAGAGACGCCGTGGTGATCTTGACCGAGATCGCACTCTACGTCTACTTCTGGTACGTGAGTCTTCCTCTAAGGAGCGCCTTGGAGAGCGGGAAACAGACCGGGAACGCCGGCGTCTGCTACGGTGTGGAGAACGAGAGCGCCGACCCTTCGGGGACCTAGAACGAGATCTGCGCCGGGAGCGCTCAGCCTCTAAACGACGAGCGCGCTCTTCATCCAACTGGCGCTGTAACATTTCTTCTTTAGTCAGCGTATGAGACACTCTGGGGATTCGATAAGAAGTAGTTATAGGAGCAGGGTCCGGCAACAACATTGGCGCTGGCGTTGGTACAGGCGCTGGCGTCGGAATAGGCGCTGGCGTCGGAATAAGCGCTGACGAAAACACCGGTGCTGATGTAAACAAAGGCGCCGGGACAGGCAGTGGCGCCGGGACAGGCAGAGGCGCTGGTACAGGCAACGGCGCTGGCGTAAGTCTAGGCGCTGTCGTTGGTAAAGGTGTAGACAACGAGGTAGGGAGTACAGCAGCGCCCGGTGTCAAGAGAGATCGCAGAAGCTTCTGAACTTCAGGATGGGATAAGGCATCCGGGTGAGATAAATCTACAAAGGCGTCCGAACGCGTAGGCTCTGGAGAGGAGCGCGCCGGCGTAATAGATGAGCGCCCCACACTAGGTGTTGATACTGGTACTGAAGGCGGTGGTAGATCCTGGTCGTCAGGTAAGGATCCCAAGGAAGACGCTGGCGACGACATTCTTCTCTTACGTTGTGTAAAACGTTTCCTCCGAACCGCCAAAAAGGTCTTGAAATCGGCGAGAGATAACGCTTGACAGTGTAGGCACCGATTATCGCTGGAGCAAACAGCGGACGCACAATCCGGACACCAGGGATGTGGGTCTTTGGCTGACTTCTGCCCCTTGCAGACAGTACAATAGTGTCGAGTCATACACAAAAACTGTAACAGACAAGAAACCAAGACTTGACGATATGTTGATACAATACTAGGAGAAAAAACCCCCTACATAAAAATGTAGAAAGTAGTTGCACCCCTACGTAAAAAATAGACACACCCGTAAATGCGGGGCAGCGAAAAAACAACAACCACAATGGCTGCCTTCGCTACGCTGAAATTCATGGCAGAAAATGGTATGATAAATACCGAAAACACAAGTGAAAATGACCAAGCATGGGCAGAAACATGACGGGCAAACAACCAACAAGATGAATTACCCCCATGGACGCCATACCGTTCTCACCTACGACACGGACAAGCCCTGCCTGAGTGAGAAAAGAACAACACGAGGTAGCAAGGTAAGCACATTAAATGCTTGTATGACTTGACTTTGATACATAATGAGGGGATACAAACCATACCTACCAAGGAGTAGCAACTTTATTGAAACTACACACAGTAGGAAAAAACTGCAAACCAACACGTCCGTTCGCACGAACGCTAAAGGTAAAAGTGAATTTTGGATTCTGCGCTCTCGCGCGAGTGGAGAGATCACGTCACTTCCGTGACTACATTCGTAGATTACATGAGGTAGCCATCGAGGGGATGGCGAATCAACGACTGTCTGATCTCGTTTAGCGAAGCTAGAGGTAATATGCATAAGACCTATGGTAAGGTAAGTTAAAAATTTAACGGTTCACATGAAGCATTAAAAATGATGAGAGAATGGATATTAAGGACCATGTGTTTAACATGCAGATAGCTGCTATTGTGTTTAGTAAAGGAAATGAAAAGGTTTAATAGTTACTATGGATCATGTGGAAAATATGGACAACATTGTTATTAGAAAATTTAGCTCTGTTGATGTATATAAAAGAGGGATCATGACTATTCACATGAGAAATTTGATATGCACAAATCAGTTTGTTACCATGAAAACATATGAAGTCAAAACAAGGTTGTTGCCATGCAACATGGGAAAAGTGAAGAGATTGTTACCATGGCGCATGGGAGAAGAGAAGACAAGGTTGTTACCATGGTGCATGGGAAAAGTGAAGACAAGGTTGTTACCATGGACATGGGAAAGCTGAAGACAAGGTTGTTACCATGGAACATGGGAACAGTGAAGACAAGGTTGTTACCATGGTAATGGAAAAGTCAAGAGAGGGTTGTTATCATGGCAAATGGGAAAAGTGAAGAGGTTGTTACCATGGAGCATGGGAAAGTTGAAGACAAGATCGTTACCATGGAACTTGGGAAAGGTGAAGACAAGGTTGTTACTACAGAAGATGAGAAAGGTGTAGACAAGGTTCTTACTACAGAAGATGGGAAAGGTGAAGACAAGGTTGTTACTACAGAAGATGGGAAAGGTGAAGACAAGGTTGTTACTACAGAAGATGGGAAAGGTGAAGACAAGGTTGTTACCATGGAGCATGGGAAAGGTGTAGACAAGGTTGTCAGACATGAGAATGTAAACTGGATGTGTATGTGGACATACCATGGAGGCGATGTAGTCCCGGCCGTAGATGTAAGCATTCTCAGCCATGGAGTCCATAGCCTTCTCCATGTCAGTGCTGTTGGGCAGCCATCTGCAGATATGACACATTGTTTACATGGGTTGTCAGAGCAACTCAAAAACTTTCTGACTGTTGTATTAGGTCTTGAGTCATGGGACATTGCTTGAATTACTACAAATACAAAAGAAGGATTACCCAAAGTGGTATTCCTCAAATCAGAGCCACTGAGACGTAGCTGAATTATTGATTTCTTTGAGTTTCCTTCAGTTCAATACCTATTCTCTGTTGGCTTAAACAGTATGTACCATTGACCATATACTGGGATTATGGAGCAAAAAGAGAGATGCTAAATGTACGATAAGTTTATAAGTGATTGTGGGTTTATTATTAAAGATCTATTCAAAAGCTTTATTACAGAACAAAGCAATTATAGACTTCACATGAGGAATATGTTTTAAAGACATGAAAAAATCAAGATTCATCTCAGGCTCTATCACAGGTTTCGTCCTGTGTTGTATTAGATAGGCAGTGTATGCCTTTCACTGCTCTAAACATGCCAAACATTTACATTTATGTCTATGTAAACATTGTACAGATCAATGTAGCATAACAGGACTTGATTCTTTTTCAGATCTAAAACTTCTCATTTACTTCAGTCACCTCACTATTCTGTGTTGTTATCAATGACAAGACACGATAACCTGTGAAGATCCGGGTTAGAATTGGTCTTAAGCAACTCATGCTTGGCAAAGGAAATGACCAACAGATTTGGGTGGTCAGGATCACTGACATGGCTGACACAAGTATTTGTATCCTAATTGTGTAGATTGAAGCCTGTAATGATGATCACTGGACTATCTGGTCCAAACTTGGTTATTTATAGACAACTGTCTTATGTCTGGAATATTGATGAGTGTGGCATAAGAAACAAACAAATAAACATGACATGAACTGATAATTGATAAAATTGAACAGTTGGGATGTGTTACTCACTGACTAATCTCGGGATTGACCTTCTCGTTGAACAGGTTGCTAGTAACAGTGACCATGTGGATACTCTCCTGGTGAATCTTTAACAAATCAGGTTCAGAGTTATAGTTGCAGGAATTTACCTTGCAACAATGACACTATATAAACTAAAGGAAAAAATAAGGGATAACATGACGGCACAGGTGCTCAAAGACTTTTTCTGGTTTTTTTTCACAAGCTATGCAAAACAAAGCTTGTGAAGAAACCTAGAAAAAAAATAAAGGTAGACTCTAATGTGATCTCTTAATTTTGTTTCTCAGTATATTAGCTAACTGGAACCACAAATTTCCGAATTCATGATACCTAGAAACAAATAATTTCATGGCATTAAACAGGTGAATATCCTTGACATGGATATCAGTACCAAGCAATCATGAAAAAAACGTGATAATCTTTGGAGTGAGTGAGTGAGTGAGTGAGTGAGTGAGTGAGTGAGTGAGTGAGTTAGAGTTTTTATGCTGCCTTTAGCATTATTAATATGATTCCAGCAATATGATCACAGGTGTTAATATGAATGGAACCCAGATCTTGGGCCTGATGAGTAAACGTTCTAAACAATTGGACCCACTTGGTAACAAGACACAGCATCATCAAAATAGATTACTCTCATAGCAGATCTCTATGAATACCTGTTAAACCAGACCCTGATTGACATGACTTAATAAGACAACGATGACAGAACAAAGTCATGGCAGCATGACAACATAACAAGATCTACAACAAATGCTGGCATGTGAAACTAACATGGCTAATGTTTCATGATTCTCACTAACACTTCTTTCTCATTGTCCTGATGCTGGATTTACCTGAATAGCTCCAATAATGATGAAGAGTGTCGATCCAATCAGGAGAATAAGAATCAGCAGAATACTGGTGGCTTTGTCTGTCGATACCTCGAGAGCATCAATCACCTAGCAACAAATAAACATTATCAAGTATTTGTTCCTTAGCTGGAATTGAAACAATTACTGGTGGCTGTGAAATGGAGTTTAACATCTGGGTGTCTGCTTGCAGTGGTACTGTCTACAATGCCACCTTCTAAGATGCCACGTGGCAAAATAACACAGCTGATGACTCTGAGCTGATCAGTACTTGTTTTATGTCCAACATACCAAGAACAGGTTGGGTAACATGAAGTATCATTATTAATAGCTCTTGAAATATTCTGTTAAATAAATTTTGGATTCTTGTTTTTTGCCCTGGATCACTGGATGTCAATATCAACAACACATCATATTTTCAGTCTCTACTCCCTGGGAATCATACAGTTATTGCAGTCACCAGATGCACCAAGTTATTGTGGCTTGCCCATCATTGTGAGAAACCCATTCACAGCTGGGGGTACCGGGAAACAGTAATTTGTCCACGTGCTGTACCCGCACCTTGGTGTCCGCACATATTCATGTGGACACCATTTGGTCATACACCAACGGATTTGTGGGTTCGAGTGCACAGGACTGAAAAGTATGAAAGGCTTTCTTTTCGTTATTGCCACTCTTATCACTAATATACAGCTGAGCACTGTTGTCGCAATATTCCTGGGAACAAGAAAAACTATCAAATTATCCGAACTTCAAGACATCCGACCAGGGCAAATCATCATGAATTATTTAGAAACAACACAACAACCACATGTTAGCCATGTGATCACAGAAACCCCTCTTTGGATTCTCTGTATGTTTTGATTCAAAACTATAATCCATTATGACTAGTATTTAACAGTGAGTACTTCCCAATTAATTCCTTCTTAATCCTAATCAAATAAGAAACCAGGGACACTATCAAATCAATTAGCCCTAAATAGTTCACACTACCATACCCTTTTGATTCATGCCAAACCATGTGTAAACTTCAGTTGAGAGGGATTCTTACCCATGAAAGGTACGTGGATATTGCGTTTCTTTGCTAACATCAAGTTAAAGGGGTAATTTTGGTGGGACGAGGAAGTTATATCGAGATATCCAAAATATTGAGACATTTGTATTGAGCTAAAAGTGCTTGAATAGTGATAAATAATGAAAGATTTTGCTGGGACCAGGAGGTTTTATCAGGACAACCGATATATCGAGTTATCAGAGTTCAACACAATTGTGCTTGATGGAATGTCATAATTACAAATTAGTGTCAAGTATAATTCCCTGAATCTTATTCATCTCTACTTAAATGTCAGATATTTGCTGACACTTGTTTTGGACCACCTATTGAGCATGGTGTCAAATATTTGCAAACAGGAATCTCATTTCTAAGAACCAGTAACACTGAACATAGGCACATCATACCTTCTTGTCTCCTTTCAGTGCAATTTTAGCAAGGCCACTAATGGAGCGGGGTGCGATGGCGTCCTCTCGTTTGGCGTACCAGTCTTTCAGAGACTTCTTAACATTTTCCATTCTCTCATGAAGGAACCCACCGCTACTAAACTGGGCAGCTGTAAAAGATCATACCGAGTCAGCGTTTCCGGCAGGTTTCACACAAAAATACAAGATATAATTATCAACAGTCACACATAAATTCTTTTCATCATTGTGACAACGAGAACTGATCTTGAATGAGAGAAGCCCAGTGGTCAAAGCGTTTGCTGGTTATGCTGTAGACCTTGGTTTGATTCCCACATGGATACAAAATGTGTCCAATGTTGTGATATTGGTGAATACTGCTAAAAGTGTCGTAACACAAAAACTCACACAAAGGTTGACAAAGTACCAGGCAGTTTGTTTTCAATACTTTAATAAGAAGAATATTCTCAGATTTCGTTGTACCTGGTCAGTGTATATCATTGCTACAGCCCTTGAAAATGAGCTGTTCCTCTGGCTGGAGACTACTAAATGTGATGAGAATAACAAAAACATCAATGATAACGATACTCACTGGTATTTGATGGCTACTCTGAACCACAACATATGCTATATTTGGGATTAAACTTTTTAAGTAAAATACAGATTCTAGTACTTTTGTTGGCGGGGGGTGGGTGGGGTGAGTCCCGGGATTCCAGCCGACACCCACAGAGTCAGTCATCTAACCCACTGAGGCACCATCACTACTCTGAACCAGCTCTCCATGCATCAGTTTTAGAATACACATGGTGTACATTTGTGCCTTGTTTGATAAGGGCTATCTACAAACTCAAAGGAACAGCGAAAAAAGGTTTATTCCAGCATTCTAGACTACCATTGTCTAAGGACAATTCAAAACACTGGTATTGCTGCCATGAGTAGTGTTATGGAAAGAAAGATCATAAAATCTCATTGATTTGAAACGAGTGAGGAAGTTTCTTTAGTTTTATGCCAGTTTAACCAATATTCGAGCAACATCAAAAGGGGATGCAAGAAATGGGCTTCACACATTGTGCGCATGTAGGGAATAAGAACGCCAGACTTTGGAAACATCTGATTTGTTAAAAACTTAATTATTTTTAATGTGTACAGAGACTGGGAAAAAATCCTTTCTTCAAATTGGGAGGTTTACAGTCATTTGCTCATAGCTCAATACTGGAATTGTAACAAGTCTACATTAACATCTGAAAGAATTTCAACGACAGAATCACTACATTTTACTGACAAGGTACAGTCTAAACTTCCCTCTAACTAGCTAAAAAGTAATAAAACAAGACAAGACAGGCTCAAATCACATCTAAAGACACAATTACATGCTGCAGTATTTGTCACACTGGTGTATAGCAACAGAAAATTACTATTATAGTTTTACGCCACTTTTAGCAATATTCCAGACACTAGAAATGCGCTTCACACATTGTACATCTGGGGAATCAAACCGGGATATTCTGCATGACACGCCAACACATTAGACACTAGGCTACCCTACCACCCCACTGACTATCAGACTTTCCTTTAATGAACGCGAAGGTATTTCAGTACTGACCTAATCCTCTGATGATCAACAGCAGCAGAGGCAGAAAGAGAATCAGGATCATGCCCCATACATGGATCCAAAGTCTGACGAGCACGTGTGCCCAGAAGAGTGCCACGAAGCACTGGTTGCTCAGTGACTGGGTTCCTTCTTCCACAGGGGTGTCCTGTTGTTTTGCAGTTTTGGCTGGGGCAGATGTTGTTGGCTTGCTTCCACTTGAAAGGGACAAGGACTGTGGTTTCTGAGTCGACACTGGAGGTTGTGAGCCTTTCACGTCTTGGCCAGTAGAATCTTTGTCAAATATGGACTTCCATGGTTCATTTCCCAATGTGCTTGGCTGTTCTTCAGGCTTTTCTTTCACTGGTTCAAACAAGAGTCGTGAGAAGATGAGAAATCCAGCCCCCTCAAATTTGAAAATACAAATGCCAAAAATCAGCAAATAGCAAAAGGCACCACTTTGGCATCTGCCTTATGCATCTGATAAGTCTTACTGACAGATATTGAGTGATTTTTGAGTAACACTCCAGAAATGAAATCCACCTCAGTTTGTGAGTTTGAGAGATCCAAATCCTTAAGTCCAAATTGCTTCCATGGAAATTAAGAAAAATGAAAATACAAAAAAATCGGTAAACAGCAAAAGGCAACACTTGAGGTTCATATAATATATATATACCAATTTTTCTTGAAAAATATTTTAGCACTGATGGACAGACGGATGAGGTGTTGACCATATTCCCTCACATTTTATATCGGGGTGATACAAATGTGAAACAGACAAATTGAAACAACAAATGTTTTTATCAGTTTAATGTTTCTATTAGTTTAACATTTTCTTCCAAATCATATGCCTCACCTTCAGCTTCTGCTGATTCCTTGCTAGCTTCAGAAACAAAGCCAATCACCATGACAACAACCAGGGCAGCCAACAGAAGGAGACGAAGAGGGCCAGCTACCGTTGCGATATGGAGGATGAGAGTGACCCACACTGTGATAGAGATGTAGTGAAATGTCTTCCTGGATTCCTCGGTCCAGAAGAAGATCACTGCTATAATGTAGCCGATAAAGATGGTCCACAGCTGACAAAACAGGAAAATACATGTCAGTAAATCTATCCTCCTCCTCCTCATCATCATCATCAGACCTTAACAGATCTAGACCATCAACAAGTTTGTGCTGAAGTATAGGAGTTCGTAGAACATGGCCCTGGTTGCCTACTTCACAGACTGGCAGCTGGGTGCCTCAACACGGAAAGTGTGGATTTGAATCTCAGATAGGACTCAATCATTAACAGTGTTAGAATCAATACTTTACAGAGAAAGTCTATTCCCATATTTGGCACAAGGGGTAGTTCTAATAATAGTTAAAATTATAATAACGATAGCCATAAAAATGGATCACATACTGTATTGTATAGTCAGTAGCCTTCTTTAATTTAACTCATGTCACAAAACTGGAGGTCCAGGGTAACCCAAGAAATGTTTACAGAAATATGAAAGTACTGTTTTTTGTTTAATGTCGCATTCAGCAACATTCCAGTTATATGGAGGTGGTGTGTAAATAATCTCGTCAAACAGACAATCCAATGTTTGAAGCGTACATACAGAAAGAACATGTTCCTAAGTTCTCTCACATGGCTTTGTAAATTTATTAACACTTACAACACATGAGAACTAAATGTTTCTGTTGCACATGTTTGTTTTTAAATGTACTGGTGATTACATGACAACTATATCATGTACAGGTTGCTGGCTTTCTCATGGTATTTAAAGAGTATATGATAACTAATGAGCTGTGAGGAGTTATTGATTATCTGTGTGAATGAATGGTGTTAATAATGAGCCTTTGGGGATGGAAAGCCTTACAGCATTCATTTATGAGAAATCTGTAATTCTGACTGTGAGTTAGCAAAACGAAAGGTAAGTCTATATATTACTCCCTGATATTCTAAGGGATATAATCCACAAAGCATGCAAAACATTGATCCTACTGAGAAACTTCACGAAGAATTCACTGATGCTGTCTATTGTTCAGTATGATGTAATTAACTTGTGACATCAAGACTGAGTGAGTCTAGTTTTACGCTACACTCAGTAATATTCCAGCTACATGGCGGCAGTATGTAAATAATCGAGCCTGGACCATACAATCCAGTGATCAACAGCACGAGTACCAATCTACACAAATGGGACACTATGAAATGTGTTAAGCAAATCAGCCAGCTTGACCACTCAATCCCATTGGTCGCCTCTTTTAACGAGCATGGGTTACCATGGTTCCTGAAGATCAATTCTATCCCGCATCTTCACGAGTCAGGTACATCAAGATGTTATGAGGTGTTTTCTCAAACAACAGAGCAATGAAAGGTCTTAAGGATTTAACATGTTCAAATGGCCGATAGACAGTGATCATCAGTCAAAATAACAACTGTACATATCAGTACATATCAGGAAGTTATGACACTTAATTATTCAAAGTTTGGTTAAAACGTTTCTGACTCACCCACATGGAGCTGAACCATGCTGTGATGTCATGGCAGAAGTTAAGAAGTCCCAGACAGAAGTAAAATATTTTCTGGGCAACGCCATAATAATACATGAACTGCAGGACTGGCATGCCTAGCAGGAAGCCCCCAACTACGTAGTAATTGTTCCGTATCATATTCAGCAGCGTGTTGGTGCTGTTGTTCACTACCTGCAACAGAAGATTCAAGAGAGGGTGAGGAAAACATTTATGGCTCTTCTTATTTTCAAATTATTGAAACTGCAATCACCACATTCTTGTTTATGCTACCCAACAGAATTATTAACCTGAATATTTGAGTCTTTTGACCATCAACTGCAATGTGACTCCATCATTGTAAAGGACCAAACTTAAAATACTGTAACAGAGATAAGGACAATCCTTGTGGATGGACAACTTCTGTATTCAGGTGATGCAACACTTTGGCATCTTGTAATATATATTACAAGATGCCAAAGTGTTGCATCACCTGTATCAAAATCTACTTCTGTATCATCTGAATAAAGAAGCTTACCAGTTTATCCTTATTTGACTTTCCAACTACTAAAACACCACTCAAAGATGATATCATAGTGACAAATGAAACCTCCACGTCCATGTATGTGTGATGTCAGTGTATAAAATATAGCCTGTCCCATCATCCTTGGCGGTCTGTTTTTGTGAAGGACAACCTATCAAGTAAGGGCATCCTATGGTCGTGGGAAATATTTTAAAAAATAAAGATGTTGATTGTTGATTGTTTATTGTTTGTGTATGGGACTGACTGTGTTTGTTTATGACAGGTCACTTTTTTTGACAACTGTTTTTTGGACAGGCCACATTTCAAAAATATTTTAGTTACACACTGGTGATGTGCACTTTACAATAAAGGGTAATTTCGACACTAAAACACAACAGATTTATTGTGCAATGATGTGATAAAAATTCAAGGTTTATCACCGCTTAGGAATACCTGAATAGTCTTCACATACTGCACCCATGTGGAAAAGAAAACCACAAAAGAAACAGAACAACTTTTATGACAAGGCTACACTACTTTCAACACCGGTCTGTTATGTTACATAGTTTGAGAGTATTGTATTTAGCTAGGGCATAATTTCTTCACACTATTCAATATTTTCCCACTCCCAGTTTGCCTATTTGAGTTTTAATCAACATGATCTACATATGATTCAATACCCTCTCTCGACCCTGCACTGAATAAACCATATGTTTGCTGTACTTGTCCAGTAGATCTAAAAGTAAAATATTCACAGGGGCTTAAAGCTGCCATCAAAGTATATGCTGTCTCTGAAGGGGTATTCCTGTTTTATAGTACGAATACCCCACCAGTGAAAGTATATACCTTGATGGCAGTTTTTAGTGTTACAAGACCCTGTGAAAGTATTTCCATTTATCAACTGAAGAAAAACCCCAAAGTTTCAATAATTGCTTTCAACTAAACTATTGCATCATTAACATGCACGTGTGAAGTTTCTTGGTATAGAACCGAGGCGCATGATGGCTCCAGCACATAATGATTGACAGCTGTCGACAATTCGTGGTTTATGATTGGCATAACTGAATTAGCGCCAGAAATAGACCATTGCCTAAGTTGTTGCATCTACACCTGTTGCGGCACATACGAAACATAGCAAAGCTTGTCAACACTCACCTGTACTGGCAAAATAACTAGTCCAACCGCGAAGGGAGTATCGGAGGTCCTCAGGCCATTTAACCATTTCTTGAGCACATTTGTTAGCGACCTCTTGAAAGGATACAAAAACGTCCCGCACAAAACTGCCCAGCATAATGGCCGAAGAAACGGATTTAGGATGAAATAGACAGCGATTAGGGCTGCACCTGCGAAAAGGATGAATATATTGGCCGCTGTGTTATAAAAGGCTTGCTTTAATGCCTTTTCATGTCCCTGTGGTACATATTGGAACACACTATTGAAGTATTCCAGACTTGGGGACGCCATCTTGGATGTGATGTCAATATGACCTGGGAAATCCCCTTCCTGGTTCAAGGTCAAGGTCACAGCACCTCGCCCTCACAGGTGTGTATATGTACAGAGAATAAATAATATCACTGACGTTTCATATATTGGATGTCCCATTCGTTGATTAATCTCTGGACTCTTGGTTAATATATTGGCGTCAACATGTGAGGGTTTTTCTTCGACTTACTTATGTGTACCAGGCCGTCCACCTTGAGCATCAGACCGTGCAGGGCTAAGTGGCGCAAAGCCAAAAGGACGATTGTCTGTGTGGATTACTATTGGTTTAGTGCAAGGACTATTACCCATATTTAAAAATCAGCCACTCAGTCATCTGACGAGGAATTTGGAGTGACTGTGCATTATTTTTGTACTTGTTCGGCTCCTTTCAGAGCAAATATTCGTCGTTAGCCTACAGCTCTGAGTCAAAATGTTCATGTAAGGCTTTGCTAGTATTCCGACAATGATTCGCAATTACTCTACCCAAAATAGCTGGTGTGACATAGCTTACAACAGGCACACACACGCGTGCAGGCGCGCACGTACACTTCTTTTCACCTCCATTTTCTGCACTGGCCACGTATCATATAAAGACTGATCAAGTGAGTGAATTAAAATAATACATAGCATATGGGCCATATTTCTGTCATATAATCATGAGGACAAGACTCACTACAGAGGACAGCAAAAGTTCACTGTAAGTTCAGTGTCACAATTTAGTTCTAAAACAAGCTAGTTTATTAAAATTATTACACACCAGGCTGTCATTTGGTATAAATAAAAACAAGGCTACAGACCATAAGCGACCAAAGTTAAACCACATACGGTAACTTTGTTTCCTGCATGATTCCCAAGAAGATTTACGCCATTCATCTGGCTACCAGTGGCTGTATGTATATCAAGTACAGTTGGGCAGTTAAAACCCCAGCTGATGATGATACTTCTGTAAGTGAGGACTTATGCCGTTGTCCAGTCTAATTAAGTAAACTAAGCCACAGTACACTGAGACTAAGTTTACTTAGACTGGTTTGCTGTTGTTATTGTTTACTTCAGTCCTCCCTTGTAATCAAGTATGATACCCCTTATAGTGAAAGATGTTTTTAGTTTTATGAATGGAATTAGTCCGTTTTCATCACACAGATCTTTACCTTTGTTAAACCAATTTTGCATAATAAAGTGTGAGTCGCGAAAATGGCGATTTCACCAAAGCGGTTGCATTAAAATGTCTTTGATATCCTGAGTACTAACAGAATCGATATGTACACATCTACTTCAAGACTTTAGAACACCATTCCTAAAGAGCTTTGCAAGTTTTAAGTAAAACCGAAATGTAAGATATAGCCTAACCGAATGTTTACGATGTTTTCACGATGTTTACGTTTCCTGATATAACTTTTCAGACATGAGTAGGGTAATATTAATGAAAGTTTTGCCTCCTCCTCATTTTGCGAGCTTTTGATTGGCTAAAACAAGTCACGTGACTGTGACGTCACTGAGTCACGTGACTCGATGACGTCATTAGTGTACGAAGTGACCTTATGTCAACAAAAGCAGGAAATAGCAAACACCTGTGTCAACAAAGGCGTAGACGTTGCACTGAATAGGTGCCACCTGTGTCAACAAGATGTGAACATTGAATTAAATAGGTACCACCTGTGTCAACAAGTCACCGAAGATATAGGTAAATGACTACCATCTGTGACAACAAAATGCGGGTCCATGATTTGATTATTGTCACCTGTATCAACAAGGCGTTGGTCTTTTGCACTGAATACCCACCCATGACAATAACCTTTTAGAAATTGGAATTAGAGATCAAGTCCACGCTTTAATCAAAATAGTTGCAATGTCCACCATATCCTCCTATTGAGTGCTTGCAGGTGCCTATTCTTTGCATCATTGGTGACCTTTCAATTTTGAAAATGTACACTAAAATGGGTACGCCTAAGTCTGCAAACCATTTGGAACCCTTTATCTTCAGTGGATTAGAATTTGTATTCCATCAACTGATAATTTCTTCAAGTCACTCCCTCGTTGGCACAACATCTGATCAGGAAATATAGATGGTTCACGAGAGTGTGTTTGCATTATGGTTCCAGCTACTGGTTATTTGTTTCAGTCACTCCCTTTTTGACACAGATGTTTTCTGACGTCAAACGAGTCTGAACAGGAAGTACACACAAGTCTCAAGAGTACAAACATTCAATTGTGTATTGTATTCAACTCACTTTGTTGTTGACACAGGTGTTGTCTTTTATTAGACCATTTTCACAGGAAACACAGTGAGAGTATCTTTGTGTTATTCCATCTGCTGCTTATTTGTCCGAGTCACTGCCTTGTTGACTCAAAATCTGAACAGGAAATACACCCATGTCACGAGAGTATGTTTGCATTATGGTTCCATCTGCTGGTTATTTGTTCGAGTTACCTCACACATTCCAGTACCCGTGAGTCATCTGAGTATCAAGAGTACAGTGCTCTAACCTCGGACATGTGTCTGGAACCTTTTAAATGACACAAACTTTCTGCAAGTCTTCATTTTCTGGTGATCAGTGAGAGAGGAAAGAATCCTTTATAATTTCTTTGGAAAATTCTTTGTGTTGAGGATTTTATTTTTAGTAATTAAGGTAAGTGACCATATTTCTTTTTGTTATTTCATCATTTATTTTATCACCTGCAACAAAGTAAAGAAAATTTACATTTACACATTTCTCTATACACTTTATATTACAAAGTCTAAAAAAAAAAAAAAAAAAAATGATACCAGAACCAATTTTCTCTTTTACATTTCAGACAAAGAAGCATATTGAGAAGAGCCTTGATATTAATTTGCTTTTGGTTTTTGTTTTTTTTAAAATATTTTCTTTGGAGGATAATTTTTTAAAATGTCTAATCAAGATAAATCCTCTTCTTTTACCTGTGAGTTTTGTCAAAAAACATTTGGACTAAAATATTCACTCACGAGACACCAAAAAAACTGTGGGTCATCTTCAAGACGTTTTGACTGTGAATTTTGTCACACATCCTTTTCACGCAAAGATAATCTACACAGACATACACGAATTCATCACAAAGATTATTCTCAGCCTTCTTCATCTAGTCAATCTTTTACATGTCACATATGTGCAGAAACCTTTGCTTCTGTGAAAGACTTAAACAAACACAGAAAACTCTCTCATTCTAATCATGAACAAAGTGGGGCTGGCTCGACTAAGCGCAAAAAAACAAACACTGACACTTCTCAATCTTGTTCAAGACAAGCATTGAATGGGGATGTGAGGGAATTTGACTTTACACCTGAGGGGGAAGAAGGAAACGATCCTTTCTTCTATTTTCTGAAAATTCAACCTGACATTGACCAACATTTGAAAAACGAAATTGAAGCAAAATCATCCATCAAATGGGGACTTTGCACACAATTTCGATTCAACAAAATGGATGCTGATGGTGAAACATCATTCACTGAACCTTACTTTCGAACTAAAATGTCCCCAGCCACTGACACTGGCGATTTGGATGAACTGTACACAGAAGCCATGAACACCATCATGAAACTGATGGACAATTATGAAGGGGACAGTTCAAATTTAAATTTTGAAGCTGTTTTGAGTGTAAAATTATCTGTGGTCAAGTTTCAACCTTATCGAGGGTCCTCCTATCTTCCCCTTCCCACTTTTTTAGAGAGAAAGCAGTGTCTGTTGAACATCAAAAACATGGATGACGACATGTGTTTTGTGTACTGCGTTTTGGCTCATTTGTTTCCCGTTGAATCTCATCTAGTCAGAGAACAAGTGCATCACTATAAAGACAAAATACACCACTTGGACTTGAAACAATCTTCATTTCCCATGAAACTCAATCACATATCGAAATTTGAAAGTGCAAACAATGTGAGTGTCAATGTTTATGGTATTGATGAAGATGAGAATCAAAAGCATGTTGTTTTTCCATTACGAATCAGTTCAGCTATTTCTGATGTGCCCAAAGACCGACATGTTGATCTCTTACTATTGACTCAAGAAGTAGAGGAGGAAGATGAACCTCCATTGTCTCATTATGTTCTGATCACTAGTTTGCCAGCATTGGTCAGAAGAGAAGGTGACCGGAACACTAAATTCATTTGTCGAAAATGTTTGTGGCCTTTTTGTTCGGAAGATACATTGACAAAGCACATTCCCTACTGTCATCATAAGGCTCAGCGAATCAAAATGCCGGAAAAGGAAAAAGCTTTTCGAACTTTTGGTTTGGGTCAGTATCGTAAGATGGAAAAAGTTGCCTTTGTCATCTATGCAGATTTCGAGTCTGTCTTGGCTACTCCAGAACATAATGAGACAACCTCAACAGGAAGTCGTCATGTCCATGAGCACATTCCCTGTGGTTACAGCTATCAGATTGTGTGCAGAGAATCTGATCTCTATTCGTTTCCCATGAGAACCTATAGTGGGGAAGGGGCTGCTCAACACTTTATGACTCATCTTTTGCAAGACTATGATGAACTCATGGATATTTTGAACAACCCTGTCCCCATGAATTTGACACCCTCTGAAAATTTAGCATTAGATTTGGAAACTCACTGTTATCTGTGTGGAAAGATGGTGCAACCCAAAGAGAGACACATCGATCACGATCATTTGACAGGACAAGTCAGGGGTCTGTGTCACAATAAGTGCAATGTCAATTTCAAAGAGTCCAAATTCATAAATGTCATATGTCACAATGCCTCCCGGTATGATAATCACTTGGTACTTCAGGCAGCAGAATTATTTGCTGATCGCAAATTGTCATGCATAGGTCAAAATTCTGAGCACTTCATCATGTTTCAAATTGACCAACTTCGCTTTTTGGACAGTTTCAAATTCTTGAATACCAGCTTGCAAACTTTGGCCGACAATTTGAGAAGCAAAGGTCAAGCGGAATTCAAATATTTGGTAAAGAACTATCCTGACCATGTTGATTTGTTGACGAGAAAACTTCCCTATTTTTATGAGTATGTGGACACTTTTGACAAGTTGGATCAAACCAACTTTCCTAGCAGAGATGAATTTTATTCCTCTTTAACAGAGGAAACCATTTCCGAGGAAGACTATGCTTTTGCCAAACACATTTGGGAAACATTCAAAGTCACATCTGTTAGAGAATTCATGGAGTTGTATGTCTCCGTGGATACTTTGATTTTGACTGATGTCTTTGAAGCTTTTCGCGACATGTGCTTGAGCTATTACAAGTTAGACCCTTGTCAGTATTTCACCCTCCCAGGGATGGCCATGGACGCCTGTCTGTTAATGACAGGAGTGACACTTGACCTCATGACTGACCCTGACATGTACAATTTCGTAGCTGATTCTGTGAGAGGGGGTGTTGCTAGTATTAACCACAGATATGCCAAAGCCAACAACAAACACATGTCCGATTTCGACCCATCCCAGTCAGAAAGTCATTTACTTTATTTTGACATAAATAACCTGTATGGTGCAGCCATGAGTTGCCCATTACCTGAAGGTCAGTTTGAGTGGGTAGATGACATTGACAGTATTGACTGGCTTCAGCTTGATCCTGAAGGTGACGTGGGGTACATTGTACAGTGTGATTTGGAGTACCCACGTCATCTTCATTCCGTCCATCAGTCACTCCCTCTTGCTCCCACTAAAGAAAGCATTCCCTTTGAACATTTGTCTCCCTATCAACAAGAACTGCTTTCAGAGTTAGGTATGTTAGGGAAAGAGAATCAAAAGAAGCCACCCACGGGAACCAAACTGTTCTCAACCTTGAAAGACAAGGAAAATTACATCACCTACTTTGGCACATTGCAGCAGTATTTACGTTTGGGTTTGAAATTGAGAAAAGTGCACAAAGTGTTGAAATTCAAACAGTCCAAATGGATGAAACCTTACATAGACTTCAACACTCAAAGGCGAAAAGAAGCCACAGATACCTTTTCCAAAGACTTGTTCAAATTACTTTCTAATGCTGTTTATGGCAAACAGTTACAAAACGTGAGAAACTACAAACAGATCGAATTGATCACTACTGAGGAACGGCTCCGCAGGTTCACTGCCAAAGCTAATTTCAAAAGTGTGAACATTTTCTCGGAAAATCTAGTTGTTGTGAGCATGGAAAAGGTATCCGTGACTTTGAACCAACCCGTCGCTGTAGGTTTCACCATCTTGGAACACGCAAAGCGACTTTTGTACAACTTTCATTACAATGTCATGTTGAAGGAGTACACTCACAAGCACCTCAGAGTGCTCATGACAGACACAGACAGTCTGTTTTATCAAGTGTGGTCTCCTGTGGGTGTGCCTCTTCGTGGTCCTCAAGATTTTATGCTTGAAAACATTCACCTCTTTGACACATCAAACTATCCCACAGACCATCCACTTTACTCAATGGAAAGACACAAAGCCATAGGTCTCATGAAAGATGAAGTGGGTGGAAAAGTAATCAGAGAATTTGTAGGCCTTCGACCCAAGAACTATAGTTTTACTTTTGACAAAACCACAGGTGAAAGTGTTGAAAAACGCACTGCCAAAGGTGTTCAGTCAGCTTTCATTCAAAAGCATCTTCGTCACCAAATGTTCAAAGAGTGTCTTTTCGATCAAAAACAAACTTTAGCCACCTTTCATCAAATTAGGTCTATACACAACACTCTTTACACAATCAAAGTGACCAAATTGGCTCTGACTCCTCAAGATGACAAACGATACCTCTTGTCAGATGGCATCCAGTCGCGGCCCTATGGCTTCAATCCTGATTTGATCTATTCCAACACATCATCATAAATCATGAGGTCAGTGTGATGTAGATATAACCTAAATGTAGTACATTTGATCAAAACATAAACTCTTAGACACAAAGCCAAACCTCTTTGCAAAAAAACAAAAAAAAACCCAAAAAAACAAAAACCAAAAAAAAAAAGAAAGAAAAAGGAAAAAAATGTAACTTTATTGAAACTTGTTGCAACATTTTTACCCCAAAAATGTGTAATTTTGTACACTAATTTTCAAGTTTGTTTTTCTTTTGGTTTTGTTTTAGAGGAATAACGGGAAAAAACATCATGTCGACACGATACCGCTACAGGTTGAATGGTAGACGTGAACTGATCAGACAAGGTAGAACATCACGGAGAAGTCCCGTTGCTGCCTATCTTGCTGGAGCTCGATGTCTAGAAAGAATTCTTCAGTGTCAGCTGATGTCAACAGGAGCAGAAGCCGGCATGGACCCAGGACCTTATTCCTTATCCATCTTTGAAGTCATTGTTCCAGAACATGGAACGTTAAGAAATCGTAATCGTCGTCAAACTAGATTACGATTTGAGTGCATTTTGGAAGCAGTGTATATTGATGAACTCCGAGGTAGAGTCAATGAATTGTGTCAAAATAACTGTTACGGTTGTGAAACAGATCATCCCTCTCAACGGCATCATCCGTGTCTTATGATGTCAGAGGACGAACGAGTTGACTTGTACTTCGATGATGCCTTGATGTCTGTATCTCATGCCAACATCCTGGAGAGAGCCAGAGAACAGAGAACGTCTACTAACCTCGAATTCTCTGACAGAGACATACAAAGATACCAGGATGAAGACTACCTGATCCATTGGTTCTTTACTTCCATTCGAAAAGAACGAATGGAAGAAAAGTTGAGAGAGAAAATGAAAGAACAATAATTCAAGTGTACATTGTATTAGAAGGACTGGAAAACCATTTTTAATTGAATCATTATTCCTATTGATAAATGTATATTAAACATGACATCATCCAGCCAATGAAAATGAATGATATTATCCATTTAAAACAGCCAATGAATTGACGACATTGTACATGTATGCGTGTTATATATATATATATATATATTATACACACTCGCATTGACTATCATTTGAGCATTTCTTGTAAGATTCACAACACACGTTCATTGCTTGCTTCGGTGTTCAAATCATGACAAATACAGCTACCTTCTACAGCTGGAAGCAAGTGATTCGTGCCTCTCACAGTCTCCATGATGCGGTTGTCCAGGAATCAAATGACTGGTTTCAACGTCGAGATGCGTGTGTCATGGATGCCAAACGAAAATGTCCTGATGATGAAAATCGTCCATCGGTCAAACGAGTGATCATCAAAAAGTCAAGGCAAGTTCCCAGGCATGTCGATGAAGTGGAAGCAACGAATGCACTGAAACACGTTGAGAGACTTCTCACTTTGTGTTACTGTTTGGAACTCACTAAGATCATTCGACGCCTTTCGAGCGAGTTGTGTTTTGGTTGCATGTTCGACACAGAGGGGGAACCAGTTCATACCTGTTATGACGTGACGGAACAGGATCAGGCTGATAAGTACTTCAACATAGCTCTGAACGAGGTCAATGACGATCAGGTGTTGGATCACTGGATGAAACTGATAGCTGATGATTCATCGTTGAAGCACGTGACTACCTTTCACCTACTTCCATATCGATGTAAGGACTATCGTGAATCACAGTTCAAATCACTGGAGTGGCTTAGTGATTTGAAACAGCGTGTCGTTAAAATGCTGTTTCTGGAAAAGAAATTTTCAAACTGACCCATGAGATTGGACATGGTCTTATTTGACAGTGACTACAGAGCATTTGACTTTAAATTGGAAACGATTTGGGTTTTACAATAGTACAGAAAACCTGATGTAATTATGTGTGTGAGTGAATACATGTATTATTTACAAATATTGTATGTGAAATGTTTGTGTATTGTCAATAAAAAATATCACATTCAGCTCATGGTGACTTCGTGTTCTATTATATAATTGTAAGCTTACCATGCTATGAGTCAGTGTGCATCATGAGTCTTCCCAAGAATGACAAAGTGTCTCACAAACACGAGAAAGCTCTAGAGCAGTATTATTTTGACCCCGGCAAACCAGGAGCTTACTACGGTCCATCCAAACTCCGTGAGGAGTTACGGTTGAATAAACAACCCAACATTTCCCTGAGGAAGGTGAAAGCATTTGTCAGAAACCAAGACGCTTACAGCTTACATCGACCTCCAACATATCGCTTTAAAAGAATGAAAGTCAGAGTGCATTCTCTGGATGAAATGTTTGACGTGGATTTAGCCGATATGTCTAGGTACACGAAATGGAATGATGGCGTTAGATACCTGCTGGTGACCTTGGACATTCTTTCACGGTATGCATTCGTTTCACCTTTGGTAAACAAGAGACCCGAGACCGTGTTGAAGGCTTTCAAAGAAATAATTCAAGAAAGGAAACCTCAAAAAGTGAGAACAGATGCGGGGAGCGAATTCAAAGGGGCTTTCAAGGTCTTTCTAGAAAAGCAGAACATAACCCACACCATTGCGCGCAATGAAAACATCAAAAGCAATTACGTGGAACGGTTCAACAGGACCCTGAAATCCTTGATCACTCGATACATGACGCACGAAAACACCAAACGCTACTTGGACGTTCTCCCCGAACTGGTGTACAACTACAACCACACGTCGCATTCTTCGCTGCCACAACTGTCTCCTGCACGAGTGACCGAGGAGAACCAGGTCAAAGTGTGGGATCACGTCTACCTCAAACCCTTGAGGAAGAAAGTCAGCGGCAAACCTCGAGTCAAGAGATACCTATTTAAAGTAGGCGACCTGGTTCGCATCTCATATCTGAGAAGACCCTTCAGCACGGTGCTCGATCTCAAGTGGACGGAGGAGCTTTTCAAAGTATCTCAACGCTACAGAAAGCAGGGGTTTGCTCAGTACAAACTGAAAGACTTTCACGACGAGCCTCTGACCGGATCGTTTTACGCCAACGAGCTAAAGAAGGTCGACAAAGCGGACGACGTGCTCTGGCGAGTAGAGAAGGTCTTGAAAAGGAAAAAGGTGAAGGGGGAGACGTACGCGCTGGCTCGGTTGGCCAAAAAAGTTTGACTCCTACGTGCCGGAAAGCGAACTGAAAGAAGCGTGAAACAAATCATGGAGAAGTACGTGTTTCTCAAAAGCTCAGATCAGGAACACGAAGGAGAAAGTAGTCACTTTTGCTGCTGATGTCACCATTTGATTTCTCTGTTCCTTCGTCCGTGGAGGACATGACATCATTCTGTATCGTCTCCTCGTTCTTCTCTGTCACTGTCGAGCGAGCTTGTGGTGCTTTCATCGTCGTCGCCGTCTGTGTCTGAGTCTGTGTCCTCTCTGTCGTCGACTGCGACTCTTGATCTGACATCAGTCTCTGATAGGTCTCTCTGGACAGCAGAACCATAGGCTTGCTCATGATTGCGTCTGTCTTGCTCGAGCAATGCTCTAATGCACGTACGTAGGACGTTGTGGTGTGTGACTAACAGCCTCCGTTTTTCACGAGCCCCTACCTTCTTGCTTCCCAATGTCCGAATGAGATTCTTGTGTCTTTGCAATCGTATTTTGTCAGAGTCAGAGAGGGGAATGTTTCCCCTCAATATGTTGTAGATCAAGGTGATAATCGCCTTGAATTGTTCACCCGAGAGATGAGCCAGCAAGGCCTTTCTTTGTTTGGTGTTCACGTCCTCCAGTGAACAGAGAAATGTCCTCTGCTTCCTCAGGAGGTCTGCTGCCATAATGTCTTTTTTACTAGTCAGATGCAATGAAGAGATCCAGACACAGATTGTCACAGATGAATTTCTTTACGAACAACGACAAAGTGCTTGGGGCTTCCCCAGCGGTCTGGAATGTCGATTCCCCTGCTTTCTATGTGATGTTTGAGGTTGTCAAATGCCTGCGATTCGCTGGCAAACCAGGTCTCACACCGAAATAGCGTCACCTCTGCTTCTCCTCCAGGTGGGTTAGCTACTACGAGCCAGGAATATGGCTTCTTATCCATCACACGGTCCGTGTACAAATAAGCGTGTCGGAGGTATTTGATCTATTTAGAGCTACTTAGGTAGGTACACTGTGCACGCGTTGTGGTTGTCCCCAGGGAATATATTGGTACGCAAACGTCCGTAACGTTCGTCAGCGTGTGGGGAAACGTCTACAACCAAATAACCGTACTTTCGTTCAGCAACTGCATCCTGAAATGCTTCTGCAAAATATTTCGTCTGACCTGGAAATATTTGCGATGCCAAAATTTTGTATTCGTGAGCCGACCTGGGGTTTGACATCAGAACAAAATAGTGCGTGTTCAGGGAAATGGTGCGGTTGCATTCACCTTTGGGGAAGGCCGACTGTTGAATGTTGATCACCGAAATCCCCAGATGATGAGAAAGCGTGGTGTAAAGATTTAAAAACAATGGATTCTTGCACACTTCCTGCATGTAATCGTCCAGTACCAGCAAGCATCTGTTGTCAGACTCCACAGCGTAAGATTTCAGTTCCTCCTCCGTTGGAAGCGCATCTTGAAATCGAATGTTGGGGACGTTTTTTACCAAGTCCCCATACACTTCCGGTTGGTACACGGCATAGCAGAAGATGATAAGTTTCGGTGGTGGTTCGAACATGTTTTCAGCCTCCTTCAACAGCCTGGCTGTCCAGAACGTCTTTCCCGAAGACGAACCGCCAAGTATGGAGATGGTGGTAGGCGTTTTAAAAGGTAACAGACAATTATCGCTCTCGGCCATTACGTGTTGTTTACTCTCTGGGGGGTTCGTCTCTAACACTGATGTCGACATTCAACAGCGGTTGAATTTATACCTTCAGAAGGCAACGATGTACAACCCCATGACACCCAGTGATAAATGAAAGCAGATACTATGAGAGTATTAATATTTCAAGTCAGAACATCAAATCTTGTCTTCCGATTTCACAAATTTTGTTTCCACTCTTTAAAATTTGTTTAAACCAAAATCACACAAACAGTTTACTACATTTTTTTTTTTGTTTCTTGGTTTCTCTTGTATGCATGTTGTTTCAATGATCACGCTAAAACGCCCATTAGCGGTCTCCTTTGTCCTGTCTTGTGAGTTATCTCCCTTAGACCATCACATGTGCTAGCGAAAGCGGACATTGAAGTTGAATTATCATAAGAAGAAGAAGAGAATGGGCCAGTGTTTGGGGAGACGTCGGGAAGACAGGGAGAGAATGGAGGAACGTATACAGAGATGCAAGGACAGGCATGACGCTGTCGCGCGAGATCTCAGAAGCATCTTTAACCAACTCGAGTGTAGTTATGAATCGCGCATGAGGCAAGTCGAGAGCCACATTCGTCTGCTCATGACGCGGCCACCTCCCCTGCCACCGAGGAGCAATGGTGTGATGTGGTATCCCGCCACCCCAACCTTGTTGGCCCCTCCCCCCTCCCCAGTTCCATCTTCAGACGAGGACTACGTCCCCATGAATTGATAAAAAAAAAAATAAAAAAAAAAAAAAAAAAAAAAAATAAATAAATAAAAAATAAAAAAATAAAAAATAAATAAAAAATTTTCTTTTTCACCGAATTATGAAAGTTTGTTCTTTTTTAAGAACCATCATGTGCTCGGGTTCGTATTAAATATTGATTCCAACCACCAAGTTGGGTGATTAATTTCAATTTAAGGAGAGACAGAAAAGAAAAAAAATTGTTATCCAAAAAATAAAAATCTAATACCAAAATTTAAAAATTGCACGTCAATTGAAAATGTTCACCAAACTTCAATGGATCATTATTCCAGTTTTTAAAAAATAGTAGACAGAAAAAAAAATTGCTGTCAAGAAATAAAACTTGTTTTCCAAATTCACAATTTTGTTTTCATTTTTCAAAATTTGTTTTCATTCTTCAAAACTTTGTTACACTAAGTTGAATTGATCATAATCCATTTTTAAAAAACTAAACAGAAAAAAAAATTGTTGTCAAGAAATAAAACTTGTTTTCCAAATTTACAAATTTGTTTTTCATTTTCAAAATTTGTTTTCATTCTTCAAAATTTGTAAAACAAAAAACAAACAAAAAGGAGTTGTCTTAATTAGTTTTAATTACTTGTAAAAAGAAAATTACAAAGAACAACCATCACTATCTATAAAGTTTTGAAACACAAACAAAAGATTTTTTTCTACATTTTTCTTTTTATTTATCACTTTTCTTCTGCATAAAGTTCATAACCAGAAGGGTATAAATCTAAATGGTATGTCATAGAATAGTGCATGGATATTTATAATATTAATATAACTACAGAAATAAAATATATTGTGTTCAAATCAAACCTTTATAAAATTACAAAGAACAATACAACAGCAAAAGTAGGCTAAAGAAAACAATAGGGTACGAATAAACACAGTTAATACACGTTTATCATCTAACATTGAAGCTAAGAGCAGGTGATGGGTAGCGATGTACAGCGAGTGCAATATTTGAAATAGCGACACATGGATCGCGAAACAAAATCATCATTCCACAGCAAGTCGGAAGGATGAAATGGCTGGACAATCCGGTTCAAACTTAAACGATCTTTGAATTTACGCAGCAGGTAATACAAACAATACAAACCGCAGAGGTCTGACTCTACGGATTGCAACTGCTGACTGTTTCGTACGTAAGAACTGACGTGCGTTTTTAAAGAACGGTCAAAGTCCACATCCACTGGTTCTCCGAGACTGTCGAAAAGTTCTGCTCTCTTCCCATGGATGAACATGACGATCCAATGACGACCTTTGCTTTGTCTTATCTCTGTATTGACGATAAGACCCACACCTCGGGCAAGCATGTTGTCTGGGATGGAGAGTGGTAGGGTATTTTTGGCGTACACACCCAACACGTGTCTCCGTAAGCTGGAATCGCACTGGACAGCGCACCAAAGCTCCGAAGCCTTCATCTGACGTTCTACTTGACAAACACGTTCCGCGCTTTATCAATCTCAATCAGAGAGTTTCTCTGAGTCATGACAATGCAGCTCAGCGGTTGAGTGAGGGCATTTTTGAACTCCAGTTCGAGCCTCACGTCTCCAGACTTCACCAAATTGAGGTATTCCGAATCGGCGCAAATCTTGTCCAGGTCAAAGACGTAGAGGGCACTTCCCAGGAGAAACTCGCTTCTGCTGATGCCGTTGCCCTTGCCTTCCGCCCACAAACCCATACCATCGAGCATGCTGACATAAGTGGCGACATCGTCCGCTTCGGTCGGCTGACCTGGCACACTGGCACCGTCGACGTAGAGGGTAATCTTTTTCACCATCCAGGATAAAAAATTATACGGGTTGCGATCGTACGAACCGTTCAGAGAGGCCGATTCGACCAAGCCAACGATATAACGGCTGGCCACGGGGTTGGAGACGTTGTCGATGGAATGACTCAGCTGCGATGTCGGGATGCTGGTGACCTTGACCTCGCTCTTCGTGTATGGGTAGAGGGCGTTAGACTTTTCGAACAGGGAGTTGTGAGCCAAGATCAGAGCGGGATTGACTTTGACTTTGCAGACCTGCAGATAAGCATCCAGGAGATGCACTTTGAATTCGTGGCTGGTCACGCTGGTGATCAGACAGAATTTGGGTTCTGATCTATACATTTTCACGGTCATGTCCACTTCGTTGATCAGGTGACGGTTCATTTCGAAGATGTCTTCGAAGATGGGACCCGACATGGTCAGTTCCTTGCTTTGGGCGATAAAAGAGGCACGTGTCATCATTCCGTTGTTGACCGATCCCGTGACGTCACTGCTTTCCAAGTCCGCATTGGTCACGGCGTAGTCCTTGTAGAACAGCTGTGAGGTCAACTGCGTGCTTTTGGCTTCTGCATCGTACCCGAGCAGAGCTTTCATCATGCTCTTGTAGGCGTAGTGGTTGTTGGTCGAAGACACCAGCTGATTCTGCAGGTAGACAGACGTTTGAGAAAATAGCGCCGACATAAATGAGTTTATGGGAGCCACGTTTTCATCTTCCGCCAACGACGTGGTGCCGTCGGCTTGAGTGACCTTGACCTTGACGTGCAGACGGGTCCGTTTCAGATCGATGTAGTCGGCTCCCGAATTGGACACGTGAAACTCCAGCGGGCTCGTGTCGTTGATTTGACTCAGAGGCCTCACGTTAACGAAATAATGCTTCTGCACCGAACTTTGATAAGGCGGAAGTGAAAACAAATTCAACGCTTCGGGAACCAGTTCCTCAAAGTCCCCGTCGTTTATGAGAGACATGCTTTTGGTTCTCTTTTTAACTGAAAATGTCGTCTTCTCGCACGGGAGTGCACTTGAGCGCTTTGGCGGTTTTCGAAGGGACGATGGAGGTAGTGTTCTCGGTTCGACGAATTTTCTTCGTTGTGACGCATCTCTCGCCCCCTTTGCGTTTTATAGCCTTGGCTCTCTTGTCCTTGGCTTCGGCTCTGTCTACCTCGCTTTGAGATTCCGAGGTCACGCGCATGGTGACATCAGCGGTCGTTTGGGGTGGCGTTGCGGCTGCTGTCCGACGTCGAACTGGAATCACCATCTTTTGAGCTTTCCCGTAAAGTAGATTGGAAGTCTTCCTCACGTGTTTGTTGTCGAAGTAGTGTTTGAACTTGGCATAGTCCGGAACGTACAGCGGACGAGATTCCATGGTGGGCGAGGATACGTGCAGTAAAGTTACTCCACGAAAGGATATCGTCTCAAGTGAAGTGTGGCGTGAGTCTCCCCCGACAAGAATGATGCGGTGCCGACGTCGTCGCTCCTTAAATACAGATCAATGTTGTCCGTTTCTTTCAGTTTGACGCGCATGCACATTTCGGTGCTGAAGCTGTAAGTAGGACCCTGTCTCAAATCGATCCTTCTCAGTAAGTTCAGCTGAGTCTCTCCCACCAACGAAGTGTCGCAGAGATTACACAAAACGTCAACGTAGGGATCTTTGACCTTGCTCATGTCTAGGGATCCAAAGTTCAGCTCCTTCAAGGACACCACCCAGAATCCGTCAAACGTCAGTCTCTGGTTCAGTTTCACCCGGAAACGATAGGGCGTGTTCCCCGTGAAGGATGTGGTTTTGGAGTCTGAGCTTTTGAGAAACACGTACTTCTCCATGATTTGTTTCACGCTTCTTTCAGTTCGCTTTCCGGCACGTAGGAGTCAAACTTTTTTGGCCAACCGAGCCAGCGCACCAGGGCGTACGTCTCCCCCTTCACCTTTTTCCTTTTCAAGACCTTCTCTACTCGCCAGAGCACGTCGTCCGCTTTGTCGACCTTCTTTAGCTCGTTGGCGTAAAACGATCCGGTCAGAGGCTCGTCGTGAAAGTCTTTCAGTTTGTACTGAGCAAACCCCTGCTTTCTGTAGCGTTGAGATACTTTGAAAAGCTCCTCCGTCCACTTGAGATCGAGCACCGTGCTGAAGGGTCTTCTCAGATATGAGATGCGAACCAGGTCGCCTACTTTAAATAGGTATCTCTTGACTCGAGGTTTGCCGCTGACTTTCTTCCTCAAGGGTTTGAGGTAGACGTGATCCCACACTTTGACCTGGTTCTCCTCGGACACTCGTGCAGGAGACAGTTGTGGCAGCGAAGAATGCGACGTGTGGTTGTAGTTGTACACCAGTTCGGGGAGAGCGTCCAAGTAGCGTTTGGTGTTTTCGTGCGTCATGTATCGAGTGATCAAGGATTTCAGGGTCCTGTTGAACCGTTCCACGTAATTGCTTTTGATGTTTTCATTGCGCGCAATGGTGTGGGTTATGTTCTGCTTTTCTAGAAAGACCTTGAAAGCCCCTTTGAATTCGCTCCCCGCATCTGTTCTCACTTTTTGAGGTTTCCTTTCTTGAATTATTTCTTTGAAAGCCTTCAACACGGTCTCGGGTCTCTTGTTTACCAAAGGTGAAACGAATGCATACCGTGAAAGAATGTCCAAGGTCACCAGCAGGTATCTAACGCCATCATTCCATTTCGTGTACCTAGACATATCGGCTAAATCCACGTCAAACATTTCATCCAGAGAATGCACTCTGACTTTCATTCTTTTAAAGCGATATGTTGGAGGTCGATGTAAGCTGTAAGCGTCTTGGTTTCTGACAAATGCTTTCACCTTCCTCAGGGAAATGTTGGGTTGTTTATTCAACCGTAACTCCTCACGGAGTTTGGATGGACCGTAGTAAGCTCCTGGTTTGCCGGGGTCAAAATAATACTGCTCTAGAGCTTTCTCGTGTTTGTGAGACACTTTGTCATTCTTGGGAAGACTCATGATGCACACTGACTCATAGCATGGTAAGCTTACAATTATATAATAGAACACGAAGTCACCATGAGCTGAATGTGATATTTTTTATTGACAATACACAAACATTTCACATACAATATTTGTAAATAATACATGTATTCACTCACACACATAATTACATCAGGTTTTCTGTACTATTGTAAAACCCAAATCGTTTCCAATTTAAAGTCAAATGCTCTGTAGTCACTGTCAAATAAGACCATGTCCAATCTCATGGGTCAGTTTGAAAATTTCTTTTCCAGAAACAGCATTTTAACGACACGCTGTTTCAAATCACTAAGCCACTCCAGTGATTTGAACTGTGATTCACGATAGTCCTTACATTGATATGGAAGTAGGTGAAAGGTAGTCACGTGCTTCAACGATGAATCATCAGCTATCAGTTTCATCCAGTGATCCAACACCTGATCGTCATTGACCTCGTTCAGAGCTATGTTGAAGTACTTATCAGCCTGATCCTGTTCCGTCACGTCATAACAGGTATGAACTGGTTCCCCCTCTGTGTCGAACATGCAACCAAAACACAACTCGCTCGAAAGGCGTCGAATGATCTTAGTGAGTTCCAAACAGTAACACAAAGTGAGAAGTCTCTCAACGTGTTTCAGTGCATTCGTTGCTTCCACTTCATCGACATGCCTGGGAACTTGCCTTGACTTTTTGATGATCACTCGTTTGACCGATGGACGATTTTCATCATCAGGACATTTTCGTTTGGCATCCATGACACACGCATCTCGACGTTGAAACCAGTCATTTGATTCCTGGACAACCGCATCATGGAGACTGTGAGAGGCACGAATCACTTGCTTCCAGCTGTAGAAGGTAGCTGTATTTGTCATGATTTGAACACCGAAGCAAGCAATGAACGTGTGTTGTGAATCTTACAAGAAATGCTCAAATGATAGTCAATGCGAGTGTGTATAATATATATATATATATATATAACACGCATACATGTACAATGTCGTCAATTCATTGGCTGTTTTAAATGGATAATATCATTCATTTTCATTGGCTGGATGATGTCATGTTTAATATACATTTATCAATAGGAATAATGATTCAATTAAAAATGGTTTTCCAGTCCTTCTAATACAATGTACACTTGAATTATTGTTCTTTCATTTTCTCTCTCAACTTTTCTTCTATTCGTTCTTTTCGAATGGAAGTAAAGAACCAATGGATCAGGTAGTCTTCATCCTGGTATCTTTGTATGTCTCTGTCAGAGAATTCGAGGTTAGTAGACGTTCTCTGTTCTCTGGCTCTCTCCAGGATGTTGGCATGAGATACAGACATCAAGGCATCATCGAAGTACAAGTCAACTCGTTCGTCCTCTGACATCATAAGACACGGATGATGCCGTTGAGAGGGATGATCTGTTTCACAACCGTAACAGTTATTTTGACACAATTCATTGACTCTACCTCGGAGTTCATCAATATACACTGCTTCCAAAATGCACTCAAATCGTAATCTAGTTTGACGACGATTACGATTTCTTAACGTTCCGTGTTCTGGAACAATGACTTCAAAGATGGATAAGGAATAAGGTCCTGGGTCCATGCCGGCTTCTGCTCCTGTTGACATCAGCTGACACTGAAGAATTCTTTCTAGACATCGAGCTCCAGCAAGATAGGCAGCAACGGGACTTCTCCGTGATGTTCTACCTTGTCTGATCAGTTCACGTCTACCATTCAACCTGTAGCGGTATCGTGTCGACATGATGTTTTTTCCCGTTATTCCTCTAAAACAAAACCAAAAGAAAAACAAACTTGAAAATTAGTGTACAAAATTACACATTTTTGGGGTAAAAATGTTGCAACAAGTTTCAATAAAGTTACATTTTTTTCCTTTTTCTTTCTTTTTTTTTTTGGTTTTTTTTTTTTTTTTTTTTTTTTTTTTTTTTTTTTTGCAAAGAGGTTTGGCTTTGTGTCTAAGAGTTTATGTTTTGATCAAATGTACTACATTTAGGTTATATCTACATCACACTGACCTCATGATTTATGATGATGTGTTGGAATAGATCAAATCAGGATTGAAGCCATAGGGCCGCGACTGGATGCCATCTGACAAGAGGTATCGTTTGTCATCTTGAGGAGTCAGAGCCAATTTGGTCACTTTGATTGTGTAAAGAGTGTTGTGTATAGACCTAATTTGATGAAAGGTGGCTAAAGTTTGTTTTTGATCGAAAAGACACTCTTTGAACATTTGGTGACGAAGATGCTTTTGAATGAAAGCTGACTGAACACCTTTGGCAGTGCGTTTTTCAACACTTTCACCTGTGGTTTTGTCAAAAGTAAAACTATAGTTCTTGGGTCGAAGGCCTACAAATTCTCTGATTACTTTTCCACCCACTTCATCTTTCATGAGACCTATGGCTTTGTGTCTTTCCATTGAGTAAAGTGGATGGTCTGTGGGATAGTTTGATGTGTCAAAGAGGTGAATGTTTTCAAGCATAAAATCTTGAGGACCACGAAGAGGCACACCCACAGGAGACCACACTTGATAAAACAGACTGTCTGTGTCTGTCATGAGCACTCTGAGGTGCTTGTGAGTGTACTCCTTCAACATGACATTGTAATGAAAGTTGTACAAAAGTCGCTTTGCGTGTTCCAAGATGGTGAAACCTACAGCGACGGGTTGGTTCAAAGTCACGGATACCTTTTCCATGCTCACAACAACTAGATTTTCCGAGAAAATGTTCACACTTTTGAAATTAGCTTTGGCAGTGAACCTGCGGAGCCGTTCCTCAGTAGTGATCAATTCGATCTGTTTGTAGTTTCTCACGTTTTGTAACTGTTTGCCATAAACAGCATTAGAAAGTAATTTGAACAAGTCTTTGGAAAAGGTATCTGTGGCTTCTTTTCGCCTTTGAGTGTTGAAGTCTATGTAAGGTTTCATCCATTTGGACTGTTTGAATTTCAACACTTTGTGCACTTTTCTCAATTTCAAACCCAAACGTAAATACTGCTGCAATGTGCCAAAGTAGGTGATGTAATTTTCCTTGTCTTTCAAGGTTGAGAACAGTTTGGTTCCCGTGGGTGGCTTCTTTTGATTCTCTTTCCCTAACATACCTAACTCTGAAAGCAGTTCTTGTTGATAGGGAGACAAATGTTCAAAGGGAATGCTTTCTTTAGTGGGAGCAAGAGGGAGTGACTGATGGACGGAATGAAGATGACGTGGGTACTCCAAATCACACTGTACAATGTACCCCACGTCACCTTCAGGATCAAGCTGAAGCCAGTCAATACTGTCAATGTCATCTACCCACTCAAACTGACCTTCAGGTAATGGGCAACTCATGGCTGCACCATACAGGTTATTTATGTCAAAATAAAGTAAATGACTTTCTGACTGGGATGGGTCGAAATCGGACATGTGTTTGTTGTTGGCTTTGGCATATCTGTGGTTAATACTAGCAACACCCCCTCTCACAGAATCAGCTACGAAATTGTACATGTCAGGGTCAGTCATGAGGTCAAGTGTCACTCCTGTCATTAACAGACAGGCGTCCATGGCCATCCCTGGGAGGGTGAAATACTGACAAGGGTCTAACTTGTAATAGCTCAAGCACATGTCGCGAAAAGCTTCAAAGACATCAGTCAAAATCAAAGTATCCACGGAGACATACAACTCCATGAATTCTCTAACAGATGTGACTTTGAATGTTTCCCAAATGTGTTTGGCAAAAGCATAGTCTTCCTCGGAAATGGTTTCCTCTGTTAAAGAGGAAAAAAATTCATCTCTGCTAGGAAAGTTGGTTTGATCCAACTTGTCAAAAGTGTCCACATACTCATAAAAATAGGGAAGTTTTCTCGTCAACAAATCAACATGGTCAGGATAGTTCTTTACCAAATATTTGAATTCCGCTTGACCTTTGCTTCTCAAATTGTCGGCCAAAGTTTGCAAGCTGGTATTCAAGAATTTGAAACTGTCCAAAAAGCGAAGTTGGTCAATTTGAAACATGATGAAGTGCTCAGAATTTTGACCTATGCATGACAATTTTCGATCAGCAAATAATTCTGCTGCCTGAAGTACCAAGTGATTATCATACCGGGAGGCATTGTGACATATGACATTTATGAATTTGGACTCTTTGAAATTGACATTGCACTTATTGTGACACAGACCCCTGACTTGTCCTGTCAAATGATCGTGATCGATGTGTCTCTCTTTGGGTTGCACCATCTTTCCACACAGATAACAGTGAGTTTCCAAATCTAATGCTAAATTTTCAGAGGGTGTCAAATTCATGGGGACAGGGTTGTTCAAAATATCCATGAGTTCATCATAGTCTTGCAAAAGATGAGTCATAAAGTGTTGAGCAGCCCCTTCCCCACTATAGGTTCTCATGGGAAACGAATAGAGATCAGATTCTCTGCACACAATCTGATAGCTGTAACCACAGGGAATGTGCTCATGGACATGACGACTTCCTGTTGAGGTTGTCTCATTATGTTCTGGAGTAGCCAAGACAGACTCAAAATCTGCATAGATGACAAAGGCAACTTTTTCCATCTTACGATACTGACCCAAACCAAAAGTTCGAAAAGCTTTTTCCTTTTCCGGCATTTTGATTCGCTGAGCCTTATGATGACAGTAGGGAATGTGCTTTGTCAATGTATCTTCCGAACAAAAAGGCCACAAACATTTTCGACAAATGAATTTAGTGTTCCCGTCACCTTCTCTTCTGACCAATGCTGGCAAACTAGTGATCAGAACATAATGAGACAATGGAGGTTCATCTTCCTCCTCTACTTCTTGAGTCAATAGTAAGAGATCAACATGTCGGTCTTTGGGCACATCAGAAATAGCTGAACTGATTCGTAATGGAAAAACAACATGCTTTTGATTCTCATCTTCATCAATACCATAAACATTGACACTCACATTGTTTGCACTTTCAAATTTCGATATGTGATTGAGTTTCATGGGAAATGAAGATTGTTTCAAGTCCAAGTGGTGTATTTTGTCTTTATAGTGATGCACTTGTTCTCTGACTAGATGAGATTCAACGGGAAACAAATGAGCCAAAACGCAGTACACAAAACACATGTCGTCATCCATGTTTTTGATGTTCAACAGACACTGCTTTCTCTCTAAAAAAGTGGGAAGGGGAAGATAGGAGGACCCTCGATAAGGTTGAAACTTGACCACAGATAATTTTACACTCAAAACAGCTTCAAAATTTAAATTTGAACTGTCCCCTTCATAATTGTCCATCAGTTTCATGATGGTGTTCATGGCTTCTGTGTACAGTTCATCCAAATCGCCAGTGTCAGTGGCTGGGGACATTTTAGTTCGAAAGTAAGGTTCAGTGAATGATGTTTCACCATCAGCATCCATTTTGTTGAATCGAAATTGTGTGCAAAGTCCCCATTTGATGGATGATTTTGCTTCAATTTCGTTTTTCAAATGTTGGTCAATGTCAGGTTGAATTTTCAGAAAATAGAAGAAAGGATCGTTTCCTTCTTCCCCCTCAGGTGTAAAGTCAAATTCCCTCACATCCCCATTCAATGCTTGTCTTGAACAAGATTGAGAAGTGTCAGTGTTTGTTTTTTTGCGCTTAGTCGAGCCAGCCCCACTTTGTTCATGATTAGAATGAGAGAGTTTTCTGTGTTTGTTTAAGTCTTTCACAGAAGCAAAGGTTTCTGCACATATGTGACATGTAAAAGATTGACTAGATGAAGAAGGCTGAGAATAATCTTTGTGATGAATTCGTGTATGTCTGTGTAGATTATCTTTGCGTGAAAAGGATGTGTGACAAAATTCACAGTCAAAACGTCTTGAAGATGACCCACAGTTTTTTTGGTGTCTCGTGAGTGAATATTTTAGTCCAAATGTTTTTTGACAAAACTCACAGGTAAAAGAAGAGGATTTATCTTGATTAGACATTTTAAAAAATTATCCTCCAAAGAAAATATTTTAAAAAAACCAAAAACCAAAAGCAAATTAATATCAAGGCTCTTCTCAATATGCTTCCTTGTCTGAAATGTAAAAGAGAAAATTGGTTCTGGTATCATTTTTTTTTTTTTTTTTTAGACTTTGTAATATAAAGTGTATAGAGAAATGTGTAAATGTAAATTTTCTTTACTTTGTTGCAGGTGATAAAATAAATGATGAAATAACAAAAAGAAATATGGTCACTTACCTTAATTACTAAAAATAAAATCCTCAACACAAAGAATTTTCCAAAGAAATTATAAAGGATTCTTTCCTCTCTCACTGATCACCAGAAAATGAAGACTTGCAGAAAGTTTGTGTCATTTAAAAGGTTCCAGACACATGTCCGAGGTTAGAGCACTGTACTCTTGATACTCAGATGACTCACGGGTACTGGAATGTGTGAGGTAACTCGAACAAATAACCAGCAGATGGAACCATAATGCAAACATACTCTCGTGACATGGGTGTATTTCCTGTTCAGATTTTGAGTCAACAAGGCAGTGACTCGGACAAATAAGCAGCAGATGGAATAACACAAAGATACTCTCACTGTGTTTCCTGTGAAAATGGTCTAATAAAAGACAACACCTGTGTCAACAACAAAGTGAGTTGAATACAATACACAATTGAATGTTTGTACTCTTGAGACTTGTGTGTACTTCCTGTTCAGACTCGTTTGACGTCAGAAAACATCTGTGTCAAAAAGGGAGTGACTGAAACAAATAACCAGTAGCTGGAACCATAATGCAAACACACTCTCGTGAACCATCTATATTTCCTGATCAGATGTTGTGCCAACGAGGGAGTGACTTGAAGAAATTATCAGTTGATGGAATACAAATTCTAATCCACTGAAGATAAAGGGTTCCAAATGGTTTGCAGACTTAGGCGTACCCATTTTAGTGTACATTTTCAAAATTGAAAGGTCACCAATGATGCAAAGAATAGGCACCTGCAAGCACTCAATAGGAGGATATGGTGGACATTGCAACTATTTTGATTAAAGCGTGGACTTGATCTCTAATTCCAATTTCTAAAAGGTTATTGTCATGGGTGGGTATTCAGTGCAAAAGACCAACGCCTTGTTGATACAGGTGACAATAATCAAATCATGGACCCGCATTTTGTTGTCACAGATGGTAGTCATTTACCTATATCTTCGGTGACTTGTTGACACAGGTGGTACCTATTTAATTCAATGTTCACATCTTGTTGACACAGGTGGCACCTATTCAGTGCAACGTCTACGCCTTTGTTGACACAGGTGTTTGCTATTTCCTGCTTTTGTTGACATAAGGTCACTTCGTACACTAATGACGTCATCGAGTCACGTGACTCAGTGACGTCACAGTCACGTGACTTGTTTTAGCCAATCAAAAGCTCGCAAAATGAGGAGGAGGCAAAACTTTCATTAATATTACCCTACTGACATGGAATTTAGTGGTTCAATGAATGGTTTAATATAAATCAGTCTGAGACCTCCATCTTCACATTTTCGTGTGAAGAGTGATTCGTTATATATATATATAGCCCTTTGTGTCGCTCAGTAGAAACTTGACAAAAATGAGTGCTCAGTTAAGTATTCGATATCATTTAAGGTGACGTCTATAATTTCGACATTATTTCGAATCATAATCCCTAGTACTGCAACAACGAGCAAAACAAATATAGTGAAATTGAGTCTCCTTGTCTGCAACATCTTTCGTTTTGCAAAAGTGGATAAATGCCCGTTTTGTATAATACTGGAAGTTATGTTTGATATTAGAATATTAACCCATTTCTGTAAATGTTCCCACAGCCATAAGTATTCATAGCCATCATGATACACACTTCAGAAAGCGTGTCAAATGCTTTTTCCAAACCAATCAGTACTAATAAATATTTTTCATTTAAAACATATCAAATTATTTCATGCCTTAAAAACGAGAATTCAAAGAGTATTGACATTTGTTAAATATCATTTAAAGTAGATTAATGCTACATATATTCCATGACTATTTCGATCGCTTTGATTTCAACTGTGAAGATGGAACTGCCATGAAACTTATGATACTAAGATCTTTTGTTAACTCCACATACAGTAGCTCTTGAAACCTTGCCACCATCCTTTGAGCAACTGTGAAAATTAAACTACGAGTGTTATAATTTAGCACGTAAATGTACATATTCCTGTCCATAGACCAGCTGATATGTTGAAAATTTTGTAAAGTTAGCGAGTGAAAGATTTACATGAGGCCTGGCTATTTAGTTAACAGTTTCGCCAAGTGTAGGTTTCAGTTTGTCTGGGAATAACTGAATTGGGTCTGGAATATTTCCGAAAGTATCAGGTTTCCATGGCGCGGAACAAAGAGTTTGAACTAGTGGGAGTTTGCTTTTGTAAATTTCCATCTTGTCCAATTTCGTTCACCAGTAGGGGTGATAGCCTGAAGTAGTTTAGGAAAATGGTCGCTTCCACATAAGCAATCAGGGCGGTGGGGTAGCGCAGTGGTTAAAGCTTTCGCTCCTCCTGTCGAAGAGTCGGGTTCGATTCCCAACATGGGTACTATGTGTGACGCCCATTTCTGGTGTCCCATGTTGTGCTGTTGCTAGAACATTGCTAAACGCCGTGTCAAACCTCACACACATACGTCTTCACGCAGAAAACAGTCTTACTCCTTTAGTAGACTGGTATCTGTAAGAGTCAGATCCAACGAGGAATAAGTTCCCGTGGCAGGATGTAAATACGTGTGGGAGCAGTCATTTAGGACCAACACATCCTCTTATAGGGCTATGCCCGTTTAGATAACCCATGATGACAGGGTGTGTGGGGAGCTGATCATATGAAGCTTGTAGATCCGTCTGCTCTGAAACAGTGTTAAGGCAATGTGAAATGTTAGCACCTCAACAGCTTGAAGACTGTCGGTTAGTGGAACAACACTATGAGTAACATCCTGTCTTATCCAGAGGGAGGAACCTCCAGTTACTTTTTCACCCAGAGGTGAAAAGGTGGTAATGCAAAATAAAATAAAATGAAATGAAATGAAATGAAATGAAATGAAATGAAATGAAATGAAATATTTTCTGATACCACATTTTTCTGGTGGTTCTGGTTCGCTCGTCATGCCGAAGACACGCTTTGATTCCGCACATGCATGAGGACAGTGTGAAGCCCATTTCTGGTATCCCCAGAGGTGATATTTCTGAAGTATTGGCGGCGTAAAACTAAAATCACTCACTCACTGGTGTTTCTTGGTTTCACATCGCGAACTTTCACGAAGAGGGGCGGTGGGGAGGACTAGTGGTTAAAGTGTTCAATCGTCACCCCTGAGACCTGGGATCGGGTTCCCACAGTGGGTACAACTATGTGAAGCCCGTTTCTGGTGTCCCCGCCGTGATATTGCTGGAATATTTGCTAAATGTGACGTAAAACTAAACTCACTGACGCACTCACCTATTTTGCGCATATCGATTTTTTCCAACTTGTTCCCCCCGTCCCCCAAGGCTTCTAACCAGCGGATATGATTATAATACTTTTACAGCTGTGAGCGTACCGGATTTACAAGGAAGTGTCTACATAAGAGATTTCCCCTTATCAGGTTTCACCATGTACATGCATTCAGGTGTATATGCCACAAATATCTACCTTATAGTACCCGAATGGTAGTTTACACTTGAATAAAAACTATCCTACAAATAGGTATTACAAGAAAAAAGAGTTCTGCCGACTACTCAAACACCTTAAACTTTCTGTAAGTAACGCTCGGGTAATTTCATATGTCAAAGGGGATTTTATGTATGCGAGGGCATTGTAATGGGGTCGGGAGATCGGGGTTGTGTTGTGGACAGTCTAACCTTGTTTTCGTTTGGAAATTTGATCAAATCGTTCTGGTGAAAGAAAACCGTCTTGCAACGGGCATGCAAAAGACGACATCTGCACAGGTTTCAGGTGAGATCTGAATGAAATTCATTTAAAAAAATCAGATGTATCCATGATGGTTTAAACTATATTTTCCCTGTAATTCTTATGTTCGAAAGTATATTAACCAGAGTGTATCGACCGAACGCACTGTATTCTCTTGCCTGTGAAGGGCATCTCGTCTCACAAGAACACAGCAAGACTTCGTTGACGGTATGGAGCACGCTAATGCCGCTTTTAGCGACAGCGATGGCAACATCACAAGTCTAAAACAACGCCAAAACGTCAAAAGCGACGTGTATGGAGTATGTTGTGCCTCGTCCGGAGACGTTCCCACCCAGGCGTCGTTGGGGGAGGATGGCAACGCCCATGTGAACAACGCTGGACTGGAGTACAGAGTAGAGGATGTTCCCCCACCCCATTTGTGCCTCGTCTTCGGTTTACAGGTAAGTTTAGAACGAATCGAATAATCAAATCGAAATCCAGAATCAATTTACTTCTTATTTTATGTCTTCGCGTTATGCATGCTGATGTTACAGGCGTTATCCAAATGCTTTATATACAAAGATCCTCTTCATCAATACTGTAAACCGTTATTGTGAGTTAACGTTAAGGCTCAGAACAGAACTGTACAATTTTAGACCGTGGGTTCACGCCAAGGTTATAAAGTTTCGTAGATGCCGAATTATAAAACAGTTTTCATTCTTCGGAGAATTTAACTATTATAAAATTGTTATAACTGGCACACATAGTTTTTCAAATCTTCAATCAAGGCTAACTCACCTGAATGACTTCATCCCTACCTCGATAAGACATAGCTTTTAAAATTACTTTCAAGCATAGTAAGTGACCCGTGTTACACGTAGCGTGTAGTTACGTAAATAGCGTTAATGGCTGTTGATTGTCCAAATTACTGTATACCATACAGTAATACGGAGGTTATGAAATGTAGTTTTATATTCTTTGATTTTTTACACTCGAATCATTCCACGAGTGCATTGTAGGACAGATCTCGCACATGTAAACATGTGTTCATCGTGATCATCACCATGGATACCTACAGCCCATGCCCTTGTCCCCCAACAAGACAACCATATTTGGTTGGTGCACAAGCGAAGGTGATACCAACCTACCACATTGCCTTCTCAGAATCTCCTGGCTTTAAAAACAGTTATAATTAGCGAAGGAAGCAAACTTCTTGCCTTGATCGGCATAACCCTTTGACTCATAAAAAATAAAATAAAAAAAAAAAAATAAATAAATGAAAAAAATTTAAAAAAATGATGATACTCGCTCATTTAAAAAAAATCATTCACTGATTGTCATGTAAAACCATATCTGTACAAGAATGACTCTGGAATGTTTAGTACTGAATATAATGGCGATTATGAACTTTCAAAAAGTCCTTTTTTTGCGCCTTACACGATTCACGGTCAATAGCGAATGTAAGTCCCACAGCCAACATTTTCTTCCTCATACCCCCTGTCAACTTCCCGATCCTCTGATTTTTCTGCACACGACGACTAGTCATTTCCCGGATATTCTTCAGTGGGTCAGGATCGACGCTCATTCAATCATGAGATATGTCAGGGGTTGCCTAAGTAGGTTCTTTATGTATAATTTTTCCATTTCCATGAAGCAAGTGCTGTTGAGCATCAGCTCGTCTATCTCCATCCCCCTTGTGGTGTCCAGCAACATCTGTGCCGGGGACATGGAACTGGTCAAGTCAGAGATCATGTCCACCTTCCTCTTCATGTGCGGCGTGTGTACCATCCTGCAGTGTGTCATCGGTGTGAGGTGAGGGCGTGTGTAGCATCCTGCAGTTTGTCATCGGTGTGAGGTGAGACCGTGTGTACCATAATGCAGTGTGTCGTCGGTGTGAGGTGAGGGCGTGTGTAGCATCCTGCAGTGTGTCATCGGTGTGAGGTGAGGGCGTGTGTAGCATCCTGCAGTTTGTCATCGGTGTGAGGTGAGGCCGTGTGTACCATAATGCAGTGTGTCGTCGGTGTGAGGTGAGGGCGTATGTGCCATCCTGCAGTGTGAGGTGTGGGCGTGTGTACCATAATGCAGTGTGTCGTCGGTGTGAGGTGATGGCGTGTGTACCATCCTGCAGTGTGTCGTCGGTGTGAGGTGATGGCGTGTGTAGCATCCTACAGTGTGTCGTCGGTGTGAGGTGTGGGTGTGTGTACCATCCTTCAGTGTGTCGTCGGTGTGAGGTGAGGGCGTGTGTAGCATCCTGCAGTGTGTCGTCGGTGTGAGGTGATGGCGTGTGTAGCATCCTGCAGTGTGTCGTCGGTGTGAAGTGAGGGTGTGTGTACCATCTTGCAGTGTGTCATCGGTGTGAGGTGTGGGCGTGTGTAGCATCCTGCAGTGTGTCGTCGGTGTGAGGTGAGGGCGTGTGTAGCATCCTGCAGTGTGTCATCGGTGTCAAGTGAGAGCGTGTGTAGCATCCTGCAGTGTGTCGTCGGTGTGAGGTGAGGATGTGTGTAGCATCCTGCAGTGTGAGGTGTGGGCGTGTGTACCATAATGCAGTGTGTCGTCGGTGTGAGGTGATGGCGTGTGTACCATCCTGCAGTGTGTCGTCGGTGTGAGGTGATGGCGTGTGTAGCATCCTTCAGTGTGTCATCGGTGTCAAGTGAGGGCGTGTGTAGCATCCTGCAGTGTGTCGTCGGTGTGAGGTGAGGGCGTGTGTAGCATCCTGCAGTGTGTCGTCGGTGTGAGGTGAGGGCGTGTGTAGCATCCTGCAGTGTGTCATCGGTGTCAAGTGAGGGCGTGTGTACCATAATGCAGAGTGTCGTCGGTGTGAGGTGAGGGCGTGTGTAGCATCCTTCAGTGTGAGGTGATGGCGTGTGTAGCATCCTTCAGTGTGAGGTGATGGCGTGTGTAGCATCCTTCAGTGTGAGGTGATGGCGTGTGTATCATCCTTCAGTGTGAGGTGATGGCGTGTGTAGCATCCTTCAGTGTGTCGTCGGTGTGAGGTGTGGGCGTATGTGCCATCATGCAGTGTGAGGTGAGGGCGTGTGTAGCATCCTTCAGTGTGTCGTCGGTGTGAGGTGTGGGCGTGTGTACCATTCTGCAGTGTGTCGTCGGTGTGAGGTGTGGGTGTGTGTACCATCCTTCAGTGTGTCGTCGCTGTGAGGTGATGGCGTGTGTAGCATCCTGCAGTGTGTCGTCGGTGTGAGGTGAGGGTGTGTGTACCATCTTGCAGTGTGTCATCGGTGTGAGGTGTGGGCGTGTGTAGCATCCTGCAGTGTGTCGTCTGTGTGAGGTGTGGGCGTATGTGCCATCCTGCAGTGTGTCGTCGGTGTGAGGTGTGGGCGTGTGTACCATTCTGCAGTGTGTCGTCGGTGTGAGGTGTGGGTGTGTGTACCATCCTTCAGTGTGTCGTCGGTGTGAGGTGAGGGCGTGTGTAGCATCCTGCAGTGTGTCGTCGGTGTGAGGTGAGGGCGTGTGTAGCATCCTGCAGTGTGTCATCGGTGTCAAGTGAGGGCGTGTGTACCATAATGCAGAGTGTCGTCGGTGTGAGGTGAGGGCGTGTGTAGCATCCTTCAGTGTGAGGTGATGGCGTGTGTAGCATCCTTCAGTGTGAGGTGATGGCGTGTGTAGCATCCTTCAGTGTGAGGTGATGGCGTGTGTATCATCCTTCAGTGTGAGGTGATGGCGTGTGTAGCATCCTTCAGTGTGTCGTCGGTGTGAGGTGTGGGCGTATGTGCCATCATGCAGTGTGAGGTGAGGGCGTGTGTAGCATCCTTCAGTGTGTCGTCGGTGTGAGGTGTGGGCGTGTGTACCATTCTGCAGTGTGTCGTCGGTGTGAGGTGTGGGTGTGTGTACCATCCTTCAGTGTGTCGTCGCTGTGAGGTGATGGCGTGTGTAGCATCCTGCAGTGTGTCGTCGGTGTGAGGTGAGGGTGTGTGTACCATCTTGCAGTGTGTCATCGGTGTGAGGTGTGGGCGTGTGTAGCATCCTGCAGTGTGTCGTCTGTGTGAGGTGTGGGCGTATGTGCCATCCTGCAGTGTGTCGTCGGTGTGAGGTGTGGGCGTGTGTACCATTCTGCAGTGTGTCGTCGGTGTGAGGTGTGGGTGTGTGTACCATCCTTCAGTGTGTCGTCGGTGTGAGGTGAGGGCGTGTGTAGCATCCTGCAGTGTGTCGTCGGTGTGAGGTGAGGGCGTGTGTAGCATCCTGCAGTGTGTCGTCGGTGTGAGGTGATGGCGTGTGTAGCATCCTGCAGTGTGTCGTCGGTGTGAGGTGTGGGCATGTGTACCATTCTGCAGTGTGTCGTCGGTGTGAGGTGTGGGTGTGTGTACCATCCTTCAGTGTGTCGTCGGTGTGAGGTGAGGGCGTGTGTAGCATCCTGCAGTGTGTCGTCGGTGTGAGGTGAGGGCGTGTGTAGCATCCTGCAGTGTGTCGTCGGTGTGAGGTGATGGCGTGTGTAGCATCCTGCAGTGTGTCGTCGGTGTGAAGTGAGGGTGTGTGTACCATCTTGCAGTGTGTCGTCGGTGTGAGGTGAGAGCATGTGTAGCATCCTGCAGTGTGTCGTCGGTGTGAGGTGTGGGCGTGTGTACCATTCTGCAGTGTGTCGTCGGTGTGAGGTGTGGGTGTGTGTACCATCCTTCAGTGTGTCGTCGGTGTGAGGTGAGGGCGTGTGTAGCATCCTGCAGTGTGTCGTCGGTGTGAGGTGAGGGCGTGTGTAGCATCCTGCAGTGTGTCGTCGGTGTGAGGTGATGGCGTGTGTAGCATCCTGCAGTGTGTCGTCGGTGTGAAGTGAGGGTGTGTGTACCATCTTGCAGTGTGTCGTCGGTGTGAGGTGAGAGCATGTGTAGCATCCTGCAGTGTGTCGTCGGTGTGAGGTGTGGGCGTATGTGCCATCCTGCAGTGTGAGGTGAGGGCGTGTGTAGCATCCTTCAGTGTGTCGTCGGTGTGGGGTGATGGCGTGTGTAGCATCCTGCAGTGTGTCGTCGGTGTGGGGTGATGGCGTGTGTAGCATCCTGCAGTGTGTCGTCGGTGTGGGGTGATGGCGTGTGTAGCATCCTGCAGTGTGTCATCGGTGTGAGGCGTGGGCGTGTGTGCCATCCTGCAGTGTGTTGTCGGTGTGAGGTAATGGCATGTGTGTGAGGTGATGGCATGTGTGTGAGGTGATGGCATGTGTGTGAGGTGATGGCATGTGTGTGAGGTGATGGCTTAAGAATCATACCTTTAATCTGAGTGTTAACAGTTTCTGAGAAATACTTGTATGCACTCACTTATCACAAACTTCATTCAGACATGCTTCACAGAGTATCTGTGAATGATGTTCAGACAGTTGACACCATGTGTTCCCATCATCTCACGGTATGTTTGAAGGCTGCCGATAATTCAAGGTGGATGTCACAAGTTTCTGCCGGCCATTGCTGCTCTTATGGCACTAGAACGATGGAAGTGTCCGGATCTTGGACCAGGTAACATCGACTCATTGTTATACAAGCTTGGACACATCAAGAAATATTTTGTTACTAAATCTACATTTCACGAAAACTAACCGGCCATCTAAGTTTAAAAAAACCCCAATTCATATTTTGTTGGTCTGTAATCTTAGAGTACGACACACATACACCAAAGTTAAGAATTCGAAATTCGATCTTTGACTCTCAAGCATAGTTATTCCCAGTTCTGTTTTGACGTGTATTCAGAAAACAATTCCACAAGAGCCAGAGGAAAGATGACACGCGGCAAATAAGAAAAAAAAAAGAAAGAAAAATGTGCTGAGTTGCCGATGCTAAACGAACCCTTGGTGAAGAATGTGTTCAGGATGTGATCATTATTAGAATATACATGATGACCCGAGAGTCAAGATTGACCTCACTAGGTCTCAAGCCTTTAAATATTCCGAATCAAGTCTCATATTAGTACACCAACTTCTAAATGCCTTTGAAGAAATTTAAGGATGAGATAGTCCGTCTTTTCGACCTAGGATATATAAGCATGGACTGAGGTGAATATTCGTTTGATTAGCATTCCTAGGCACGGTGTAGGTCAAAGTTCAATGGTGGATTATGATGACCCACACTTCTTGTCAATGGAGAACGCATGTGTTGATCCTTCCGGGATCTATAAAATATTTTATTCTAGTTTCTAACTTTTTGAGTGTCTTCAAAGGTCGGAACGCGAGAGGGAATGCTACTTTTTATTCGAATACTTTCGATGGGACTGAGAGACACCACCTGGGTCCCGTTTCACAAAACGCTCGTAGCCTAAGACCTCGTAAGTTTTCTCGTAGCCATTGTGCCTCCTATACTGTAACACAGGAGCTATGGATGCTACGAGAAAAGTTACGAGATCTTAGGCTTACGAGAGTTTCGTGAAACGGGCCCCTGATTAGTAAAGAAATGCATAAAACTCGACGAGTAGTTTCATAATTGTATTACGTTAAATTGTTAAATGTTTATATCATCTTGTAGCTTGATAAGGGACCGTTCAAATTCTATGGCATTTGATGTCCTAAAACTAGCGATTGACTGAGACGGAGCCCTCATTAACATATAAAAAAATCTCTCAATTCTGGTGTATGTACAAATGCAAATTTAAATGTAATGACATACTGTATCATTTGTGTTTTGAGAGCAGAAAATGATTGTGTTTGCTTAATTTTATTCTTCATTCTGTTTGTATTAGGTGGACAGGTATTGAACGCTGATGGATCAAATTCGTCATTATCCAGGACTGATGTGTGGCAAATGCGGATGAGAGAGGTAAAGGTCATTTCATGGGTACCCCAATCGAGTGAGTGAGTGAGTGGGCGAGTGAGCGAGCGAGTGAGCGAGTGAGCGAGTGAGTGAGCGAATATGGTTTTACGCCTCTTTTAACAACATTCCAGCAATATCACGGCGGGGGGCAGCAGAAACGGGCTTCACACATTGTAGCCATGAGTGGAATCGAACCCGGGTCCTCAGCATGACGAGGGATAGTTTCACAATTTGACTACCCCACCCCACCCCATCATACACCAATCGAAAGTTAAGTCAGTGAACCCCACAGATAACTCGACATCGACGTTTAGCTTTGAATGTAACCGCATCGCGATGCCTTTTAAAAAAATCATCACAAATTTCATGCTATTATATTACTGCAGTGACTACATCCAGCTACATATGGCATTCGAACATAATTTGGAACCCCATTCAACATCACGTGTCCACCCAACTATTATATTTTGTCCTTTGCTCCTGCAGTGTCGGTTGATGAGGATCACCAATATCCTGGTATCTGCATCGCATGATGTAGTCAATACATTTACTGTTATAATGTATGATAAATGATATATAATGGCATATGAGAGATGATACGTAGTGTGTTTTCTTGATATACAGATTCAGGGCGGTATAATGCTTGCCTCCCTTGTCCAAGTTTTCGTTGGCTGCACGGGATTGCTGGGAATCTTGCTGCAGTTCCTGGGACCAGTCACCATTGTTCCCACCATCAGTCTCGTGGGACTGTCTTTGACTGGGGTGGCGCTGAACTTCTGCCAGAAACACTGGGGGATAACGGTTTTGTAAGTCACTGGGACTGGTTTCTTCTTTGCAACATTCGGGTGAGTTTACGCCACTTTTAGCAATATTTCAGCACTATCACGGCGGAGAACACCAGGAATGGGCTTCACACACTGTACCCATGTGGGGAATCGAACCCGATATTCGGCGTGGCGATTCAACGATTTAACTACAAAGGCAATCGGTCACTCCGAACTACATTTGGACGCATATTGTAACGTGCCGGAAGTAGTATTCGGTAACTGTGAATATATTTTTGTATTTTATGAGTAAGACATAAGAAATTTTAAGTTATCTGAAGTTGCAAACTAGGCACCGATTATATTTCGATACAAAATAGATGTGAAGAGAAACGGAAGGTGAAAAAATTTTCCAGGTCAATAGTGAGTGAGTGAGTTAAGTTTTAGCAATATTCCAGCAATATCATGGCGGGGGATACCAGAAATGAGCCTCACACATCGTACCCAAGTGGATAGTCGAACCTGGGTCTTCGGCGTGACTAGCGAAAGCTTTAACCACTGCGCTACCCCACCACCCTGATTGCTTATGTGGAAGCGACCATTTTCCTAAACTACTTCAGGCTATCACCCCTACTGGTGAACGAAATTGGACAAGATGGAAATTTACAAAAGCAAACTCCCACTAGTTCAAACTCTTTGTTCAGCGCCATGGAAACCTGATTCTTTCGGAAATATTCCAGACCCAATTCAGTTATTCTCAGACAAACTGTAACCTACACTTGGCGAAACTGTTAACTAAATAGCCCCTCCAGGTGAAATATTCACAGTGTGCAAACTAATATGAATGATTAACCAAAACCCTTTTCGAACAAGCTGTGTTCAACGAAATTGTCTCAATTACGTTTGGGTATTTTATTTCATCCATGTTTATATTTCCTCTCAAATAGTAACTGGAATGACTCGGTTGTACATAAATATATAGGCGGCACTATTATATGTCTCCTGGTGTAAGTAACAGGATTTGTCACAATAGATGCTTTGTGTTTATTTGACGTAATTTGTAATATTTCTGCAGAACTGTCGGCCTCGTTTTCCTCTTTGCCCTCTACATGAGAAACATCCGGGTCCCATTTCCATCCTACACACGTGACAAGGGGTGTCACATGACCAGATATCCCATATTCAAACTCTTGCCAGTAAGTAGTAACTATGCCTAGACCTGTTGTCTCTTCCTAAATAAAGTAAGCATCCATTTGCTACGTCAAATCATGCAGACCCCATAACCATTGTTTACAATTTCAAAATATAGAATTATGGATTTTGGACAATTGCGTTTTCGATGATTTATGTTTACTTTATCGATCACTAATTCATTATCGATCACTAATTCGTTATCGATCACTAATTCGTGAAATGCTTATTTCATTACACTACTACCAAACATGATCATATGTTATCACACACGGCATCACAGCTCTACAGAGCTCTTTTTTAACTCACATTCGTACAGAGCATCTCGGCAGCAGTTCTGAAATTCTGTTCATTTTGAATAAAAAGAATGTAAGCAATTTTATTGGATCATTTATATTGTGTCTTGAATGCTGGTTGTACATTGCTATATTGCAGTAGAACCTCTGAAACCCTTGCCCCTTGTGGTGCACAAGGATGTTCATGAGAAGAATGCACCTGTTTTATGTATACTGGCGCTTTAGTGGTAAGGTCCTTACGTTTGTTCAGTTACAATGTTTATTAACATATAATTTCTCGTTCTGGGGGAAGTGACATTGTTAAATATAATTCTGCAGGTATTTCTAGCAGTGGTGATAGCTTGGTCATTCTGCGCTATCCTAACCGCAGCCAACGTCTTCCCCACGGAAGGAGAAGCCAGGTTCGCCAGGACTGATGTAAAGATGGCCGTAGTGGACAGTGCCAGCTGGTTGTTCTTCCCATATCCAGGTACAATCACGGGTCAAGGCATTGGCAATACCGCTGTGCGTGCGTGCGTGCGTGCGTGCGTGCGTGCGTGCGTGCGTGCGTGCGTGCGTGCGTGCGTGCGTGCGTGCGTGCGTGCGTGCGTGCTAAATGCGTACGTTCGCTCGTCGCGCCAACGCCCCAGGTTCGATTTTCAACATTGTTTCAATGTGTGAAGCCGAATTCAGGTGTTCCCTGCCGTGATATTGATGGAATATTTCTCAAATCGGCGTAAAACCCTCCCCCTTCATGACATATACTATTCATTACTAGAATAATAACGCATATCTTTATGGCAAATTCTTCTGCTTTGATGTTTACGTCGTATTGACGTTCCTTCTGCCTAAGGGGACTATTATATTGCTACCGAAGAATTATGTAAACACTATTGAAAACCCAAGTTCCAATCCTAAATTGCTTGTCTCTTCCAGGGCAGTGGGGCATGCCGACAATAACAATTGCAAGCTTCATGGCAATGTTTGCTGCGACCATCACCTCCATTATTGAGTCTGTTGGTGATTACTACGCATGCGCAAGAATCTCTGGAGAGGTTCAACCACCTGCGCATGCGATTAACCGCGGTATTGCAATGGAAGGGTTTGGCAGTCTCATTTCCGGTGCTGTTGGGTCTGGAGGCGCAACGACATCGTATAGCCAAAACGTCGGAGCCATAGGTTTCACAAAGGTTGGTTATCGACTGGCATCATAAATATAAAAAACATTGTATCATGACATACACGAACACTTGCTTAAATACACGTGGTACTGAAATAGGCAGCTGTTGGAGATGGGAGTCTATATGTAATATGCTATCAGTTGCGCATGAGCATGGCGCAGCAGAGGTCGCGAACCAGTCCCGAATTCTTTGCTATCATCCGGGCACTCACGGAAAACAACAATAACAAAAGCAACAACCAGTCCACGGAAATTGCTTTGGACCAGTTCCCCTTTATTATATTGTTTTTTTTTCAAACACGTGTTTATAGGTATTAAAGGTCATAAATTATATTGTTGTGTGTGGAAAAAAGCAATAATTATATTGAAAAAACATGGATTTCACAATAATATGGGAACCGTGGAGCAGTTCAATCCTGCATGTCTATTGCTGTGTCAGAGTGTGTGCGTTGTACTACATACGTTCCTACCAGTTGTACTAATCTATACTGGGCTCGCTGTTCGTGTCAGAACATTTTGGTCGTTCTTCGATATTCTGCTCCATAAACTTAAGCTCTTAGAGGATTTTACATAGGATGTAAGGACCGAAATACTGCCTTTAACTATGCAGAAGTGCCAAAGGATATTACATTTTGGCATATTATAAATGCACATATAAACTAAACTCATTCACTATTAACTTAAATATGATACATCAACGCCGACAACAAATGGTGTCAAATATCTGCGAAAGAACCTCATGCATATGATGGGTATCTGAAAGGTCGCGAAGTGTTCGTAAAGGTGTCGACGTGCTTGACTGTAGACTCCTGATCATCAGTAATCATTGTAGGTTGCTAGCAGGGCGGCCTTTGTCACAGCCGGACTGATCTTCCTGTTGTCGGGACTGATTGGCAAGGTAGGGGCGGTGCTGACGATGATGCCGGACCCAGTCCTCGGGGGAATCGTTGTCATTAGTTTCGGCATGGTGACGGCAGTTGGCTTGTCAACGTTGTCCTATATTGACCTTTCCTCAGGACGCAATCTGTGCATCATCGGGTCGTCTTTACTCATTGGCTTGATGGTCCCCCAGTTCTTCAATAACAACCCACAGGCTATAAACACAGGTAAATTGAGAGTAAGCCACATGCTTCAAACACAGGTAAACAATGCACGGTTTAGCGAGGGCGGGTCCCATGGGTAAATATTAAGCCACGGGCTAAAACCACAGGTGCTTCAACAGCCATTCACAGGCATTAAACGAAAGGTATTCTAACTGTAAACCACAGTTTGTAAACACACGTGTTTCCACATTCGTGAACAGATATTACACATGAGTATTTCAACACCAAGTCAAAGGCTTTAAACACAGAAAAGGGGCGTCAAAAGTTAATAAAAAATTACAGATCTTAATAACGAGAATAGCTGTGTCTCCCTTCGGACAGGTGGAGCCTGGACTGTCAGCTCAGGTCAAATATTTATGAAACTTTGAGACGGATACAGCACCAATGCCTGCGCAATACTGTATACATATATATATGTCCTTGGAGTGCTATCATAGCCGACTAAAATCTGATCCTCTACTCGAACTCCCCAGGGGGCCCGTTTCATAAAGCTATCTTCGCTTTAACATCCCTCATCCATCATAAAGTCTATGTTAAACTATTGGAGTTGCGGCAGTAGTCGTGGTACAGTTGCTTTGTGAAACGGGCCCAAGACCTTGATATCCGAAGCTCACATAGCGCTAAGATAGTCGTAAGTGCCATTCTACCATGACTTCAGTAAATACTGGATTGTGATTGGCTAATCAAAGTCATCCAGAGGTATATAATCACGTTATATACGTCTGATTTTCAAACACTTCATGTACTTGTTTAAAATCTGAATAACACGGTAATGGTAGAATGGAGATAAATGTATTGTGTTGGAAAATCAGCGGTATATAACGCTACGCGTTCGGTTTAAAATCAAATTTAGAGCTATTATAATTTCGTTATATACCTCTGATTTCCCAACACAGTATGTTTATCTCCTAATTCATTAACATTAACTTACGAGTATCTTAGCGCTAAGAGAGCTTCGAGAATCTAGGCCCAGGGCTCGACACTTTTATCAAGGAACCTATACTAGACTGCATTTATTCAGTGCCTTGTGTCCTCGCCGATGTAGGTATAGGATGTAGGATTGTGTTCCGTTTATCCAGTGAAACATCTCTTTTTGATACAGGGAACGAGGACTTGGACCAGGTTCTTACCGTTCTGCTGAGGACGTCGATGTTTGTGGGTGGCATGCTCGCCTTCTTCCTGGACAACACTGTACCAGGTGGGTCACTGAACTCATACGCCGGGCGTTTAATCCGATTCATGAAACATACAGTGCTAAAAGCGCGGTATCTCTTCGCCTTTGTATATATCTCGGGCGGTGAGGCAGTCTGGTGGTTACAGCTCACCCCACATGGGCACAATGTATGAGGCCCATGTCCGTGATTTTGAGGGAATATTGCTAAAAGCGGCGTAAAACTATCTCACTTACTCACATCTCGAGTGGTCATCCCCAAACGGGACTCACTGCTCAATTTTTTGAGTGTCTAACTGTTCACTGGACTTATATAGCAATGTATAACTGCAAACCTCTTCTGACTTATGACGTAGTGCTAGCTCACTGATCATCAGATACCGTGATGTGGGTGGTGACGGTGGTGTGACCTTGTGGTTAAAGCGTTCTCTCGTCACACCCTCACATGGGTAAAATGTGTGAAGCCCATTTCTGGTGTCCCCCGCCGTGATATTGCTGGAAGATTGCTAAAGGCGGCGTGAAACTAAATTCACTCACTCGCTCCACGTTGCTTGTTTAAGATGTTTATCCCATTCGGGCACAATATGACGACTCCGTCCATATTTTACCCCATAAAGGCAATGTGGCGGCCATCTTTTGACATGACACATCCACAACGTACGAAATCGCCGACCCGGAGGCCCAGCGCATGTTGTTATTGCATCGGGCCGACAGCTTCAAATATCTGCAGGTCCTTGTGGCCTTCAGTGAATTATCTGTCTTTTTCACAACTGGAATCTTTCCCATGATCCATCATGTTACGACAGCTTAGTTTCACTTCTCATATTTCGGCGCTCGGGAATGTCAGCACCAGTCTTAAACAAGTACAAGTTTTACTCCATGGGCTTCTCGATCAGGTTTCGGAGAAACAATGTGAAACTGTATACAGTGTAGTCTTTTTTGTTTTTATTGATTTGACTTAAACAAAATGGGGCTGCGGATTTCATTCTGGGCCTGTAGAATTTAAAGCCTGCAGGTGGCAGCAGGCAAACTCTATAACCAGGTTATGAAATACCGAGCCTGCCCTCATGACTGACCCTTCATCACTTGTCTCATCACCATGACAAATGCGTCCTCCTGACAACCTGGTTGTCACTTGTTGCAGGCACGGATGAGGAGAGGGGAATCCTAGAATGGCGGAAAAAGGCAGACGACAATTCCCTCGGTGGCAATCGCACCAGCATCTACGACATTCCCCTCATCACACCTTTTCTGAGGAAATGTGGATGTTCGCGTTACGTCCCCTTCTTGCCGACCTTTAACTTTCGAGTTACCTCCCCTGTGAAGTACGCGATGAAGAAGCTTCAACGAAACCGCAAACAACAACCAGCCGAGACAATAGAAGACACAAAACTGTAACATGCCATGTCATAATACTTTCCTCCAACATGACATACAAATTATTCTAGTTAATTATCTAATGAATGATGTGTGTCATAAGTTGAATTTTATTCCTTTTTAAAACTAAATAATACTCTCACTGTATGATCTGACTAGTGGTCGATATTGTGACCGCCCGATCACCTCGGTTGCTTCCTACGACCACCACTGTTCAGTGGTGCAGCAATGTCTTGCTACACCGAGGATTGCCGTGCTAAATCACACGCAATCTTAATTTGGCGTTCTGACCAAATAAGCATAGATCTATTCCCTGTATCCTCTTTAAAAAATCTATAGGTAACTACTAGGTGTAATTTGGGTCCAGACGAACGCTTGTTACAAGCGTACTGTAAGCAGTTCTGGTTCTTAGAATAATTTTATAATTATTCATTATGAAAAAAATGAACATAATGATATGAATATAACCCCTTTACTTCATTAAATACGGACCCGTGAAGGTCCCAGGGTAGAATAGGCCTTCAGCAACCCATGCTTGCCACAAACGGCGACTATGCTTGTCGTAAGAGGCGACTAACGGGATCGGGTGGTCAGGCTCACTGACTTGGTTGACACAAGTCATCGGTTCCCAATCGCGCAGATCGATGCTCATGTTGTTGGTCACACCATTGTCTGGTCCAGACTCGATTATTTACAGACCGCCACCATATAGCTGGAATTGCTGAGTGCGGCGTAAAACTAAACTCACTCACTCATTTAACACGAATTTAACAAGCATAATCAGTTCAGGTTAACGTTGACGTCAAGTGTGAGAAACACAGGTTTGTATACGTGGCGCGTGTTAATGTCAGTGTTGACATGCATTAGTCAGACTACTGCTGCATACTTGGAATAGAAAACACATCCATCATGCATTGCACTAAGCCGAAAATGGAAAGAATGGAGGTCGCACTTTTAGGAGTCGTCATTTATGACGACGCGACAGATTGCTAGAGCAACCTCATAGGACCGTTTGAACAAAACGACCTCAGCGCTGGAGCTGTCTTAAGGCTATTTTTAAGTATGGATTTATGCGATCGAGGAAAGGTAAAGATATATTTGTGCAAGAGTACACTGAACCCATCATTTTTTAAAAATGAAAGAACAGTTTGGTAGTTTAATGAACAAGAAGGGGTTACGACCTGATTTAAATGTTTTGAACTGATCATTGGGGCGGTACGTTAAAGCGTTCGCCCGTCTCACAGAAGACTCGGTTTCGATTGCCCACATGGGGACAATGTGTAAAGTCCATTTTTGTGTCCCCCGCCGTGATATTGCTGGAATATTGCTAAAAGCGGTGTAAAACTATACGCATTCACTCACTCATTCATTAACTGATTTGCACCTAAAGAACAACCATAATATAATACTCAACTTTTGGTAGGGATAATAGGATATTATAATACTCTATCTTTATGGTTGTAACAAGAGTTATTTTAACTAACGTTTGACAGAGATAATTTGACATATAATATAATACTCACCATTTGACATGGATAATTTGACGTATAATACTCCACTCACAGCCAGATTAATTTTCACGTACGTTTGACAAGGATAATTTGGCATATGATTACTAACATGTGAAAGGTATAATCAGATAGATAATACTCCACTTTTAATAATCATAACCAGATACATAATACACGTTTGATATGTACATAATCAGATATGCCAAATTATTTCAATATATTTAAATGTGTACTTGTTATATTTTGCAAAATTCAATCGTTTGTGTGTGATGGAAAGATAAAAAAAATCCCATAAAGAGTATGTTCCAACTTCAGTATTAGAGAGTCCAGCAGTTAAATGTTACAAAAAATAAAAACGCATAACGTCCTTTAGAAAGGTCATAGAGTTTACGTTTCGTCGAGAAGAAGGAAGGACTTAGTGACCCTGTTCTTGTGTTGTGGTTATTTTATTATTACAGATAGGATTTGTCACTATATTTTTGTTGATTTATAACTATATTTATTTTGTATTATATTATCTATTATATGACTATATTAGATTATATTAGTTTTTAAGCATAGACAAGCATTTCAATGTGCACAATGAGTTTGATATTTGTAATAAAATTCATATTATTACAAACTGTTCGTATTACATGTGCGTATCTATTTCGCAGAAATAGGGTCTGTTGGTGTTGTTATTAGTCAGGTAGTCTACGGTGGCACGTGCTGTGTGGGGCCGGGCGTTGTCCTGTTGGAAGAGATGCCGTTGACGGTAAACAAGGTGAAGGACGTGCGGACGCAGAATCTGCGAGTGTATGAGATCGCTCCCCACACCATAAGAATCTGTCCACTTGCCTCGCGCAGTTAGGAGCTAAACGTTCATGACGTCGTCTATAGACACGGTCTCTACCATCACGTCTCCTGAGGAGCTAAAGGAATTCATTGTTATACCATATGCGCCTCCAGTTTGCCAGGTTCCATGGCAGCACCGTGTGACACCATCTCACTCATCGACGTTGATGTAGCCGTGTCAAGGAGGGGGCCACTTTTGGACGTTTGGCACGTATTCCTACCTCTCGGAGACGGTACCGGATTGTCTGATCGGACACTCTTCAGGCTCCAAACTGTTCTTGTTCTGTGTCCCGGGCGGTACGATGGCGGTCATGTAGGTGGGTTATCCGGATGTACCGATCTTGGGCAGGTGTGATGACTCTTGGTCTTCCTGATCTTGGACGGTCATCTATCGCATTTATTTGACGAAATCTATCCCACTATCGAGATATTGTGGTGGGATGAACGTTGAAGATCCTTGCTACCTCACTCTTTGATTCGCGAACTTGCAATCGTCCAATTGCCTGATTTCGAACGGCAGCGTTGAGACGTCCGATTTTCGTGTACTTTCAAAGATCGTGGATAAAATTGTGAGATTCATTTGGGTTCTTTTTATAGTCACATGCTGTTTTGCACGTGAGAAACAATTATTGTGCCTGATATTCGTGCTGCATGACATTCACCCACATCATGACAATCCTGATTAATAAAACCGTTCAAAATCATTTTTGGTTGCGTTTGGTCAAGCATGATCTTCTAAAACGTTCCAGAAACAATGTGCAGCCCTAAAATATGTTTGAGTTTACATATGTGTACAAAATTGTAAGTATCATTTATGAATTTCATTTTGCGTTTTTTTGTTTTTGAAGAGTGTATATTTCTGAAAGGGACAACCAGTGAAGATCCCGGTTAGAATTGGTCCTCAGTGCCCCATGTTTGTCGTAAGAGGCGACTAACGGTATCGGTTTGTCTGGCTCGCTGAGTTGGTTGACACATGTGATGGTATCCCATTTGCGTAGATCGATGCTCATGCTGCTGATCACGGGATTGTCTGACCCAGACTCGATTACTTACAGACCACCGACATACAGCTGGAATATTCATCAGTGCGGCATAAAACAAGTACAAATAAGTACAAATTCTACTAGTTTTGTTGGGTTGAGAACCATCGAACCAACACCCTCTGAGTAAGGCATCGAATTGCCAGCACACAATGTCTTACATTTGACCACTTTCTAAATGGCATTGTGTAATCAAAGCAAACACACCTGCGTCTAGAGTGATGCAAGATGCTCAGTCCTCTCTATTTCATTTTGTATTTTGGGTCTGTCAATACATCAGAATTCTACATTAGCCGTTTCTAGGGATACCGTATCCCTTCATCCCATAACAGTCTTTTCTTCTGTTAACACCATTTTTCGGAAAGGAAAGGTTTCATCCTATGTGTGGTCAATGTGATTTTACGAGCGCTTCTTACTCTCCTTTAACCTTTAGATTCCGGTTGGCAGACCGAAAAGAACGATGATATATATAATGACAGCTGTTTAGTTTTCCACCGCACTCAGCAATATTCCAGTTATGTGGCCGCGATCTGTAAATAATCGAGTCTGGACCAGAAAAGTGATTAACAGCATGAGCATCGATCTGAGCAATTGGGAACCGATGACGTGTCAATTACGTCTGCGAGCCTGACCACCCGATCCCGTCAGTCGCCTCTTACGACAAGCATAGTCGCTTCTTACGACAAGCATAGTCACCTTTTGTGGCAAGCATGGGTTGCTGAAGACCAATTCTACCCCGGGTCTTCACGGGTCGTAGATATGAAGAATGGGGTACACAAAGTGCGGCAAGACGAATGGTAAATGTAATATTAGTTTTAATGTCGATGATCGACTACTTGAACCGTTAGAGGGGCGGTGGGGTAGCGTAGTGGTTAAGGTGTTCGCTCGTCACGCCGAAGACCCGGGTTCGATTCCCCACATGGGTACAATGTGTGAAGCCCACTTTCTGGTGTCCCCCGCCGTGATATTGCTGGAATATTGCTAAAAGCGGCGTAAAACTTAACTCACTCACTCATTGAACTGTTAGGCTACAGCACCTATTCGCATTACTAAGTGATCAAGATACAGGTACACTTATTTTTAACAATATATATTTGGAAAGGACATTAATACAGCAAATTCTGTATTAAACTATTATGTAGTACTTTTAGTTTTACCAAATGTATGAAGAAGACTATATGCATATTAACGAACTAGTACGAAGAAATAGTTTTGGACGTAGAAAGTTCGTTAAAGCACCTTTGGTTTTTAGGTGTCCCGACCTTCCACCCCAACCCGAGCACACACTGGGACTTGGGACCGTTAGCACGGTTACTCGGGTACAGTAGGTACAGAGATGTACCCGGGGACCCACTGGACAATCCCAATCCATGGTAAGACGCTAAATATTTGTTTTTATCCCTAATGTTCACTATGACTCGAAGACTATAAGTCGCTAATGTTCGAATCGGAGACACGGGCAAGTGGGGATTAGACACAGACAGATGAACAATTATTACACATTGATAGTAATGTGTATATGTCAAATTAAACGCATTGCGGGATTCACTGAAGTAAATGAATGCCATATTATACACCAAAGGAGTGATAAAAGAGTCCGGGCCAAACAAAAAAGACCTTATATTATGAGCGGCGCCCAAGGTTGTTCAAATTGATAAATCAAGCTGCAAGTCGCCTATATCTGATGATGTTGGAAATTGGTTGAAATCTTACAATTGATGATTGCTTCAATACCAACAAAGAATCATCGAAAAAAATGGTTAACGATGTTTTTCAGATTTTCCAAATATCCAGGTTGTTCTTGCAGGTACGTTTAACATGATGCATCCTGTCACTTTAAAGTGATGACTGATATATCATGAACGTAACCTTCCTGAAGTCTCCATGAAATGTTCAGTCATGACTTTTCAGTGAGTGAAGAGAGTTTTCTAAGAACAAAACATGTTTCCAGACCCTGACATCTTCGAAG